>NC_089492.1:162562295-163167780 GCF_036850765.1 Saccopteryx bilineata
GAGTATAATGTTGGCTGTGGGTTTCTCATAGATGGCCTTTATCATGTTGAGGTATATTCCCTGTATTCCCATTTTGCTGAGAGTTTTGATCATGAATGGGTGCTGGATTTTATCAAATGCTTTTTCTGCATCTACTGAAATTATCAAGTGGTTTTTCTCATTCCTTTTGTTTATGTGATAAATCACATTGATTGATTTGCAAATATTGTACCAGCCTTGCCTCCCAAGAATAAATCCCACTTGACCATGGTGTATGATTTTTTTTAATAATTTTATTTTTTAATGGGGCAACATCAATAAATCAGGATACATATATTCAAAGATAACAAGTCCAGGTTATCTTGTCGTTCAATTATGTTGCAAACCCATCACCCAAAGTCAGATTGTCCTCTGTCACCTTCTATCTAGTTTTCTTTGTGCCCCTCCCCCTCCCCCTTTCCTTCTCCCTTTCCCCCTGCCCCCGTAACCACCACACTTTTAACAATGTCTCTTAGCGTTTCACTTTTATGTCCCACCTACGTATGGAATAATGCAGTTCCTGGTTTTTTCTGATTTACTTATTTCACTTCGTATCATGTTATCAAGATCCCACCATTTTGCTGTAAATGATCCCATGTCATCATTTCTTATGGCTGAGTAGTATTCCATAGCGTATATGTGCCATATCTTCTTTATCCAGTCATCCATTGACGGGTTTTTTGGTTGTTTCCATGTCCTGGCCACTGTGAACAATGCTGCAATGAACATGGGGCTGCATGTGTCTTTATGTATCAATGTTTCTGAGTTTTGGGGTATATACCCAGTAGAGGGATTGCTAGGTCATAAGGTAGTTCTATTTTCAGTTTTTTGAGGAACCACCATACTTTCTTCCATAATGGTTGTACTACTTTACATTCCCACCAACAGTGGATGAGGGTTCCTTTTTCTCCACAGCCTCTCCAACATTTGCTATTACCTGTCTTGTTAATAATAGCTAATCTAACAGGTTTGAGGTGGTATCTCATTGCAGTTTTGATTTGCATTTCTCTAATAACTAAAGAAGATGAGCATCTTTTCGTATATCTGTTGGCCATTTGTATTTCTTCCTGGGGAAAGTGTCTGTTCATGTCCTCTTCCCAGTTTTTTATTGGATTGTTTGTTTGTTGTTGAGTTTTATGAGTTCTTTGTATATTTTGGATATTAGGTGCCTATCTGAGCTGTTGTTTGAAAATAACATTTCCCATTAAGTTGGCTTTCTGTTTATTTTGATATCAGTTTCTCTTGCTGAGCAAAAACTTCTTAGTCTGATGTAGTCCCATTCATTTATTTTTGCCTTCACTTCTCTTGCCTTTGGAGTCAAATTCATAAAATGCTCTTTAAAACCAAGGTCCATGAGTTGAGTACCTATGTCTTCTTGTATGTACTTAATTGTTTCAGGTCTTATGTTTAGATCTTTGATCCATTTTGAGTTAATTTTAGTACAGGGGGACAAACTGTAGTCCAGTTTCATTCTTTTGCATGTGGCTTTCCAGGTTTCCCAGCACCATTTATTGAAGAGGCTTTCTTTTCTCCATTGTGTGTTGTTGGCACCTTTATCAAAAATTATTTGACTATATATATGTGGTTTTATTTCTGGGTTTTCTATTCTGTTCCATTGGTCTGAGTGTCTATTTTTCTGCCAATACCATGCTGTTTTGATTGTCGTGGCCCTATAATACAGTTTGAAGTCAGGTATTGTAATGCCCCCAGCTTCATTCTTTCTCCTTAGGATTGCTTTAGCTATTCGGGGTTTTTTATAGTTCCATATAAATCTGATGATTTTTTGCTCTATTTCTTTAAAAAATGTGATTGGAATTTTGATGGGAATTGCATTAAATTTTTATATTGCTTTGGGTAATATGGCCATCTTGATTATATTTATTCTTCCTAGCCAAGAACAAGGTATATTCGTCCATCTCATTATATCTTTTTCGATTTCCCTTAACAATGGTTTATAGTTTTCATTATATAAGTCCTTTACATTCTTTGTTATGTTTATTCCTAAGTATTTTATTTTTTTTTGTTGCAATCGTGAAAGGGATTATTCTTTTGAGTTCGTTCTCATTTGTTTCATTGTTGGCATATAGAAAGGCTATTGACTTCTGTATGTTAATTTTGTATCCTGCGACCTTACTGTATTGGCTTATTGTTTCTAGTAGTCTTTTTGTGGATTCTTTGGGGTTTTCGATGTATAGGATCATATCATGTGCAAAAAGTGATACCTTTACTTCTTCTTTTCCAATATGGATGCCTTTTATTTCTTTGTCTTGTCTGATTGCTCTGGCTAGAACCTCTAGTACCACATTAAATAAGAGTGAAGAGAGTGGACAACCCGGTCTTGTTCCTGATTTAAGGGGGAAAGCCTTCAGTTTAGTGCCATTTAATATGATGTTAGCTGATGGTTTATCATATATGGCCTTTATCATGTTGAGATATTTTCCTTCTATACCCATTTTGTTGAGAGTCTTAAACATAAAATTATGTTGTATTTTATCAAAAGCCTTTTCTGCGTCTATTGATAAGATCATGTGGTTTTTGTTCTTTGTTTTGTTGATATGGTGTATTACATTAACCGTTTTACGTATGTTGAACCATCCTTGAGATTCTGAGAGGAATCCCACTTGATCATGATGTATTATTTTTTTAATATGTTGTTGTATTCGATTTGCTAGCATTTTGTTTAGTATTTTAGCATCTGTATTCATTAGAGATATTGGTCTGTAGTTTTCTTTTTTTGTGCCATCCTTGCCTGGTTTTGGTATGAGGGTTATGTTGGCCTCATAAAATGTGTTTGGAACTATTGCTTCTTCTTCAATTTTTTGGAAGACTTTCAGTAGAATAGGAACCAAGTCTTCTTTGAATGTTTGATAAAATTCGCTGGTATAGCCGTCAGGGCCTGGACTTTTATTTTTGGGGAGGTTTTTAATGGTTTTTTCTATTTCTTCTCTACTATAGGTCTGTTTAGGCTTTCTGCTTCTTCTTGACTCAGTCTAGGAAGGTTGTATTGTTCTAGGAATTTATCCATTTCTTGTAGGTTGTTGAATTTAGTGGCATAAAGTTTTCATAGTATTCTACAGTAATTCTTTGTATATCTACGGTGTCCGTGGTGATTTCTCCTCTTTCATTTTGGATTTTGTTTATATGAATTCTTTCTCTTTTTTCCTTGGTAAGTCTTGCCAAGGGTTTGTCAATTTTGTTGATCTTTTCAAAGAGCCAGATCCTTGTTCTATTAATTTTTTCTATAGTTTTTCTGCTCTCTGTTTCATTTATTTCTGCTCTGATTTTTATAATTGCCTTTCTTCGGCTGGTTTTGGGTTGTCTTTGTTCTTCTTTTCCTAGTTCCTTAACGTGTGAAGTTAAGTGGTTCACTTGGGCTCTCTCTTGTTTGTTCATATATGCCTGAAGTGATATGAACTTCCCGCTTATCACTCCTTTTGCTGCATCCTATAGATTCTGATATGTCGTATTGTCATTTTCATTTGTCTGTATATATCTTTTGATCTCTGCACTTATTTCTTCTTTGACCCATTCATTTTTTAGAAGTATGTTGTTTAGTTTCCACATTTTTGTGGAATTTTTTCCTCTTTTTTACAGTTGAATTCTAGTTTAAAGGCTTTATGATCAGAAAATATGCTTGGTACAACTTCGATTTTTCTGAATTTGCTGATGTTGTTTTTTGTGGCCCAACATATGGTCAATTCTTGAGAATGATCCATGTACACTGGAGAAAAAGGTATACTCAGTCACTTCGGGATGAAATGTCCTGTAGATGTCTATCATATCCAGGTGCTCTAGTGTTTTGTTTAAGGCCACTATATCTTTGTTGATTCTCTGTTTAGATGACCAATCTAGAGCCGTCAGCGGTGTATTTAGATCTCCAACTATGATTGTATTTTTGTTAGTTTTTGTTTTAAGGTCAATAAGTAGCTGTCTTATATATTTTGGTGCTCCTTGGTTTGGTGCATATATATTAAGAATTGTTATGTATTCTTGATTCAGTGTCCCCTTAGCCATTATGAAATGGCCATTTTTTTTGTCTCTGAGTACTTTTCCTGTCTTGTAGTCAGCATTATCAGATATGAGTATTGCTACGCCTGCTTTTTTTTGTATGTTGTTTGCTCTGAATATTGTTTTCCAGCCTTTCACTTTGAATTTGTTTTTATCCTTGTTACTTAGATGAATTTCTTGTAGGCAGCATACAGTTGGATTTTCTTTTTTAATCCATTCTGCTACTCTGTGCCTTTTTATTGGTGAGTTTAATCTGTTTACATTTAGTGTAATTATTGACACTTGTGAGTTCCCTATTGCCATGTTATAGATTGCTTTCTGTTAGTTTTGTGTCTTGTTTGATCCTTGTCTTTCATTTTTCTATCTTTTGTTTTTATTTGGTTGTATTCCATACATCTTTCTACTGTTGCTATCTTTTTTATCTCATGTGTTTCTGTGGTGGTTTTTTCAATGGTTGGTACCTTTAAGTAATGAAAAGGGTTCCTACCCTGTTCATTGTAGTGCACTATTTTGTGAGTACTTTTGCACTCCATCGTCCTTTGCTACTGTTAATCTCCATCCTCTCCCCCCCTTTCTTTTTGTTGTTGTCACAGTTTAAATTTGGTTTTATTGTGTTCTTTTTGATGCTTTTTCTTGTGGCTTTGTTTTTTTTTTGTTCTTTGTATCTGATTGGAGAACCCCCTTTAGTAATTCCTGGAGTGGGGGTTTTCTGATGATAAATTCCCTCATCTTTTCTGTATCTGTGAATGTTTTTATTTCCCTTCATATTTGAAGGATAGTTTTGAAGGGTATAGTATTCGTGGCTGAAAGTTCCTCTCTTTCAGGACTTAAAATATTGGGGTCCACTCTCTTCTAGCTTGTAGAGTTTCTGCTGAGAAATCTGATGATAATCTAATGGGCCTTCCTTTATATGTTGTACTCTTCTTTTCCCTGGCTGCCTTGAGAATTTTTTCTTTGCTATTGGTTTGTGCCAATTTCATTATTATGTGCCTTGGAGTAGGTTTGTTGGGGTTAAGAAAACTTGGAGTTCTGTTTGCTTTTTGAATTTGAGGCTTTAGTTCTTTCCACAGGCTTGGGAAGTTCTCATCTATTATTTGTTTGAGTATGTCCTCCATTCCATTTTCTCTCTTTTTTCGCTCTGATATACCTATTATTCTTATGTTATTCTTTTTGATGGAGTCAGATAATCTTGTAGGGCTATCTCATTTTTTAAAATTTTTGAGTCTCTTTCTTCTTCTCTCTGTTGTGCCTCAAGTTGCTTGTCTTCTATTTCACTAATCCTCTCTTCTATCTGGCTTGTTCTATTAGCTAAGCTTGTTACCTCGTTTTTCAGCTTGTGAATTGAGTTTTTCATCTCTGTTTGATTTGTTTTTATAGTTTCAATTTCCTTGGACATATATTCTTTGTGTTAATTGAGTTGTTTTCTGAGCTCCTTAAATTGCCTTTCTGTGTTTTCTTGTATATCTCGGAGGATTTTAGGATTTCTATCTTGAATTCTCTGTCATTTAGCTCCAAGGTTTCCAATATATTAAATTTTTTCTCCATAGATTTTTCCTCATCTAGCTGTGTTACCTCTCTTTCTTTTGTATCCATGATATTCGATTTTCTCTTCCTTAATGGCATCTGAGGGTGGTTTTGTTGATAGTATTAATAAGATATGATAAAGAATAAAAAGTCAAAAAAAATTGAAGAGTTGTTTTTTTTAAAAAAATTAATGAAATAAAGAAAAATAAAATAAAATAAAAATTTAAAAAAAGGAAATTATTCCCCCCCTCCTTTATTCCTCTCCTCTCCTCTACCCTCTTTCTTGAGAAAATCTTGTGGTGAACTGTGAATTATATATATTAAATAGAACAAACAATGCCTGTATTGGAGGGCCTGAAGTGGGGAAAATTAATAAAGGGGTAAAAAAAAAAAAAAGAAGAAAGAAGGGGGTATGGACCCACAAAAAGCAAATAAGGAAAAAATTTTGGTCAAGAATAAAATGATTTAAATGATTTGCTCTTAGGTGTTGGTTGACTAAGAATTATGATGAGAGGAATAAGAGGGAAACAGGAAAATGGGGGGACAAATTAAAAAATTACTATTGTATTTAGTGGAACAAGAACTAGATAAAATGGAGAGCCAGGGATGGGAGCACTGCTAATGAGTTAAAAAGGTGAAGTAAAAACCCCCTAAAATGCCACAAACATAAGTTTGAGTCCCAGATATGATAATTTGTTCGTTATTGAGGTTTGAATGAGAGGAGACGTAAAGGAGAAAGGAAGAAACTAATATAGAGGGAGAAAAGAAAGAGAGAGAGAGAAAAAAAAGAGGGAACCACTAAAAGAAGAAAAAAGAAAAAGAGGAGAGAGAGAGAGTTAAGGGTTTTGGAGTGCAACCCTCATAGAGAGAAAGGAAGAGGAAAGAAAAGATAATGGGAGATGTAACACTTATGGGTAGTGTAGTTCAAGGAGAGGAGAGAGTAAGACCAGCAGAGAGTTAATCGACCAAATAGGAGGAGGAAAAAAAAGTATCAAGAATGAAGATAAGAAACAAACGAACAAATATAATAAAATGGGATAGGTTATAAAGTCTGCAGATTATTCTTGATTTTGAGAGGTTATCTTCTTGCTTTTTCTTTTCTCTCCCTCTTCCTGGTCGGTGACTCTGTATCCCAGGGTTCTGTCCCTTTGGCACGCTCAGGTAGAGGTTTGCAGTTGATAAAGTCTCTATGGCAATGTCATGTATTGTGCTTTAGTCTCGTTGGCAGTCGAGGCTCATTAGCATTTATAGGCTCCGACAGTGAGAGAGTCCGTGTTCCTGGAGCCTTTCTCCTAGTCTTTCCTTCCTCAATTAGTAGCCTGATAATCCAGCTATGGGGTTGCTGCTGCCTCTGCCTGGATAGTAGAGGCTCAAAGAGCTGGCAACTCCCCATTCTATTTCCACTCAGCACAGGGCTCTGGGTAAGGCTCAGTCAGTCAGAGCTGCTAGCATAATCAGGTGCGGCTTTCTGCCCACTCAAAGACCTCTGGCTCTGCCACTCTGTCCGGTAACACAGGCGGGCACCCACTTCCGGGGTGCTTGGAGGAAACTCTCATTCACTATCTGCGCACGCAGACCAGGATATCCGGCCAGTAGTCTCACGCTCTGAGTGAAACCCCCATCCGCATGGAAATTTGCAGCACTGGAATTCGCTCTCGCTCCGTCCCCGTGCGCGGCTTTTGCAAGGCGCTGGGGTGCCCCGAGATTCCGCTTTTGCCCACACAAAGGCCCCTGACTCTGCCCCTCTGTGCGATAACACGGGCGCGGCACTACCGAGGCACTCGGAGGAATCGCTCACTAACCTATCTGCGCGCGCACACCAGGATATGAGGCCGGCCGCGTTTCCCTGAGTGAAACCCTCACCAGCACGGGAAAATTTCCACCGTTGGAATTAGTTCTTGCTCCCTCCCGTGCGCGGCTTTCCCAGGCACTGGGGCTGCCCCAGAGATTCTGCTTTCAGCCCACAGAAAGGCCTCTGGACCCTGCCTCTCGTGGGGCCAACACGGACACCCACTTCTGGGGCTTAGGAAGAGATCTCTCGCCCACTAACTGCGCGCATGCCGACCAGGAGAACGGGTAAAATGGCTGCCCCGCTTGTCTTTCTTTGTTTGGGTTTGGCGCGAGTGTTAGCTTGTATTGCCCGGCTTGCCACAGGAACAGTTTTTCCTCCACTAGGATCTCCGTGCCACAGCCTGGTTCGGCCCTTTGTGCCGCAGCCTGGATGTATTCACCCCCTTTGCCCGCCTCAGTTTCTATATTCACAGTTACCAGAGAAAGCCGCCCTGTTTAGGTTAGTGAGGAAGGCGGAGCATTTCTTACTCCCTATTTCCTTCAGGATTTGGTATATATTTAGCCAATTTTTCACTCGACCATACCTTCGGGTGTATTGTGAAGCATCTGGAGGCTCCAAGTATAGGTTTTTCTGTTTCTGGTTGAAGATCTTGTTGAGTTTTGGGGGAGATTTATCGGTATCGCTTCCTACTCCGCCATTACTCTGACGTCCAACTCTATGATTTTTTTCATATATTGCTGGATCCGGTTTGCTAATATTTTGTTGAGGATTTTTGCATCTAAGTTCATCAGGGATATTGGCCTATAATTTTCTTTATTTGTGTTGTCTTTGCCTGGTTTTGGAATCAGAATTATGCTCGCCTCATAAAAGGAGTTTGGAAGTCTTCCCTCCTCTTGAATATTTTGAAATAGTTTGAGAAGGATAGGAGTTAGTTCTTCTTTGAATATTTGGTAGAATTCACTTGTGAAGCCATCAGGCCCAGGACTTTTCTTTTTTGGGACTTTTTTGATAGCTGTTTCAATCTCATTTGTTGTAATTGATCTGTTTAGGTTTTCTGATTCTTCCAGATTGATTTTTGGAAGGTTATATGATTCAAGGAATTTGTCCATTTCATCTAGGTTGTCTAATTTTTTGGCATACAGTTCTTCATAGTATTTTCTTACAATATTTTGTATTTCTGTTGTGTCAGTTGTTATTTCTCCACTCTCATTTCTAATTTTATTTATTTGAGTCCTCTCTCTTTTTTTCTTGGTGAGTCTGGTTCATCGATCTTGTTTACCTTTTCAAAGAACCAGCTCCTGGTTTCATTGAGCCTCTGTATTGTTTCTTTAGCCTCTATGTCATTTATTTTTGCTCTGATCTTTATTATTTCCTTCCTTCTACTAGCTCTGGGCTTTACTTGCTGTTCTTTTTCTAGTTCTTTTAGATGCAGGGTTAAGTTGTTTATTTGAGCTTTTTCTAGCTTCTTGAGGTATGCCTGTAATGCTATAAACTTCCCTCTCAGGACTGCTTTCACTGTGTCCCATAAATTTTGAGTTGATGTATGCTCATTATTGTTTATTTCTAGGATTTTTTTAATTTCTTTTTTTATCTCAATGTTAACCCATTCATTGTTTAATAACGAGCTATTTAGTTTCCAAGTGTTTGAATGTTTTTCAATTTTTCTATTGTGGTTGATTTTTAGTTTAATGCCATTGTAATCAGAGAAAGTGCTTGATATGATTTCAATCTTCTTAAATTTGTTGAGCCCACTTTTGTGCCCTAATGTGTGGTCTATTCTAGAGAATGTACCATGAGTGCTTGAAAAGAATGTATATTCTGCTGTTTTAGGGTGAAAGGTTTTGAAGATATCTATTAAATCGCGTTGATCTAATATGTCCTTTAAGTCTGTTTCTTTGTTAATTTTCTTTCTTGAGGATCTATCTAATGATGTTAATGGGGTATTGAAATCCCCTACTACTATAGTATTGCTGTTGATCTCGCCCTTTCAGTCCATCAAAGTCTGCTTTATATATTTAGGTGCTCCTATATTAGGTGCATAGATATTTATAATGGTTATATCTTCCTTTTGGATTGCTCCCTTTATCATTATGTAGTGACTTTCTTTATCTCTAACTATGGTCTTTGTTTTAAAGTCCATTTTGTCTGATATAAGTATTGCTACCCCAGCTTTTTTTTTCATTTCCATTTGTGTGAAATATTTTTTTTCCATCCTTTTATCTTCAGTCTATGTGCATCTTTTGATTTAAGGTGTGTCTCTTGTAGACAGCATATGTATGGGTCCTGTTTTCTTATCCACACAGCTACCCTATGTGTCTTGATCGGATCATTTAATCCATTAACTTCTAAGGTTATTACTGATATGTAATTGTTTATTGCCATTTTTTTTCTTTAAAACTGTATTTCTATTTTCTTGTATTCTTTTTTTCCTTTGATCTGTTTACAACAGGTCCCTTAGCATTTCTTGCAGCCTTGGTTTGGTTGCAGTAAATTCCTTGAGTTTTTTTTTTTGTCTGTAAAGCTTTTTATTTCTCCTTTAATTTTAAATGATAGCCTTGCTGGATAAAGTAGTCTTGGTTGTAGGTTCTTGTTCTGCATTACTTTGAATATTTCTTGCCATTCCCTTCTGGCCTCAAGTGTTTCTGTTGAGAAGTCAGAAGTCATCCTTATGGGGGCTCCTTTGCAGGTGATAGTCTTTTTTTCTCTAGCAGCTTTTAATATTTTCTCTTTATTGCTTAGCTTTGGTATTTTAATTATGATGTGTGTTGGTGTAGGTTTCTTTGGGTTTCTCTTTAATGGAGTCCTCTGTGCTTCTTGGACTTGTGAGAGTTTCTCTTACATTAATTTAGGGAAGTTTTCAGCTATGATATGATTGAACAACATCTCTATTCTTTGTTGTTTTTCTTCTTCTTCAGGAACCCCTATGATGCGGATGTTATTTCTCTTCATGTTGTCACAGAGCTCTCTTAGAGTTTCCTCAGACTTTTTGAGTCTCTTTTCTTTTTTCTGCTCTGCTTCTGTGCCTTTATTTATCGTGTCCTCTAACTCACTGATTTGATTCTCTGCTTCATCCATCCTGCTTTTAATTCCTTCCATTGTATTCTTTATTTTAGATATTGTATTTGTCATTTCTGTCTGATTCTTTTTTATTATTTCAATGTCCTTTTTTATATTTGTTATTTCTTTATTTAGATTTTCATAATGGCCATCTATGGTTTTTCTAATATCTTTGAGTATCCTTACAATCGTTATTTTAAACTCTGCATCTGGTAATTTGGTTATATCTTATTTACTTAGGTCCTTTTCTGGGGATTTCTCTTGGTTTATTTGTGTTGTATTTCTCTTCCTCCGCATTTTCTCTTCACGCGAGTGGCTGTGATCATGTGCTCGGGTGTACAAGCATTGGTGGCCTTGGCCTTTGCCCTGCCTTTGTGTATGATGTTATGCTCTGTCCTGAGGGCACTGGCGAGCACCTTTGCTCAGCTGCGGGTCTCAGCCTGTTTCCGGGTTTTGCCCTGCCCTTGCAGGAGGAACCCGCTCGAGGAATGGCTGCTAGCCTTGACTCTACCACCGGGCAGGAATGCGTGCCCAAGCTCAGCTCAGTAGCGGAACTCCATCTCTTCTGTGCTTTTGGCTCCATCTCCACGAGATGAGCCGGCCACCAAGTCAGACTGCAAGCCTGTGTTGCATGGGTGGGGCAAGGCTGTGCTCCTCTGCCCTTGCCCTGGGGCTTGTCTCCACCCTTTCTGGGCTTCCTGCCCTTCTCCCAGAGGCTGGATTACAGGCTGCCGGCAGCTGAGTTTGACCGCTTTTGCATGGCCTCTTCCCCCAGCCAGGCAAGATTGAGCTCACACCTGAGCCCAGTGGTGGCCAGCTGGCTTCCACCCCTGCCAGCAGAACCGTGGTTTTGTCTCCCACTGCCGCTGGCCCTCCTGCAAGCCCTCAGCCACATGGGTGGGGGCATTGCAGCTCGGACCCTAAGACTCACTGCTAAAGACCCAAAAGCTCCCTCCTTCTATACAACTCTGCTCTGAGTGCTGCGGGGGAGCTTATTTGACTGCTCTCCTGCTTCCCTTTGCTGGTATTGCTGTTTTCTGGGGAAATATTCACTGCAGCTTTGGGGAGTGACTCGTCCCAGGGATTAGGGTGGCTATCTCCCAAAATTTTTCTCCCTGTGCCTCCCAGATTATACTCTCTTCCTGTCACTCTGGTCCTCTCCCCTCTCCTTCCATCCCCAGGAGCCCCGGATGAGTGTTTGTGAGAGGGGTGTTCTGCGCGGTTCCTTTAAGAATGATCCTGGGTCTGGGAAATCAGACTCTTTCTCACAAACAGTATCCTGACTTATTTCCAGTTAAATACTGTCCTTACGCCTCTTCTGGGCTCTGGGGCTGCAGGCTGGGGCTTTGTTCCTGGGGCTCAGGACCCTTCCCCCTCTGCTAAACTCACTTCCCACCACACGAGTCTCTCCCTGCTGCCATTCGCTCCGGGGAGCTGAGCAGCCCTCTCCGCATTTCCGCTTTGCCTACCAGTCTCGGTGTGGCTTCTTTAGTGTTCCTTGGTTGAAGAGTCCTCTTAGTTTAGTCCAATGTTGGTTTTTCCAGATGATAGTTCCACAAATTAGTTTGTATTCCACTTTGGTTCTGGGAGGAAGATGTTGGTACGTCCGCCTACTCCAGCGCCATCTTGTCTCTCCGCTGGAGTTTGCTATATCTTTGAAATGATTTCATAATGTAAGAAATCATTTTAATAATATTTTTAAATTGTTGGTTTCATCCATCTTTGGTGTTTAGAAAATGTTTTTTCTATGGGAAGGAGGTTGGGCTGGGTGAGCTTTAAGGTATTTTTGAATTTCATTATTCCATAATTATAAAAGCCTTTTTTTTAGTGGAAGATGATTGTATTGGCTTTGAGGTCATATAACAGCCTGACTTTGAGCAAGTCTATGAACTTAAAATAAGAACTGGATGTGTTCATTTTAGGTCCTAATCTTGGAAAATATTTCTTTAACCATTTTCCATTACCCAGTGCACACAAAAGCAGCCTTCTGTGTTTGTCTAGATCTGAGAACACTCTTTGGTGTCTGGTCTGATCTGAACATTGATAAAAGGTGGAGGCAATTTTTACTGGAGTGAAAGTTCTATGTTATTACCCATCTGTTTGATACAGTAAGCTTATGTCTGAAGCTCACAGGTGGGGTCATGAGCCTTCTCATAGATCACAGATCTAAGAATGGCTTTGTGATGAGCAAGTCCGCTGCAATGGCAGGTGGGGCCACATTTCTAAATAAGATGGTTAAAGCTGCACTTGTTTCTTCTTGCTTACGGAGTTACTTCTTTTGATAGAATTTAGAAAAGGTTGAAGCTCTCTAAGCACGAGGAATACCTTGGCCTAGTCATGGGAAAGAAAAAAAGTCTAGTGTGCTCCCTACCTGAAGTCATCAGGCACAAGTGACAAAAACTTGTATAAATTTGGGTCCTATTGTTCTACAAGACCTCTGTGAAGTGAAAAATCTGGGCCAGCATCCCAAGTGCTTTTCTTCTCAAGGGCCTAAGTTGTTACCTGTGGTAGAAAGCTTAATATGATATAAATGCTGGAGCTGAATAAGACATTAAAGATAAATTTCCATCTAATTCATAAATTATATCACCTCTATACAGATTCAATACCCAACATCTCTCATAATATAAATCAAAGGATATATTTCCTTCATTATCATCTCATTAAAAACAAAACAAAAACAGAAAACACTTTGGAATAGAATTTTCCTATATTACTTAATAAAGAGCAAAGGATATCTGGAGTCAGACCTTGAGCTGAATCCTACTTGTATCATTATTACCTTTATATCAAGGCAAAGGTCTTACACCAGTTTCCTCATCTATAAATGGAGTTAAATGTGCTAGCATTTATAATTGTTCCATGAATTATCTTACCCACTGTTACGATTTAATTGTGCCTGAGTCACTGTCCTCATTGTACCATCTGTTTTACATCTAGTTGCCCTCATTTATGTTTGAAAATAATTTAAAAATAATGACGGTGATAGACAGAGAGACCAGTTCTGAGACATGTCTCCCAAATATAATCTTGCCCTAAAAACATTTGAGAAAAGGTAGAAGTACTTTATTTTACGCATTTTAACTATCTACATATTTTGCACGAAATGCTTTCAGTATAGACACTATTCAGGCCTGAAATATTAATTCATAAGATGGTAATGCCACACAGTAAAAATGTAATTTACTTTTGATATGAAATTCATTAAAGCATTTTACTGTAAATAAAAGAGACTAATAAGACAAAACTGTTGAGGGTTAGGAGGAGGAATATGGTATGTTTGAATGGTAGTGTCAACCAGTTACTCTAATTTATCAGTTGAATTGATTCATTTTTACCAGATTCCCCTATTCCTAAATATCAATTCAAAAAAATGACATGGGTAACGCATATGGGCTCCCTTTTTATTTACAGGCCGAGACAAATGATAAGTGATGGATAAGAGGTAGCTAATGCCAACACACGAGCATGTTCTATGAAATGATCAGTGACTTAGCTTCAGGAGACAAGATTATGCCCCCCTGCTCTACCATTGGCTGGCTAACTAGCTAAAAGTCAAGTCTATCACATATGTCTTACACAGAGTGGACAGTGAATACATACGGAAAGATGTTTATTTTATTAGATGTTTTTATAGCATCAAGTTTTACTCTGAATTTACCTACCACATTTTCACCATCATATTTCTTGTTTATTTGTGAATGAAGAAACTGTAGTTGACTGACTTGTTCAAGTTGAGGTAAATCAAGAAATAAGTCCATTCTGAAGTTGTTGTTGGAAGACCTTGGTTCTAGTCCTGATCTTACTACTTATTAGCTGGTAAGATTTAGGTTGCTGAATTCATCTTTTGGAACTGTAGCTTCTACATTTTTTTTGTGACAGAGAAAGAGAGAGGGACATATAGGAACAGACAGACAGAAAGGGGGAGAGATGAGAAACATCAATTCTTCATTGCAGCTCCTTAGTTGTTTGTTGATTGCTTTCTCATATGTGCCTTGACCAGGGGGCTACAGCAGACAGAGTGACCCCTTGCTCAAGCCCAGTGACCTTGGGCTCAAGCTGGTGAGCTTTGCTTAAACCAGATGAACCCACACTCAAACTGGTGGCCTTGGGGTCTCAAACCTGTGTCCTCTGCGTCCCAGTCCAAAGCTCTATTCTCTGCACCACCACCTCGTCAGGTTGTAGCTTTTACATTTATAAAATGATTATTATTCACACAATAATAATGCATGACAAGGTTGTTGACGGAATTGAGTTTACCAATAGTTACTGAGCAGTGACTACAAAGATTAAAGAAGGCATGTTCAGATTCCAAGATAGCTGCAGAGTAGGCAGAAGCTACATTTACCTGGTCCCAGCCCCAAACTGGACTTACAGCCAAATTATAGAGCAATCAACAGGAATAATCAACCAAAGGCTAAATAAACTGAAATAATGTAATCAGGGTTTTCAAAAGAAACCATATAGAGACTGGTAAGAAGGACAAAGATGTAGAAAGGGCTAGACCCTGCACCGAAGAGCAATGGCTGAGAAACCAGAAGGATATCCTAGCTGCAAAACTCCCTCCCTCCAGGGCCATGGGGCCTCAATCCATATGGGGGTCCCCAATCCAGAGCAGCAGAGATGGAAAGAGGAGCCCACATAGCATCTAGTGGGAAAATCAATGAGGATTCAGTCAGCTTGGGAGACCCAGGCGCCACCTTCCCAGAGAGGAGCATGCCTGTTGTTACAACCTCGGCCCGGGAAACACACTGCCGGTCTCCAACTGCTGGCAAGTCCACTCTGCCAAACTTGGGTTCTGTGCAGGGGTCTGCTGGCTGCAAAAAGCAGTGACTTTGGGGGGCTTCTTTTTCCAGAAAAGCGCTTAACATAGATTTAGACAGTTATTAAGCTGTTTAACTTTGGACAGAGGGCTAGTCTTCCCCACCTCCAGTGCACAGCCAGTACCCTGCTCTCCACCTGCTGAAACACTTAGCTGGCCCATCTTGCTGAGTTCAGTCATCTATGTGGACCAGGGTACTGTACAGAGCAGGGAATTTTAAAGCATGTCTCCCGGGAAAGCTTTTGTCTGGCAACCAGACAGGCAGGTGCTAGGTGTGTGGCTATATGGCTGTTGGGGGTGGGGGAGGCACCTCTATCTTCCTGGCAAGTTCAGCCTGCACTAGCCTGAGAAGGGAGAAAAGTACCTGTACCCCTCATAAAGCTTGTGGGCACCAAACCAATGGGAGACTGGATCAGCCCTGTTTAGTCCTGAATACCCACCCACTGTGCTTAGTTGCATGAGGAAAGGGTGAGTAGCTCAGAGCCAAGATATTCAAAGTGTGTGTGCCTTTTAGAGTCTCTTGTCTGGGATCAAGACCAAGTGCTTACCCCCTCTTGCAGGCTGGGTCAGCAAAATCCCCAATGGGAGACTCTTTTGATCTGTCCTGCTGATCCCAGGGAAGCTGAGGTTGATCCTGAAAAGGGGATGGTTGGCTGCACCCAACATGAACCTGCAGCAAGCCTCTCCAGGAGGAACAAGAGTTAGAGAATCAGGCAGAGACTGAGTGGCTTGGTTCTAGAATAGGAGCCACATTCTCCTCACTGAGTGCTTGACTGCATGATCCTCCAGTAGGGGACCTCTAGCCCTGTCCTCCCAACCCCAGTGCCCTGCCCTATAGAGCTCATAACCTGTAGAAGGTCTGTGAGTTGTGGTTAGCCTGGGACCACTCTATAGTCTTTCTTGGGAAGGCTCTAGAGGAAGACCAGGCAATTTCAGAAGGCAAAATAGCTGACAGGAAGAGGTGGACCTCAGAAAGCCTTGGTTCTTTCACAGATCTGCTCCTAACTCTAAGCTGGAGGAAGTCAACTCTTAGACACAGACTGGGCCCTCATACACATCCAAGTTCAGTAGATGCAACCACAAACAGTGAATAGCATGGAAGCTCTACACAAGTAGCTCAAGGCTGGTTACATGTAGTGTCTGATATCGACCTGTTTCTGAACCCTGCCCACATGGACCCAGAGCAAAACAACCGGTGGCGGGCTTCAGAACACACCTGACCTCGGCCCAGCTAGCCACACAAACAGCATATCCAAAGCAGGAATACTGCAGACACCAGACTCTACTGGGAACAACTCCACCTTGGGGGACAGCTTCTACACAGCAACCCATACAGATGATCGAGGTTTCCATGCAGTCAGCCATGGTGAAAGATTAACTCCACCCATAAAAGTGCCATCAGCAGTCAAGACTCAAATACAACAGGATGATGAACATAACCCACAAGAAACATCCCTGGAGAATGGAGCTCAAATAATCTGGAAGATTGTGCCATTGAACCCAACAAAACACATTTATCATAAATCCAACATAGTAAGTTTGGAAGTCATGGCAGATCTACCTAACACAGAGAGATCAAGTGGGGAGACAAAAATATACCCGAAATGAAAGAACAAGAGAAACCCCCAGGAAGATAATTAAATGAAATAGAAGCAACCAAAATACCAGATGCGAAGTTTAAAACAATGGTTGTAACCATGCTCAAGGAACTTAGGTAAAAGATGAATGATCTCAGTAAGAGCTTAAAAAAAGAGCTAGTAAGCATTAAAAAGGACATCAAATAAAAAATTAATTAGTCATAAATGAAGAGTATAATATCTGAAATGAAAACTACACTAATAGGAATCAATAGCAGGTTAGATAAAGCAGAGGACCAAATTGGTGATTTAGGGGATAAGAGTTAGCACCCAAGCAGAGCATCCAAAACAAAAGAGAATTTTTTTTTAAAAAAAGAGGAAATTCTAAGGGATCTCTGGGACAACATCAAGCATAACAACATCTGCATTATGGGGGTACCAAAAGGAGAAGAGAATGAGCAAGGTTTTGAGAATGTGTTTGAAGAAAGAGTGGTGGAAAACTTCCCTAACCTGCTAAAGGAAAAAGTCAGACAAGTTCATGAAGCACAGAGAATCCCAATCAAGATGTACCCAAAGAGGCCCCACCAAGACACATCATAATTAAAATGGCAAAGGTTAAAGACAAAGAGAGAGTGTTAAGGCAGCAGAGAGAGATGGTTATGGAGCTGCCAGCTGATTTCTCAACAGGGCCATTTCTGGCCAGAAGGGATCAACATGAAATATTCAAAGTGATAAAAAGCAAGGACCTGCAACTAAACCTACTCTATCCAGCAAGGCTATTATTTAAAACTGAAGGTGAAATAAAAAGCTTCCCCAAAAAAGAAAAAAATGTTAAAAGAGTGGAGTTTATTGCCACCAAACCAGTACTGCAAGAAACGTTAAAGAACCTGCTTTAAGAAAAAGAAGAAATAATGAGGGAGAGGAACATATGTATAAAAAATAAAATGGCAATAAATAAGTAACTATCAACAATAGCCTTAAATGCAAATAGTTAAATGTTCTAATTGAAAGACATCATTCAGCTTAATGGATAAGAAAACATGATCGATTTATATGCTGTCTACAAGAGACCCAACTCAGAACAAAAAATAAACACAGACTGAAACTGAAAGGATGGAACAAAACATTCCATGCAAATAGAAAAGAAAAAAAGTTGGGTAGCAATACGCATATACAGTGTGTCCGTAAAGTCATGGTGCACATTTGACCAGTCACAGGAAAGCAACAAAAGATGAGAGAAATGTGAAATCTGTGCCAAATAAAAGGAAAACTCTCCCAGTTTCATACATATTCAGTGCAGTTTGGTGTGGGCTTATACACAGATTTTTTAGGACTCCTTAGGTAGCTATCCCATATAACCTCTACAGACTCGTCATTGACTGATGACCTACCAGAACGGGGTTTCTCCACCAAACTGCTGGTTTCCTTCAACTGCTTATCCCACCGAGTAATGTTATTCATATGTGGTGGTGCTTCATTATAAACACGCCAATATTCACGTTGCACTTTGGTCACGGATTCAAATTTACTGAGCCACAGAACACACTGAACTTTCCTCTGTACCGTCCACATCTCAACTGGCATGGCTGTGGGCTGCTCTGCTGTATACACAGTGTTACATCATCATCTGTGCATGCACACATGCTGCCACATCATCCTACAGAAACTGGGAGGGTTTTCCTTTTATTTGGTGCAGATTTCACATTTCTATCGTCTTTTGGTGCTTTCCTGTGACCGGTCAAGATTGCGCCATGACTTTACAGACACACTGTATTTGACAGAATAGACTTCAACACAAAGGTTGCAACATGAGACAAAGAAGGTCACTACATATTACTAAAGGGATCAATTCAACAAGAGGCTATAACCCTTGTGAACATATATGTACCCTACATAGGACCACCTAAATATATAAAGAAAATCTTGGTGAGCATTAAGGGAGTGATTAACAGCAATACTGTCATAGTAGGGGATTTTAACACCTCTTTGTTGTCTATGAACAGATCATCCAGAACCCCCCAAAAAAATAAAAAAGACAACAGCAACCTTAAATGAAACACTATATCAAATAAATTTATTTACAGAACATTCATCCCAAAGTAGCAGAATATACACTATTTTCAAGTGCACAAGAAACATTCTCAAAGAAAGACCACATGTTGGAGTATAAAATAAGTCTTAATAAATTTTAAAAGGTTGAAATAATATCAACCATCTTCTCAAATCACAATGATAAAACACTAAAAATCAACTAAAATTTAAAAAAAACCCTGAAATAGATGACTGGATAAAGAAGATGTGGCACATATACACTATGGAATACTACTCAGCCATAAGAAATGATGACATCGGATCATTTACAGCAAAATGGTGGATCTTGATAACATTATACGAAGTGAAATAAGTAAATCAGAAAAAAACAGGAACTGCATTATTCCATACGTAGGTGGGACATAAAAGTGAAACTAAGAGACATTGATAAGAGTGTGGTGGTTACGAAGGGAGGGGGAGAAAGGGAGAGGGAAAGGGGGAGGGGGAGGGGCACAAAGAAAACTAGATAGAAGGTGACAGAGGACAATCTGACTTTGGGTGATGGGTATGCAACATAATTGAATGGCAAGATAACATGGACTTGTTATCTTTGAATATATGTATCCTGATTTATTGATGTCGCCCCCATTAAAAAAATAAAATTATTAAAAAAAACCCTGAAAAACATTTAATTACATGAAGGTGAAATAGCATGTTATTAAACAATGAATGAGTTAATAAAGAGATCAGGAAGAAATAAAAAAATTACCTGAAAACAACCCAAAATTTATGGAATACAAAAGCCATCCTAAAAAAGAAATTCATAGCATTACAGGCCTACATAGAGAAGCAAGAAAAATCTCAAACAATCTATCCCTACCACCCCCAAAATGAGAAAAAAGAAGTCCAGAGGAAGTCAAAAGAAAGAGAGAATAAAGATCAGAACAAAAATAAATGACAAAGAGACTAAAAAAAACCCACAAAATAATAATGAAACCAAGGTCTGGTTCAATGGAAAGATTAACAAGATTCATGAAACTTTAACCAGACTCATCAAGAAAAAGAGAGGGTCCAAATAAATATAATCAGAAATGAAAAGAAGTAACAATTGACAACAACAACAAGATTACAAAAAACTGGCCTGACCAGATGGTGGCGCAGTGGATAGAGTGTCAGACTGGGATGCAGAAGGACCCAGGTTCGAGACCCAGAGGTAGCCAGCTTGAGCGCAGGCTCATCAGGCTTGAGGAAAAACTCACCAGCTTGGACCCAAGGTCGCTGGCTCGAGCAAGGGGTTACTCGGTCTACTGAAGGCCCGTAGTCAAGGCACATATGAGAAAGCAATCAATGAAGAACTAAAATGTCGCAATGAAAAACTGATGATTGATGCTTCTCATCTCTCTCCATTCCTGTATGCCCCTGTCTGTCTCTCTCTCTTACTCTCTCTCTGTCCCTGTAAAAAAATAAAAATAAATAAATAAAGTTTAAAAAAATACAAAAAACTGTGAGAAAATACTATGAACAACTATATGTCAACAAATTGAACAACCTGAATGAAATGGATAAATTTCTAGAAAAATACAACCTTCCAAAAGTGAATCAGAAAGAACCAGAAAGTCTGAATAGACCAACTACAACTAATGAAATTGAAGCAGTAATCAAAAAACTCTCAACAAGAAAAATTCCTGGACCAAATGGCTTCACAGGTCAATTTTAACAAACACTCAAAGAACAAACACTGATTCTTCCTAAACAATTCCAAAAAATTAAAAAGGAGGAAAAACTTCCAAGCTTTTTACAAAGCCAGTATTATCCTAATTCCAAAACCAGATAAAGGCCCTGGCTGGTTGGCTCAGTGGTAGAGTGTCAGCCTGGCATGCAGGAGTCCCGGGTTCGATTCCTGGCCAGGGCACACAGGAGAAGCACCCATCTGCTTCTCCACACCTCCCCCTCTCCTTCCTCTCTGTCGCTCTCTTCCCCTCCCACAGCCAAGGCTCCATTGGAGCAAAGTTGGCCCGGGCACTGAGGATGGATCTGTGGCCTCTGCCTCAGGTGCTAGGGTGGCTCTGGTCACAACAGAGCGACGCACCGGATGGGCAGAGCATCGCCCCCTGGTGGGCGTGCTGGGTGGATCCCGGTCAGGTGCATGCAGGAGTCTGTCTGACTGCCTACCCATTTCTGGCTTTGGAAAAATACACACGCAAAAAAGAAAAAACTAGATAAAGATACTAAAAAGAAATTTATAGGCCAATATCTCAGATAAAGATAGATGCTAGAATCCTCAACAAAATATTAGCAAACCGGATCTAGCAATACAATAGAAAGGTCATATACTGGCCCTGGCCAGTGGCTCAGTGGATAGAGTGTCAACCTGGTGTATGGACGTCCTGGATTTGAATCCCAGTCAGGAAACCCAGAAGTGACCCTCAGCTTCTCCCCTTCCCACTCTCCCCCTTCTCTCCCTCTTTCCCTCCTGCTGCAATGGCTTGATTGGTTCAAGCATGACCCAGGGTGCTGAGGATAGCTCCGCCAGCCTCAAGTGCTAAAAATAGATTGGTACTTGAGCATTGGCCCCAGATGGGGTTGCTGGGTGGATCTCAGTCAGAGCACATGCAGGAGTCTCCCTCACTATCTTCCCTTTTTGAAAGAAAGAAAGAAAGAAAGAAAGAAAGAAAGAAAGAAAGAAAGAAAGAAAGAAAGAAAGAAAAAAAGAAAAAAAGAAAAGAAAAGAGAAAGGTCATATATCATGATCAAGTGAGATTTATTCCTGGGATGCAAGTTGGTACAAGATATGCACACAAATTAATAGGATACAACACATAAACAATATGAAGGATAAATATTACACGATCATTTCTATAGACCAGAAAAACAACTGAAATTGTTTTTCAGCATCCATTTAAATAAAAACTCTCAGCAAAGTGGAAATAGAAGGATCAGCCTCAACATTATAAAGGCCATATATAACAAATTCATAGCAAACATTGTACTCAATGGGCAAAAACTGAAAGGGATCAGGAAAGTGACAGGGATGTCTGCTTTCACCAATTATTCAACATAGTACTGGAAGTACTAGCCATAGCCATCAGACAAGAAGAAATAAAAGGTAAACAAACTGGAGAAAAGGATGTAACACTGTCATTATTTGAAGATGACATGATATTATACACTGAAAACACTAAAGACTCCATCAAAAAATTATTAGATCTTATAAATGATTTTGGCAAAGTAGCAAAATAAAAAATTATATTAAAAAATCAGTGGCATTTTTATATACCCAAAATGAACTATCAGAAAGAGATTTTTTTTAAAAATCCCTTTTGCTATTGCAAAAACAAAAAAATAAAGTACCTAGGAATAAATTGCACCAAGGAGGTAAAAGATCTGTACTTGGAATATTATAGGTAACTGAAAAAAGAAATTGAGGAAGATACAAATAAGTGGAAGTATAAACTATGCTCATGAATCGGAAGAATCAACATCGTTAAAGTTTCCATACTACCCAAAGCAATATATAGATTCAATGCAACTCCTAATAAAATATCAACAGTATATCTCACAGATCTAGAACAAATATTTCAAAATATTATATGCAACCACAAAAGACCCCAAATAGCCTCAGCAGTTTTGAGACAAAAAGAACGAAGTTGGAGGTATCATACTCTGATATTAAATTGCATACACCATAGTAATCAAAGAAGCATGGTATTGACACAAGAACAGGCATATAAATGAATGAAACATAATAGCAAGCCCAGAAATAAACCCACACCTTTATGGTCAATCAATATTTGACAAAGGAGGCAAGAACATGCAATGGGGTAAAGAGTCTTCTCAATGAATCGTGTTGAAAAAATTGGACAGATATGTGCAAAAAATGTGAAATCAGACCACCAACTTACAGAATAAACTCAAAATGGATTAAAGACTTAAACGTAAGTCACTAAACCATAAAAGTCCCAGTAAAATTTTAGACTTTTTTGGTAGCAATTTTTGCACTATATCTCCTCAAGCAAGGGAAAGAGGAAAAAATAAACAAACAGAACTATATCAAACTAAAAAGCTTTTGCACAGCAAAAGAAACTATCAAAAAAATAAAAAGGTAACCTGTCACATGGGAGAACATATTTACCAATGATATATCTCATAAGGGGTTAATTTCCAAAATATATAAAGAACTTATACAACTCAACACCAGGAAGACAAACAATCCAATTAAAAAATGGGCAAAGGACCTGAATGGACACTTTTCCAAAGAAGACTAACAGATGGCAAATACACATATAAAAAAATGCTCAATATTACTAAATCATCAGAAAGATGCAAATGAAACCACAATAAACATCACCTCACACCTGCCAGAAGGACTATCATTAATAAACCAAAAAGCAAGTGCTGGCAAAGATGTGGAGAAAAGAGAGCATTTGTGCACTGTTGGTGGGACTGGTGCAGCCACTATGAAAACCAGAATGGAAGAAAAAAACAGAATGGAATTTCCTCAAAAAATTAAAAGTGAAACTGTCTTTTGACCCAGTGATCCCATTTCTGGTAATATTGATATTTCCAAGGAATCCTGAAACACTCATTCGCAAGACTATATGCACCCCTATGTTCACTGCAGCATTATTTCCAATAGCTGAGATCTGGAAATAGCCCAACTGGCCATCAATAAATGAGTGGATAAAAATCTGTGGCACATTTACACAATGGGACACTACTCAGCTGTACAAAGGAAGAAAATCTTAACTTTTGCGACATAAATGAATCTTACCTTTTGCATGAATGAACCTGGAGATTATTATGCTAAATGAAATAAGCCAGTTAGAGAAAGACCGATACCATGTGATTTCACTTATAAATGAATTCTAATGAACAAAATAAACTGATGAGCAAAATAGAAACAGAAGCACGGCTACATGGAACAGAATGACAGTTGTCAAATGGAGGGGGAGGGGGACAGGAGGTAAGAAGGTGAAGAGATTAGCTTAAAAAATATATATAAAATACATAGACACAGACAACATTATGATGATTGCCAGAGATAATGGTGTGAGTAGGTGGAGGGAGGGAAATGGGGGGAAATGGGAACGGAAAGAGACTTTGCTTGGGGCAATGGGCACACAATGCAGTGTACAGGTAATGTTTTGTTGAGCAGTACACTTGAAATCTGTATGGTTTTGTGAACAAATGTCACCCCAATAAATTTAATAAATAAAAGAAGGCAATTACATCATTAAGTGTAACAGAAGGAACATTGTAAAAATGCTATAAACTATGTGCTATGGGATTATTGGGATATAAGTAAAGAGATTTGACTTCTAGCTAGGGTAATCTGGAAATACTTCATGGAAGAAGCGAATTTCTACTGGATCTTTTTTTTATTTTAATTTTTTTTCTTTTTGTGGCAGAGACTGAGTCAGAGAGAGTGACAGATAGGGACAGACAGACAGGAAGGGAGAGAGATGAGAAACATCAATTACTCGTTGCGGCTCCTTAGTTGTTCATTGATTGATTTCTCTATGTGCCTTGACTGGAGGGCTACAGCAAACCGAGTGACCCCTTGCTTGAGTCAGCGACCTTGGGCTCAAGCTGGTGAGCCTTGCTCAAACCAGATGAGCCTGCACTCAAGCTGGTGACCTTGGGGTTTTGAACCTGGGTCCTCCACATCCCCTGGGTCCGACGCTCTATCCACTGCACCACAACTAGGAAAAGAGAGAGCAGAGATTGGAATATAAGCTTGTAACCATTATACTCTGCTGCCTCCCCAGACAGTAGAGGAAGCTCAGAATAGTCTTTGAATGCTTGCATTAATGCAAAAAGTATATGTCTCTGTACACAATAAATGGGAAAATGTTTTGGAATATGACAAGTATAGGGACCAAGCAATGTAGGACTTTTAAAACCTGCCTGTATATAACTGAAACCACTCAGAGAAAGAAACACTTCAACACCTTATCATAGGAGGACTTAGAATATTCTTTTATTACTTTCTTTCAAAGAAAGATATTCCAGTCTGAGAAGGCTTTTATCAGGACTATGACACTTTACCAGTTATATGACCTTGGGGAACCTCTCTCTGGGTCTTGATTTCCTACTTGGTAAAATTAAGGGACTGGACTTAATTATTTCTGAATCCCTTCCAGCTACTAAGCCTATGACTTGGTGATATAAGGAGCTTCCTCAGTTTCTACCATGTGAACTGTCTATCTTTAAGGCAGTTCTGGCTGCAGAGTGCCTGGAGCTGCTTAATATAGCTGCCCACTAACAGTTTTAGTATTAGATGTAAATATAAGGCTGACTTTTCTTACACTTTTTTTGATACACACAAAATATGTTAGAAAATGATTCAATAAATGGTGCTGGGAAAGTTGGAAAGCCACATGCAAAAGAATGAAACTTGACTACAGTTTTCCCCTGCACAAAAGTTAATTCAAAATGGATCAAAGACCTAAATATAAGAGCTGGAACAATAAATTACATAGAAGAAAACATAGGTACTAAACTCATGGACCTTGGCTGTAGAGAACAATTTATGAATTTGACCCCAAAGGCAAAAATAAATGAATGGGACTACATCAGACTAAAAAGCCTTAGCACAGCAAAAGCAACTGACAACAAAACAAATAGGAAGCCAACTAAATGGGAGATGATATTTGCAAACAATAGCTCTGACAAGGGTTAATATCCAATATATTGATATATTTTTAAAAATTCACAAAACTCAGCAACAAACAAACAAGCAATCCAAATAAAAAACGGGGAGAGGACCTGAAAAGACATTTCTCCCAAGGAGACATACAAAAGGCCAACAGATATATAAAAAGATGCTCATCTTCACTAGCTATTCAGGAAATGCAAATCAACACTACAATGAGATACCACCTCACACCTGTTAGATTAGCTGTTATCAACAAGACAGTTAATAACAAGAGTTGGACAGGCTGTGGAGAAATAAGAACCCTCATTCACTGCTGGTGAACATGCAAATTAGTACAACCATTATGTAAGAAAGTATGATGGTTTCTCAAAAAATTAAGAGTAGAACTTTAATATGACTCAGCAATTTCTCTACTGGATATCTACTCCCAAAACTTGAAAATATTGGTACATAAAGACACATGCACCCCCATGTTCATTGCAGCATTATTCACAGTGGCCAAGACATGGAAACAACTAAAGTGTCCCTTTATCCAATCCCAATAGAGGATTGGATAAAGATGTGGTGCATATATACGATGGAATACTACTCAGCCATAAAAAATGATGACATAGTGTCATTTATGACAACATAAATGAACCTTGAGAACATTATACTGAGTGAAATAAGTAAATCATAAAAAGCTAAGAACTGTATGATTTCACACATAGGTGGATATAAAACTGAGACTCATGCACATAGATAAAAATGCAGAGGTTGCCAGGGGGAAGGAGGATGTGAGGGAAGGGGAGGGTAAATGGTATAAAGAAGGACAAATATAAGGTGATGGAAAATAATTTGATTTGGGGTGATGGATATACAATAGTCAACTGTTCAAATGCTATAGAAATGTTTACCTGAAACCTATATATTCTTATTGATCTATGTCACCTTGTTAAATTTAATTTTCTAAAAAAAAAAAAAGAGTTGACTTGTGGCACAGTGGATAAAGAGCCTCAACCTGGAACACTGAGTTTGCAGGTTCAAAACCCTGGGCTTACCTGGTCAAGGCACATATGGGAGTTAATACTTTGTGCTCCTCCCTTCTCTCTCTCTCTCTCTTTCTCCATCTCTAAAATGAATAAATAAAAATCTTAAAAAAAAGAAAAAAATGAAATCCCATTAATATGGGAATGGTTGTATATGCACATTATGAAATATTATATAGCTGTTTCAAATAAAAATTAGATTTGTGTGCATGTATGTGTGCATGGGTTTTTACAAACAAGAATTTATTTTTTCTTTGTTAATATATACTTTCACTTTTTAAAATAAGCATAATTTCTTTTGTAATTAAAATAATATAAAAAAACTAACAAACTCAACTTTCAAGAAAACTTACTTTCACATTCTCTCCACAAAATACAGACCACCCATCATTTTCCTCCTGATATTATGCCACCTCCCTGTCTCCCTCACAGAGAAGCACTACTCCCATATAGTCTTTACCAGCTAAGTAGATCTTCATAGAGGTTTATGTAATATTAGCAACAACAAAAAATGCTTTTCCTTTCTCCCCATTTTTTCAAATAGCACACTTTTATTATGCTGTTTGAATATGCTTTATCAAAAACCCTCCTAGAGACTAACTACTGCCCCTGTCTCCACAGAAAGCCCTCTTTGGTAGTAAACTTCCACTCTAGGAGAGCAATTTATGACCTTTAATGTTATTAGCAAGGTATCATTAGGATCATGTGAGTGTTCATATGTTTCAAAAGAAAATGGCTCTTTAGTGTTTTTAGAAGAATGTTAAACTATGCTATTTATGTTTGACCCACAGAGAAAATCTGGGAATGTTATTCCTATCCAAATCAAATCCTTTTGTGTTTCATAGAACAAAAGTGAGAAGGGGAAAACAGAAAAAAAGAAAAGCAGCCCATCATATTTTCTTTCAATAAAATCTGATATGTTGAAATCTCCAAGAAATTAGAGCAATTTGAGTTATCAGAGCATTAGGAGTCAAAGTTAAATGAGAACTTAAAAAGCATTGAATCTAAATCCTATGTTTTACCAGTAAAGAAACTGAAGCCCAGAGAGGTGTGATTTTTTTTGCACAGATCACACAACAAGGTGGTAGTAGAGTTGGAATTATGCCCTCCGTCTCCCACTTCCCAATGTAAAGGTTAGAATATGCAGAGTCTCTGGATGTAGGTAGACCAGATTTGGGGTCTTGGATCCTCCACTTAGTAGTTGTGTGACATTTTGATTCCTCATCTGTGAAGAGGGAAATATAATAATATCCACCTTATGGGGTTGCTGTAAAGATTAAATGAAATAGTGCACATATATATGTGGCTCAGTACAATGCTTAAGGCACAGGAAGTGCTTATAAGGCTTAGTTCCATTCAAATGTTCTGTCCACTATTTGTATTTGCTTTGCATTTCAGTGATTACTTATATTTCCAGACATTTTATCTTGCTCTTACATTCATGAGGCAAAACAAGTCCATCCAAAATCATCTTTTTACATCAGTGTTCTCTAGTCTTCCCTTGTTATTCATCACCCAGACATTTCCAGTCTTCTTCTGTTTACATTGCACTGTAAAGCTGCCAAGTTACAATACTTCTGTCTTAGAAAAAACAAATATAACAGGGTCTCTGGGGCTTAGGCCATGATAGCAGTTTGTCTACATAGCTTTCTTTTCCAAATCATCTCTGAATGACCACTTATTGGCCTAGAAATGGCCAAGCAAGAAAAGATGTTAATAACTGTGTAGAATTGTGATTTCCAATATGACAGCTACTACCCATATATAGTTAAATTAATTAAAGTAAAATAATACTAAGTTTTAAGTTTCTCTACTGTACAAATTACATTTCAACTTCTCAAGAGTCATATGATGGAGAGGGAAAATGGTGTCAGAGTTGGCAGATGTTACAACTTCCACCTCCCAGAACCAAAGTGGATCACAACTTAACTTAGGAACAATCATCTTGAAAAACTAACTTTGGACAAAACTAAGAGGAATTTATAACCAAGCATCACCAAAGGAACCACACTGAGCTTATAGGAAGGAAGGAGATGCAGAAAGGGCTGCCCTGCTCCCAGGAGTGAGTGGTGGCCTGAGGGATCTCTCATGGTGGGGTGGGTTACTAGGAGATTTGTGGATCCTCAGCCCCAGGACCAGAACCCCAGTCTGGATCCCCAGAGACTAGAAGAGGTGTACGGACAGTAGTTAGCTGAAAGAAGAGCCAGTTTACTGTTTGTGAGAGGGAGACAGAACTCTCAGACCCAGGCTTCATCTTAAAGGGACTGCACAGAAAAACTAGTTCACAGCCACTTATTCAGGGCTCCAGGAGTGGGAAGCGCTGAGAGGAATAAAGTTGAGAGAGGAGAGTGTGGTCTTGAGGGCACATGGAGAGATTGTGGGGGACAGCCACTCTGATGCCTGTATACTAGGTCACTTCCTAAACCTAAAGTGCCCATTCTTCCTGGGAGAACCAAGCCAAAAAAGGGAAGCAATTACCCCACCCAACAGAGGCTCTCTTGCTCCAGTCAGTTCAGAGAGACACTTAGAAGCAGGGGGCGCATCAGGGACACAGGATTTGAGTGCTGAGGTCTGGGCTACATGAGCCCCCCAACCTGCTGAGTACCCTCTGAAGGGCGGGAGTGCCTGGCGAGGCAGCCCATGCTGCAAAGGCAGGAGGTGGAGCCCAGAGAGGCCTACCACACACCTAGGAAGGTGAGACCCGGTGGGGCAAGGCATCTCCTGCACCAGCACAGGGAAGACCCCAGAGGGGTGAGGTATTTTGTGTGCCTGCGGGAGGTAGAGCCCTGTGAGGGGTGCTGTGCCCATGGAGAGCAGAGCCAGGTAGCCTGCACAGAGATAGTAAGGGGTGGAACCCGGAGGTTTCCCAAGTGCCTGCAGGGGGCAGAGCCCAGAGTGGCAGCCTGTGCATGAAGGGTTGAGCCCAGTGGCCCACACTGCTAAGAAGAGGGGTAGAGCCCTAAGAGGTGTCCCACATGCCCACAGAGGTGGAGCCCAGGGAGGGAAGGAGTCACCCACCCCCGTGGGGCAGCCCAACCTGTGGCAAGCAAGCCTGTACTGGTGCCCGAATGCCTGAGGAGGAGGAGGTAGCAGAGGGGGGCTGGCAGAAAGACCTCACATCAGGAATAGAAAGGCCACACACACTGGCCAAGAGTAGATAAAACAAAACCAAGGAGTGCTGGTGATAGTTACAATGGCATCAGGGCCCAGCAAAGGCAGCCACAAATTCTGGATTGCCTGTAGCTCCAAGAACGTTGCTAAGGGCTTGTCAAAATCAGTGACTCCCACTGGTCTGCACCATGTTGTAGCCAGGGAGGTCCATGGCTGGTACATCCAGCAGCTAGATATGGAGAGCATCAGCTTAGGACCTAACAACCATAGTTAGAGGGGTATCTAGTCTATACAGAGACAAAATGGGAAAACAGAGAAGTGCAATTCAAATGAATCAACAAGAGAAATCCACAGAAAAAGAACTGAATGAAATGGAAATAAACAAGATACCTGATGCAGAGTTTAGAATAATGATTGTTAGGATGCTCAAGGATCTTAGAGCAACAATAGATGGAAAAAACGAGCACCTAAACCCGTGATGGTGAACCTTTTTATTTTAATTTTTTTTTAAAAAATTTTAATTTATTCATTTTTAGAGAGGAGAGAGAGAGAGACAGAGAGGGAGAGAGAGAGACAGAGAGGGAGAGAGAGGAGAGAGACAGAGAGAGAGAAGGGGGGAGGAGCTGGAACATCAACTCCCTTATGTGCCTTGACCAGGCAAGCCCAGGGTTTCGAACTGGTGACCTCAGCATTTCCAGGTTGATGCTTTATCCACTGCGCCACTACAGGTCAGGCTCGAACCTTTTTATAAAAACCACCCACTTTTGCAGTGCTGGTCAACCTGGTTCCTCCCACCCACTAGTGGGTGTTCCAGCTTTTATGGTGAACCAAAAGCAGTGCCATTTGGTTGCTACACTACCACCCACCATGAGAGCTGGAAGCCCACTAGTGGCCGGGAGGGACCAGGTTGACCAGCACTGCAAAAGTGAGCAGTTTTTATAAAAAGGTTCAAAAATCACAGACCTAAACAAAGAAATAGCTGGCATCAAAAACGACACTCAGCCTGACCTGTGGTGGCGCAGTGGATAAAGCGTCGACCTGGAAATGCTGAGTTCGCCGGTTCGAAACACTGGGCTTGCCTGGTCAAGGCACATATGGGAGTTGATGCTTCCAGCTCCTCCCCCCTTCTCTCTCTCTCTGTCTCTCCTCTCTCTCTCTCTCTCTCTCTGTCTCTCCCTCTCCTCTCTAAAATGAATAAATAAAAAATTTTTAAAAAACGACACTGAAATCATAAAAAAGAATCAGAAAGAAATGACAAACACAAGATCAGAAATGAAGAGTACACAAGAAGGAATTAAAGGAAGCAGGCTGGATGAAGCAGAGGGTAGAATCAGTGATTTAGAGGACAAGATAAGCAAAAGCACAGAAGGAGAACAGCAAAAAGAAAAGAAGATAAAAAAATCTAAGAAACTCTAAGAGAGCTCTGTGACAACATGAAGAGAAACAACATACACATAATAGGAGTTTCTGAAGGAGAAGAGAAAAAAAAAGGGATAGAAAACCCGATTGAAGAAATTATAGCTGAAAAATTCCCGAACTTGATGCAGAAAAAGTCACAAAAGTTCAAGAAGCACAGAGAATCCCATTAAAATGGTACCCAAAGAGACCTACACCAAGATATATAATTAAAATACCAAAGCTAAGATATAAAGAAAAAATACTAAAAGCTACAAGAGAAAAGCAGTCAATCACCTAAAATGACCCTTATAAGAATGACATCTGAGTTCTCAACAGAAACACTTGAGGCCAGAAGGGAATGGCAAGAAATATTCAAAGTAATGCAGACCAAGAAACTATAACCAAGACTACTTTATCCAGCAAGGCTACCATATAAAGTTGAAGGAGAAATTAAAAGCTTCCCAGAAAAAAAAAAAAAACTCAAGGAAATTATTACAACCTAACCAATGCTGTATGAAATGATAAGGGGCTTGTTGTAAACAGAACAAGGGGAAAAGAATCTAGTAAAAGAGAAATATAGGAGACCTGAAGATGGCAGTGGAGTAGGCAGATGCACAGACTCCCAACTCACACCACTGAACTGGATTATAAACTAATTTATGAACAATCAGCGTGAAAAAACAACTCTGGACTACAGGAACAGTTCTCAAAAACCAAGGAGCAAAGAAGAAGCCACAACAAACCTGGTAGGGAGTGCCTGAATCTCCCCTGTTTACAGGAACAAAGGGGGGAGAGTGAAGCTGAGAGCCCAGAGGGCTCTCACTCCAAGGAAAAGAGCATAAAATACTGCTCACAGCCACTTGCCAGGTGACCAGGGAACAAGGTGTGTTGAAAGGGCCGGCTTGTCTTCCAAAAAGAAAGGGGAGAGAGAGAGACAAATGGTGAGGGGCAGAGAAATGCAGGGGATGACCAGAGAAGCTGACTCATCCAGTGCTGGAGGTGGCCACAGCTGGAGGAGGGGCTGATCCTTCCATCAAACAAAATACAAAGTGCTTCCAGGTCACAGATTTCCAGACATCTCTCCAGCTCCAATCAGCACAAAAAGACACAGCTGAAAACAAGAAGTGGGGAGGAGGGACAGTAACTCAGGTCTCCATGGAGGTCTGAAATACACCTCCTCTGAATGAAGCTGAGAAAACACCCTGCCCCCAGAGAAAGTAACTGGCAGAAGAGGCCACTGCATTCCTGGATACAGTTTCAAATAAGTCCCCTGCTGAAATCATTAAACAAGACTATCACCTACTAAGAAAACAAACAAATCAAGACTTCAAAGCGGCCCCAATCCAAAAGTGGATTATAAATAGTAGCTGATGCCAACCCAAGAAGACCTAGAAATAACACAGTTGAAAACTGGAGGCAGACAACACCAAGCCTAGACTCAACCAGCTCTACAAACAAAACACCCAAACACAAAGACATAACAAGAAGACAGGAAGTAAAAAAATAAAATAAAATAAAATAAAGAAGACAGGAAGTGCAATCCAAATGAAACCCTAAGAGAAACCTCCAAGAAATGAACTGAGTGATATGGAAATAACCAAACTTCCAGATGCGAAGTTCAAAATAATAATTGTAAGGATGATTAGGGATCTTAGAACAACAATGGATGGTCATTATGAACATCTAAAAAAAGAAATAGCAAGTATAAAAAAGGATATTGAAATATTAAAAAAGAATCAGTCGGAGATGACAAATAAAATATCAGAAATGCAGACCACAATGGAAGCAATTAAAAACAGGATGGATGGAGCTGAGGATCGAATAAGTAACTTGGAGGAAAAGTAGAATGAAGGCATGAAAGCAAAGAAGAAAAACAAAAAGAGACTCAAAAAGTCTGAGGAAACTTAGCTCTGTGACAACATGAAGAGAATAACATCTGCATCATAGGGGTTCCTGAAGAAGAGAGAGAACAAGGGATAGAGACTTTGTTCAATCATATCATAGATGAAAACCTCCCTAAATTAATTCAGAAGAAACTCTCAAAAGTTCAAGAAGCACAGAGAACTCCATTAAAGAGAAACCCAAAGTAACCTACACCAAGACACATCATAATTAAAATACCAAAGCTAAGTGATAAAGAGAAAATATTAAAAGCTGCTAGAGAAAAAAAGGCTATCACCTAAAAAAGAGCCCGCATAAGGATGACATCTGACTTCTCAACAGAAACACTTGAGGCCAGAAGGGAATGGCAAGAAATATTCAAAGTAATGCAGAACAAGAGCCTACAACCAAGACTACTTTATCCAGCAAGGCTATCATGTAAAAATGAAGGAGAAGTAAAAAGCTTCCCAGTCAAAAAACAACAACAACAAGGAATTCATTACAACCAAACCAATGCTACATGAAATGCTAAGGGGCCTGTTGTAAACAGATCAAAGTGGGAAAAGAATATAGCAAAAGAGGAATACAGTTTTAAAGAATAAAATGGCAATAAACAACTACATATCAATAATAAACTTAAATGTAAATGGATTAAATGATCCAATCAAAAGATATAGGGGCCCTGGCCATTTGGCTCAGTGGTGGAGCGTTGGCCTGGCTTGCAGGAGTCCCGGGTTAGATTCCCGGCCAGGGCACACAGAAGTGCCCATCTGCTTCTCCACCCCTCTCTGTCTTCTTCCTCTCTGTCTCTCTCTTCCCCTCCCACAGCCAAGGCTCTATTGGAGCAAAGTTGGCCCGGGTGCTGAGGATGGCTCTGTGGCCTCTGCCTCAGACACTCGAATGGCTCTGGTTGTAACAGAGTGATGCCCCAGATGGGCAGAGCATCGCCCCCTGGGTGTTCCAGGTGGATCCCGGTCGGGCGCATGTGGGAGTCTGTCTGACTCCCACCCTATTTACAACTTCAGAAAAATAACAACAACAAAAAAAACTGAAATAAGGTAGCTGCATGAATAAAGAAACAGGACCCATACATATGCTGTCTACAAGAGACACACCTTAAAACAAAAGATGCACATAGACTGAAAGTAGAAGGACGAAAAAAAACATTTCATGCAAATGGAAATGAAAAAAAAGATGAGGTAACATCACTTATATCAGACAAAATGGACTTTAAAACAAAGACTATAGTAAGAGATAAAGAAATCCACTACATAATGATAAAGGGAACAGTCCAACAGGGAGATATAACTATTATAAATATCTACACACCTAATATAGGAGCACCTAAATATCTACAGAAGACTTTGATGGATATAAAGGGCGAGATCAACAGCAATACTTTAATAGTAGGGAATTTTAATACCCCACTAACATCACTAGATAGATCCTCAAGAAAGAAAATTAACAAAAAACAGCAGACTTAGAGGACACACTGGATCAACTCGATTTAATATAATAAATATCTTCAAAACCTTACACGCTAAAGCAGCAGAATATACATTGTTTTCAAGTGCTTATGGTACATTCTCTAGGATAGACCACATGTTAGGACACAAAAGTGCTCTCAACAAATTTAAGAAGATTGAAATCATATCAAGCACTTTCTCTGATCACAAAGGCATGAAACTAGAAATGAACCACAACAGAAAAACTCAACAATTCTCAAACACATGGAAACTAAATAGCAGGTTTTTAAATAATAAATGAGTTAAGAATGAGATCAAAGATAAAATAAAAAAAATTTCTAGAAATAAATGATAATGAACATACAACAACTCAAAATTTATGGGACACAGTGAAAGCAGTACTGACAGGGAAGTTCATAGCACTACAGGCACACTTCAAGAAACTAAAAAAAGCTCAAATAAACAACTTAACCCTGCATCTAAAAGAACTAGAAAAAGAACATCAAGTAAAGCTCAAATGTAGTAGAAGGAAGGAAATAATAAAGATCAGAGCAGAAATAAATGACATAGAGGCTAAAGAAACAATACAGAGGATCAATGAAACTAGGAGCTGGTTCTTTGAAAAGGTAAATGGGATCGATAAACCGTTAACTAGACTCACCAAGAAAAAAAGGAGAGGTCTCAAATAAATAAAATTAGAAATGAGAGAGGAAAATAACAACTGACACAACAGAAATACAATGGATTGTAAGAAAATACTATGAAAAACTGTATGCCAAAAATTAGAAAACCTAGGTGAAATGGACAAATTCCTTGAAGCATATAACCTTTCAAAAATCAGTATGGAAGAATTAGAAAACCTAAACAGACCAATTACAACAAATGAGATTGAAAGAGTTATCAAAAATTTCTCAACAAACAAAAGCCCTGGGTCAGATGGCTTCACAAGTGAATTCTATCAAATATTCAAAGAAGAATTAACTCCTATTCTTCTCAAGCTATTTCAAAAAATTCAAGAAGAGGAAAAACTTTTAAGCTTCTTTTATGAGACAAGCATAATTCTGATTCCAAAACTAGGCAAAAACAACACAAAGAAAGAAAATTATATGTCAATATCCCTGATGAACTTAGATGCTAAAATTCTAAACAAAATATTAGCAAACAGAATCCAGCAATACAAGAAAAAAATCATACATCATGATCAAGTGGGATTTATTCTGGGGAGGCAAGGCTGGTACAATATTCACAAATCAATCAATGGGATTCATCACATAAACAAAAGAAAGGATAAAAAACCCCATGATAATACCAATAGATGCAGAAAAAGCATTTGATAAAATTCAGCACTCATTTATGATCCAAACTCTCAGCAATGTGAGAATACAGGGAACATACCTTAACATGATAAAGGCCATTTATGACAAACCCACAGCCAACATCATACTCAATGGGAAAAAATTGAAAGTTATCCCCTTAAGATCAGGAACAAGGCAGAGGTTCCCCCTTTCACTATTCTTATTCAACATAGTTCTGGAAGTCCTAGGCACAGCAATCAGACAAAAAGAAGAAATAAAAGGCATCCAAATTGGAAAAGAAAAAGTAAAACTATCATTATTTGCTGATTATATGATATTGTACATAGAAAACCCTAAAGTCTCAGTCTAAAAACTACTGGACCTCATAAATGAATTCAGCAAGGTGGCAGAATATAAAATCAATATTCAGAACTCAGTGGCATTTTAAAATTTTTTTTTTACTTATTTACTTTTTTAGATTTTTTTTATTTATTCATTTTTATTAGAGAGAGAGGGGAGAGAGAGAGAGGGAGAGATAGAGAGAGAACAGGGGGAGGAGCAGGAAGCATCAACTCCCATATGTGCCTTGACCAGGCAAGCCCAGGGTTTTGAACCGGCAACCTCAGCATTCCAGGTCGACACTTTATCCACTGCGCCACCACAGGTCAGGCTCAGTGGCATTTTTATACACCAACAATGAACTTTCTGAAAGAGAAATTAAGAAAAACAATCCCCTTCACTATTGCAACAACAAAAAAATAAAGTACCTAGGTGTAAATTTAACCAAGGAGGTTAAAGACTTGTACTTGGAAAATTATAAAACATTGATAAAAGATTTCAAGGAAGATACAAACAAGTGGAAGCATATACTGTGTTCATGGATAGGGAGAATAAATATCATTAAAATGTCTATATTACCAAAAGCAATTTATGAATTCAATACAATTCTTATTAAAATATCAATGACATACTTCAAATATATAAAACATATATCCCAAAGATTTATATGAAACCAAAAAAGACCCCGAATAGCCACAGCAATCTTGAAAAAGAAGGATAAAGTAGGTGGGATCACATTTCCTGATATCAAGTTATACTACAAGGCCATTGTACTCAAAACAGCTTGGTACTGGCATAAGAACAGGCATATAGATCAATGGAACAGAACAGAGAACCCAGAAATAAACCCACACCTTTATGGACAACTGATATTTAACAAAGGTGGTAAGAGCATACAGTGGAGAAAAGACAGTCTGTTTAATCAATGGTGTTGGGAAAATTGGACAGCTACCTTCAAAAAAATAAAAAATAAAACTAGACCACCAACTTACACCATTCACAAAATAAACTCAAAATGGATAAAAGACTTAAATGTAAGCTGTGAAATCATAAGCATCTTAGAAGAAAACATAGGCAATAAGCACTCCGACATCTCTCGCAGCAATATATATATTTGCTGATTTATCTCCATGGGGAAGTGAAATAAAAGACAGGATGAACAAATGGGACTATATCAAGCTAAAAAGCTTTTGCGCAGCTAAAGACAATATGAATAAAATAAAAAGACAAACTGTACAATGGGAGAACATATTCAACAATACGTCTGATAAGAGGTTAATAACCAAAATTTATAAAGAACTTGTAAAACTCAATACCAGGAAGACAAACAATCCAATCAAAAAATGGGTGAAAGAAATGAATAGACACTTCTCCAAAGAGGATATACAGATGGCCAATAGACAAATGAAAAAATGTTCAATGTCACTAATCATTAGAGAAATGCAAATTAAAACCACAATGAGATATCACCTCACACCAATCATTAACAAATGCTCATTAACAAAACAACACATAATAAGTGCTGGCAAGGATGTGGAGAAAAGGGAACCCTCTTGCACTGCTAGTGGGAATGCAGACTGGTACAGCCATTGTGGAAAAGAGTATGGAGATTCCTCAAAAAATTAAAAATGGAACTGCCTTTTGACCCAGTCATCCCACTGTTAGGAATATATTTCTTTTTTTTTTTTAATCTTATTTTTATTCATTTTAATGAAGTGATATTGATAAATCAGGGTACATATGTTCCGAGAAAACATTTCCAGATTATTTTGACATTTGATTATGCTGCATATCACTCACCCAAAGTCAAATTGTCTTCTGTCACCTTCTATCTGGTTTTCTTTGTGCCCCTCCCCTCCCTCTACCCATTCACTCTACTTCCTCACCACTTCCCCACCCCTCCACCCCATCCTCTGTTACCATCACACTCTTATCCATGTCTCTGAGTCTCATTTTTATGCCCTATCTATGTATGGGTTCATATAGTTCTTAGTTTTTTCTGATTTATTCATTTCACTCTGTATAATGTTATCAAGGTCCATCCATATTATTGTAAATGATCCGATGTTATCATTTCTTATGGCTGAGTAGTATTCCATAGTATATATGTACCAAAGCTTTTTAATCCACTTGTTCTCTGACGGACACTTGGGCTATTTCCAGATCTTCGCTATTGTGAACAATGCTGCTATAAACATAGGGGTGCATTTCTCCTTCTGGAACAGTTCTATGGTGTCCTTGGGGTATATTCCTAAAAGTGGGATGGCTGGGTCAAAAGGCAGTTTGATTTTTAATTTTTTGAGGAATCTCCATACTGTTTTCCACAGAGGCTGTACAAGTCTGCATTCCAACCAGCAGTGTAATAGGGTTCCCTTTTCTCCACATCCTCGCCAGCACTTATTCTGTGTTGTTTTGTTGATGAGTGCCATTCTGACCGGTGTGAGATGATATCTCATTGTACTTTTAATTTGCATTTCTCTAAAGATTAGTGATGTTGAGCATTTTTTCATCTGCCTATTGGCCATCTGTGTGTCCTCTTTGGAGAAGTGTCTATTCATTTCTTTTGCCCATTTTCTAATTGGACTGTTTGTCTTCCTGGTATTGAGCTTTACAAGTTCTTTATAAATTTTGGTTATTAACCCCTTATCAAACGTACTGTCAAATATGTTCTCCCATTGTGTAGTTTGTCTTTTTATTCTGTTCTTATTGTCTTTGGTTGTGCAAAAGGTTTTCAGTTTGATATAGTCCCATTTGTTTATCCTGTTTTTTATTTCCCTTGCCCATGGAGATAAATCAGCAAATATATCGCTGCGAGAGATGTCGGAGAGCTTACTGCCTATGTTTTCTTCAAAGATGCTCATGGTTTCATGCCTTACACTTAAGTCTTTTATCCATTTTGAGTTTATTTTTGTGAATGGTGTAAGTTGGTGGTCTAGTTTCAATTTTTTGCAGATTGCTGTACAATTTTCCCAACACTATTTTTTGAAAAGGCTGTCTTTACTCCATTGTATGCCCTTACCTCCTTTGTCAAATATCAGTTGTCCATAGAGCTGTGGGTTTATTTCTGGGTGTTCTGTTCTGTTCCATTGATCTTTGTGCCTGTTCTTATGCCAGTACCACGCTGTTTTGAGTACAATGGCCTTGTAGTATAGCTTGATATCAGGAAGTGTGATACCTCCCACTTTATTCTTCTTTTTTAAGATTGCTGAGGCTATTCGTGTTCTCTTTTGCTTCCATATAAATTTTTGGAATATGCGATCTATATCTTTAAAGTGTGTCATTGGTATTTTAATTGGAATTGCATTGAATTTATAAATTGCTTTGGGTAATATAGACATTTTAATGATGTTTATTCTTCCTAACCATGAGCACAGTATATGCTTCCACTTGTTTGTATCTTCCTTGATTTCTTTTATCAATGTTTTATAATTTTGCAAGTACAAGTCTTTAGTCTCCTTGGTTAAATTTACTCCTAGGTACTTTATTTTCTTGGTTGTAATAGCGAAGGGGAATGTTTCTTTCATTTCTGTTTCTGACTATTCATTGTTGGTGTATAAAAATGCCTCTAATTTCTGAGTATTAATTTTATATCCTGCCACTTTGCTGAATTTATTTATCAGGTCTAGTAGTTTTTTGACTGAGACTTTAGGGTTTTTTATATACCATAACATATCATCTGCAAGTAATGATAGCTTTACATCTTCTTTTCCAACTTGAATGCCTTTTATTTCTTCTTCTTGTCTGATTGCTGTGGATAGGTCTTCCAGGACTATGTTGAATAAGAGTGGTGAAAGGGGGTACCCCTACCTTGTTCCTGATCTTAAGAGGATTGCTTTTAATTTTTGTCTATTGAGTATGATGTTGGCTATGGGTTTGTCATAGATGGCTTTTATCATGTTGAGGTATGTTCCCTGTATTCCCACTTAGTTGAGAGTTTTGATCATGAATGGGTGCTGGATTTTATCAAATGCCTTTTCTGCAACTATTGAAATTATCATGTGGTTTTTCTCCTTCCTTTTGTTTATGTGAAGAATCACATTGATTGATTTACAAATATTGTACCAGCCTTACCTCCCAAGAATAAATTCCACTTGATTGTGGTGTATGATTTTTTCCATATATTGCTGAATCCGGTTTGCTAATATTTTGTTGAGGATTTTAGCATCTATATTCATCAGAGATATTGGCCTATAATTTCCTTTCTTTGTGTTGTCTTTGCCTGGTTTTGGAATCAGAATTATACTTGCCTCATAAAAGAAGCTTGGAAGTCTTCCTTCCTCTTGAATTTTTTGAAATAGCTTGAGGAGGATAGGAGTTATTTCTTCTTTGAATATTTGGTAGAATTCATTTGTGAAGCCATCAGGCCCCGGACTATTCTTTGTTGGGAGTTTTTCCATAACTGTTTCGATCTCATTTGGTGTAATTGTTCTGTTTAGGTTTTCTGATTCTTCCAGATTGATTTTTGGAAGATTGTATGTTTCAAGGAATTTGTCCATTTCATCTAGGTTGTCTAGCTTTTTGGTATATAGTTCTTCATAGTATTTTCTTACAATATTTTGTATTTCTATTTTATCAGTTGTTATTTCTCCACTCTCATTTCTAATTTTATTTATTTGAGTCCTCTCTCTCTTTTCTTGGTGAGTCTAGTTAAAGGTTCATCAATCTTGTTTACCTTTTCAAAGAACCAGCTCCTAGTTTCATTGATCTTCTGTATTGTTTCTTTAGTCTCTATGTCATTTATTTCTGCTCTGATCTTTATTATTCCCTTCCTTCTACTACCTCTTGGCTTTACTTGCTGTTCTTTTTCTAGTTCTTTAGATGCAGGGTTAAGTTGTTTATTTGAGCTTTTTCTAGGTTCTTGAAGTGTGCCTGTAATGCTATGAACTTCCCTGTCAGTACTGCTTTTGCTGTGTCCCATAAATTTTGAGTTGTTGTATGCTAATTATCATTCGTTTCTAGGACTTTTTTAATGATCTCAATCTTAATCCATTTGTTATTTAATAACCTGCTATTTAGTTTCCATGTGTTTGAGAATTTCTGAGCTTTTCTGTTGTGGTTGATTCCTAGTTTCATGCTATTGTGATCAGAGAAAGTGCTTCATATGATTTGAATCTTCTTAAATTTGTTGAGACCACTTTTGTGCCCTAACATGTGGTCTATCCTAGAGAATGTACCATGAGCACTTGAAAAGAATGTATATTCTGCTGCTTTAGGGTGAAAAGTTGTGAAAATATCTATTAAATCGAGTTGATCTAGTGTGTTTTTTAAGTCTCCTGTTTCTTTGTTAATTTTCTTTCTTGAGGATCTCTCTAGTGATGTTAGTGGGGTATTAAAATCCCCTACTATTATAGTATTGCTGTTGATCTTGCTCTTTATATCCATCAAAGTCTGCTTTATATATTAGGTGCTCCTATATTAGGTGCATAGATATTTATCATAGTTATATCTTCCTTTTGGATTGCTCCCTTTATCATTATGCAGTGGCCTTCTTTATCTCTTACTATGTTCTTTTTTTTTTTTAATAAATTTTTATTAATGTTAATGGGATGACATTAATATTTCAGGGTACATATATTCAAAGAAAACATGTCTAGGTTATCTTGTCATTAAATTATGTTGCATACCCCTCACCCAGAGTCAGATTGTCCTCCGTCACCCTCTGTCTAGTTTTCTCTGTGCCCCTTTCCCTCCCCCTAACTCTCTCCCTCCCTCCCTCCTGCGTCCTCCCTCCCCCCACGCCTGGTAACCACCACTCTCTTGTCCATGTCTCTTAGTCTCGTTTTCATATTCCACCAATGTATGGAATCATGTAGTTCTTGTTTTTTTCTGATTTACATATTTCACTCCGTATGATGTTATCAAGATCCCACCATTTTGCTGTAAATGATCTGATGTCATCATTTCTTATGGCTGAGTAGTATTCCATAGTGTATATGTGCCACATCTTCTTTATCCAGTCTTCTATTGAAGGGCTTTTTGGTTGTTTCCATGTCTTGGCCACTGTGAACAATGCTGCAATGAACATAGGGCTACATGTGTCTTTACGTATCAATGATTCTGAGGTTTTGGGGTATATACCCAGTAGAGGGATTGCTGGGTCATAAGGTAGTTCTACTTGCAGTTTTTTGAGGAACCACCATACTTTCCTCCATAATGGTTGTACTACTTTACATTCCCACCAACAGTGTATGAGGGTTCCTTTTTCTCTGCAGCCTCTCCAACACTTGCTATTACCCGTCTTGTTGATAATAGCTAATCTAACAGGGGTGAGGTGATATCTCATTGTAGTTTTGATTTGCATTTCTCTAATAACTAATGAAGCTGAGCATCTTTTCATATATCTGTTGGCCATTTGTATTTCTTCCTAGGAGAAGTGTCTGTTCATGTCCTCTTCCCATTTTTTTTATTGGATTGTTTGTTTGTTTGTTGTTGAGTTTTATGAGTTCTTTGTAAATTTTGGATATTAGGCCCTTATCTGAGCTATTGTTTGAAAATATCAGTTCCCATTTAGTTGGCTGTCTGTTTATTTTGGTATCGGTTTCTCTTGCTGAGCAAAAACTTTTTATTCTGATGTAGTCCCATTCATTTATCTTTGCCTTCACTTCTCTTGCCATTGGAGTCAAGTTCATAAAATGTTCTTTAAAACCCAGGTCCATGAGTTTAGTACCTATGTCTTCTTCTATGTACTTTATTGTTTCAGATCTTATATTTAGGTCTTTGATCCATTTTGAATTAATTTTAGTACACGGGGACAGGCTGTAGTCGAGTTTCATTCTTTTGCATGTGGCTTTCCAGTTTTCCCAACACCATTTGTTGAAGAGGCTTTCTTTTCTTCATTTTGCATTGTTGGCCCCCTTATCAAAGATTATTTGACCATATATATGTGGTTTTATTTCTGGGCTTTCTATTCTGTTCCATTGGTCTGAGTGTCTATTTTTCCGCCAGTACCATACAGTTTTGATTATTGTGGCCCTATAATATAGTTTAAAGTCAGGTATTGTAATGCCCCCAGCTTCATTCTTTTTCCTTATGATTGCTTTAGCTATTCGGGGTTTTTTATAGTTCCATATAAATCTTATGATTTTTTGTTCCATTTCTTTAAAAAATGTCATAGGAATTTTGATGGGAATTGCATTAAATTTATATATTACTTTGGGTAATATGGCCATTTTAATTATATTTATTCTTCCTATCCAAGAACAAGGAATATTTTTCCATCTCATTGTGTCTTTTTCTATTTCTCTTAGCAATGTCTTGTAGTTTTCGTTATATAGGTCCTTTACATTCTTTGTTATGTTTATTCCTAGGTATTTTATTTTTTTTGTTGCAATCGTGAAGGGGATTATTTTTTTGAGTTCGTTTTCTAATATTTCATTGTTGGCATATAGAAAGGCTATGGACTTTTGAATGTTGATTTTGTATCCTGTGACCTTACTGTATTGGTTTATTGTTTCTAGTAATTTTTTTGTGGAGTCCTTTGGGTTTTCGATGTATAGGATCATATCATCAGCAAAAAGTGATACCTTTACTTCTTCTTTTCCGATATGGATGCCTTTTATTTCTTTGTCTTGTCTGATTGCTCTGGCCAGAACTTCTAGCACCACGTTAAATAAGAGTGGAGAGAGTGGACAACCCTGTCTTGTTCCTGATTTAAGGTGGAAAGTCCTCAGTTTTACGCCATTTAATATGATGTTGGCTGATGGTTTATCATATATGGCCTTTATCATGTTGAGATATTTCCCTTCTATACCCAATTTGTTGAGAGTCTTAAACATAAAATTGTGTTGTATTTTATTGAAAGCCTTTTCTGCGTCTATTGATAAGATCATGTGGTTTTTGTTCTTTGTTTTGTTGATATGGTGTATTACATAAACCGTTTTACATATGTTGAACCATCCTTGAGATTCTGGGATGAATCCCACTTGATCATGATGTATTATTTTTTTAATATATTGTTGTATTCGATTTGCCAGTATTTTTTTTAGTATTTTAGCATCTGTATTCATTAGAGATATTGGTCTGTAGTTTTCTTTCTTTGTGTCATCCTTGCCTGGTTTTGGTATGAGGGTTATGTTGGCCTCATAAAATGTGTTTGGAAGTACTGCTTCTTCTTCAATTTTTTGGAAGACTTTGAGTAGAATAGGAACCAAGTCTTCTTTGAATGTTTGATAGAATTCACTAGTATAACCGTCTGGGCCTGGACTTTTATTTTTGGGGAGGTTTTTAATAGTTTTTTCTATTTCCTCCATGCTGATTGGTCTGTTTAGGTTTTCTGCTTCTTCATGACTCAGTTTAGGAAGGTTGTATTGTTCTAGGAATTTATCCATTTCTTCTAGATTGTTGTATTTGGTGGCATATAGTTTTTCATAGTATTCTACAATAATTCTTTGTATATCTATGATGTCTGTGGTGATTTCTCCTCTTTCATTTTGGATTTTATTTATTTGAGTCCTGTGTCTTTTTTCCTTGGTGAGTCTTGCCAAGGGTTTGTCGATTTTGTTGATCTTTTCAAATAACCAGCTCCTTGTTTTATTGATTTTTTTCTATAGTCTTTCTGTTCTCTATTTCGTTTATTTCTGCTCTGATTTTTATTATCTCCTTTCTTCGACTGGTTTTGGGTTGTCTTTGTTCTTCTTTTTCTAGCTCCTTAAGGTGTGAAGTTAAGTGGTTTACTTCGGCTCTCTCTTGTTTGTTCATATAGGCCTGAAGTGATATGAACTTTCCTCTTATTACTGCTTTTGCTGCATCCCAGAGATTCTGATATGTCGTATTTTCATTTTCATTTGTCTGTATATATCTTTTGATCTCTGCACTTATTTCTTCTTTGACCCATTCATTTTTTAGAAGTATGTTGTTTAGTTTCCACATTTTTGTGGGTTTTCCCCCCTCTTTTTTGCAGTTGAATTCTAGTTTCAAGGCTTTATGATCAGAAAATATGCTTGGTACAATTTCAATTTTTCTAAATTTGCTGATATTGTCTTTGTGGCCCAACATATGGTCAATTCTTGAGAATGTTCCATGTACACTAGAGAAAAATGTATACTCTGTCGCTTTGGGATGAAGTGTCCTGTAGATGTCTATCATATCCAGGTGTTGTAGTATTTCGTTTAAGGCCACTATATCTTTATTGATTCTCTGTTTGGATGACCGATCTAGAGCCGTCAGCGGTGTATTGAGGTCTCCAAGTATGATTGTATTTTTGTCAGTTTTTGTTTTAAGGTCAATAAGTAGCTGTCTTATATATTTTGGTGCTCCTTGGTTTGGTGCATATATATTAAGGATTGTTATGTCTTCTTGATTCAGTGTCCCCTTAATCATTATGAAATGACCATTTTTGTCTCTGAGTACTTTTTTTGTCTTATAGTCAGCATTATCAGATATGAGTATTGCTACACCTACTTTTTTTGGGGTGTTGTTTGCTTGGAGTATTGTTTTCCAGCCTTTCACTTTGAATTTGTTTTTATCCTTGTTGCTTAGATGTGTTTCTTGTAGGCAGCATATAGTTGGATTTTCTTTTTTAATCCATTCTGCTACTCTGTGTCTTTTTATTGGTAAGTTTAATCCATTTACATTTAGTGTAATTATTGACACTTGTGGGTTCCCTGTTGCCATTTTATAAATTGCTTTCTGTTAGTTTTGTATCTTGTTTGATTCTTCTCTTTTGTTTTTCTATCATTTGTTTTTGTTTGTTTGTATTCCATACTTCTTTCTTCTGTTGCTACCTTTTTTAAGTCAAGTGTTTTTGTGGTGGTTTTTTCAAGGGTGGTTACCATTAAGTAATGAAAAGGGTACCTACCATATTCATTGTAGTACCCTTTCTTATGAGTATTTCTGCGCTTCATCGTCCTTTGCTACTGTTAATCTTCATCCTTTCTCCCCCTTTTTTTCTTTTGTTGTCACAGTTTAAGTTTGGTTTTATTGTGTTCTTGGTGGAGCTGTTACTTGTGGTTTTTTTTTCTTTTGTTCTTTGAATCTGGTTGGAAAACCCCCTTTAGTATTTCCTGGAGTGGGGGCTTTCTGATGATAAATTCTCTCATCTTTTCTGTATTTGTGAATATTTTTATATCTCCTTCGTACTTGAAGGATAGCTTTGATGGGTATAGTATTCTTGGCTGAAAGTTTCTCTCTTTCAGGGCTTTGAATATTGGGGTCCACTCTCTTCTAGCTTGTAGAGTTTCTGCTGAGAAGTCTGATGATAATCTAATAGGTCTTCCTTTATATGTTGTATTCTTCTTTTCCCTGGCTGCCTTGAGAATTTTTTCTTTGTCATTGTTTTGTGTCATCTTCATTATGATGTGCCTTGGAGTGGGTTTGTTGGGGTTAAGAAAACTCGGTGTTCTGTTTGCTTCTTGAATTTGAGGCTTTAGTTATTTCCACAGGCTTGGGAAGTTCTCATCTATTATTTGTTTGAGTATATTCTCCATTCCATTTTCTTTCTCTTCTCCCTCTGATATACCTATTATTCTTATGTTATTCTTTCTGATGGAGTCAGACAATTCCTGTAGGGCTTTCTTGTTTTTTATTATTTTTGAGTCTCTTTCTTCTTCTCTCTGTTGTGCCTCAAGTTGCTTGTCTTCTATTTCACTAATCCTATCTTCTATCTGGGCTGTTCTATTAGTTAAGCTTGTTATCTCGTTTTTCAGTTCGTGAATTGAGTTTTTCATTTCTGTTTGATTTGTTTTTATAGTTTCAATTTCCTTGGTAATATATTCTTTGTGATCGTTGAGTTGTTTTCTGATTTCCCTAAATTGCCTTTCTGTGTTTTTTTGTATATCTCTGAGTATTTTTAAGATTTCTATTTTAAATTCTCTGTCATTTGGCTCCAAGGCTTCCAGTATGTTAAATCTTTTCTCCATAGATCTTTCCACATCTATTTGTGTTACCTCTCTATCTTTTGTATCCATCATATTCGATTTCCTTTTTCTTATTGGCATCTGAAGGTGGTCTTGTTGATATTGTTAATTAGAATTAATAAAGAATAAAAAGGGGGGGGGGAAAAAGAAAAACACTCCACACTCAAAAAAAGTAATGATTTATTATTTTCCCCTTTTTCCTTTCTTCTCCTCCCCTCCTCTCACCTCTTTAGGTAAATATTGTGATGACCTGTGAATTATATTATGCTAAATGGAACAAAAACTGCCTATAACAGAGGGCCTGATTTGGGGTGAAGAGTTCAAGGGGCAAAAAAGGGAGTAGGGACCTACTAAATGCAAAAAAAAAAAAAAAAAGGAGGATATCTTAGACAAGCATAAAATGATTTGCTTTTAAGTGATGGTCGAGTAAGAGATATAGTGAGAGGGATAAGAGGGAAACTGAAAAAAGGAGAGAAAAAATAATATTTAAAGAAGAAAAAAATAAAAATAATAAGTAAAAATCTGTTGTATTAAGTGGAGTGAAGACTAAATACAATGGAGACTTTGGGTTGGGAGGAATGCTAGTGAGTTTAAAAGCAATGTAAAAAGTACCCAAAATGCCACAAAAACAAACAAACAATGGAAAACCAAAAACAAAAGCAGAAAATAAAAGAAAAAAAAAAGAACAAACAACAAAAACAAAAAAAAACTTGAGTCCCAAATTAAATAATTTGTTCGTGATTGAGGATTAAATGAGAGGAAAAGTAAAAGGAGAAAAGAAGGAACGAATAGAAAGGAAAAAATAAGAAAAAGAGAGAAATGAAGGAAGAAAAAAAGGAAAGGGGAAAAAAACAAAAAAGAACAAAAAGAAATCAAAAGGGGAGAGAGTGAGAGTTAAGGGTTTTGGAGTGTAACCCTAAGGGAGAGTAAGGATGAAGAAAAGAAATAAAATGTAACACTCATGGGTAGTGTAGTTCAAGAAAAGGGTAGCATAAGATGGGCAGAGAATAAAAGGACCGAGATGGAGGAAATACAAATAAAGGCAATAAGAAAGAAGAGAGAAACAACAACAACAAAGAATTAGTGGAACAAGTTATAAAGTCTGTGGATTTTTCTTGATATTGAGAGGTTAACTTCTTCCTTTTTCTTTTCTCTCCCTCTTCCTGGTCGGTGACTCTGTACCCCAGGTTCTGCCCCTGTGTCACTCTTAGGTAGGGATTTGCAGTTGATGGGATTCTATGGCAATGTCATATAATTGGCTTTAGTCTCGCTGGTAGTCAAGGCTTGTTGGTGTTTGTAGAGTCCAACAATGAGAGAGAGTTTGCTTTCCTGGAGTTTCTCCCCTAGTCTCCCCTTTCTGAAATAGCAGCCTGGTGATCCAGCTATGAGGCTGCCACTGCTTCTGTCTGGGGAGTAAGAGGCTCAAAGAGCTGGGAAATCCCCACTCTATCCTCACTCAGCCGAAGGCTCTGGGTAAGGCTCTGGCAGTCAGAGCTTCCAGCGTAATCAGGTGGGGCTGGGAGTCAATTGTTGTCAAGGTGACTGTTCAGCGCCTACCATTCAGTTGGACCACTCAACCCAGGCTTTCCACACTTTGTAGCCTGTTTTGGCTGGAAAGAAGATGCACTATTCGCTGCTTGCTATATATATCTTAATATCTGCCAAGTCCCTCTTGTTAGGTATATCCCTGAATATGGAGGCTCTGTCAATCAGATATTGCCCCCACCCCTTTAGCAAAAGGCACTGAAAAATATTATGCCTCTTGTCTTGGATCACTGAACTGGGAGAGATCTTATCAATTAGAGCCCCGTGGGTGCGTAGATTTTGTGGGTTAAGCTAATTTCAGTGATTGGATCCGCAGCTGTGCTCCAGAGAGTATTTCAGGCTGCCTACGCGCCCCTCGCCCAACGCTTGATTGTTAGCTCGAATGGCTGGGTGAGGTGCCCCGTCCATGGAGAGAATCTCCTGACTAGGAAAGACAGGTTTGGCGCCCCTCCCAGACTATGGCACGGGGCCCGCGGCTTCTCAGAGCACGCTGGTGGTTGCCGGCACTCCCCGGGACGCGGCTCGGGGCGCGCGCAGCTTCTCAGAGCACGCCGGTGGTTGCCGGCACGGACGTGGGGGCTCAGGGCGCGCGCGCGGCTTCTCAGAGCACGCCGGTGGTTGCCGGCACTCCCCGGGACGCGGCTGGGGGGGGGCGCGGCTTCCCAGAGCACTCCGGTGGTTGCCGGCACGGATGTGGCCGCTCGGCGCACGCGCGGCTTCTCAGAGCACGCCGGTGGTTGCCGGCACTCCCCGGGACTCGGCGGCTCGGGGCGCATGCGCGGCTTCTCAGAACGCGGTTGGGGGGGGCACGTGGCCTCTCAGAGCACGCCGGCGGTTGTGGGCACTCCCCGGGACGCGGCGCGGGCAGCTGCACGCGTGGGTTGACTCACCACAGGCGTATTCCCTCCTCAGCAACAGTCCTTTTGCTTTCAGTGTGTGTGTGGAACTCTACGATGCTCCGAAGATAAATTTTTCTGTTTCTAGTTGACAAATTTGTTGAGATTTTGGGGAGATCTGTCGGAGGCGCTGCTCACGGCACCATCTTCGTGACGTCACTCTCAGGAATATATTTCAAGAACACCACATCACTGATTCAAAAGAAGAAATGCACCCCTATTTTTATCTGGAAGCAGCAAAGTGTTCATCAGTGGATGAGTGGATTAAAAAGCAGTGGTACAGGCCCTGGCCAGTTGGCTCAGTGGTAGATCATCGCCCTGGCGTGCAGGAGTCCTGGGTTCGATTTCCAGCCAAGGCACACAGGAGAGGCGCCCATCTGCTTCTCCACCCCTCCCCTCTCCTTCCTCTCTGTCTCTCTCTTCCCCTCCCGCAGCCAAGGCTCCATTGGAGCAAAGATGGCCTGGGTGCTGGGGATGGCTCCATGGCCTCTGCCTCAGGCACTAGAGTGGCTCTGGTCGCAACAGAGCAATGCCCCAGATGGGCAGAGCATCGCCCCCTGGTGGGCATGCCGGGTGGATCCCGGTCGGGCGCATGTGGGAGTCTGTCTGACTGCGTCCCTGTTTCCAGTTTCAGGAAAAAAAAAAAAAGCAGTGGTACATATACACAATGAAACACTATGGGGCCATGAAATAGAAAGAAATCTTACCTTTTGAGACTACATGGATTGACCTGGAAACTATTATTTTAAGTGAAGTAAGCCAGGCAGAGAAAGAAATATATCATATGACTCATTTGAGGAATCAATGAACAATATGAACTGAGGAAGAAAATAGAGACAGAGGCGGGATCAAAGGGATCAGAGGGAAAGCAGACAGAGGGAAAGGGGATGATAAGATGGAATCAGAGAAGGGAAAGAGATTGGTGAAATTATATACACACAACACAGCATTATAGAGAGCAGAAAAGCAAATCCTGGAGGGAATGGGGGGGGGCTTTAAGAGGAGGGAGGCAAGGAGGATGTTGAGGAGAACACAGGGGAGGGGGGAATGCATTCAGGGGGACACTAGAATCTATGTAACCACAATAAATTAAAATCAATAAAAGAAGTTAAAAAAATAGAGTCATATGTAACCACTGACACTCATATTGTACAGTGCCAATTATAAAACATGGCTATTACTGCAAAATGTTCTATTGGACAATGCTGATATAGAACATAATACTTGAATACATAAATAAATGGAAGAAATGTAGTTGTTAACCAGAACCTGTGAATAATAAACCTAGACCAAATCTTAAGTAATTATAGAAGCAACCTTAGAGATAGAAAATGATTAAGACCAAACACATGTGACAGGGAAAAGCTGAGAAGCCTTGAAACCCAATATACCATATTTTCTATGTATAAGACGCACCCTTTTTCAAAAATTTTGGGGTCTAAAAACTGGGTGCATTTCAAATGTCATAGATGGAAATAAGGACAAGGCAATATATAAAGATATTGATTTGTCATCAGACACAGATGAGGACAAACTAATGGATGGGAGTTTTGACAGTGATGAGAAGTTGTATAAATTTTATAATAAATAAAATTTGAGTTCAGTAATTTTATCTAATACATTTTTTTTTCAAATTGCAGGCCCCAAAATTAAGGTGCATGTTATACATGGGGAAATACGGTAATGAATAACAAAAAGAAGAGTCCATGAACAGAAAAAATGCTGTCAGAAAATAGTGGGCTCCAAACTTTTTAGAGCTACAATTGCTTTCTGTCCACAATGAAGGTATTTTCTATAGTTCTTTCCTAGCCCAATAGTCTAGAATTATAATCTTCAAGGGGCATTCTCAGAAGAAGGCAAAAACTGCCAAGAAATAGTCTTGAGAGGAGCATCCTAGAAAATTAAATGTAAGCATAGGCATGTTCCTTTGGGATGTGATGGGGAGGGCTGGGAAGTGTCCTCCCAGGTTTGTTCAGAAGACTGCCTGGAAGAGGACTCAGTAAGCACTTCGGTATGCATACCACCTTCAGAGCTGCACATTTCTTTCTAAAATGATCTTAATAATTTTCTTCCTTTTGGAAAAGGCTGAAATGGTGGAAGACAGAAGTCAGATTAATCCCTTTATAGAAAGCCAGATGGGATCCACTTGTATCTCAGCCAGTTCAGGCCTACTTCACTTGTGTGGGACACCCATTGTAACAGAAGTACCTTCTCCTCTCACCAAAGCATGCAATCCAAGTCTTCATTCCACGGCTGCCAAACTCAACACTATGAACAGTCCCTCTACAGGCATACTTCAAAGATGCTACAAATTTGGTTGCAGACCACAGCAAAGTGAATATCACAGAAAAATGAGGCAAGTGCATTTTTAGCTTCCTAATGCATATAAAAGTTGTTTTTACATCACACTGTGGTCTAAGTGTACAATAGCATTATGCCTAAAAAAATCTGCATACCTTAATTAACCCTTTGAGTAGTGTGGGTTTTTTTTTTTTTCATGCTTGCTGAACCCAAAGAGTGAGTTTTATTTTTCAAAAAAAGAAATTATTTCCAGTTACAGTTTTTTTAACTTAAAATCATGTTTGTTTGATAACCAATTTATGGAAACAAGAAGAACATACATTTGCCTTCTTTTTAATGTTGCCTTACACATTTTTAAAATAAATCAATCGTACTCTGGATGGTCAGGAGGCCAAGGACATATGTGAATGTTCGTACTACTCAAAGGGTTAAAATATACTTTATTGCTGACAAATACTAACCATCATCTTGCCTCAATGTTGATCAAAACACAATATGTAGTACAATCAATAGGGGTGAATACCCAAAGTATATAAAGAACTCAAAACTTAACACTAAAAAATCAAACAATCCAATAAAAAAATGGGCAGAGATCCTAAATAGATATTTCTTCAATGAGGACATACAGATGCCCAGCAGACATGAAAAGATGTTCAACATCATTAATAATCAGAGAAATGAAAATTAATACCTCACACCTGTCAGAATAGTTATCATAAAAAATCAACAAACTAGTGTTGGTGAGGATGTGGAGAAAAGGAAACCCTCCTGCACTGTTGGTGGAATTTCAACTTAGTGCAGCCACTATAGAAAAAAGTATAGAAGTTCCTCAAAAAATTAAAACTACAACTACCATAGGACCCAACAATCTCACTTCTGGGTATTTACCCAAAGAAATCCAAAACACTAATTCAAAAAGATATATGCATCCCTATGTTTACTGCACCATTATTTACAATAGCCAAGATATAGAAGCAACCTACGTGTCCACTGATAGGTGATTGAATAAAGATATATACAATACATGCTTATGCAGTATTACTTGGCCATAAAAAAAAATGAAATCTTACCATTTGCAACAACAGAGATGGATCTAAGGGTACTATATTAAGTGAAATAAGCAAGACAGAGAAAGTCAAATAACATATGATGTCACTTATATGTGTGATCTAAAAAACAAAATAAACTAACAAACAAAACAAAGTCATAGATACAGAAAACAAATTGATTATTGCCAAAGGGGGGAGAGTTGGGAGACTGGGTGAAAAAGATGAAAAAGTTAAGAAGTACAAATTGGCAATTAAAAAATAATTATGGGGATGTAAGTTATAGCATAGGGAATATAGTCAATAATACTGTAATAACTATGTATGGTATCAAGAGATACTAGACTTACCGGGGAATCACTTTTTAAATTATATACATGTCTAACCTTTATGTTGTATACCTGAAACTAACAAAATTTTGAATGTCAACTGTAATAATTAAAAAAAATTTTAACACAATGTCTATGAAACATAATAAAGTGAAACAGTAAAATGAGGTATACCTTTAGTCTCTCCATCCCAAGTTTGTAAAGCAGAAGAAGGTACCAAATAACTCAATCATACTGAGTGAGTCTGGTGTTCAGTCTAAAACTGTGAAGAGTATAAAATATTTTCCTATTTGAAAGCTAACAGTTAACATGCATAATTACACACATACACACACTCACATTTACAGAAACACAAAACCTCTGAATCAGGAAAAAGACCTGTTATTTACTCACAGAGCATCTTGTATAAGTTTCCCATAACACATTTTGTCACAGGGTAATGTACTGAGATCCAGATGTATTTGCATGTGTAGCAGGGTTTGTACCACAGAAGAGGGACATCAAGATTATGAAACTTGGAGCTTTTATAGGAGCTGCTAAAACATCTGACAGAGAGAGAGAGAGAGAGAGAGAGAGAGATAACTTTGCTCTAGAATATAAACAGATCTCCTCCAGGGAGAGGAAAGGAGGTCTTCAGCTTTCCTTTATGACCCTGAAATACTGTAAACAAATGGCTCTTGGGAGAGAAAACTTTAAATCCCTCTAGAATAATACATATTGTTTAATTTCCAAGGCTTGTTTGCCATATAATAATTTCTTTTTTTTTCATTTTCTTTTTTTGTATTTTTTTTTTTGTCTGAAGCTGGAAACGGGGATGCAGTCAGACAGACTCCCGCATGCGCCCGACCGGGATCCACCCGGCACGCCCACCAGGGGGCGATGCTCTGCCCATCCGGGGCATCGCTCTGTAGCGACCAGAGCCACTCTAGCGCCTGGGACAGAGGCCATGGAGCCATCCCCAGCGCCCGGGCCATCCTTTGCTCCAATGGAGCCTTGGCTGCGGGAGGGGAAGAGAGAGACAGAGAGGAAGGAGAGGGGGAGGGGTGGAGAAGCAGATAGGTGCCTCTCCTGTGTGCCCTGGCCGGGAATCGAATCCGGGACTTCTGCAAGCCAGGCCAATGCTCTACCACTGAGCCAACCGGCCAGGGCCCATATAATAATTTCTTAACTTGTCTGGCTGGTTAGCTCAGTCTGTTAAGAGCATCGTTTCAAAACAACAAGGTTGCAGGTTCAATCCCCAGTCAGAGCATACATAGGAAGCAACCAATGAGTGCATGACTAAATGGAACAACAAATGAATGCTATCTTTCCCCATCCCCCCTCTCTTCCTTCCTCTCTCTGTCTCTCTAAGAATTAACCAATAAATAAAATAATTAAACCCTCGCAGGATAGCTTAGTTGGTTGGAGTGTTGACCTAGAGTGCAGAGGTTGCCAGTTCAGTTCCCCAGTCAGGGCACATACAAGAGCAGTTTGAAGTTCCTGTCTCTCCCTGCCTCTCTCAAAATAATAATAATAATAACAACAATACCAATGATTCCTTAATCTAAGTTTCCAGAAATTTCTGTTAAATAAGCCCTGACTGTGCCGAAACATATAAAGCTTTTATACAATGGAATACTATATGGCTATAAAAAAGAAGAAAATCTTACCTTTTGTGACAGTATGGATGGACCTAGGGATTATTATGCTAAGTGAAATAAACCAGTCAGAGAAAGATAAATATTGTATCATCTCACATATGTAGAATCTAATGATCATAATAAACTGAGAAACAAAATAGAAACAGAGGCAGGGTCACAAAAAACAGATTGACAGCTGTCAGAGAGAAGTAGGAAGAGGGAATTTGATCAAAGAAAGTAAAGGGATTAATCAAAAATTATATATACAGTGTGTCCATAAAGTCATAGTGCACTTTTAAATGGTCACAGGAAAGCAACAAAAGGCGATAGAAATGTAAAATCTGCACCAAATTAAAGGAAAACCCTCCCAGTTTCTGTAGGATGATGTGGTAGCATGTGCACATGTGCAGATGATGATGCAACACCATGTATACAGTGGAGCAACCCATGGCCATGCCAGTCGAGATGTGGATGGTACAGAGGAAAGTTCAGTGTGTTCTGTGGCTCGCTAAATTCGAATCTGTGACCAAAGTGCAAGTGAATATCCTCGCGTTTATAACAAAGCGCCACCACATAGGAATAACATTACTTGGTGGGCTAAGCAGTTGAAGGAACCCGGCAGTTTGGTGGAGAAACCCCGTTCTGGTAGGCCATCAGTCAGTGACGAGTCTGAGGAGGCTATACGGGATAGCTACCTAACGAGCCCTAAAATATCTGTGTGTGAGCCCACATCTAACTGCACTGAATATGTATGAAACTGGGAGAGTTTTCCTTTTATTTGTTGCAGATTTCACATTTCTATCATCTTTTGTTGCTTTCCTGTGACCAGTCAAAAGTGCACCATGACTTTATGTACACACTGTACATACATAACACTTATATACAAACAGGGTAGCAACAGCCAGAGGGAAGTGGGGGAGAAGATGGGGGGACAAATGGGGGTAAGTGGGGGTAGAAACAGGCTTTACATGGGGCATGGGGGGCATGATGAAATGTGTAGATGGTGTTATATTGAGTGGGAAACTTGAAACCATGTCTACACAATGAAGTAAAAATAAATAAATAAATAAATTTAAAAAGCAAACTCAAGTCTTCAATGAGAACACTAGCAAAAACAAAACAAATTAATGGAAATTTGTTTTTTTTTATTATTTACAAAAACTATATATGTATTACAGGACTACATGGTCTTTGTAAAAAAAATTCAAATAGTAGAGAAGCATATGAAATAAAAAGTTAAATTTTTCCTTGTCACTCCTATCCCCCACCCCTCCCAGAGATAAAAATTAATAAAAATACTTGTTTATCCTTTTAGAACTATTTCTTTACCATTACATATATTTCTCATAGATAAATGGAATCATAATAACTTTTTTCCTACAATATTTTTAATTTTTTAAACTTTATTTTATTGATTTTAGAGAGAGAAGAAGGCAAAGAGAGAGACAGAAACATCAATGTCTTTCTGTATATGCCATGACTAGGGATCGAACCAGCAACCTTTGCATATCAGTGCAATGTTCTAACTAACCAAGGTATCTGGCCAGGCTACAACATAATTTTTGTAACTAAGTATTAGAACTTGGAATCTTCCTATGCCACTTCATTTTATATATCCCAATCTTCCTATTAATATACAATATTACAATATATAAACATTATATATATTTATAATATATTATATATGTGTATTTTATGAATATAAGTATAATATATAATTTTATGTAATATATAATATATTATAATATAATATATACTTATATATGTAACTCATAATTATAATTATATATTATAATAATATTATCACTTTTATATATATATATATTTAACCATTCCCTTATTGACAAACATTTAAATTGAATCCAAAGTGTCATTATTATAAATAATGTTGGCATGGAACTTCTCAGTCATATAACTTTGTATGTGACTATATGTTTGTGAATATTTTCTATAGGGTTAATTTTTATTTGAGGAATTTTTTTAATATGAAACAATTAAAAAGATTCTGTTAAACTGGCAACAGGTAGTTGGAGGATCCTGGGAAGATGGATGAGGAGGAAGCACCAAAAATCTGTCTCTCTAGTTGGACAACAACTGTACTGGCAGAATCTGTCTAATACAACTATTTTGGAACTCTGAAGTCTATTGAAGACTTGCAACTTCTAGGGGAAGACTTGGACAGCAACTTGCAGTTAGTTTCAATCAGTTTCAGCTCTTAGCTCAGAAAAGGCTGCTGGTCCCTCTCATCGCTCTCACCCTTTAGCCCCATGGCAGGTAGCTGTGCTTGTGTTCCTAAAACAGCTTACAAGAACCAGGGTGGGTAATAAGGGTGCTCTTCTTCAAATATTGGAGATCTGTGTTCTAACTGCTGATCACTTCTTTAGATGTCCAAAGTGAAAATGTGGAGGCAGGCAGCTCTTATATCAGCCACTCAGTGTTGCAAGCCCCTCCTCTAGTTGGAGCAATTTCTAGAGGATTTAAAGGGCTTTTACTAGCCATCATTTCTTTCTTTTTCCCTTTTGGAAGTCCAACAATAAAGACTAGGACATTCAAAAGCAACAGCATACACAGGGGAAATTAGTTTCCCCAGTGAAAGGTGCAGGCTCAGAAAATACCTGAGAAAACCTTAAGTTCATACCCAAGCTGATCCAAAACATAGAGTTTACAACAATCAATGAAGTCTTTTTTAAAGGCCAAACAAAAACAAAAACCAGCAAATCATGGGGAGGAAAAAAATGTAATTTTCAGAGTTGCTGTTTGAAATGTACACTTTTCAACAAAAAATTACAAGGCATACAAAGAAACAGGAAATATGTCCCATTCAAAAGAAAAAAGTAAATAAACTAACAGAAATTTTCCAGAGAAAGCTCAGATGGGGTACCTAGACAACAAAACTTTTTAAAAATTGTATTAAAAGTTCCTAAAAGATGTAAAAAGAGACATAGAGAAAGTCAAGAAAATGATGTATGAACAAAATAGAAATATCAATAAAGACTGTGAAACCTAACCTAAAAAGAAACCAAAAAAAAAATTTTAGAGCTAAAAACTACAATAACTGAAATAAAGAATTTACTAGAGGGATATAAAGGTGCATTTGAGCAGGTAGAAAAATCAGTGAACTTTAAGACAGGACAATTAAAATTATCAAGTCTGAGCAATAGAAAGAAAAAAGATTAAGGAAAAGTGAACAGAGCTTAAAAATCTTGTGACCATCAAATGAATCAACATTTACACCATGGGAGTTCCAAGAGGAGAAGAGAGAAAGAGGCAGAGATTATTTGAAAAAATAATGGCCAGAAGTTTCCCAAGTTTGATGAATGAAATGAATATAAACATCCAAGAATCTCAGTTAATTCTAAAGAGAATGAACTCAAAGTCACCCACACCAGAAAACATTATAATCAAATGATTGAAAGACAAAGACAATGAGAATCTTGAAAGTAGCAAGAGAAAAGCAACTCCTCACATACAAGATCTCCTCAATAAGAAAACTAGCATATTTCTCATCAGAAACTTTGGTGGCTAGAAGGCAGTGGGCTGATACATGCAAAGTGCTAAAAGAAAAAAAAGGGTCAACCAATAATTCTATGTCTGGCTAAATTGTTTTTCAAAAATGAGGAACAAATTAAGATATCTCTAGACAAATAAAAGATGAGAGAGTTCATTATCATTAGATTTGCCCTGTAAATAATGCTAAATGGGGTCTTATAGATAGATGTGACAGTATACTAGACAGTAACTCAAAGCCATATGAAGACATAAAGATCTCAGTAAAGGTAGATACAAAGGCAATTATAAAAGCTAGTATAGTAAAAATGGCTGTCCATTGAGTTAAGACAGTACTACATTAAAAATTATTAGTCTAAAATAAAATATTATTGTAACTTTGGTTAGTTATTCCACATTTTGTTTTCTACATGATTTAAAAAACATCCATTACAAGGCCCAACAATTTTTAGCTTATGTTTTTGGAAACATAATGCATAAAAATGTAGTTTTGTGACATCAATCACTGAAAGAGGTGAGGACAAAGTTATACAGGAGCAAAGTTTTCAGGTTGTTGAAATTAAGCTGGTATAAATTCCAATTAATGTTATAAATTTAAGATGTTAAATGTAATTTCCATGTTAACAAAAAAAATAATTTAAAAAACACATAAAGAAATGAGAAATAAAAAAAGAAATAAAATGTTTCACTACAAAAAATTATCTAAGCCCTGGCCAAACAGTGGTAGAGCGTTGGCTCAGCATGTGGAAGTCCCAGGATCAATTCCCGGCCAGAAGTGCCCATCTGCTTCTCCACCCTTCCCCCTCTTCTTTCTCTCTGTCTCTCTCTTCCCTTCCCTCAGCCAAGGCTCCATTGGAGCAAAGTTGGCCCAGACACTGAGGATGGCTCCATGGCCTCTGCCTCAGGCACTAGAATGGCTCGTGGTGCAACGGAGCAATGCCCCAGATGGGCAGAGCATCGCCCCCTGATGGGCATGCCAGGTGGATCCCAGTTGGTCGCATGCAGGAGTCTGTCTCTCTGCCTCCCCCATCCCGCTTCTCACTTTGTGAAAAAAACAATTATCTAAATACTAAGAAGAGGGTAATGCAGGAAATGAGGAACACAATGCTAAGTCATATAGAAAACAAATACCAAAAAGAGAGAAGTAAGTCTCTCCTTATTCATCATTAACTTAAATGTAAGTGAACTCAATTCACCAATTAAAAGACAGAGATAGGCAGAATGGATTAAGAAATTATCCAAAATATATATTGCCTTCAAGAAATTTACTTTAGATCCAAAGACAAATGGATTGAAAGTGAAAGGCTGAATAATGATATTCCTTGAAAATAATAACTAAGAGATGATTATACTAATATCAGAAAAAACAGATTTTTATCAAAAAGGCTACAAAAGGCAAAGAAAGATACAAATTAAGTTTCAATATAGCAAGAAGATATAATTAAAATAATTTACCTACCTAATAACAGACCATCAAAATACATGAAGCAAAAAATTTACAAAATTGGAGAAATAAATAGTTGAGACTTCAATGCTCCACTCTCAATAATGAATAGACACAAGTTAAGTAAGTAAATCTAGTTCTAGAACAACACAATAATCCAAGTAGATTTAAAAGACATACACTCTTTCCAGCCTCAACAGCATACACATTATTCTCAGGTGTGCAGGGACATTCTCCAGGATAGATCATTTGTGAGGCCACAAAGTAAGTTTATGGAAATCATGGTTCCTAAAAATCACTCAGTTAACTGGCTGTGTTGTACCAAATCACAGAATTTGTCCAGCTGTACTAGGGACTTCCAATTACCACTGAATCTTGCCTTTTCTGAGTGTCCTTGCACACAACAGACCTGAAAGCCACTCACTTGTATAGTTGTGGGCTGGAGTAATTTCTAATTTGGTGTTCTAGTCTGTGCTTCCATATCCAATGATTACTGAACATCAACTAGTTTCCAATAGAGAATTTAGTCAAGGTTAAGGAAAAGCCAACAGAGACATTCTCCAGGTATATCAAAAGATTAAAGAACAGGAGATAAGAACCTTAACAGTATAATTAAGAGAATTTAAATTTGCTGAGCAACACTGAACACCAAAAGTTGTTTGTTTTCTCCCCACACCTCTTGTATCCTCTTCTATTTCACAAAGAAACTAAGAGTTAGCCTTCTTGGTGAATATTCCAACAGATCAAATCTCTCTGTTTGAGAATCCTGTGTTTATGGCTATATCTTAGTTAATCATAAGCAGAAACTCTCTATCTTATGCACCTTTGAATTCTTCTCAGCACTGGGCATAATGCCTAGTACATACTCAGTTTTCAGTAAATATTTTTTAAAGGAAGAAATATCCTAATAGCACACATATGATATCTCCTGGCTATCTTTCTGATTTGGTTTGAGATGTTTAAGTACAAATTATCTAGTTTTCTAAAATCTACTTGGCAGGCCAAAGATTTCTTAGGCCATCTTCTTATTTTTGCTTCTATCATGGGGAAAAAAATAATAAAATAAACCTTGTAGCTCTTTTCCTTAGATGACCAAGCATTTGTGGTATTTAAAGTGCCATTTCTCCTCTTCTCCAGTTCTGGCTTATTTTTATGCATTTTATTGTAGATTCAAATGTGTAAGAGAAAAATGCTGTTGTACTCTTTTTTTAATCTGCTTTTCATTTTGATCAGCTTCTCAAACACCTGGAGGACTAATGTGGACCACCAGAGGAGCCCCATCTGAAATCTACCAGCAGCTCATGGTAGTGTAAGATCAATGGTTGACACTATAGACCTGAGTTATTATTATTCCAACTCTGCCAATACCTGGCTGTGACATTAAACAGGTCACTTAACCTCCCTGTACCTCTCTTTCCTTGCTAGAGGCATTATGAGGCTCAAAAACACATTTTTTAAACTTTTTACTTTGAAAAATATAAAATGTAATGAAAATATAAAGCATTGTTACAAACAAGCTGTTATAAAGTGGAGCATTACAAATTAAACAAAATCTTATGGAACCTTGTGACCACCCACATTGCCATCTGCAAACAAAGAGAGAAAAGTTCTTTTTTTTTTTTAATCTTGTTGTTCAATTCTTTGGCAAATGAGACAAGTTGTTTAGCTGCTAGAACCAAAATAGAAGCAACAAGAGTAGCAGAAACCTCCATTTGGCAATCAGCTATCCATATCTATAAAATATCTCATCATTTCTCACATTAAAAATCCATGTGCTTGGTTCTTCCCTCCTTACCTCAGATTGTGTGTTAGGCATATGAGACAGCAGAGCTGAGTATTTAAATAAATAATTTGGTAAAGTAGAACTTTTGGAACAAATGTCACCTTCCCTCAAAATAAGAAGGCCTCATGATTCTGATCATCTTGCAGGAATGCTCCCTAGCTAATTAACTTTTTAAATACTGTGTATGGCACACTTCCTCATCCTCAGCCTTCCTGAAAATATCTGAAATAACAGATTTCTTAGGCCAATCTCTTTGGGTTGCAAATGTCAGAAATCCAACTTAAAGTAGCTTAAGCAAAAAGAGGGAATTTATTGATTTAATTATGAAGCCCAAGACTCATTTTGACATTGCTTTATTACTATGATATAAATACCTCCCCATAATCAATTTCAGGCTACCAAGGTGATATTACTGCATGTGCATTTGGGAAGAAAGGTGCACAATTGGCTTTTGAGAACCAGCACAAACCAACTCCAGCACACCTCTGCCTATATGCTAGGCCTGGTGCTGTTTGCCAAAGCTATTGAGTTACGTAAAACATGGTCCCTCTCCTGACACAGGGACTGAGCAGGTAAGAAGGGGGCTCTTAACATTTATTACAACATTCACTAAGAACTTACCAGATGCCAGGCACTCAATTTCATTCTCTATTTGTTATAAGAGCTTAGACTCTGAATCCAGACTGACTGAATTGAAATAGCAGTACTATGATTTGTTTAGTGTTTCATTTTTGAGCAAGTTACTTCACCACTCTGTGTCCCAGTTCCCTAAGGGGATAGTAATAATATCTGCCTCATAAAGTTGTTTTGGGAACAAAATAAAGTGATATATGTAAAGCATTGAGAATAAGTTCTCATTCATGGTGAGTACTTACTCATCAAGGGTTTGCTGCTGATACGTTATCATTGTCATTTTCTAATCCTAACAAAAGCCCTATAATTGATGTTTATTACTGTCTCCAGTGAAGAAACTGAGCAGTTATGTGGCTTGCCTAAAGACAAGTGCAATACAGTTAAGCAGGCATATGATCTTGTATCTGTATAATTCTAAGTCTCATACTTGCTCTACACACCACACTAATATTAACAAGACGATTGATCATATGTCCATTCCAAACCAGAAGCTTTATATTTTCTAGTATTCTTCACAATGGTACAATGGATCAGGGTTTTCTATTTCCATTTTACAAATAAGGAAACTGAGGGTCAGAGTGGTTGAATAATTTCTAAGGCTATACAGTCAGCTAGGATTGAAGCAAGCCTGGAATATAAATGTACCCTTAAATACTCTGCTAAATGACCTACACCTATTTTTACTGTTATTGGGAGCCATATTTCTTCATCTAACACCAGAGAGAATGTGAAATATGGGTAATGTGGAATGTGCCACAGGAGACAGAGGCATCCAATGTGTAATGGCAACAGAATGAAGGGAGAGATATCTATCTGTTGTTATCTTATTGCTGGGTCAGAGAGTACTTCATAGAGTAGGTGCCACTTAACTGGATCTTGCTGGGTGAATTTTAGCAGGCTGACGTGGTGGGGAGTGCATTTCTTATAGAGAAAAACTGTCTGAACAAAGCATAAGGCTTGAGTATATATGAGTATGTTTGGTGAATATCAAGCAGAATAGACAGACATCATGAGGGGAAGCTGAAGATGGAAAGGTCAGCCCTGATTACAGAGGCTTCTCTGAGCACCACACTGAGAAATTTGGACTTCATTCTTTGGCACCAAGAAACCCCTGAAAATTTTTCAGAAGGAGAATTACATGAATTGGCCTGTATTTTGGAAAACAAGGCTTAAAGCAATATGTAGGACAGACTGGATGGATGGAGTCTGGAGCCAGGAAGATGAGTTATATGTTTTTGCAATAGTTTATGCAAGACATTATAAAAACCAGAATTAGGGTGGAGTTGGAGAGCAAGGGATGGCTCTGAGAAATACTTAGAAATATCACTAATAGGATCATCCCTGCTAATGGAAAAAGAAAACTGCGTACATGATACCTATGGTACATCAGTATCAATATCTTCATTCATCACATCTTTCTTGAGCATTTACTAGAATATAAAGATATAAAACAGTTTCTATACAATTTTTTTTACTTACTGTTTGTTATCTAAGCCTTGTATATGCTTATCAAATTAATCCTCACAACAACCTTATGCAGTAGTTACTATTATTTTCTCCAATTTATAAATGAGGACACCAAAAGAGAGGCAAAATAACTTGCTGAAAGTCACGCACTTAGTGAGTGATAAAGCCTACCCTATATTCCTAGTACCTAGCACAATACACAATCACATTAATGTAGGCTAAGACATTCCCCTCTGGCCTGGACAGTTGCAGTGGCTACTTAGCTGGCCTTTTGTGCTTCTATTCTTCCCTTTATTATCTCTTTTCTACTCATCAGCCAGAATATCTTTAAAAATAAACAAGTCATGTCCTGCTTAAAGACTTTCTGTGGTTTCCCACTTAGAATACAACCCCGAGTACTTTCCTGGGCCACTTAGCCCTGATCGCTGCTCCTGCCCACCACATTCCAACAATACCCACTTTCTTGCAGGCTACGCAATATTCTAAGCACTTTCCCACTCAGGGCCTTTGCAAATGCTGTTCCTTCTACCAGGTATCATCTCCCCCATCTTTATCAGCTAAATTCTTACATATATTTTTTGTTCTGTGTGTTTTTACTTATTTGTTATCTGAAGCACCATGCTGACTCATACTGGAGCCTGAACCAAAAGAAATAGTAATATTGATCCTGACATTATTTAGTATTTTGGTTGTTATAATGGAATGTTTACATTAATTTTATTATTTTAAATATTGCATTAAGAGATTATTGATCTCGATTACTGAGTTTTGTGGCACCCCCTTAAAACCTGCACAAGAGGCAAGTACCTTGCCCCCTAACCCTTGTCTCAGCCTTCCTTATCTGTCTCTTCCACTAACCTTCAAGCTTCAGGGGATCAAGGACCATGTATGTTTTTTATCACTAATGCACCACTGTGTGCAGCAGAGTGAGCGGCTTAGAAAAAGGAACAAATAAAATTTGTTGAATGATTGAATGAATATTCAAATGTATCATCTCATTTCATCCTCATAGTAATTCTGTGTTTGAGTATTCTTTTCTGTTTAGAGATGAAGAAACTGATATTAAAGCTGTTAAACAGCCTGCCCAAAGTAGGTACATGTTAATTAGTATGCAGCAGAGCTGAGTTTGAATCCAAGTTTCTGACTTTGGATCCAGGTCTTTCCCACTTTACCCGCCCCTGTTCTGAGATACATTCAAACAAAGGCTAAAGAGACTTTTATCAGGGCTGTTTCAGAAAGAGATTCGAATTGTATGGGAAGCTGAACTAGTTGACTTACATGTTTTCTTCAAATACTTAATATTCTTTAATTCTATGATGATCACCTTATAGAACCTGGTAACCTTAGTGTATTCACCTGAAAAGTAGGAAGAATAGTACTCATTTAACTGACTTGTTGTGAGCATTAAATATGTCAGTTGCCAAAGACAGTATTTTCCATCTAAGAGATATCAAATGTTATTAAGTATAATCATAATCATCAACTCAGATGAGAGGAACAACCCCAGAGTTGGGCAGTGAAATAACTTCCCTCCACTTCCATGGAAAGTGCCAGTTCTCCATGTGAGAATCAGACTCACTATCTCACTTCTGGACTTGACTTCCTGATGGGAAGCAGGTCACTCAATCTCATTTTGAAGTTGAGAGTCTTAGACTCTGAAATAGAACCAGAAACAAGACCTGTTGGTTTTCACCTAACACTCCTGTCTCCTGACTTTCTTAGGGGAAACTAATTTCCAGCAGCTACCAATCAAGCCTTCTTTCCTGGCCCTTCTCTGCTAGTCAGTGAGATGACCTGGCATATGGGAGGAACAGGGAGGAGGCTCCTTCTTACAGAGAAGTTCCCTCCAGTACAAGCAGCATTATCTATAAAACATCTCCACATGGAGAAAAGGGAGAAGAATGTTTTATCTCTTGACAGTAAAGTCAGAATGAGTGTTTCATGGGAGAGGGTATGGTTTTAATCAGCTGAGGTTGCATGTGGAAGCTTCCTGGCTCCTCTCCTTCATCTTTTCTTATGCCAGAATCTTACTCCAAAAAGGCTAACCCAGGCCAGTGATAGAATTATATCCAGTGCAATGCCTATCCCTGGAGAACTTCATAGCTGGTGTGGGTCTCATAGCTGGCACCCAATAAACACATGTTGAGTGACTGTATAATGGACAACTTTATACACATGCTCACAAATTTACAGGCCTCTGGTATGAGGCATCTGTCCACAGACACTTTCTCCTTTGAATTTCCTTTCATGTTTTTTTTCACTTTCTTGGTTTATTTCTTATGCTCCTTTGCATCTACACACACACACACACACACACACACACACCGTCAAGATAAAAAAGATGTGGAGGTATATAACAGATCAATTTTACTTAAAATAAAGGTAACTGCAGACTGACAGTGTAACTTACCACAGCAAAATGTCCTATTCTGCTGTTAGTGCAATTGATATGAAAATGTAAGTGAGGTTTGACTGAGTTTGCTCTATTATCTGCACAATTTAATATTCAGTATCATTTTAGAGTGAGTTAGTGAGGCATAACTGCCTTTTCAAACCAGAGTGAAGCATACAGGGGAGCAGATTCTGAGACCAGAAAGTAAACAGAAGGAAAATATGTGAGAATACACATTGACAAGGGTTGGCAAGATAGATCGAGGGAAGAATGGAGCAGAGACAGTATAAAGAGAGGGTTGGAAAGGTAGAGTATTTGCTTACCTGCCACTGCTAAAAACAGTGTGATATGACAGACAATGTCAGAGACCCAATATGGATTTTATGCCACAGTACTCAGTGGCCATGCAGATGCAGTAGAACATATTTAATATAATGTGAAGGATATGTTATCAGGTGGGGAAACACAGAAATGGAAAATCCAATGTGTGTAACACTAAAGAGTCCAGACAGGTAGCAACTGGGAGACTGGCAGTGGATAAGCAACTGTGCTCCAAGCCACTGATACTGGCACTGATATGGGCTCACTGGTAAGAGCAAGGCATGTCCCAATACTGGCAAGAAGTGCAGTGTGTAGTTAATTATAAACATGGCTCCTTTGCCATATAAACTTTGCAGCTCCTTCCAGCAAGAGGTAGAATCCATTCTCCATCCATTGATTCTCCACCCATTTGACCATTTGACTACTCTGTACAACATGTTGAAAGCAGATGCTTAAAAATAACTTGTTGATTGGGGATTGTCTTCTCTCTTGCTGTTTTTAGAACCATGGCCATTTCTCCAATGTGAAGATTACCAGGCTAGCTTATTAAATAATGAGAGATGTATGTCCCTGTCACCTTTACCACCCAAGCCAACAGACTCCTGCCAACCACCAGTAGCAGAAACATCCACCCGATTAACAGTTGCCTATATCACATAAGTGAACCTAGATAAAATCAGCCAACAAACCACTCAGCCAAACCATGTCCAAAGTGCCAACACAAAGAATTATAACCTAAACTAATGGTAATTGTTTAAGCCATTAAGGTTGGGAGATGTTTGGACTTGGCTTGGAGGGGTGAACACACAATACAGTGTACAGATGATGTGTTGTTGAGTTGTGCATCTGAAACCTACATACTTTTGTTAACCAATGTCACCCCAATAAATTCAATAAAAGGGGGAAAAGAAAAAAATAACTAATATACAGGAGTATCACATTAGTAAGTAGTTCAGGAATTTGGGAACAAGAATTCAGTAAACAAAAAACTCACTTTTGGGAACAAACCAGGAAGCCAGTAACAAGAACCTGAGTAAACAGAAAGACAGTCTCAGAAGCAGAAGAAAATTTGTCAGATTTTGGGTCCTCACAATAGGGGTGAATAATCTTAAAGTAAAAGTGTTTAATACCGTAATGTGAATCAAAATTTGCAAAGTGCCTTCAGGGTCATGTCAGGATTGCTGCTGAAAATCTTGACTTTTAATTTTCCTACCCCTCTTGTGTGCCTATTTTTCACAAGAGCTATTCCAAAAATTTCCAAATTCTTCAGATCCCAGACCACACATGGTTTTCTTACTGTTTCACCTGATGACCTTACCTGCCATGTCACTAAGAGAACAGAAGCAAGCAAATAAGAACTCAGTCAACCTTCTGCCCCAAAAGAATAGACTTAAACAACTGCATCCAGATTTTCTCCCTTTTCCCCAACACCCTGAAAGCAACGTCCTTCTCATGTCTGTTAATCACCTAGCCCTAGACATACCTATAAGACTTATATTATGTTCCTATATCCTCTCTTCCACCTTCACTCTTTCCTTACTTGTTTTTTTCCCATCAGAATGTAAAAATTCCAATCATTTCCATTTTAAGAAGCCTCCCTTAGTCGCTTTGTTCTTCTGAACACCCTATTTCTCTCTTTCCCATCACTCTTAAACTCTGGGAAAAAGTGCTACACATTTCCTGCTCCTATGACCTTCCCACCATTTATTTTCCAAATTTGTTCAATTTTTTTGTTTCTGCTCTCAACAGTTACTCTCAACTAAACCTGGGGACAAGTCTGAGACTGACATATGTAATGACATCCCCCTTGCTCTTTTTAATTACATTTGAAATGTTCTGACCTGTCAGATCTTGTCTATCCAGTTTCCCTTAGGATATTGTGCTGAAAGTGAGCTACTACTTCTCCGAACTAGAAGATGTCTTCCCAGTCAATTAATTATTATGAATTGTCATTCTTAGATTAAGAATTAAAAGGGACAGACTACAAGGCTAAAGCTTGATTTCAGTTAATCGTGAGAGATCTGTATGATGCTGAGGTTCTTTACCTGTGAAAAGTCATAGCCAGAGTGACCTACTTTAAGGAAGGCCACACCAATGCCATTAGTCCAAAATAGTACTCGGTCTAAAGTTCAGGAATCTGTATAGATAGGAGGAGAAAGAGAAAACCACAGTCTAACTTTTGTGTCTGGGAATTAATCACATCTAGAAAGGACCACGCCATAGGCCTTTCCACTGGCACTTAGAAGCTAAGATTTGCAAATACTCACATTTCTCCAATTCTACTTGCCACCACCCCCAACTCCCCACCCCCGCCAGCCGATGTCACTCTATCCTCTTGTTTATTCAAGTTCTTATAACTGGCCTCCTGGTTGGTTCTGGAGAAAAGTAACTTACAAGCAAAAGCCTAGTAGCAAGAAAGAAATGAAAATGGAGGGCTTTTGTTTCCAGCTTCTGCAATTCAGAAAAATATTTATATGAAAGTGGGGAATGGGAGTGGCCGCAGGGTACTTATAGACTATATCCAGAAACAAACCTTCCTAATACTAAAAGCAGCACTCACAAAAAAAGCAAATAGGCAAGGTCTTTTACAAGCTATTAAAACAGGGGAAATTCCAGAAACTAACAGGTAAAGCTAAAATTAAATGTATATATTAAATGAGCACTAAGTTTTTTAGCTAATAAAAAAAGTTTTTTCTATTGGATCACAAATCAAAACTCACATTTCATACTAAATAAAAAGGCACAGATATAAAGTAAAGTTACTGAAAAAGATTGATAATCAAAGATTGTGCAAATATATCCTAGGTGGATGCAAATAATTTCACACAAGATTACATTAAGTGGTGAAGGGTGCATGATGCAGTGTGTAGATGGTATTATATTGAGTTATATACTTGCAACCTGTATGGTCTGGTGAACCATGTCATCCCAAAACATTTAAAAAATTATTTAATTAATTTTAAAAATAATAAATAAATAAGTCAAAACCATCGAAAACAAAGAACACTTTATAATGTAAATTCTTCAAATAAACCTAAAAGTTATAAATTTAGTTATAGAAAATAGTTTAACATCAACATCATCAAGCAAAAATTGTAGGAGATAAAAAGAAGAAATTGATAGAAATGAATTAGTGATAAGAGCCATCTGTGAGATTGCTGCCAACTACAAGAAGAAGTATGTCTTCAAACTGAGGTGAGGCCCCTCCTGCTCACTATCCCTTTTCTGGTGGTTTGACTTGGCATCAGCGACTGGACAGGGGCCCACTTCATGGGCCGACTCCACGCCTGAAGTGCTCTTCAGGGGTTACAGAATTTCCTAAAATGCTACAGGATTGGAACTATGGGACAGCAAATATAACAGAGGATCATAAGAAAATTGATAATCTTAAATATTTACATTAACAAAAACAATAAAAATAAGTTAAGTATTTAACTTAAGAATTTGGAAAAAGAAAACCTAATTTAAACAGTGTAAGGTAAAATAAATTAGTAGAAAAAGATGAAAATTTGTGAACTATATAATAGATGATAAATAGGAGAAGAAATAGAAAAATAAATTCAAAGCTGAAAACTGGGGAAGAGGGGACAATGATTACCCCAAGCTAACAAAATCAAGAAAATACAAGAGAAAGGACAAAATAAGAAATTAATGTGAGGAAATAATCACAGATGTAGAGAAAAACAAAAGATTATGATATTTTGTTTACTGTTATACAAATTTTAAAACTTGATTAAAATATTTATCTAAAAATACAAATTATAAGATTTAAATCTAGAAAAAATGGAATAACAATGTCCATGAAATATATAGTTGTCAATAAGCTAAACCTTCCAAAATACTTCTAGATCCAGATATTTTCACGAGGGAATTCTTCCAAACATTTATGGAGTTTTTAACTGTTCCTGAATATAGAAAATTAGTGCATTCTATTAAGTATTACATTGACATCAAAACATATAAATGATTGCTTTGGAAAAGGAAATTAGAGACCAAACTAATATATTAATATAAGTGCAAAAATCAGTGCAAGAATCCTCAATATATAAACTTTAATCCAAGAATCCTGTGATTTTCAGCGTTGGAAAGATTTTATTACTGATTTAATCTCTACTCATTATTGATTTGTTTAGATTTTCTATTTCTTTAATTCTCAGTTTTGGTAGGTAGTATATTTCTAGGAATTTATTCATTTCTTCTCATATATTCAACTTATTGACATATAATTGCTCATAGTATCTTTTATAATCCTTTGTATTCCTGTGGTATCAATTTGTAATGTTTCCTCTTTGATTTCTGATTTTGTAATTTGAATCTTCTATCTTTTTATCTTAGTGTAGCAAAAGGTTTTCAATTTTATCTTTTTAAAACACAAACTGTTTTTTTCATTGATTTTTATCCCATTGTTTTACAAATCTGAATTCATTTATTTCTCCTCAATGTTTGTTTCCTTCCTTCTGCTAACTTTGGGTTTAGTTTATTCTTCTTTTTCTAGTTCCTTGAAGTATAATATTAGTTTATTTATATGAAATATTTTTTCATTTTTAATGTAGATGTTTACTACTATAAACATCCTTATCAGTGCTTCTTTTGTGGAAGGTAAGAGACTTGTACACTGAAAACTACAATACACACATGGAAGAATTGAAAAAGAACCTGATCAGGTGGTGGCGCAGTGGATAAAACATTGGACTGGGATGCGGAAGACCCAAGTTCGAGACCCTGAGGTTGCCAGCTTGAGTGTGGGCTCATCTGCTTTGAGCAAGGCTCACCAGCTTGCACCCAAGGTCACTGGCTTGAGCAAGGGATCACTCAGTGTGCTGTAGCCCTCCAGTCAAGGCACATATGAGAAGGCAATCAATTAACAACTAAGGTGCCACAACAAAAAATGAATGCTTCTCATCTCTCTCCCTTCCTGTCTGTCCTTCTCTTTGTCTCTCTCTGTCACATACACACACACACACACACACACACAATGAAGAAGAAACAAATAAAATGAAAGATATATGCTGTTTATAGATTGGAACACATAATATTATTTAAATACCCATACTATCCAAAGTGATCTACAGATTCATTGCTGTCCCCATCAAAATTCCAATGGCATTTATTTTATAGGACTAAAAGAAACAATATTAAAATTCATATGGAACCATAAAAGACCCAGAATAGTCAAAGTGATCTTAAGAAAGAATAACAAAGATAGAGGCATCACACTTCCTGGTTTCAAACTATATTACAAAGCTACAGTAATTAAATCAGTAATGTACTGTCATGAAGATATTGAATAGATGGGCATAAAACCAATGGAACGAAATAGAGAGCCCATGACTACACTATCAATGATTGTTGACAGGTGTACCAAGACATACAATGGGGCAAAGATAGTATTTTGAATAATTGGTGCTGGGAAAACTGAATATTCACGTACAAAAGAATGAAATTGAACTCTTACCTTACACCATATACAATGCAAAAATGGATTAAAGATTTAAATATAAAACCTGAAAATGTAAAACTTCTAGAAGAAAACATGATGGAAAAGCTTTTTGGTATTGGTCTTGGAAATAATTTCTTAGATATGATCCCAAAAGCACAGGCTACAAAAGCCAAAATCAACAAGTGGGGCTACCTCAAACCAAATAACACAGCCACGGAAATAATCAACAGGATAGAAAAGCAACTTTCATTTTTAATTTTTTTTTTGAAGACTTATTTATTTACTTTACAGTGCAGGGGGACGGAGTGAGAAGTATCAACTCATAGTTGCTTCACTTTAGTTGTTAGTTGATTGTTGTATGTGCCTTGGCCAGGCAAGCCCAGGGTTTCAAACTCGGGACCCCAGCATTCCAGGCTCACAATTTACCCACTGCACCACCACAGGTCAGGCAGAAAGGCAACTTTTAGAATGGGAGAAAATATTTTCAAATTGTTGTCTGTTAAAGAGTTCATTTTCAAAATACATAAGGAACTCCTACAAATTTATAGCAAAATAAAAATAATCTGGTTTAAAAAAATAGGTAAAGGACTTGATTAGACATTTCTCCAAAGGAGATATGCAAATGGCCAACAGGTATATGAGAAAATGCTTAACATCATTAATTATCAGGAAAATGCACTTTGAAACCATAATGAAATGTCATCTCACATCTATTAGAATGGCAAATAAAGGGCAAGTATTGACAAGCCTAGAGAAATTGGAACCCTTGTTCACTGTTGATGGGAATGTAATCTGGTAGGGCCATGATGGAAAACAATATGGAGGTTCTTTTAAAAACTAAAAATAGAACTACCATATGATCCAGCAGTCCCACTTCTGGGTATATATCCAGAAAAATTTACATTAGGATCTCCAAGAGATATTGACACTCTCATGTTCATTGTAGCACTAGTAATAGTAGTCAAGATATGAAAACAATCTGAGTGTTACTCAGTAGTTAAATGAATTTTTAAAATGTGATATGTGCATACAATGAATTATCATTCATTCCTGACAAGAAGGAAATCCTGCAATATGCAACACATGGATGAACCTTCAGGACATTTTCTAAGTTAAATAAACCAGTCACAAGACAAACACTGCATGATCACTTATATGAGTTCCCTAAAATAGTCAAATTCATAGAAGCAGAGAATCCAGTTACGGTTACCACAAACTAAAGGGCGGGAAACATGGAGAGCTGTTACTCAGTGTTTCAGTTACGCTAGATAAATTCTAAAGGTTTGCTGTACAACATAGTGAGTACCAGTAATAAAATAGTATTGTGCACTTCAAAACTTAAGGGGTTAGATCTCATGTTAAGTGTTCTTGCTATACACAAACATACAAAGGAACACAAGAAAACTCTGGGAGATGCTAGATATGTCTACTACTTTGATTGTGGTGGTGGTATCATGAAAGTTTGCATATGTCCAAACTCATTAAATTGTACACATTAAATATGAGTAGTTCTTTGTAATCAATTATACCTCAATAAAGCAATTTCTACAAAAGAGCAGAGGAAAGATGTCCATTTTCACCATACTTATTTAACACTGTTTGAAAGTACTAGAAAACCCATGAGACAATAAAAAGAAATTTAAAATGTAAAAATTAAAAAGAAGGATGAAAATTACCATTATGGGGTTCACCAGGAAAACCTAAGATAATACATTTTTAAAAACTATAAACAATAAGACTAATTCAGAAACATAGCAAAGACTGCCTAGATCAATCAGTTTCTAACCACAAGTAATGGATAATGAGTATGTAGTTTTATTATTATTTTAAAAATACTTATCATATATGGTCACAAACTGTTTTTTTTATTAAAAATAACATTTAATGGCAGAATGACATTCCCAGGAATTTGAAAACTATTCAAGTTTTGCAATGATCACTTAGATAAATCAAACTTAAAAAGAAAAATAGATGGTAAAAATTTGTACCTAGGACTGGATCGGATCAAGTAATTAGCAAATTCTGTCATCAGTACACAGCTGTAATTCTGACATATAATAGACATTCTATAAATGTTTGTTGAATACACTGCTGGATAAAAAGCAAGGATTAAAAATTCATGGGCTAACCCTTGAAAACTATAGGCTTCATTTTTATTACTAATGGGAGATTAGGTTTCAAGACAAGATGATGGAATGATTTTTTTTATTATAATTTTATTTTTTTTAATGGGGTGACATCAATAAATCAGGATACATATATTCAAAGATAACATGTCCAGGTTATCTTGTCGTTCAATTATGTTGCATACCCATCACCCAAAGTCAGATTGTCCTCTGTCACCTTCTATCTAGTTTTCTTTGTGCTCCTCCCCCTCCCCCTTTCCCTTTCCCTCTCCCCCCTCCCCCCGTAACCACCACACTCTTATCAATGTCTCTTAGTCTCACTTTTATGTCCCACCTATGTATGGAATAATGCAGTTCCTGTTTTTTTCTGATTTACTTATTTCACTTCGTATAATGTTATCAAGATCCCACCATTTTGTAGTAAATGATCCGATGTCATCATTTCTTATGGCTGAGTAATATTCCATAGTGTATATGTGCCACATCTTCTTTATCCAGTCATCTATTGATGGGCTTTTTGGTTGTTTCCATGCCCTGGCCACTGTGAACAATGCTGCAATGAACATGGGGCTGCATGTGTCTTTGCGTATCAATGTTTCTGAGTTTTGGGGGTATATACCTAGTAGAGGGATTGCTGGGTCATAAGGTAGTTCTATTTGCAGTATTTTGAGGAACCACTATACTTTCTTCCATAATGGTTGTACTACTTTACATTCCCACCAACAGTGGATGAGGGTTCCTTTTTCTCCACAGCCTCTCCAACATTTGCTATTACCTTTCTTGTTAATAATAGCTAATCTAACAGGTGTGAGGTGGTATCTCATTGTAGTTTTGATTTGCATTTCTCTAATAACTAAAGAAGATGAGCATCTTTTCATATATCTGTTGACCATTTGTATTTCTTCCTGGGGGAAGTGTCTGTTCATGTCCTCTTCCCATTTTTTTATTGGATTGCTTGTTTGTTTGTTGTTGAGTTTTATGAGTTCTTTGTATATTTTGGATATTAGGCCCTTATCTGAGCTGCTATTTGAAAATATCATTTCCCATTTAGTTGGGTATCTGTTTATTTTGTTATAAGTTTCTCTTGCTGAGCAAAAACTTCTTAGTCTGATGTAGTCCCATTCATTAATTTTTGCCTTCACTTCTCTTGCCTGTGGAGTCAAATTCATAAAATGCTCTTTAAAACCCAGGTGATGGAATGATTTGTCCCATGTGGAATATAGACCAATAAAAATGCAGAAGAAAATGCTTATGATTAGAAGGAGTCATAATAGGGAAACAACTCATCAATTCATTTAATCTGGCAGCCTCATAAGCCCCCACATAGACATACAATTTAATCAGTTTCATCATATAGCAGATTAATTTTAGGAGTATCCTGTGGGAAAATTCAATCTTCATAAGAAAACACTAAATATATTTCTAGAAATATATCACCCTTATGTAGTATAGTACTTTATATGTGCAAAATGCACATACTTTGCATTAATTACTTACAAAATTTCTCTGATCGTATTCATATTTCATGTTTGAGGAAACCAAATAACAGATTTAAAATAACATCTTGTCACACAACTAATTATAGAAATATTCATTGGCCCTGGCCGGGTTGGCTCAGCGGTAGAGCGTCGGCCTAGCGTGCGGAGGACCCGGGTTCGATTCCCGGCCAGGGCACACAGGAGAAGCGCCCATTTGCTTCTCCACCCCTCCGCCGCGCTTTCCTCTCTGTCTCTCTCTTCCCCTCCCGCAGCCAGGGCTCCATTGGAGCAGGGATGGCCCGGGCGCTGGGGATGGCTCTGTGGCCTCTGCCCCAGGCGCTAGAGTGGCTCTGGTCGCAACATGGCGACGCCCAGGATGGGCAGAGCATCGCCCCCTGGTGGGCAGAGCATCGCCCCATGGTGGGCGTGCCAGGTGGATCCCGGTCGGGCGCATGCGGGAGTCTGTCTGACTGTCTCTCCCTGTTTCCAGCTTCAGAAAAATGAAAAAAAAAAAAAGAAAAAAAAAAAAAAAAAAAAAAGAAATATTAATATGAGTTCAGATGCTGTACTAAGATAGCAAAGTTACGTGCTCAGAATTAACTGATACGTGGTTCAGGGTACACATATTTGATCTGCTTAAGTTAATTTAAAGCTTTAATGCTCAAATGATTCATTCAACAATGGTAGGGAATAAACCAGAGGAAATATGTCTCTGCAATCTGTAATCATGTTGCTTTGGCAATTATCTCTTATATTTTACTCTCCAGGCTTTTTTTGTTCCTTTGCTATTTTGATTGCTGCCCATCATATATTGTACCCTTCTAGAACCATGCTTTCCTGGAAATACCCCATACAAACAAGCCAATTATTCCTTTTCCTCCCTTCCTTAATAGAACGTTCCCAATTCACACCAAATCTCTCAGTAATCTGATAACTAATTTTTATCTAAATATTTACTATACAAACTCATAATTATTTGGGGAAGGCACTTAGGTGGTTTAGCATGTCATCTCTCCCAAGAACATCACCGTTTTAACAGATGATGGTAGATTATTAGATAATTTATGATGAGGGATTAGACAAGCTCTCTCTCTCCCACTACCATTACTAAAGTCCAGTATCCCTCCTCAGCTTTCCTGAGATGCACTTTTATATCTATCATCTGTATAATTCACATTCTGGAGAATCTCTTTTTAAAAATACAATTCCTAGTATGCACTATAGCTAGAAGCAGCTATTTTGTCAGGGAAGCATTTTAATTGTTGACAAAGTGCTGGTACTAACTCTTTGATTCTGGTAACTCTCAGATTTGTATGATATATTTGCTTGCAGTGCCAATGCACAAATGCTCACACTCAGGGCTGGTTTTTCATGTGCCACAAGAGTTATGAATCAAAGATGCAGATATGTCCTCCCTCATACACACACAATTCTCTGATTACCCTTCCCCCATAAAGCCTGAAATGTCACACCACTAGAAATTCTTTAGGCTGAAAGACAGGCACAATTTTTTCCTTGGCATTTTTGGAAGAGGTAGCACCTTATCAGTCACTGAAATCTAAATACTCATTATTTGATTGTTTTCCCACAGGGCAAGAAGGTTCCCAAGAGGATATATTATATATTTAGGGACATTGACCTGGAAAAGGCTGAGGCCTAATTTCATGGAGCACTGCCTAAAGAGGACACTCTAGTACAAGCATTGAGCAGGGAGACTCAAGACTAACAGAGGAAGCAGGAGATAGTATGCCATTTTGAAAGGCTACCAAAATAAGTAAGGTACTGATGAATAGCCTAATGAAATGGCTTCAAAGTCTGATGTTATCTACTCTATTAGACTCAATGCCTTCCTGTTCATATGCTCAATACTTCCTAGGATTTTAGGGAAAAGGACAGAGAATCCCAAAGGAGTCAAACCACAGCCCAAAGAATGTTAAAGATAACTTTTTTTTTAAGTAAAGTGGCATGAAATCAAGTTTTAATACCAGGAAAAACAGAGAATAAGGTACCAAAGGAAACTCTGGTACAGTTTAGATCAGACTTCTTGATTCTACCAATTAGTTGTTTATTAAGTAAACACTTAGAAGTTACTGTGCCAGGTAATAACTGAAATCCAGAGAAGAGTAAGACATGTGGATATCTGATAAAGCACTAATGTCAATGAATGGTGAACACTGTCAATACTACACCAATGCTTGGGAAAGAATTCTTTTTGGGCACATGTGTTTAATGGAGGAGTAAACATTTGGGTAGAACTTCAAAAACTGTTGAGATTATTTATTATAAGCAGAAGAGGCAAGAAGGCAGTGGAAAAATGAAGTAGTCAAGCATAGTGAGGTAGTTGAGCACAAGATGTCTTCAGGAGGCAGATAAGCTGTTGCCAAGAGGGAGATAAAGTTTCTAAAAGCCTGAAGGGTATCAGAATCAACTACCTTAGGTCAAATTCCAGCTCTCCCATTGGGGACCATAAACAAGACACATAGCTTCTTTGTGCCTCCATTTTCTCACTGAAAAAGAGATAATATAAGCACCTGCAGCATAGGAATGTTATAAGAATAGAAAGAAAAAAATCTGCATGTAAAATGCTCAGTGAAGTAATGAACACATCTATTTTATTTATTATTCTTTACTGTTATTTTTGCTCACATAGAATATTTATATCTATCTATCTTCTATCTTATATAGCTATAGGAAATGGGGCTATAAAGACAAGATTATTCCTTAAATGCCAGATGACAAGATGCAGAAAATAAAGAAATGACTGGAGCTTTTGGGAGTGTGTTATACTTCGGGAAATTTACCCTGGCAGCAAGGTGCTGGGTGTGCTGTAAGGGCTGCATAGAATGGGAGCTTAGAAACCAGAGGAAAAGAGATTGAATAGGAAGTGATCGCTGCAGCTGACACATGAAGTAATGTTGTCCTGAACTAGGAAATGACAACAGAGGTGACGAGGAAGGTATAGACTTGAGGGAATTTGTGAAACAGAGAGAGTGTATGGTAGAATCTAGAAAGGAAACTGAAGTTATATCTAATGTTTAAAACTTTAGCCCTGGCCAGTTGGCTCAGTGGTAGAGTGTCGGCCTGGCGTGCGGAAGTCCCGGGTTCGATTCCCAGCCAGGGCAAACAGGAGAAGGGCCCATCTGCTTCTCCACCCCTCCCCCTTTCCTTCTTCTCTGTCTCTCTCTTCCCCTTCCACAGCCAAGGCTCCATTGGAGCAAAAGATGGCCCGGGCGCTGAGGATGGCTCCTTGGCCTCTGCCCCAGGCACTAGAGTGGCTCTGGTCGAGACAGAGCGATGCCCCGGATGGGCAGAGCATTGCCCCCTGGTGGGCGTGCCGGGTGGATCCCGGTGGGGCGCATGCGGGAGTCTGTCTGACTGCCTCCCCGTTTCCAGCTTCAGAAAAATACAGAAAAAAAAATAAAATAAAAATAATAAAAAAAAAACTTTAATGACTAAGACTAATATGGTATCATAATTAAAAGCAGAAAATCAATATAAAATGATTTAGGAAAGAAAGGGGAGAATAATTAATTCAAAAGGTAACTTGAAATTTAAGTGAAATGCATTATGGGAAGCTAGGGTTGCAGAAAGAAATTCAGGAGAGAGCTCAGGTTGGAGATATGTTACCTTCCAAGAAACAGTAGAGCGTAGGTTTGATGGATGACCTCTCTGCATGCAAAAATGCCATGATAAGAGGCTGTACCTTGAGGTACTGAACCTTAGGGTAAACAGACTTGGGAGTAATATCATTATTTTATTCTCTCTTGCCATAATTATGCTGTTATAGAACTCTTAGTGATAAGGCATATACCTTGGTTTTCACTTGCTTATTCTTTCATTCATTTGTCCATTTGCAAATATTCATTACACAATTTTTAAGGTGTGTAAAGCCTGAATGTGTCAAGGCATTCAGACTGTAGCCCAGAGAAATCTGATAACCCTTTTGAAGAGCTTTTCTTCATGACCAAGCACTTTCATTCATCATTTACCAAAAGTATTTTGACTACGTACCATTTTGTGTAATCAACAACTAGATCAGAAGGGTGAGTGAGGGGGCAAACTGCCCTTAAGAGCCTCACCTTGGCATCAATTGCTCTACAACTCATCCTTGCTAACTTTGGCAAGAGTAACTCCCTAGGTGGGAAAATACTTTGCATTTTAACACTATGAAGTGAGGTTGTAATTAGCAGAAAACCAACTAAACACTGATAGCTCACTTCTTTTTTTTTTTTTTTTTTTTTTTGCATTTTTCTGAAGCTGGAAACAGGGAGAGACAGTCAGACAGACTCCCGCATGCGCCCGACCGGGATCCACCCGGCACGCCCACCAGGGGGCGATGCTCTGCCCATCCTGGGTGTCGCCATGTTGCGACCAGAGCCACTCTAGCGCCTGGGGCAGAGACTACAGAGCCATCCCCAGCGCCCGGGCCATCTTTGCTCCAATGGAGCCTTGGCTGTGGGAGGGGAAGAGAGAGACAGAGAGGAAGGCGCGGCGGAGGGGTGGAGAAGCAAATGGGCGCTTCTCCTATGTGCCCTGGCCGGGAATCGAACCCGGGTCCTCCACACGCTAGGCCGACGCTCTACCGCTGAGCCAACCGGCCAGGGCTGATAGCTCACTTCTTTAGAACAAAACAAAACAAAAAAAACCCCTCTATAGCTAATTGTTCTTAAGTGCCTAAGCCACACTGAGGCAAAGAGCACTTTGTACCCTTTTCACCTCCCAAGTCCTGCTCCCCATCCTTTCTCTACCATCTCCATGGTGACCTCTAAAACAAGCCATTACAATCTTGACATGGCACCAGGCTGACACCTTGGGCTGGGATTTAATTTTGAGTTATAACCACGTTAGGAAAACATATGATGTGGCCGTTTGCTTACAGAAAAGGAGGGGGATAGATCATAAAACCCTCTTTTTTTACGAGCTGTTGCTTGATTCGTTCCTGGAGCCCCAAGTAGCAAGCTTCTAAATCAATGTGTGCAGCTGTTTTGGCTTCTTGGAGCCCAGCAGGTGTATTGCTCAGCTCGGCTGCCATCTCCCTACACTCATGTAACAAATAACATCTTACACACACCGGCCAGCCATCAGAGTTACTGCTGGTCCCAGAGAGGCATCCTTCCTTCTTCCCTACAATCCTTTATCCTCCTTTCTTTATTTTTCTTTTTTTATTTCTTTAAGAGTAAATGAAAACAGTAACAGAAAAATCCATGAATTTTTCATCACACTTTCTGGACACCTTTAATTGAATAACCTTTTGCTCCTTTGCCAAGAGCAGAGAGGGAGAAGGAAGAGAAAATCCACCACAATGTTTATTTGTGTTTGAAAAATAAAACAATAGAAGTATTGTGACTAGTGAAATCAATAAGTCTTCCTAAGCAATAAAGGCACACATCTGGTGTGACTTAAGTTAATGTAAGAGAAAGGGCTACAGAGGCCCAGAGTCCTTGCGTTCTCATTTCAACAGGTGACCAAGAAGCAGAAAAGGCTAATAATACACTACAAGCACAGAGACAGTGTGATAAATACTGGGGGGCTTGCTGAGGAGGTGAAATCGTTGTTGGCCAATGACATCTACTAAAAAGGAAATAAATGTTCCTTCTTAAGGCTAACCATTGACTTTAGAGAACTGAAGGGCTGAGTGCTAACTTGAGAGTATTCTAAAGGGTCAACTGGACCACTTCCTGGGGAAATGCAAAGATAAGAGTTGGACCTCCTGAGATTTGGTGGTGGGGCAGGTGAAGACAGATTGGACAACTTGTGGACTCTTCAATCAATGTAGGTCAATTGAAAGGGAGCTCCAGCGATGCCAGCGCAGTGATTACTGCAAAGTGGAGGCTGCTGGGTTCCAGGTATCCTCAAACTACGGCCATTTATCCGGCCCCCCGCCGCACTTCTGGAAGGGGCACCTCTTTCATTGGTGGTCAGTGAGAGGAGCACTGTATGTGGCGGCCCTCCAATGGTCTGAGGGACAGTGAACTGGCCCTCTGTGTAAAAAGTTTGGGGACCCCTGATAGACCTTGAAAACTGTAATAGGGTTGCTCAAAATGCAGGGAATCTGTGAAAATTTAATTTTAACTTAAGAGTGAAAACTTTTATAAGTATAAGTATGTTCTGTGTAGTTTTTAGATATACTTACTCTAAAATTTTATTTGTTATCTGAAATTCAAATTTTACTGGATGTCCTGTTCTTTATCTGTAATTCCACCTTCTAGGAACTTGATTTTTTTTTTATCTGATGCCTTTTCCAATGTTTTATGCTGTGTTATGGGTCAAAATAAGAAATGGCTGTAATGAAATCAAGCCTACCTTTTCTAGAAAGCCAGTGCTCATAAAAATACCCATCTTTATCTAGTACCCTTTGAATAAGGATTCATGGAATAAATCCCTTTTACAATTTATTTTAAAAAATAAGTGTTGTTCTCTTCTAAAGAGCTAGACTAGACTATATTTCTTCATCCTGAATGTCCTTTTGCAATGATGCCTTAAACTACTGCTTCATTCCAACAATTATTTGGGCATAGGTCCATCTTTCACAAGGTGTGTTTTGCAGAACATCATGAAAAAACACATGTAGTGGTATCCTTCTCTCAGAAGTTTATAGTACTTTTCAGCAAAGTAAAGGATCTGAGGAATTTTGCAATAAACCCAGAGTTTGTTTAACTTATTTGATTACAGAACCACCTTTTCAAGAAATTCAATAGAACTAATAGGCTGAATAACATAGTTTGATAAATGCTAGCTTAAGGTTTTGATATGTTTATTTCCTCCTCAGTCTATATGATTTTCAATTCCTATTTAAATATTAGCTGTCTTGTTTTACATGTATTTTATTTTAAGCAATCTCAAGTCTTTCTCTCAAAGTATGAAACAAATAAATTCTAAACAAATAAGGAAAGCCTGAAGTGGTTGACATGTATCACATACACAGTACACAAAATATTTATAAAGGGCACGTGACTCAGAGCATTCTGAGAATCATGGTCTTTAAAAAAACCTCTTTCCCTTTTCCTACTCTACAACGGTGCTCATGTGTGTGGGTGCCACTCCCTCAAAAAGAACCTGCCTCTTTCTTTCTGCCATCGGCTCCTGTTCCATGATAAACCCCTCACCCCCATCGTGAACTTCATGGGCTGCCAGCACTCTCTGAATCCAATTTCTCTCAGGTGTTACTTTCCAGCCCAGACACTGCTGAGTTTAGCAGGAGCTCCAGGCTTGGGAGTACATTACATATGTAATACTTGGGGATGCTTAAAGGATAAAGGGGGTGGACACCATGTGAGTTATTGTTCTAACAGTCTCAATTATTAACTTAGCCCTCAGGCAAGACCCCCTTGGTACCTACCAATCATGCCAGCACAATATAAATCTATTTGTCATAGAGAAATCTCATTCCAAGTGGGAAAGGCTCCCTTATTTATTCTAAGATGGATGGCAGGTACCAGAAACCTGGAATGACAGAATAGTCCATGAGTATTTTTATTTTTATTATTTTCTTAAACCAGTTTCCAACAGCTGGTCGCCAGTTGCCCCCTAATGTGGATACATAAAAGCAATGCCTCAAACATTGTGCTAGCCAGGATCAGGGAAGAAACACAGTCCTCATAAATCAACATTGCACTGTTCTACAGCTTTAACTCAATGAAGTGCATGTGTATGAAAGAAAGGGACAAGTACTGAGGAAAAAAAAACACCCCACCATGGATAAATGAACACCAGCTAGACAAAGCTTTTGTCATCCTTTCAGTCTGCCTGCACCAGTCATATTATTCAGGCGAGACCACAGGTTCCCATAGGCTAAGCTTTCAAGAGCCCAGTCCTGGTTCTTTGTAAAGAAAAGCTGGATGCCTGTTGTTTAAGTTTCAAGAGAGCAGAGCAGAGATGTCAGCATGGTTCATTCCTGGACTGTCGGATGGCAGTGCACTAGAGATAGTAAGGCAGATTTAGGGCTGGGTTCTAGAAAAACAAAAAGGAAAAGGAAGTCATACTAAGGAAAGAAAAGAATGGAATAAAAGGGGTAAAATGTGGAAGGAAAATGAAAAAGATGTGGGCACCCCCACAAATGACTGAACTTCCATTCAGTGTAGAAGAATAACTTTCCAGGGACCAATTCATGTGACATTCAGCAGACATTATAAGCTAAGTACTAAGTTTCAAGATAAACTCTGAAAGTTATTTCACAAAGAATGGAGTCCCAAACTAACTTTTAATAAAGGCAACTTCACTTTACAGTTAGAGAAACAGTGGCTACTCCAACTGCATTGCTGAATGAAAATAACCAGAAATATGTCAGCAGAATACAGCCAAAGAAGAAATTCAGTCTTAGGTTATTGTCAACACTGTTATGTTCAAGACCATCCAATGGCAAAGCACTCACAATTCTTCAGCATATACATTTACCACCCCCCCCCCCTGAATAATTCCCAGATCTAGTAATACTGGTTGGAAATGTGACCTTGACACTAGAAGGGCCTAGGCACTAACATAGGGGAGTAAATATTAAGGAATTCAGTGCAGTCCATATTTAATCATTCATTCACATGTGAGGGTTAATTCCATGCCAGACATTGTGCCAGGTGGCTGTCTGGGTAGGATGAGAATCCCAGATCCATCATTCCTGCCACCTTCCCACCTTATTCTAATATAGTTACATATGACTAAAAGATGTCAGACTGGTTGCCCTAAGAAAGAACAAAAATCAGTAGGTATCAGACTTTAAATGAAGAGCATAAATCATGTAAATAACATTATTCACTTATATTTTTAGTGTCCCAATACAGTCATACTCATACTTTCCTGGAATGATCTGGATGAACCACGTACTCTCCATTTTAGAGCTGAGAAATTGAAGAGTTAAAAGACTAACTAGCCTGACCAGGCAGTGGTACAATGGGTAGAGTGTCAGACTAGGATGTGGAGGACCCAGGTTCAAGATGCCAAGGTCGCCAGCTTGAGTGCAGGCTCATCTGGTTTGAGCAAGGCTCACCAGCTTGAGCCCAAGGTCACTGGCTTGAGCAAGGGGTCACTCGGTCTGCTGTAGCCCCACGGTCAAGGCACATATGAGAAATCAATCAATGAACAACTGAGGAGCCACAACGAAGAATTGATGTTTCTCATCTCTCTCCCTTCCTGGCTATCTCTCTCTCTCTCTCTCTCTCTCTCTCTCTCTCTCTCTCTCTAAAAAACAAACAAACAAAACAAACAAACAAAAAACTAACCAAAACCAAAGGTAACCAATTTCTAAGCAACAGATACAGCCTGACTTCACTATCCAATGCCATCTTCCCAAGAGCCTTTTCTTCCTTAACTGGTTAAGAAGGTCAACAAAGAATCTTTCATACCTCAATATCTAAACTGCCTTTGTTCGCACCATCTCCTTTCTGCGCTGTGACCAATGGAAAACCAACTGCTGACAGTAATCAGATGTTTATATTACTATATCAACTAACATAACCCTCCCAAGGTAAATTCCCAACTCAATAGCTTTCTGTTACTTGTGGATGATCTGAAATTTTTTTTTATTTTAAAACAGAAGGAAAAATTAAACCTATAACACATATAACCCTATACCATTTACAAAGAAACTACCTAATCAACCATAGACCAGAACATAAAAGGCATGGCATGGGGCAAAAATTAATTATAAGTAGTGAATTTGATAACAGAGAAAATTTAATATCATATACTTACAAAGTAAGTGTAAAAATAGTTCCCAGGATTCTGATTTCTTAGAGCTAGCATCAAAATCAAATACTTCTCTGCACAGCCCCTCATCTTAAAAAAGAAAACAATAAATAATTCTGACAACCTAAGATTTTTTTTGTACTAACTTAAAATCTGGGAAAATATTTAAAAGATATATTTTTCATTTCTTCTAATTAAAATTGGGAAAATTGCCTGACCAGGTGGTGGTGCAGTGGATAGAGCATCGGACTGGGATGCAGAGGACCCAGGTTCGAGACCCCGTGGTCACCAGCTTGAGTGCGGGCTCATCTGGTTTGAGCAAAAGCCCACCAGCTTGAACCCAAGGTCACTGGCTCCAGCAAGGGGTTACTCAGTCTGCTGAAGGCCTGTGGTCAAGGCACATATGAGAAAGCAATCAATGAACAACTAAGGTGTTGCAACACACAATGAAAAACTAATGATTGATGCTTCTCATCTCTCTCCGTTCATGTCTGTCTGTCCCTGTCTATCCCCTCTCTGACTCACTCTCTGTCTCTGTAAAAAATTAAAAAAAAAAAAATTAAATAAATAAATAAATAAATAATTGGGAAAATTTTTTCATAATTTAAAAAAATCTATTTACGTATTTTCTCCCCTATGAAATGTAAAGGATAGTATACATCGCTATTCTTGAAGGCCTAATGAGAGGGAGAGGTCCTAGTTGGGGTTTTGATATCCTCAGAGAATTAGAGACAATTTTGCTTTATTTTGCATTGTTATTCTAGTTATTGTTTATGTTTAATTATGGAACCTGCTAATTTACTATTCTACCCTATCCTCACTTCTTAAGACTCCATTAACTTCTGTGAATTTGAAAGAATAATTTAGATGTTTTAGGTTTTTGACAAGAACATTTATGAGAAAAGAGATATTTTTAATCTACTTCCATCATAATTTATGACAATATCATCACATAGGTGAATCTTTCAGTTCACTTTTCAGTCAGTTTCCTGACCCTCTCACTTCTAATAATATTATAACCCATCCTACTAAAGACATTCATACACATGCTTATCCCACACCTTGTCATTAACAGTAAGCGCACACCACATATATTCTCAATTTTAAGTATACTGCTCTAGTCAGTAGCTCCTATCTCTCCATCTTATTTACTTTAGTACTCTAGCTCCCATCAATTATTTGACTTCACAAAAACTAAAACATTAATATTTGCATAAAGTTTTAGTACATTATGATCTTACCTTCTTCATCATTATAATCACTCTCTTGTATAATACCATCAATTTCTTTAGCTGCCATTTCTCCTACCCTTCTGGCAAAATACCAACAATGATTAACTCATAAATTTTCTGTACTCCACACCTGCCTTTACACAGTTGAGTATGGCTGAAGAAAAACACATATCAAAGTTGATGAGTCTTATTCTAATTTCATGACAAGTTACACCAGGAAGACCCTTGTGCTACCTGGAAGTCCTGCTACATTTCCTTAAATTCTTAAAATTTCTCCTCTGATAGATGCTATTATTAATCTTCCCTTCTCTTCTCCAAACTTCTATCATCACCTATTTCATTTTTATTCTCTGTTGATGACCTTATTTCTTATTTCACTAAGGGAAGGAGTCAAAGGGGATCATCTAAGAGAATAAGAATGTAGAGTTAAGAAACTAATACAGAGGAATTACCTAAGCTTTTAAAAATACTTAATCCACAGCAGTAATTACAATAAATATAAATGGATTAAATACTCCAGTTAAAAGATAAAGATCATCAGACTCAATCTAAAACTAAAACCCACTACATGCTATTTATAAGAGGAACATTTTAAATATAAAATAGAGAAAAGTTGAGAGTAAAAAAGTCAAACAAAGGACATATTTTAAACACCAACTAAAAGAACCCTAGTATAGATATACTAATATCAAAGTAAACCTTAAGAAGCATTACTAAGTAGATATTTCTTAATAATGAGTAATAAAAATAAACTTAAGAGTACCAAAGAACATAAAACAATTCTACTTTATATGTACCTATTAATATAGTCCCCATATTTACAAAGGAAATATTGTTAGAAATTAAGAATAAATATTTAAGTAATTCTATAATGATAGAAAAATATTTTAACATACCTCCTTCAGTTACAGATCAATCAAGAATCCAAAAGACAGTAGGATATAAAATATTTGAATACTACAATTAAGAAAATGATGAGCAACCAACAACTAAAGAATATTTATAAAAATGACATATAGTGAGCCATAGAACAAGTCTAAGAAAATATCAAAGGGACTGTAATTATTTATAGTCCACATTCTAAAGACAGTAGAATCAAGTCAAAAATTAATACAAAAAGATAACTAGAAAATTGCTATGCTTAGAAATTAAAATAACCTTCAGGACAATAAGAAACTAGGGGCTACGGAAAAGAAATCCCAATAAAAATGTTTAAATTATTTAAACTAAATGCTAATATCATGTGTCAAGACTTCTTGGATGCAGTTAAAAGTTGTACTCAAAACAAAATTTATGTCCTTAAGAAAAAAAGGACATTATCCATCTTAAAAAATTAGAAAACAATGGTAAATTAAACCTAAAAAGGAGAAGAAATGAGATATTAAAGGAATTAACTAACTAGAAATATAAATATACAAAAAGAAATATTAACAATTCTGAAAGTGTTTTAAAAACTAAAAAAAAAATGAATAAAATTAAAACTTCTTTAAAAACTAGTCAAGAAATACAAGACAGGAAACAAAGATCACCTATAGTAAGAAATTTATGTATTACAGCAATACTGTGCAAATTAAAAATGTATTAAGAACATATCAGGAACCACTTTATGTCAATAAATTTTAAAATGTAGGTTTAATAGATATTTATAGAACAAAACTTAATAAAACAGACACAAGAAAATCTGACAGTCATATATATATATATATTAAATTAAATAATCTATACTAATAAAACTATCCAGTAAAAACACTCCAGACTAATGTGATTTCAGCAATGAATTCTTCTCATATTTAAGCCAAAAATAACATCAATCTTACATAAGCCCTTCCAAACAAAATAGAAAAATAAAAAATGATTATAAACAGTTTTACAAAGCCAGAAAACTGCAATAGCAGAGCCTAGCAAGAACCTTAAAAGTTATTAAACTTATAGGCCAGTCTCACTATAAACATAATTTTTTTTAAAAAAAAATCTTATAATTTAAATATAATTATATATACCACAGAGTAATAATATTATATTTCCCTATGTATTAGATGCACCTTAATTTGGGGGCACAAAATTTGAAAAAAAAATGTATTACATAAAGTTATTGAACTCAAGTTTTATTCATCATAAAATTTATATAACTCCTCATCTCTGTCAAAACTCCCATCCATTAGCTTGTCCTCATCTGTGTCCGATGACAAATCATTGTCTTCAACAATGAGCACAAAAACAAGTGTGAAAAACTGGAAAATATAAGTTAAAACACCTACAATCAGGTAATGTCAGAGAAATGGCACCGTGAGGAGCGCTCCCAATACCTCTTTCCAAAATTTCAACAAGTTCTACAACCAAAGACAGAAAAATCTATCCCTGGAGCATCTGGAAGTCCCACACACTGAACAAGAAGGTATGATTGGGCAAAAAGTTGGCTAAATATATAATATATAACCCTGAAGAAAATAAGATGGAGAACGGAATACTCCGCCTTCCTCACTAACCTGAGCAAGGGCTGCTTTCACTTGGAACTGAGAGATAGTGGGGGCTGGTGGCGTGGAAAGAGCCAGGCTGGGGCACAGACATTCAAGCCGAGAAAAGAGTGCCCATGGCAACTCAGCCCATGCAAGCTAAAGCTGGCACCAGACCCCAGCAAAGGTGGGCAAGTGGCAGCCACCATTACCCCCGATATCCTGGTCAGCGAGCATGGACAGTGTGTGAGGGGTCCCTCCTAGTGCCCTGGGAATGAGTGCCCATGTTCCTGGACAGAGGGGCAGGGTCAGAGGCTTCTGCATGGGCTGCGACCAGAGTCTCGGTGTGATCCCTGCTCCCCCAGCAACAGCGAATGGGGAGTGCGCAAAAACGCACTTCTTCTGGTGGGCAGGGCGCCTCACCCAGCCATTCAGGCTAAAATCCTGAGAAAAAAAATACAGAAGCACTAGGGGGAGGGACACACAGGCAGCTTGCAGACTGTCTCTGGAGCAGATCTGTGTATCCAATCGCTGAAATTAGCTTAACCCACAGTCTGCTCACTGCCCAACTGGCTTACGCAGCTCTAGTTGACAAAGTCTCTCTCAGATCAGTGATCTAAGACAAGAGACATGATATTTTTTAGTGCCACTTGCTCTGCACGTAGGGGTGGGGGCAATTTCCTGTCAGCCAATACAGGGTGAAAAACACATTCTTATGGAACAAACCTCAGAGAACACTGCAGAAGTTAGACAGGCTAGGCTGTAGGGTTTTTAACAAGAAAGAAGCCTGCAGAAAGCAATATCACAGAACACTAAGGCAAATTTAACTAGATATACCTGGGGAACTGAACAGAAGTCAACACGCCCCCTGTACCTGCTTAAGCTGGTGGCTCTGATCGGCAGAGCTTTCATACTTAGGGCTGTGCACTAAAAAGAGGGACTTGGCAGCTTTTAAGACCTCCTGTTCTGCAGGAAGCAACTAGGGCATCATCTTCCCAGCCAATACAGGTTACAAAGTGCAAAAAGCCTGGGGACAGTGGTCCCACAGAGTGCTGAGGCATACTGGACATGCCTGGAGGCTCATAGAAAGACACCTTGAGAGCAATTGGCTCCCAGCCCTGCCTGATAACACTGGCGGCTCTGACTGACAGAGCCTTACCCAGAGCCCTGTGCTGAGTGGGAATAGAGTTGGGATCTGCCAGCTCTTTGAGCCTCTTAATCTCCAGGCAGTGGCAGCAGCAACCTCATAGGTGGCTCATCAGGCTGCTAATTCAGGAAGGAGAGACTAGGAGAGAGGCTCAGGGAAAACAGATTCTCCCATTGTTGGAGCCTGCAAATGCCTACAAGCCCTGACTACCAATGAGACTGAGGCCTAGTATATGACATCGCCATAGAGACACATCAACTGCAAATCTCTACCTAACCGTCCCACAGGGGCAGACCCTGGGGTACAGAGCCACTGACCAGGAAGAGGGAGAGAAAAGAAAGAGGAAGAAGAGAACCTCTCAAAATAAAAAAAAAAAATCCACAGTCTTTAACATTCTTTATAACTTTTTCTACTTTTTTTGTTTCTTTCATCTTCTTATCTTTTTTTTTATTCTTCTGCCTTGGTCCTTTTATTCTCCTCTCTTCTTATTATTTTCTCTTCATCTTGAACTACATTACCCATAAGTGTTACATTTCTATTTTTTTTCTTTCTCTATGAGCATTACACTCCAAAACCTTTAACTCTCTCCTTTTTTTTTCTTTTTTCTTTTTCCCCTTTTTCTTTTTTCTCCCTCTCTCATAGTTTCTTCTTTTATCCTTTACTTTTTCTCTCATTCAATCTTCACTCACTAACACATTATTTTAATTTGGATTCAAGTTTTTCCTTTGTGGCATTTTGTGTGCTTTTTACTTCACTTTTTAACTCATTAGCATTCTCCCCTGCCCCAGCTATCCATTTTATGTAGTTTATGTTCCACTTAATACAATACTATTTTTTTCTTTTTCTTCTTTGCTTCTTATCCATTTCACTATATCTCTCAGATGACCATCATTTACAAGCAAATTATTTTATTCTTGATCAAATTTTTTTCCTTTTTTGCATTTTGTGGGTTTCTACCTCCTTTTTGCCCCTTTATCACTTCTCCCCAACTCAGGCCCTCTGTTATAGGTAGTTTTTTTCCATTTAGTACAATATAATTCTCAGTTTTTCGCAGTCTTTTCTCAGAGAAGGAAAGGAAAAAAGGAAAAAAAAGAAATAATTTTAATTATTTTTTATTCTCTATTTTTTTACTTTTTATTATTTATTAATTCTCATTAATGCTATTAATAAAACCATGCTCAGATGCTGTTAAGGAAAAGGAAATTGAATATCATGAATACAAAAGACAGAGATGTAGCACAGATAGATAAGGAAAAATCTATAGAAAAAATATTTAATAGATTGGAAACCTTAGAGTTACATGACAGAGAATTTAAAATAGAAACCATAAAAATACTCAGAGATATACAAGAAGACACAAAAAGGCAATTTAGGGAGCTCAAAAAACAACTCAATGAAAACAAAGAATATACTACCAAGGAAATTGAAACTATGAAAACAAATCAAACAGAGATAAAAAAAAAACTCAACTCATGAACTGAAAAAGGAGGTAACAGGCTTAGCTAATAAAACAGGCCAGATAGAAGAGAGGATTAGTGACATAGAAGACAGGCAACTTGAGGCACAATAGAGAGAAGAAGAGATAGACTCAAAAATTTAAAAAAAATGAGAAAGCCCTACAGGAACTGTTTGACTCCATCAAAAAGACTAACATAAGAATAATAGGTATATCAGAAGAAGAAGAGAGAGAGAATGAAATGGAGAACATATTCAAACAAAAAATAGACGAGAACTTCCCAAGCTTATGAAAAGAACTAAAGCCTTGAATTCAAGAAGCAAACAGAAGACCAAGTTATCTTAACCCCAACAAACCTACTCCAAGGCACAAACCAATGACAAAGAAAAAATTCTCAAGGCAGCCAGGGAAAAGAAGAATACAACATATAAAGGAAGGCCTATTAGATTATCATCAGATTTCTCAGCAGAAACTCTACAAGCTAAAAGAGAATAGACCCTAATATATAAAGTTCTGAAAGAGAGGAACTCTCAGCCAAGAATACTATACCCACCAAAGCTATCTTTCAAATACAAAGGAGTAATAAAAACATTCACAGATACAGAAATGATGAGTGAATTTATCATCAGAAAACCCCCACTCCAGGAAATGCTAAAGAGGGTTTTCCAAGCAGATCCAAAGAACAAAACAAAACAAAACCACAAGTAAAAGCTCCACCAAGAACACAATAAAACCAAATTTAAACTGTGACATCAAAAAACAAAAGGGAGAGGATGAAGATTAACAGTAGCAAAGGACAATGGAGTACAGAAGCACTCATAAGATACTGTACTACAATAAACATGGTAGATACCTTTTTCATTACTTAATGGTAACAACCCCTGAAAAAATTCCACAGAATCACATGACATAAAAAAGGTAGAAACACAGGAAAGAAGTATGGATTACAACCAAACAAAAACAAATGATAGAAAAACAAAAGAGAAGAATCAAATAAGATATAAAACTAACAGAAAGCAATATATAAAATGGCAATAAGGAATCCTCAAGTGTCAATAATTATACTAAATATAAATGGATTAAACTCACCAATAAAAAGACACATAGTAGCAGAATGGATTAAAAAAGAAAATCCAACTGTATGCTGTATGCTGCCTACAAGAAACACGTCTAAGCAACAAGAATAGAAACAAATTCAAAGTGAAAGGCTGGAAAAAATATTCCAAGCAAATAACATCCAAAAAAAAAGCAGGTGTAGCAATATTCATATCTAACAATGCTGACTACAAGACAGCAAAAGTAATCAGATAAAAAAATGGTCATTTCATAATGATTAAGAAGACATTGATTAAGAAGACATAACACTTCTTAATATATATGCACCAAACCAAGGAGCACCAAAATATATAAGACAGCTACTAACTGACCTAAAAACAAAAACTTACAAAAATACAATTATACTTGGAGACCTCAATATGCTGCTGATGTCTCTAGATCATTCATCAAAACAGAAAATCAATAAAGAAATATTGCCTGTAAACAAAACACTAGAGCAATTGGATATGATAGACATCTACAGGACATTTCATCTGAAAGTGACAGAGTATACATTTTTCTCTAGTGTACTTGGAACATTCTCAAGAATTGACCATATGTTGGGCCACAAAAATACCATCAGCAAATTCAGAAAAATTGAAATTATACCAAGCATATTTTCTAATCATAAAGCCTTAAAACTATAATTCAACAGCAAAAAAGAGTTTTAAAAAAAACCCCACAAGGCCCTGGCCGGTTGGCTCAGCGGTAGAGCGTCGGCCTGGCGTGCGGGGGACCCGGGTTCGATTCCCGGCCAGGGCATATAGGAGAAGCACCCATTTGCTTCTCCACCCCCTCCCCTCCTTCCTCTCTGTCTCTCTCTTCCCCTCCCGCAGCCAAGGCTCCATTGGAGCAAAGATGGCCCAGCGCTGGGGATGGCTCCTTGGCCTCTGCCCCAGGCGCTAGAGTGGCTCTGGTCACGGCAGAGTGACGCCCTGGAGGGGCAGAGCATCGTCCCCTGGTGGGCAGAGCATCACCCCTGGTGGGCGTGCCAGGTGGATCCCGGTCAGGCGCATGCGGGAGTCTGTCTGTTTCTCCCCGTTTCCAGCTTCAGAAAAATACAAAAAAAAAAATGGAAAAAAAAAACCCCACAAAAATGTGGAAACTAAACAACATAATTTTAAAAAATAAGTGGGTCAAAGAAGAAATAAGCGCAGAGATCAAAAGATATATACTGACAAATGAAAATGACAATATGACATATCAGAATCTCTGGGATGTAGTAAAAGCAGTAATAAGAGGTAAGTTCATATCACCTCAGGCCTATATGAACAAACAAGAGAGAACCCAAGTAAACCACTTAACTTCACACCTTAAGGAACTACAAAATGAAGAACAAACTCAACCTAAAACCAGCCGAAGAAAGGAAAGAATAAAAATCAGAGCAGAAATAAATGAAATAGAGAAAAAAAACTATAGAAAAAATTACCCAAACAAGGAGTTGGTTCTTTGAAAAGATCAACAAAATTGACAAACCCTGGGCAAGACTAACCAAGAAAAAAAGAGAAAGGACTCATATAAACAAAATCCAAAATGAAAGAGGAGAAATCACCACAGATATTAAAGATATACAAAGAATTATTGTAGAATACTATGAAAAACTATACGCCACCAAATTCAACAATCTAGAAGACATGGATAAATTCCTAGAACAATACAACCTTCCTAGACTGAGTCATGAAGAAGCAGAAAGCCTAAACAAACTGATTATCAGGGAGGAAATAGAAACAACTATTAAAAACCTCCCCAAAAATAAAAATCCAAATCCAGATGGCTATACTAGTGAATTCTATCAAACATTCAAAGAAGACTTGGTTCCTATTCTACTCAAAGTCTTCCAAAAAATTGAAGAAGAAGCAGTACTTCCAAACACATTTTATGAGGCCAACATAACCCTCATACCGAAACCTGGCAAGGACGGCACAAACAAAGAAAACTACAGACCAATATCTCTAATGAATACAGATGCTAAAATACTAAACAAAATACTAGCAAGTCGAATACAACAACATATTAAAAAAATAATACATCATGATCAAGTGGGATTCATCCCAGAATCTCAAGGATGGTTCAACATACGTAAAACGGTTAACATAATACACCATATCAACAAAACAAAGAACAAAAACCACATGATCTTATCAATAGATGCAGAAAAGGCATTCGATAAAATACAACACAACTTTATGTTTAAAACACTGAACAAAATGTGTATAGAAGAAAAATATCTCAACATGATGAAGGCCATATATCAGCGGTTTTCAACCTGTGGGTCGTGACCCCGGTGGGGATCGAACGACCAAAACACAGGGGTCTCGTAACAGCGGTTCTCAACTTGTGGGTCACGACCCTTGCGGGGGTCGAATGACCAAAACAGAGGGGTCACCTAAAGCCATCAGAAATACATATTTTATTTTAAAATGTATTTTATAATAAATATGTATTTTCCAATGGCTTTAGGCGACCCCTGTGTTTTGGTCGTTCGACCCCCACCAGGGTTGCGACCCACAGGTTGAGAACCGCTGCCATATATGATAATCCATCAGCTAACATCATATTAAATGGCATAAAACTGAGGGCTTTCTCCCTTAAATCAGGAATAAGACAGGGTTGTCCACTCTCTCCACTCTTATTTAATGTGGTGCTAGAAGATCTAGCCTGAGCAATCAGACAAGACAAAGAAATAAAAGGCATCCATATCAAAAAAGAAGTAAAGGTTTCACTTTTTGCAGATGATATGATCCTGTACATTGAAAACCCCAAAGACTCCACAAAAAGATTAGTAAAAACAATATACCAATATAGTAAGGTCGCAGGATACAAAATTAATATACAAAAGTCCATAGCTTTTCTATATGCCAACAATAAAACATTAGAAAATGAACTCAAAAAAATAATCCCCTTCACTGTTGTAACAAAGAAAATAATATACCTAGGAATAAACATAACAAAGAATGTAAAGGACCTATATAACAAAAACTATAAAGCATTGTTAAGGGAAATCAAAAAAGATACAATGAGATGGAAGAATATTCCCTGTTCTTGGATAGGAAAAATAAATATAATCAAAATGACCATATTACCTAAAGCAATATACAAATTTATTGCAATTCCCATCAAAATTCCAATGACATTTTTTAAAGAAATGGAACAAAAAATCATCAGGTTTATATGGAACTATAAAAGACCCTGAATAGCCAAAGCAATCCTAAGGAAAAAGAAAGAAGCTGGAGGCATTACAATACCTGACTTCAAATTGTATTATAAAGCCACTACAATCAAAACAGCATGGTATTGGCAGAAAAATAGACACTCAGACCAATAAAACAGAATAGAAAGTCCAGAAATAAAACCACATATAGCCCAGGCTGGTTGAATCAGTGGTAGAATGTCGGCCTGGCATGCAGGAGTTTCTGGTTCGATACCCAACCAGGGCACACAGGAGAAGCACCCATCTGCTTCTCCACCCCTCCCCCTCTTCTTCCTACCTGTCTCTCTCTTCCCCTCCCATAGCTGAGGCTCCATTGGAGCAAAGTTAGCCTGGGCACTGAGGATGGCTCCATGGCCTCTGCCTCAGGCGCTAGAATGGCTCTGGTCGCAATGAGCAATAAATGCCCCAGATGGGCAGAGCCTTGCCCCCTGGTGGGCATGCCAGGTGGATTCCGGTCAAGTGCATGCTGGAGTCTGTCTGACTGCCTCCCATTTCCAACTTCAGAAAAATACAAAAACAAAACAAAACCACATATATATGGTCAAATAATTTTTGATAAAGGGGCCAACAACACACAATGGAGAAAAGACAGCCTCTTCAACAAATGGTGCTGGGAAAACTGGAAAGCCACATGCAAAAGAATGAAACTCGACTACAGTTTGTCCCCTTGTACTAAAATTAATTCAAAATGAATCAAAGACCTAAGTATAAGACCTGAAACAATAAAGTTCATAGAAGAAAACATAGGTACTAAACTCATGGACCTTGGTTTTTTTTTGTTTGTTTGTTTTGTTTTTTTGTATTTTTCTGAAGCTGGAAATGGAGAGGCAGTCAGACAGACTCCCACATGTGCCTGACCGGGATCCACCTGGCACGCCCACCAGGGGGCAATGCTCTGCCCATCTGGGGCATTGCTCTGTCATGACCAGAGCCACTCTAGTGCCTGGGACAGAGACCAAGTAGCCATCCCCAGAGCCCGGGCCATCTTTTGTTCCAATGGAGCCTTGGCTGCAGGAGGGGAAGAGAGAGACAGAGAGGAAGGAGAGGGGGAGGGGTGGAGAAGTAGATGGGCACCTCTCCTGTGTGCCCTGGCCAGGAATCAAACCCGGGACTTCTGCACACCAGGCTGACGCTCTACCATTGAGCCAACCAGCCAGGGCCTGGACCTTGGTTTTAAAGAGCATTTTATGAATTTGACTTCAAAGGCAAGAGAAGTGAAGTCAAAGATAAATGAATGGGACCATATCAGACTAAGAAGTTTTGGTCCTGTTGAAGGCACAGAGTTTGCCAATGTCAGTTTTCCTCTTTTGTCCATGTTTGTTTAGATGTTTTGTAATAAAAAGGAGAGAGATTATTTGGGATTGAAAGTAAAGAATTTTTTATTTAAAAAAAAATTTTTTTTAAAGAAGTTTTTCACAGCAAGAGAAACTGACAAAATAAACAGATAGCCAACTAAATGGGAGATTATATTTTCAAACAGCTCAGATAAGGGCCTAATATCCAAAATATACAAAGAACTCTTAAAACTCAACTACAAACAAACAAACAATCCAATAAAAAAATGGGAAGAGGACATGAACAGACACTTCTCCTAGGAAGAAATACAAATGGCCAACAGATATATAAAAAGATGCTCATCTTCATTAGTTATTGGAGAAATGCAAATCAAAACTGCAATGAGATACCACCGCACATCTGTTAAATTAGCTATTATTAACAAGACAGGTAATAGCAAGTGTTGGAGAGACTGTGGAGAAAAAGCAACCTTCATCCACTGTTGGTGGGAATGTAAAGTAATACAACCATTATGGAAGAAAGTATGGTTGTTCCTCAAATAACTAAAAATAAAACTACCATATGACCCAGCAATCCCTCTACTGGGTATATATCTCCAAAACTCAAAAACATTTGTACGTAAAGACACATGCAGCCCCATGTTCATTGCAGCATTGTTCACAGTGGCCAAGACATGGAAACAACCAAAAATCCCTCAATAGATGACTGGATATAGAAGATGTGGCACATATATGCTATGAAATGGTACTCAGCCATAAGAAATGATGACATTGGATCATTTACAACAAAATGGTTGGATCTTGATTACATTATACAAAGTGAAATAAGTAAATCAGAAAAAACTAAGAACTGCATGATTCCATACATAGGTGGGACATAAATAAAAACGAGACTAAGAGACATTTATAAGAGTGTGGTGGTTACGGGGTGGGGGGAGGAGAGGGAGGGAGATGGGAAGGGGGAGGGGCACAAAGAAAACCAGATAGAAGGTGACGGGACAATTTGACTTTGGGTGATGGGTATGCAACATAATTGAATGACAAGATAACCTAGAGATGTTTTCTTTGAACTTATGTACCCTGATTTATTAATGTCACGCCATTAAAATTAATAAAAATTTATTAATTAAAAAAAAGAAAAAATCCTACAAACACTGTATAAGACTCACTCAGTTTTTAGACCACACATTTTTTGAAAAAAGGTGTGTCTTACACATGGGGAAATATGGTACATCATGACAAAACTAGATTTATTTTAGGAATGCAAGGTTAACATTATTGTAAGGAGACTTAACATTTTGAAAGCAGTTTACTCTACCCTATTAATTAGAATAAAGGAGAAAAAACATGTGATCATAATAGTTGTAAAAAAATAGATAAAATTAGGCTTCTCTTTCCCTCCCCCCTTTTCTCTTCCTCTCTTGCAGCCAGTGGCTTCAATGGTTCAAGTGTTGGCCCCAGGCACTGAGGATAGCTCACTTGATTTGAGCATCAGGCCCAGGGTGGGGTTGCCAGGTGGATCCTGGTCGGGTGGCATGCGGGAGTCTGTCTCTGTATCTCCCCTCCTCTCACTTAAAAAAAAAGGATACAATTAAGCATCCAATGATAATTTTAAAAGAAAAATTAGCAAAAAAACAACAACATGAATTTCTCTCATCTAATAATGTATATCCACAAAAAAATCTAAATAACATTATTTTCATGGTAAAATGTTAAGTATTTTTTTAAGAACAAGAATTAGAGAAGTCTACTTATTTATTTCTATTCAATTATCCTAGCCAGTATAATACAACAAGAAAATGAATAGAGGTAAGGTTTTCATCTACAGTGGAGCAAGAAACTCTACAAAACCTCCCTCAAATAAATAACACTGAACAAAATTATTAGACGATTTGATTAAGAGCTCTTAGGCCTGACCTGTAGTGGCACAGTGGATAAAACATTGACCTGGAATGCTGAGGTCACTGGTTTGAAACCCTGGTCTTGCCTGGTCAAGGCACATATGGGAGTTGATGCTTCCTGCTCCTCCCCCCTTCTCTCTCTCTCTCTCTCCTCTCTGAAATGAATAAATAAAATTTTTTTAAAAAACTATTAAAAAAAGAGCTCTTAAATTTGACCAAAAGCAATCAAACTAAGAAGTCTTTATTCATCTGACCTGTGGTGGCGCAGTGGATAAAGCGTCGACCTGGAAATGCTGAGGTCGCCGGTTCGAAACCCTGGGCTTGCCTAGTCAAGGCACATATGGGAGTTGATGCTTCCAGCTCCTCCCCCCCTTCTCTCTCTCTGTCTCTCCTCTCTCTCTCTCTCTCTCTCTCTCTCCTTCTCCTCTCTAAAATGAATAAATTTTAAAAAAAAGAAAAAGAAAATTTAAAAAAAAAACAGAAAAGAAGTCTTTATTCATGAGAAACTACTGTACTTTGGGGTAAGAATAGTGGGAATATGTGTCTTAGTTGGAGCTGCTTCCAACCCTTTTCGAGTTCTGTGGGCAAGGTAGCTCCCCAGAGAAGGGCAGCCTGTGAAAGCAGCAGCATTTCTGTTAGAGGGAATTATGTTTCTTTGGAGGTACTGTCAATAAAAGTAGCAAAGTCAGTTAGAAATAGAGAAATCCTATAAGGCTAAGGTCACAAACTACTGGGATGAATGGCAGGCCAGAGGACTAGCCAGAGACTTAACAGGGATATCTTTGAAATAAGAAAGTAATAGAAGGGGTTAATAAACGTTCCATACATCCTAGCTGATGGGTAAGCTGTGTATATATGCACAGGAGACCTGAAAGTTTCTGAAAGAAAATAAAAGTTGTAGAAGTCTTGAAAGCTGTCCGAACTTTGAATGAACTACTAAACCTACACACAGATCCACTGGCAGAGGGTAGAAGACTTAGTACTGAAAATGCTTAAGTACAGTCTCTTATCAATTACTGGTTGATAACCAAGCTCTTTAGAATCAGTAATAATCCCTAGGAAACAAGGCTAAAGATAAAAATAAAAAAATAAACTCAGCAGAAAAATAAACTCAGTGGAACCAACAACTACATACACATTGTGAGGGTGACAGATTCCACAGATTAAGCAAGTGACATGAAAAAATAGTCAACCAAACATTAAAAAAAAAAAAACAATAACAACACTCAGAGGGAAAAATCAGAATCCCAAGTTGCTAAATGAGAAATTATAAGATATACAAAGAAAGAAGAAAGTGTGATCCATACTAAAAGTACTGAATAAAACTGCCTCTGAGTGTGTCCAAATTTTGGATTTAGCAAAGATTTCAAAGTAATTATTACAAATATGTTCAAAAGCTAATGAAAAAAATCATATTTAAAGATTTAAAGAAAATATGATGACAATGACTTAACAAATGGAGAATATCAGTAAAGGATATTTAAAGTAAAGTATTCAAACCTCTCCAAAAAAAAAAAAAAAAGAAACAATAAAAATTTTAGAGTTGAAAAGTGTTCTATCAAAATAATAATTTACTTCATAGGCTCAACACGAGAGATGGCAGAATTAAGAATCAGTAAACTTGCAGATAAGTAAAAATTGCCCAATCTGAATTCTTTTCTTTTTTCTCTCACTTTCCTTAAACTCAAAAATTGTAAAACACCTAAACCCTGGTTGGCTGGTTTAGTGGTAGAGCTTTGACCCAGGGTGTAGAAGTCCCAGGTTCAATTCCCATCCAGGGCACAAAGGAGAGGGGCCCATCTGCTTCTCCACCCTTTCTCCTCTCTTTCCTCCCCATCTCTCTCTTCCCCTCCTACAGTCAAGGCTCCATTGGAGCAAAGTTGGCCTGGGCACTAAGGATGGCTCCATAGCCTCCACCTCAGGCACTAGAATGGCTCCAGTTGCAGCGAAGCTAAGCCCCAGATAGTCAGAGCATTGCCCCCTGGTGGGCTTGCTCGGTGGATCCCAGTTGAGCACATGTGGCAGTCTGTCTCTCTGCCTCCCCACTTCTCACTTCAGAAAAACACCAAAAAAAAATTGTAAAAAGCCTTAACTATAACACTGTATTGTTGGATTTATAACATATATAGATATATATATGTCAACAATAACACATATTCAGGCATATTCTGGGGTAAATATAAGTGTATTTAAATAAAATTGCTATATTTTGTGGCAATTAAGTCATTATTTGCTGGCCCTGGCTGATTAGTGGTAGAACACTGGCCTGGCATGTGGATGTCCTGGGTTTGATTCTTGGTCAGGGCACACAGAAGTGACTATCTCCTTCTCTCCCCCACCTTTATTTCCCTCCCAGAGCCATGGCTTGACTGGTTCAAGTACATCAGCCTGGGAGCTGGGGATGGCTCTGTTGGGCCTCTGCCTCAGGTGTTAAAAATAGCTCTGTTGTGAGCATGTTCCCAGATGGGCAGAGCAACAGGGGTGTCTGGGTAGATACTGATCAGGGCGCATGAGAGAGTCTATCTGTCTATCTCCCCTCCTCTCACTTGGAAAAGAAAAAAAATAAATAAATTTTTAAAAAGTCATTATTTTCTTGAAATTGAGTGAGACTTTGTGGACAAGGCCCACCAGGGGTGAGGACAATGAAGATGCAGAGACCTGACTCCGGGGACCAGGTTCAGTGACACAGATTCGATTTATTCAGGAAGTACGCTAGCTTATATACACAGGTTCAGCCTATAGGGTGTTACAGTGTGTTCTTCACAGCCAATGGCTGAAAAGGTCAGGGAGCTGCCTGGCTGGTGCTGAGTCACTTCCTTACAGCAGGCGAGCTCCCTCCTGGGTGTGCCTAGGAGGGTTTCAGGTGCTGGAGTGTTCTCGCAGCATTGCATCAGCCACAGCTGCTAGGAATGCGCTCTGTGCTCTGCCTACATTTCCCCCTTCTCTTTTAATTAGGGCCAGTTGGACTTGATGAATGACAGCTTGCTGTTGTTGTCTCTATGGGCAGGATAATGCCAGGGTGGGGAAAAGTTGCCCAGATGTGGGGGTCCGCCCGCATCTGGGAGTTAGCAGCCATTATAACACACATAAGCAGGAACAGAGTAACAGGGCCTGGGGGCCTGTCAGGGCCCATTCTCTGGTCTTGCTCTGCTAAAGCCTTCATATCTCCCCAGGTGATGGGGTGCACACATTGGCCATGAGGTCTGGAGACTTGCCATCTCCTGGGGGTTTGTTGGAGGGGTCATCTTGAGACACTGGGACTGGCCTTATGTTTCATTCTGTGATCCAAATTGGCTGAGGGCTGTTTTCTGGAAAGATACAAGCATAACCTCTCCCTTGAATTATCAGGGAGTGTGGACCCTGCCACCGTGCCGTGGCTGGGTTCTTCCAGCATAGAGGGAGGTAGGGGCTCCTCAGGGAGAGGGGTAGCCTGTAATATTTTTGGAGTAAGGGGAGGGTCCTTGGTGAGAGATGACTAGTAGGGCAGGAGTGAGGCCGAGAAGGAAAGTTTGTCCTCCATGTACTTCCACTGAATGGATGCACCGGAGGGCTCAGGCCCAAGTATCGGGGTCCCAAAGAGGTGTGTCTCAAAGCCAAGGGTTGAAACCTGAGAGGATTTCCTAGTAGGTACAAAGAACTTTCACTCGCCTACTCTGGCATGGGGGATCAAGTTTGTGGGGCTCAGGAGTGAGGGAGAAGGTTTACTATTGCAGAGGGTCACTCACCCATCCCTTGGATGCTGGTTGGGTCCCTGTCCAGGTGCCAGTTGTGGACAAGGCCCACTGGGGGTGAGGACAACAGAGACACAGAGACTCGACTCCAGAGACCAGGTTCAGTGATGCAGATACGATTTATTCAGGAAGTAAGCTAGCTTATATACATGGGTTCAGCCTATAGGGTGTTCAGCGTGTCCTTCAAAGCCAATGGCTAAAAAGGTCAGGGAGCTGCCTGGTTGGCGCTGAGTTACTTCCTTACAGCGGGCGAGCTCCCTTCTGGGTGTGCTTAGGAGGGTGTCAGGTGCTGGAGTGTTCTCACAGCATGCATCAGCCACAGCTGCTAGGAATACGATCTGCACTCTACCTACAATACTTAAAATGCATATTGTAATCCCAAGAACAATGTTTAAGGAAATAAAATAATTAGAAAATCTCAAAGAAATTAAAATTGTACACAAAATATTTGCTTAACACAAAAGAAACCAGTGAAGTAGGAGCAGAGAGACATAAAAGTCACAGGACATATAGAAAACAAATAAAAATGGTAGACATAAATTTAAACATATAAATAATTACACTAAGCCTGACCTGTGGTGGTGCAGTGGATAAAGCATTGACCTGGAAATGCTGAGGTCACCGGTTCAAAACCCTGGGCTTGCCTGGTCAAGGCACATATGGGAGTTGATGCTTCCAGCTCCTCCCCCTCTTCTCTCTGTCTGTCTCTCCTCTCTCCCTCCCTCTCTCTCTCTCTCTCCCTCTCCTCTGTAAAATGAATAAATAAATAAAAATTAGAAAAAAAAATAATAATTACACTAAATGGTCATGAACTACATAAATCAAAATTGGTAATTGCCTAACTGAATTTAAAAAGCAAGATTCAACTATATTCTATTTACTAAAAGTATGCTTTAGATTCAAGACATAAATAGTTTTAAAGTAAAAATGTTAAAGTGTATATACCATGCAAAATTAAACCATGAGAGAGCAGGAGTGGCTATTCTAGTACCAGCAAAACAGACATAAAGACAAGAAATATTACTAGAGACAAAGTCATAATGACAAAAAGATCAATAAATTAAAATAAGGTAACAATTATAAATATATAAATAATCTAAATTATGTACATAAAGCAAAAACCAACAGAATTGAAGAAAATAGGCAATTAAAATTGGAAATATCAGGGTCACATTCTCAATAACTGATGGGACAACTAGATTAAAAATCAGTTAGGAGCCTGACCAGGCAATGGTATGGTGAATAGATCATTGGCATTGGATGCAGAAAATCCAGATTTGAAACCCTGAGGTAGCTGGCTCGAGCACGGGCTCACCAGCTTGAGTCCAGTGTCACTGGCTTGAGCGTGGAATCATAGACATGACACCATGGTCGCAGGCTTGAGCCCAAAGGTCACTGGCTTAAAGCCCAAGCTCACACTGGCTTGAGTATAGGCTCACCAGCTTGAGTGCAGGGTCGCTGGCTTGAACGTGAGATCATAAACATGATTCCACAGTCGCTAGCTTGAGCCCAAAGATCAGTAGCCTGAAGCCCAAGGTTGCTGGCTTGAGCAAGGGGTCACTGACTTGGCTTGAGCACCTGGTCAAGGCACATACGAGAAAGTAATCAATGAACAACTAAGGTGCCTCAACGAAGAATTGATGTTTATTTCTCTCCCTTCCTGTCTATCTGTCTCTATCTATCCCTCTTTCTGTATGTCTCTCTGTCTCTGTCTCTCTCGCTAAAAAAACAAAAACAAAAACAAAAAAACAGCTAGGATATAAAAGAGTTATACAATAATATAAAAATATAAAAACAAACATTTGCAAAATATACCACCCAAACCTAGAAGATTCCACATTCTTTTCAAGCACAGAGAAAACATTCTGTAGAATAAACCATATGCTATGGCATAAAATACTTCTTAATAAATGTAAAAAGATTGAAATCATTCCAAGTATGTTCCCCAAACACAATGAAATTTGATTAAAAACCAATAGCAGGAATACATTTAAAATGTCCTAAATATTTCAAAATTAAACAATACATTTCTAAATAACCCAAGGATGAAAGAATAACAAAGGAACTCAAAATGTTTCACACTGAATTTTAAAAGTAAATCACAACATATCAAAATGCATAAGCCATAACTGGAGCAGTGCTTAGAGAGGAATTTGTAGCTATAAACATTAAAAGGGATAAAGATTTCAAATCAAGCCCTGGCCGGTTGGCTCAGCGGTAGAGCGTTGGCCTAGCGTGCAGAGGACCCGGGTTCAATTCCCGGCCAGGGCACACAGTGGAAGCGCCCATTTGCTTCTCCACCCCTCCGCCGCGCTTTCCTCTCTGTCTCTCTCTTCCCCTCCCACAGCCAAGGCTCCATTGGAGCAAAAGATGGCCCCAGGCGCTGGGGATGGCTCTGTGGCCTCTGCCTCAGGCGCTAGAGTGGCTCTGGTCGCAACATGGCGACGCCCAGGATGGGCAGAGCATCGCCCCTGGTGGGCGTGCCGGGTGGATCCCGCGCATGCGGGAGTCTGTCTGACTGTCTCTCCCTGTTTCCAGCTTCAGAAAAATGAAAAAAAAAAAAAAAAGATTTCAAATCAATAAGCATTCACCTTTAGAAACTAAAAAGAATAAACTAAATCTGAAACAAGCAGAAGGCAGGAAATAATAAAGATCAGAGTGGAAATTAATGAAATAGAAAAGAAAATTTAATAGAGAAAAATAAGCAAAACTAAAATTTATGCTTAGAAAAAAATTTTTTAATTCAGAAATCTTTAAGCTAAACTAACCAAGAAAAAATATAAAAGAAGACAAACTTACCAAATTCAGGAATAAAGAAAAGGATATTATTATCACACCTATAAAAATAAAGATAATTTATATGAAATAAAAAATATGCAATTAACATAGTTTAAAACTTTACAAAATCTAAAAACTTGTTTTAGATGGTTTCACTGGTAAATTATTTCAAATTTTTAAAGAATAAATAAAATGTAAATCCTACACAAACTTTTTCAGACAATAGCTGAGGCTCATTTTATGAAGCCAATATTACTCTAATACCAAAGGCAAAGATATCAAAAATAAAGAGAAGTACAGATTAATATCCCCCCAAAATATAAATGCAACCACCCTTTATAAAATACTAAGTTGAATATAACATATAAAAGGAATTATTCAATATAACCAAGTGGGATTTATCAAGGAATGCAAGCTTGGTATATAATTCGAAAACCAAAGTAATTTGCTATATTACTAGGAAAAAAATATAATACATGATTATCTCAATGGACACAGAAAAGCCTTTTTACAAAATTTAATCTATATTCATGACAGAACCATTCAACAAAATAAGAAGAGAAGGGAACTACTTCAACCCAGGGCAGTGGAAAGGTATTTACAAAATACTTAGTTGGTATAATACTTAATGATGAATGCCTGAATACTGTCCCTCTATGATAAAGAACAAGACAAGGATGTCCACTGTCACCATTTCTGTAGAGAAGGGTCAAGTTTAAGCAATAAAAGAAGAAAAGAAAAAGAAATAAAAGGCAACCATATTTTATAAAAAGAAGTAAAACCATCTTTTTTCATAGATTGCATAATAGTCTATAGGGCAAATTTAGTGAAATCGGCAAAAAGCTATTAAAATTAACAGCTGAGTTTAATAAGTTACCAGGATAGAAGATTAATATAAAAATAAACATCTATACACTACCATTGAATAATTAGAAAATAAATTAAGAGGATAATTTCAATCATAATAAAAAATAAAATAGGTATAATGTTAACAAAAGAAGTATAAAGCTTATCGTGTATACTAAAGACTACAAACCATTGCTTAGAGACATTGAGACTCTAAATAGAGAATTATTCCATATTCATGAATTTGGAAGGCGCAACATTGTTACAATGATAATTTTCCCTAAACTGATCTATAGTTTTAGTGTAATTCCAACAAAAATATTAACAGGTTTGTTTTCTTTTATTGGTTCTTAGGGAGAGAGGATGGGAGAGAGACAGAGACAGAAACATCACTTTGTTGTTCCAGTTCTTCATTCATGCTGTCATTGGTTGATTCTTGCATGTGCCCTGACTGGAAATGGAATTTGCAACCTCATCATATCTGAATGATGCTCTAATCAACTGGCGAGGGCCTTAACAGGCTTTTTGTTAAAAATGACAAGCTAATCTTGAAACCTATATGAAAATGCTAAGAACTCAGAATAGCAAAAACACTTTTTGAAAAAGAAGACTAAAGTTTGAGAACCCATAATACCTGTTTTCCACACATTATAAATCTCAATTAAGACAATAGGGTATTTTTGATGAAAGGATAGACACATGAATAACTGAAACTGAAAATAGCAGAAAGTCTAGAAATAAAAGTACACATTTATGGCTAACTGATTTTTTACAAAGGTACCAAGGAAATTTAGTAAAAAATACAGTCTTTTCCGCAAATAATAGGAAATAACTGTACATCTGTATGCAAAAAAATAAAGAAAAATGAATTTTGAAACATACTTTACAACATATGCAAAAATTAACTCAAAATGGACCACAGATCTAAATATAAAACCTAAAACTATGGAAGTTCTAGAAGAAAAAAAAATTGTGACTTTGCAGGCAAACAATCCTTAGAAACAAAAATCATAAAATTTAAAAATGGACAAAATAAACTTCATCAAATAAAAAAATCTACTCTTTGAAAGACACTGAAATAAAACTAAAAAGATAACTCACATGGTGGGGGAAAACATTTGCAAGATACATACCTGATAAGATATATAAAGAATTCTCAAAACCCAATAAGAAAATAAATTATTAAAAATGAGCTGCCTGACCAGGCAATGGCACAGTAGATAGAGTGTTGAACTGGAATGCAGAGGACCCAGGTTCGAAACCCCAAGGTTGCTGGCTTGAGTGCAGGCTCACCAGCTTGAGTGTGGGGTCGCTGGCTTGAGCCCCAAAGGTCACTAGCTTGAACCCCAGGGTCACTGGCTGAGCCCAAGGTTGTTGGCTTGAGCAAAGGGTCACTTGCTCGGCTGAGGCCTCCCTAGGTCAAAGCACATATGAGAAAGCAACCAATGAACGACTAAGGTGCTGCAACGAAGAATTGATACTTCTCATCTCTCTCCCTTCCTATCTGTCTGTCCCTAACTGTCCTTCTGTCTCTCTCTCTGTCTCTGTCACACACACACACACACACACACACACACACACACACACACAACCAGCAAAGGATTTGAACAAATACTTGACTAAAAATGAGCTACGATTGGCAAGGAGCAAATGAAAAAATGATCAACATGATCATTCATTTGAAAAACTCATAATAAAAGTCACATTAGATTCCAATACCTCCTATTTGAATGTGATATGGTACAGAGCATCTACAAGTTTCATACACTGCTGGTGGAAATGAAAAATGGTTCTATCACAGTTTACAATAGCCAAGATCTGGAAACAACTCACGTGTCTGTCAGTGGACAAGTGGATTAAAAAACTGTGGTGCATATACACAATGGAATACTACGCAGCTGTAAAAAAGAAGGAAATCTTACCTTTTGCAATGGCATGGATGGACCTGGAGATTATTATGTTAAGTGAAATAAATCAGGCAGAGAAAGAAAAATATCATATGATCTCACTATATGTGGAATCTAATGAACAAAGTGAACTGAGAAATGGAATAGAGGCAGAGGTGGGGTCACGAAGAGCAAAGGGACAGCTGTCAAAGGAAAGGGGGATGAGGTGACAGGATCAGAGAAGGTGAAGGGATTAATGAAATTATATATACATAACACATAGATACAGATCACAGGACAGCAAATCCCAGAGTGAAAGGGGGGAAGGAGTTAGGGGGAAGTGGGTAAAGGGGGGCATGTGGTTGAGGGTGAGGGTGTTATATTGAGTGGGACATGTGACTCCATAAAAACACAATAAATTAAAATTAATCAAAAAATTAAAAAATACTGGAATAGTCTTATTAGCATATAAAAACACTTTGCAGCTTCTTATAAAGTTAAATATAAACTAAAAAAAAAACCCACGTAGACAGTTTCTTATAAAGTTAAATATAAACTATATAACTCATCAATCTCCCAGGTATTTGTTCAAGAGAAATTAAGATATGCTGTATATCCATACAAAAATCTATTTGTATAATTTAGAGTAGCTTTATTGAAAATTGTGAAAAACTGAAAACAAAACACATTCATCAGCTGATGAGTAGATAAAGCAAACTATGTACCCATTCACACAATGGAATTCTGCTTAGCAATAAAGAGTAATGAATTACACATATTTTTAACAACACAGATGAATCTCAAAGGCATTAGGCTAAGAAGCCAGATTCATATACAGATTAAATACTGTATGTTTATGTTTTAATTATATCTTACAAAGGCAAAACTACAGGGATAGAAAACAGCAGTACTAGAAAATAGGGATAGAGGTAGAGAACTGACTACTAAAGGGAATGTAGAAACTCTTTGGTATGATGGAAAATTCTGTATCTTGATATTTGTGTAGGATAAAAAATTATATAGCTTGCCTAAAGTGGATTTTTTTTTTTTGTATTTTTCTGAAGCTGGAAATGGGGAGAGACAGTCAGACAGACTCCTGCATGCGCCCGACCGGGATCCACCTGGCACGCCCATCGGGGGTGATGTTCTGCCCACCAGGGGGCGATGCTCTGCCCCTTTGGGGCGTCACTCTGTCACGACCAGAGCCACTCCAGCGTCTGGGGCAGAGGCCAAGGAGCCATCCCCAGTACCCGGGCCATCTTCGCTCCAATGGAGCCTTGGCTGCAGGAGGGGAAGAAAGAGACAGAGAGGAAGGAGGGGGTGGGGGTGGAGAAGCAAATGGGCGCTTCTTCTATGTGCCCTGGCCGGGAATCGAACCTGGGTCCCCCGCACGCCAGGCCGACGCTCTACCGCTGAGCCAACCAGTCAGGGCCCTAAAGTGGATTTTAATTGTGTGAAAACTATGCTTAAATAAACTTGATTTAAAAAGTAAACAGGGAGTGGAATGAGACTGAGTAGGGAAATTTATGAAACAAGATTGGCAGAAGTTGATCATTGTAGGAGATGAAAGGTAAATTATTATTTTGCTCTTTCTATATTTGTATGTGTTTATAAATAGAAGTTCTTAAAATCTGAAAATACAATTTAATCTTGAGATATTAATAACCAGAGAAATACAGTATAAATCAATTTACCATAATTACAGTAAATAAAGAATTACCATAAGAATTATAGGTAGATATAAGCTATTGCTAAAGTTTTGGGTTGAAAGGCAAGTTTAAGTGTAATTTTTTATTTTTTAAAAAATATATAAAATAGTACCATGCATGTAAAAATAATTACAGTGTGTTGTGAATTAAAGTTGACAAATCCAATTTTACACTGAGATTTTCAATCATGTAATATAATTTTTCTCCCCTGAACAAAACATTTCAGTGGCTTTCGCTCTGAGTAAAGACCAAACTCTGTTCAAGGTCCTACATAATCTAGGCCTTAGCTAACCCACTGACTTTATTTGTCACTATTTATTCATTCTCTTTGTTGACCGAGGGCGCACCACGAAGACTCTAGACCCAAGTGTGTGGGTAAAACAGAAGAAAAAGTTTATTACACTCGCGAGCAGGCCCAAGGCAAGGAGATGGCCAAGAGCCCCGAACAATCTTCAGCAAGCAAGTTTTATACATTATCTCAGGTCAGGAATTCAGGAGTCATGAGATAGGGAATTTGCAAGGGCTTTTATACTTTGGTAGGCAAGCAAGCAACCGTTTACAGAAGCTGAGTTGGCAGTTAGTCGTTAACCCTTATCCTATCTCTATCTTTATCAGGAACACATACCTATTCGCGTAAGCAGGTTGGGGTCCAGCTGCCTCCTGTGAACTAGCTCTAAGCAAATTTCTAAGTGGTTTATGGTAGGGAGCGGTCAATTCCTGCTTTCTTTAATTTTAGTCAAAAGGTCAAGCAGAATTTTTCCACTCACGGTTACACTCTTCAACATCTTTGCTATTCTTGAAACACACCACGCATGTTCCCTCCTTGCCATTTTAGCCTTGCTGCACATTTCACCTGAAACTCTTTTTCTCTAAATACGCCAGCAGCTGGCTTCCTTACTTCCTTCACGTCTTTGTTGAAATGTCCCCTTATCAGTATGAACTTCCTCTAGCATACTACTATATAAAAATGCGCGTATATATGCAAACACAACATCTTTGCAATGCTATTCATCTTTTTAACCTAGTCAACTCTCACTCTATTATCCAAGATTTTATCTATAATTCTTTTACCTGGCAATCAGAAATTCAACCCACTGAGATTAATTTACCATCTTCCTTAACAAAAGGAATGACAGGGGAAATTTTTTTGCCTTTAAATCTTTTGATCCAAAGGTAGTGGCTTACATCGCCTTAATATACAACTCTTCCTGGTTCCATCTCATTCCTGTGCATCAACCTCTTTACCTCCTACTTCATACAAGGCAATGTGCTGGGTGATGAAAGGTTCCTGAGAAGAGTAATGTATGAATAATGTCTTCCAGAGTTTATAATGAAGTTTCAGGAGGTAAGACTTTGCACATATCAAGAGAAATAATAGCACCACCCAGAAAATGGTGTGAAAAGGAGTAGTAACAATAATTAAGGATTGAGAGCTCAAATTAGAAAAATCACTGGATATTTGAAGATAAGCTTTACAGAGGAAATGGGTTTTGGGCAGTTTCTAAAAAATGTGCATAAGTGGGAGGTAGTTGAAGACAGTAATATGACTAAGTGAATATAAAACATACAAAGTGTTTGGAAGATATATGGCTGGTGTGATGAATTTGGGCAATATTGCAGTGGGCACATAAAGCCACAATGTCAAATTGAGGCTCTCTGCATGAGGCAAAAGGTTTCCTGTGCTTCAAATAGGCAGAACCAGAATATGCAAACGCTGACCATAGATGTGTTTATTTATGCCCATGTATTCAGTTGGGTATGTGAATGTTAAATAAAACACAATGTGTAATATTTGATATTTGCTTCCTATTTCATCCTTCTACTCTGCTCTTCCTTAAAAAAACAACAAAAAAGTGATGAAGATTGTATGTTTTGCATTTCTTTAAATTTTGGTCAGCCTACTTTGCATTAAAGCAGAGTTCCCATAAACTATTCTCCACATAGAGTTTAGTCATATTTACATAGCTACTGTGTGATTTATTAACATGTTATACTATGTGAAATACAATTAGGCACTCCTACTCAGAGTATTTTGTTTGCTTCATATCCTGGAAAAAGAGCCAGAGTTCATGTATTTGTTTATTTTTCAGATACATTTTAAAAATCCCCAATGCTTTATTTTTTTTATGAGTCAGAGCCATTAATGAGAGTAAAATCAATACAACTTAGCTATATAAATTCTGTCTAAGAGGGCCCTTTCCATCCAGAGTGAAAGGTGAAAAAAAAACCCAGGAATTTGTCTTATTCTATGGTCTGTGAGTTAGGAAACATAGGCTTTGTTGACACAGGAAAGGAAGAGAATCCCCAAGCCAGGGCCTCCCAGAGGGAAATATTTTGTTGTTTCCTGGGGTTTGGCTTCCTGCAGCAGCCAAGTTGTTAACACAAGTGCTGCTGTTCATCTGTACAGGCCTTTAAGAGTGGGTAAGATGGGAGTGGGGAGATAGAAGATAGTAGTGGGAAGGTCAAGAGAAGTGGAGGGTGGGGCCTGAGTCCTAAGTGTTAATACAGATAAGTGCTCTCCAGTGCCTTTCCCACCTCAGTTAAGAAACTCCTGTCAAAGACTTGGAAACTGACCAACCCCATCTTTGTGATCAGTGGAATTTAGAAGCTGTCCCAGCAACTAGATGAGAGAAAAAGATTTGCATTTAGCTTAAGAAATGGAAGGAATCAGTTCCCAGAGACCTCAAGTAGTTACTACCACTTAAATTACATTACGTTAGCCAAGGCAGAAAAACAAAACTACCTTTTATGTATATATAAAATATTATATATATACACATATACATTATATGCCATATATATTTCATAGTTAGTTTTATATCAATAACTCCCCTAATAGTAAATAGGCTTGGCTGTGAGAGCTGTCCCTTCGAGATAGCTTAGGAAAAGGAAAGGGATGCAACAAGACTGAGTGGAAAGAAATACCGAGAAGCCTGTCTGGTGTGAGTTTCCTGCGGAGTGGGGAAACAGCCAACTCAAGAGCATTTTGATTGGGGGAGCAAAAACATTTTTGACTGTGGAACAAATACAGCTCTTCTGACCAAAACAAAACAAAAACCTAAGCTCTCTGGTCATGGCAGGCCAGTTCCTGGCATGATGCCTGACAAGTGAGTACCCTCCGCAAGTGCTAATCTCACCTACCTCTCCTGTACACTGGTATGCCTTCAAAAATAACTACACTTAATGCATAAAGTTCACACTTACACAAAAGACACATTATATATTTACTATTTACTTTATAAAAGTATTTCTGTTTTCCTTCTCAAATTGATTAATACATTTGAACTATTATTCCACTTACAACTATCTAATTTGTACATATCTCAGGGACATGCCAGTTAAATAAAGTGAGGCAGAATGATAGACAAATCTAATTTTGATGTATTGAATCGAATATTCAATTTCCTTGGAGAGTTGTTTATTTGAAAGGGCCCAAAGGTGAATTCTTTTGATAAAGCATAAACTCTTTCTGAACGGTAAAAAATTTCTGTGAAACTTGATGACAACTTCTCTTGGACAGAAAAAAGTGCTTGTCAAGTTTCCCAGCAGTGGCATCTGGGCAAAGTTCAGAGAGCACTCAGGAGGTTAAAGGAAATAATAGGTTATGGGAGGTGGTGAGCAGATCATCAAGGAAGATGCACAAAATTATGATTTTCTATTTTAAAAATATAAAAAATATATATTCTGATAATCTAAAGGTCCCTGGTTCGATCCCGGGTTTCAGCACCAAATGATAGAATCAATCGGAGTCCGAAAGACTAGTGTAACAGGCTTTATTGAAAGGAAACCTGCTGGGCTGTCTCATAAGAGAGAGCAGCCCCTGGTTCTCTAATAGGTAGGGTTAAATAGGAGATGTGAGGGTGGGGGCTGGTGGTCATTAAGGAAAAATGCAGCTTTCAGCGATTTAGGTAAGATTAACCGTAAATAAACTAGGCGACTGTCCATATCCGGGTTAGTCACCCAGATGTCTGGGGGAAGGTGATCTGGAACATCTAGTTTGTCAATGTCCCTTCATCCACGAGGAGGGGGTCATGGCCCCCACCTACAACCGTATTATATTCTATAATTTATATTATAAACATTTTATTTTTCAGATTTTGATTGAGTTTTTCTCACACATGTCCTAGTTGCATTTTAGAAACTGAAAATGCATGAATGACTCAATATGGAGAGCAGTCCATATGAAACTTCACATTACATATGAAGGCAAGATAAAAGATGATAAATGATACTTCAAGCCATATGAAAAGATAAGGGCACTGAAAGGAGTATATAGCTTGAGAAGGAACCACAACCCCCTGGGAAGCACCAGCAGTTAAGGGCTAGCAATAGAGAATAGACTGGGAAGTCTATTCCTAGAGGAGGAAAAGGAGGAAAGGAGGAGACTGTGGTATCACAGGAAGCCAGTGCATGGAGCCCTTAAAGGAGAGAGTGGTCAGCCAGGTTAATGGCTGCAGTTCAGTCAAGTTAGATAAAGACTGAGAGGGATCCTTTGGATTTAGCAATCATGAGATCATTGAGGACTGACTGTGGACAGACCAGTGTCAGTGTGAAAGGACAATGAACTTGGAAAAAGGTGGCCCATGCCTCTTGAACTTCAGCTGTCCCAAAGAGGCTGTTGATAATCAACTGGTGGCTCTCTCCTTGAAACTAAATTCCCCTGAAAACCTGAAGAGAAGGTAGTATGTTGCTGTTTAAGAACAATGTGTTCAGAGATACATAAGGAGATGGCAAAGATGTCTTACTATGGGAAATACAACAAAGATAACTTTGTATTCTTGACTTAATGGAGCATCTCAACTTGCCTGCAAAAAGTTTTCTTGTAAGTAAATTTTATGCTTTTCTCAGTAAGTAATTCTAAATTTTTTTAATTCTACATGCTGGTGACACTACCATAATCTGAGACAATTTGTAGACAATGCTTTCACACAATTCTCGTTCAACACAATTTCTATGTCCTTGTCACTTGAGAATCCCTAAATCTATATTAATTACATGTACTCATTGGTGGTTCATTTATTTACATTTATTCAATAAGCACTTATTGAAAGAAATCATTATTTGGGGCACTCTGGGAGATAACCGAGATGAGTATGGAATGCACCTAAACAACTGACTAGATTAAATAAAATAGGTAATAAAAAACTACAGGTGATAGAATTAAATACATGCCATAAAATGTATACAAGCAACTTCTTAAAAGAATATAAACAAAATCATAACTGGCTCTAATGCAGGGTGTGAGGCTAGATTCCAAATGTCTCAAGAAGGTGTGTTAGGTACCTATGGCTTTTCTTTCTCTGTCACTATTCTTATACATTTTATTTATTAAATCTTTAAATACTTTTAGCTCTTTTTTGAAATAATTCCCAAGCTTTTCAAACCCCAGAGTCTAATATCTGGGCTGCTGTAAGTGCAAACATTAACGTAAAAATGTTTCTCAAGTGAATACAACACCGCATAGGTTTGGTGAGTATTAGGTTGTAGAAATGCTGTCAGACCTTTCTTTTGACAGTGAATACATGGACTGTGTTTGAGGTCAGAACACATGATGCTTCTGATGAATGGGCAACACAATTTGCCCCTGGCCTCCCAGTCACGCTGGGAGAATTTCCAGACAGTACCTCCAAGAGTGTGCATATATATCCTGTTTCAGCTTGCAAAGGTATTGCCATTAATACAAACATAGCTGACAAGCAAAAGGTGATGCAAAACTGCACAATATGGCTTGGGAAGTCAGGAAAGTTGATTAACTGTTATTTCCTGATCTATAAATCATTGCTCTCCAACCTCTTTGTGTACTATCCATAAAATATTGGCTGTGGGCCTTTGTTATAAAAGAACATCTCATTTTTAAAATAAACTTGTAAATAATAATTAATATCCTACAATAAAAGAGTATCCTGTTATAAACCATGCAAAATCGGGTTACATATTTTACAGCTTTTGTATTCAATAGCTGCCCACATGTATACACCTGTGTATCTTACTCGGCACTTCATTAAGGCTTCACACCTCAGAATATTCATTTGCATTAAAAGTTAATATGCCAATAAAGTTACTATGTATTCATATTAATCACCTCTACTTAAGAAATAATAATAATGATGATGCTAATACACATGCAGGGCACTTTCAAATTATAAAACTTTCATATTAATTTTATCATTTGATTCACATAACAATCAGTTATAATTTCCGAATGGAAAGTAATATTGAAGGAGAGTAACTTGTTCAAAATCACACCATGGATAAATAACAAAAATGCAAATGTATTGTAGGAGTCATGACTTTTAGTAGCTTCCTATATGGTTGTCTTCTGAGGACATTTTATTACTAAAAGTGAGTTCCATGGACCAGTAACATTGGCATCTCCTAGCAGCTTATTAGAAGTGTAGAATCTCTGGTTCCATTCTAGGAAGACTGAATCTGAATCTGCATCTTTACAAGATTAGCATATGTACATTAAAATTTGAAAATAAATGAAATAATCTCATGATTAGTTATTCAATGGATGATTGAAATGATCATTTATTCAGCACATGTTTAGCAAGTACCTGTTAAGTAATACTTACCTAATAACTATGATTTGATAAGTTTAATTGATAATAGTTGCAAATTTAACATTTTTGGAATTACTAAAACATTCAGGTACGGCTCTAGGTATAGCTGTCTACTGCTTAATGATTTTGACTGACATCATAAGTCAACTCAGTCAAACATCTAGTTGATTTTAAAAAAAGCTTTTACAATGAAATTGTTTAAAAGGTAAAAATGCATTTTGAAGTGCTACTTTTCTTTAATAATAATCACCTGCTACACACAAGACCATTGCACAGCAGTCATAGTTGGTACTCTCCAGAATTCAACACTGGATTTACCATTGAGAAGATGGTCAAAAATAGTCAGATAAATTAATGAATCAGTAAATGAATAATTTGGGGAGATTGGAAAATTATATTCCAGATATTGTTTGCATAATATTCCCCATTTACTTTATTTGATTATTTAGCTAGCTTTTGTGGGGGTGGGGGAATCTTCTGAATATATTTCCTCCTAAATTCTGTATTCAGACTAAAAGGTCTGCTGGTTATTGCTATAACTGATTATTGTTGTTTATTTAAGTAAAAATTCAGTTTTTAGGACTTTGAAAGGGTGGTTAAAAGAGGTAATTACTCAATAAATTTTATTTAAAACAGGTAAATACCATGAAGGAGACATTAAACTAGAAATAAATGTGGATTTCAGAAACCTGGGAAAAAACAGAATCAGAATTGAAATACTACCTCAAGGGGTTGTTTAAGACTTCAAGCTAGTTTTTTTATTAATAAGAGTTGTTTCTTTTTTTTTCTTTGTGTTTTAGAACACACTGTATGCTTTCCTTTTCTCTCTTTCATTTACCCCTTATTTAGCTATTTTATCTATCCTTTTTATTCAGAACCCATATGACCAAATGTATTTATATGACTGTATCCTCTTTTGCTTTATTTGTATTAATGCCAAAATTTACATTTATTTATTTAATTTTGTCAGTACCTAAAGCACAACATACTTTTGCTTCATTAAAATAGTTTATAACTAGATAACAACAAAGACAAACATTTAGACAATTTGGTCATTCGGGAGGTTTGAAGAGTCACATGGATTGTCATATGCCACCAACTGACCACCAATATATCAACAAGATGGTCTGAGTTTTGAATCAACTATTCCATGGATGATGTTACAATGTATAGACATGGCCTTATTGTTTCTATAAAAACCTTTCATTCAGGAGAGTCTGATTTTCGTAGCTGACATTGCTAATCTTAACGAGCCATTTTAGTGGTCTCCACATTAAAAAAATAACTATGTAAAGCCCCATTTTTCTTCATAACTGTGAAGTTATGAAATCAAGGTTATAAGATTTATTGCTTACAATATACAAAGTTTCTGTTGCAATAGGTGTTACGTTGCATTAACAGAGATGCTATACATCTCTAAATAGCTTTTTGCTATGACATAATAAAATGTTATAATCAGTGGAAGTTTTTGAATGTTATACAGATTTGGAATTCCATATAAAAGTTCAGAAAAATACATTAAATTCATACTCTTTTAAGAGGCATAAAATCTGATTTTTATCTTTGCCACTGGCTACCCATTTGACTTAGAGAAAAATCATAAAATTATAAGGTGAGGAGTATCTGAAATTCAAGTATATGTATTTTCATTTTGTATACTGGTAAGTTCTTAAAGGATTTAATTGACTTACAGATTGAAATGCTAGAAGAATGGAACATAAAAAGAAGACAAATACTACAATATTTTTTTAAAAGACCTTTAATGCAGGGATGTTTTAACTGATCCCAATATTTGGGCATTTTCTCTGACTCTAAGTATTTCTGGGAATAAAAACAAAGATAGAAATGCATCCATAGTGCCATTTATGACAACATGGATGAAACTTGAGAACATTATACTAAGTAAAATAAGTAAATCAGAAAAAGCTAAGAACTATATGACTTGACACATAGATGGGACATAAAACTGATACTCAGGGACATCAATAAAAATAAAGTGGTTACCAGGGGAAAGGTTTTGAGTAGGGGAGTAAAGAAACAAATACTATATTTATTGCTCCATAAGACACACTATTCCCCCCAAAAGTGGGGGGGAGGAAATGCTTGTGTGTCTTATGGAGCAAAAAATATATTATTTTATTAAATATTTTAACACATCGTTTGGTTCAGAATATTTTTTTCTTAGTTTTCTCCTTAAAACCCTAGGTGTGTCTTATGGTCAGGTGTATCTTATGGAGTGAAAAATATGGTATATGGTGACAGAAAGGTTTGACTTTGGGTGATGGACATACAATGCAATCAACAGTTCAAATGCTATGGAGATGTTCACCTGAAACCTATGTACTCTTATTGGTCAATGACATCCCATTAAATTTAATTTTCTAAACTAAATTAAAAAAAAAGAAATGCATCCATAATTTTTTAAGTTTTTCAACCCAAATTTTCCAAGAAATTTGTGTATTTATTTCAAGGTAATCAATCCTGCTTCCAAATGCCAAACAGAAAGAACTGGATGTCTACCATGATTAGTTGCCACTCTTTATGCTGCTGCTACATGGTCTAATGAATTTCTATTTATGGCTGTTCCCTTCCTTGGTTAGCCAATGTAATATGCTTGGATCTCTAAGGTTATGATTGTGTTTAGCTTATGTGTCTGCACTTAGCCATTCTTCTTGAAGTATTCTAACTGGAGCTATGCAAGATTGCCTGGGCCTAAGGAAGTTTCTAGCTTCAGCCACAAGTTGGGCCATTACCAGCTTCCTTGGAAAACCTCCAGCTTCTTTTTTTCCCTATGGATTTATTATGGGGTCCCTGGATGTATTTGAATTCCAGTGACTCTTAAACAGGATTATTTCTAACAGTAATATCAAACTTTGAATGAGTCTCATTTCTTCTTCTTCCAAGACTTTTGATTTTATGTATCTTTACCCACTTCCTTCCTAAGACTAAGCATTGTGTACCAAGAGAAATTGGGAGAAGCTGTTTCTTGAGGCTTTAAAGCAGTGGTCCCCAACCCCCAGGCCACGGACCAGTACTGATCTGTGGGCCATTTGGTACCGGTCTGCAGAGAAAGAATAAATAACTTACATTATTTCATTTTATTTATATTTAAGTCTGAACGATGTTTTATTTATTTTTTTTAATTTTTTTTTGTATTTTTCTGAAGTTGGAAATGGGGAGGCAGTCAGTCAGACTCCCACATGCGCCCGACCGGGATCCATCCAGCATGCCCACCAGGGGGCGATGCTCTGCCCATCTGGGTCATTGCTCTGTTGCAACCAGAGCCATTCTAGCACCTGAGGCAGAGGCCATGGAGCCATCCTCAGCACCCGGGCCAACTTTGCTTCAATGGAGTCTTGGCTGTGGGAGGGGAAGAGAGAGACAGAGAGGAAGGAGAGGGGGAGGGGTAGAGAAGCACAATGGGCGCTTCTCCTGTGTGCTCTGGCCGGGAATCGAACCCGGGACTCCAGCATGCCAGGCCGACGCTCTACCACTGAGCCAACTGGCCAGGGCCTATTTTTTATTTTTATTTTTGTATTTTTCTGAAGTTGAAAATGGGGAGGCAGTCAGTCAGACTCCTGCATGCGCCCGACCAGGATCCAACCAGCATGCCCACCAGGGGGTGATGCTCAGCCCATCTGGGGTGCCGCTCCATTACAACCAGAGCCATTCTAGTGCCTGAGGCAGAGGCCATAAAGCCATCCTCAGCGCCTGGGCCAACTTTACTCCAATGGAGCCTTGGCTGCAGGAGGGGAAGAGAGAGACAGAGAGGAAGGAGAGGGGGAAAGGTGGAGAAGCAGATGGGTGCTTCTCCTGTGTGCCCTAGCCAGAAATCGAACCCGGGACTCCTACATGCCAGGCTGACGCTCTACCACTGAGCCAACTGGCCAGGGCCTGATGTTTTATTTTTAAAAAATGACCAGATTCCCTCTGTTACATCCGTCTAAGACTCACTCTTGACACTTGTCTCAGTCACATGATACATTTATCCGTCCCACCCTAAAAGCCGGTCTGTGAAAATATTTTCTGACATTAAACTGGTCCGTGGCACAAAAAAGGTTGGGGACCACTGCTTTAAAGGACAACGTCCCAAGAAAATCAGTGGCTAATTGAGTTATACACTGCTCACAAAAATTAGGGGACCAGGAAACATGCAGATACTCTAGTACTTTCAGCCTTTTGTATAGTGCATTTTCACCAGTGAAATAAAGTTCGTTTTAACATCATATTAAACGGCATAAAACTGAGGACTTTCTACTTTAAATCAGGAACAAGACAGGGTTGTCCACTCTCTCCACTCTTATTTAACTTGGTGCTAGAAGTTCTGGCCAGAGCAATCAGACAAGACAAAGAAATAAAAGGCATCCATATCGGAAAAGAAGAAGTAAAGGTATCACTTTTTGCTGATGATATGATCCTATACATCGAAAACCCGAAGGACTCCACAAAAAGATTATTAGAAACAATAAACCAATACAGTAAGGTCGCAGGATACAAAATTAACATACAAAAGTCCATAGCCTTTCAAATGCCAACAATAAAATATTAGAAAACGAACTCAAAAAAATAATCCCCTTCACGATTGCAACAAAAAAATAAAATACCTAGAAATAAACATAACAAAGAATGTAAAGGACCTATATAATGAAAATTACAAAGCATTGTTAAGGGAAATCTAAAAAGATACAATGAGATGGAAAAATATTCCTTGTTCTTGGATAGGAAGAATAAATATAATCAAAATGGCCATATTACCCAAAGCAATATACAAATTTAATGCAATTCCCATCAAAATCCCTATGAGATTTTTTTAAAGAAATGGAACAAAAAATCATCAGATTTATATGGAACTATAAAAAACCCCGAATAGCCAAAACAATCCTAAGGAAAAAGAATGAAGCTGGGGGCATTACAATACCTGACTTTAAACTATATTATAGGGCCACGATAATCAAAACAGCATGGTATTGGCAGAAAAATAGACACTCAGACCAATGGAACAGAATAGAAAGCCCAGAAATAAAACCACATATATATGGTCAAATAATCTTTGATAAAGGGGCCAACAACATACAATGGAGAAAAGAAAGCCTCTTCAACAAATGGTGTTGGGAAAACTGGAAAGCCACATGCAAAAGAATGAAACTCGACTATACCTGTCCCCGTGTACTAAAATTAATTCAAAATGGATCAAAGACCTAAATATAAGACCTGAAACAATAAAGTACATAGAAGAAGACATAGGTACTAAAATCATGGACCTGGGTTTTAAAGAACATTTTATGAACTTGACTCCAATGGCAAGAGAAGTGAAAGCAAAGATAAATGAATGGGACTACATCAGAATAAAAAGTTTTTGCTCAGCAAGAGAAACTGATATCAAAATAAACAGACAGCCAACTAAATGGGAAATGATATTTTCAAACAACAGCTCAGATAAGGGCCTAATATCCAAAATTTACAAAGAACTCATAAAACTCAACAACAAACAAACAAACAATCCCATAAAAAAATGGGAAGAGGACATGAACAGACACTTCTCCCAGGAAGAGATACAAATGGCCAACAGATATATGAAAAGATGTTCAGCTTCATTAGTTATTAGAGAAATGCAAATCAAAACTACAATGAGATACCACCTCACCCCTGTTAGATTAGCTATTATCAACAAGACGGGTAATAGCAAATGTTGGAGAGGCTGTGGAGAAAAAGGAACCCTCATTCACTGTTGGTGGGACTGTAAAGTAGTACAACCATTATGGAGGAAAGTATGGTGGTTCCTCAAAAAACTGAAAATAGAACTACCTTATGACCCAGCAATCCCTCTACTGGGTATATACCCCAAAACCTCAGATACATTGATACGTGAAGACACATGTAGCCCCATGTTCATTGCAGCACTGTTCACAGTGGCCAAGACATGGAAACAACCAAAAAGCCCTTCAATAGAAGACTGGATAAAGAAGATGTGGCACATATACACTATGGAATACTACTCAGCCATAAGAAATGATGACATCAGATCATTTACAGCAAAATGGTGGGATCTTGATAACATTATAAGGAGTGAAATAAGTAAATCAGAAAAAAACAAGAACTACATGATTCCATACATTGGTGGAACATAAAAATGAGACTAAGAGACATGGACAAGAGTGTGGTGGTTACCAGGGGTGGGGGAAGGGAGGACATGGGAGGGAGGGAGGGAGAGAGTTAGGGGGAGGGGGAGGGGCACAGAGAACTAAATAGAGGGTGGCAGAGGACAATCTGACTTTGGGCGAGGGGTACGCAACATAATTTAATGACAAGATAACCTAGACATGTTTTCTTTGAATATATGTACCCTGATTTATTAATGTCATCCCATTACCATTAATAAAAATTTATTAAAAAAAAAGAAAAAAAGAAAAAAAAATAAAGTTGGTTTTGCATCTCATTTACATAACTGAACAACTTTCTTTGACTTCTTGTTTTCTCTTTTGATGCTCTTATTTAATAAAAAAATCAAATGCTTCTTTTTTTATTGCTTCATATTCATTCTGAAATATCCTCTAATTTTTGTGAGCAGTATACTTCATTTATTTTTAAAGCAAACATTACGAGTGCCTACAATCTGTCAAGGTATTATTCTGGGCTCCCAGGAAACAGCAATGAATCAATCTGACCAAGTCCCTGCAACCACAGAGTTTACATTCTAGTGAAAAGATGAATAAAAACATATATGAAGATATTTAATGCCAGGCAATGGTAGATATGAAAATATATGGGCTAGAGAATGAGACAGAGTTGTCAAAGAAGGACCACTTAACCTTGAGTGAAATGAACAAGAAAGCCAAGTAGATTCTGAGGGGAAAAAAATAATAGAAAATGACATGTGCAAAGCCCTGATTTGTGCATGCTCAGCAAGCTCAAAGAACAGCAGTCTTTGGATGTGTTTGGAGCAAGTGAGCGTCAGAAAAATGACTGAGGTCAGAAAGATAGGGCAAAAAAATGGAGGGCCTAAAAGACCTCAGGAAGAACTCTGGATTGAATTCTATGTGATATGGAGGATCTTGAAAGGTTTTAAGAAGACTCATACAATATGATTTTTGATTAAAAGAAAAACTCTATTATTAAGTGGAGACTAAAGTGTGGGGCCTGGGGCAGTGGGAGTAACAGTAGAAACAGGGAGAAGAGTAGTAATTGAAAGAAAAAAAAAAGAACTGATAATCAGCCATTGGATTTAACATGATGGAATTATTGGTCACTTTAACAAGAACAGCTTCATAAGACTGGTAGAGTCAGAAACCTTGTGTACAGCCCTCTGCTCTCCACTTCTATCATGAGCTGGCTTTGAGATTCTAGTGAACTTCATTCAATTAGCATTGCATTTTTTTTATTGCTCAATTACTTTGTACAAAGAACTACACTTCTTACTAGAGATGCCATAGTTAATGAAGCATTGCTTATTATTTATCATCAGGCAGGAAGAACAGACATATAAAATGTTAAACTATAACCCAATATAATAAACATTTATCTTCTTGTTGGAATGAAATGTATATAATAGGAGTTCAATCACTTTTAATAATGAGAGTTTAACCCATCTGAAAACTGTCAGAAGCTTAGGAAACACAGCAAAACATGTTTTTTCCTCCCTCAATTTGTATAAAATATTTATTAAAAGAGAGCCTGAATTATTAAATGGTTTCACATATAGGAGTCTTGTATTTGAAAGATGGTTTAATTGCTTTGCAATCATTGGCAATTGCCCCATCTCATTCACACACAGGATTTTCATGGGGTGATATGATTTTCATTTCTGGAAACAGATATGAAGGTAATGTAAAGGATGATAAAGGGAAAGAACTGTGCTGTGGCAAAGACACTTACAAATCTAGGGCAGGGGCTCTGGCCAGTTGGCTCAGTGGAAGAGTGTCAGCCTGGCATGTAGAAGTTCCAGGTTTGATTCCTAGTCAAGACACACAGGAGAAGCACCCATCTGCTTCATCACTCCTACCCCTCACCTTCTCTCTGTCTCTGTCTCTCTCTCATTCCCTCCTGAAGCCATGGCTCAAATGAGCAAGTTGGACCCAGGTGTTGAGGATGGCTCCACGACCTTGCCTCAGGTGCTAAAATGGCTCAGTTGCTGAGAAACAGAGCAGCAATCCCAGATGGGCAGAGCATCAGTCCCAGACGAGGCTTGCCAGATGGATCTGGGTCCAGGTACATGTGGGAGTCTGTCTCTCTGCCTCCCTTCCTCTCACTTGATTATATATATATATATATATATATATATATATATATATATATGAATAAAAGAAATAATCTAGAGCAGGGTGCTTATGTCACCAAAAAACACGAGAGCCTAATAAACCAAGCAAAAAGACATACTTGAGTGACCACACCATAATCTTTTCAAATAAACACCTTGACTGGATTTATCTGAATGCTTCGTGTGTATAAGGGTATATATGTGTGTGCACATATGTGTGTTTGTGTGGTCAAAAAATTTAATAAGTGAAGCTGTGTTTATTCAATTATTCCACACATACATAGAACATACATGTGGCTGGAGATCATTCATAGCTTTACTCTTGGAAAGTGTGTAAGTAGGAGAATTTTACAACCCACGAAAACCAGTTCACAGTGGCTTATATACACATAAATGCAGAGATATATTTAAAGTAAATTTATAGCTTTGAAACCTGAAATTATTGATTCACTGAATAACTAGATGTAGCCCATCAAAGAACTTCTGATAATAGACACACAACAGATTAAAGGAATTTGAAAACCATATTTACATGAAAATATTAAAGAAACTGGGATTATATGACATGGAAAACCAAAAAGTGGGAGTGATAACTTACAGTTTTGAAGTACATAAAAGTTATACTACAGAAAATAATAACACAATTATGACAATAGAAGAGATACATATGGAAATAGATAAACAGAATATTATCTTATGAAGATTTGTTAAATAATAAATTATACTATAAAAATGGAGCTTGAGATCTTGACTATGGTCAACAGATATTTTTAACACTGAAATTATAAAAAAAAATACTGAAATTGTCTCTGAGAACTTAATGTCTTCTTTAGTTCACCCTGTGGTGAAGCATGGAGAACAAAGGATGTCATGACAGCTGGAAAGTAAGAAACCAACGCAGAAGAGAGAGAACTGACAACCCCAAATGTTGGCTAGTAAGCTGAGCAGCTAGAATTCTCCAACATTGCTACATGGCTTGTGGGAGTATAAAATGGCACAAATAGTTTGGAAAGTTATTGGGATCATTATCAATAAACATGCATTTACCCTGTGAGCCAATTCTACTCTCAGGCATTCACCCACAAGAGATGAAAATATATGCCCATAAAATGCTATAGGCAAGAATGTTCATAGTTTTATTCATAGTGGATAAAAACTGAAAATAACTCAAATGTCCATCAGTAAGTGAATGGATAAAATAATTTGTGATATATTCATAGAACAGAAGACTACAGAATGAATTACTGATACATGCAACAACATGGATAAATCTCAAAAACATTTTTTAAGAGAAGAAAATAGAAAAATTGTGCAGTGCATACTATTTTATTTTATTTTATTTTATTATTTTATTTATTCATTTTTAGAGAGGAGAGTAAGAGAGACAGAGAGGGAGAGAGACAGGGAGAGAGAAGAGGGGAGGAGCTGGAAGCATCAACTCCCATATGTGCCTTGACCAGGCAAGCCCAGGGTTTCGAACAAGCAACCTCAGCATTTCCAGGTTGACGCTTTATCCACTGCGCCACCATAGGTCAGGCTGTGCATACTATTTTATAAAGTAAAGTAAGTAAGTTCAAGAATAGGTAAAATTAATTTGGGACAGAAATCAGAGTGGTGGTTTTCCATTAGACAAGGGTAGGGACTGATGGATATGGATCAAAAGATAACTTTTTATTATAACTGGTTATTTACACAGTATACATTTGTCAAAACTTATCAAATTATGTACATAAAATGTGTGCATTTTATTTTATGTAACTTTTACCTCAATTAAAAAATGCAATGATTAAAACCCTGCAGTGACTTTTCATATCATTTAGAATTACATACAACTTTTATATGGCCTCTAAGCCTCTCATTTTCTCACAAACCTGACTTCCAATCAATCTGCTCCTTGGACTCTCTTTTTCAACCTCAAAAGCTTACTGATTATCCTTTGAACATGTGCACGTGCTCCTGTCTCAGATCTTATTACACTGCTCTTCCCTCTGCTGAGAGCAGATCTATTTTGCCAGCTCCCTCATTTCATTCAGATATTTGCTCAAACATCAACTCATTAGACAGTGCGCTCTGAACACCCTTTCTAAAATAGTAACACCTGTCCCCAACTTATGCATATGCGCACACACATACACACACACATCTCATCACTCTTTATATCATCTCCCTTTCCTTCATAGCACATATTAATGTCAGATACTACATTAGATATTTATTCTTTTTGTTTTTTCCTTCATATATGAGGAATTCTGTAGCCAGGACCTTTTTATTATTCACTGATGTATCCCTTCATTCCAGAAAATGTCTGATACACATATATTCAATAAATATCTGTTGAATGATTAAATAGTTAAGCAGAGGTTAGATAAGTGATCATATAAAAAATATGCAAACATCAGGGTAGGAATAAACTACATGTTCCAACTAATTATTGTTACATAACATACCCTGAAACTAATGACTGAAAACAACAACAAAAGTTCTGCTCATGAATCTGTAATTTGGGTAGTGCTCAGCAGGAACTGCAGTCTCTATTCCACACAGTGTCAACTTTGGTGGCTCAACTGAGAGAAAAGGATGCATGTTCAGAATGACTCACTCACATGGCAGCTAGGAGCTCAGTGAACTAAAGGCATTGGTCCCTTCTCACATGGGCATGTGATTGGGTTCCAAGAGCAAGCATCCCAAGAGACAGGAAGTTGAAGCATCACTTCCTTATTATTATATCATGTAAGTAATCACAGAGCCTGGATTCAGTGGAAGGGAAGATAAACTCCATCTCTTGATGGGATGAGAGCCAAAGAATTTCAGGGTTATACAACCACCACACAAAAAGATCTTTTAGGTACATTATACTACTCTAGGATTTATAATTCTGTGATTTGCTTTATTGCAGAGGTTTTCAAATCTCATGTTAAAAGAAATCACTTAATATTAAATTAAAACCACATATGTTAATCACTAATTATACCAATATTAAAAGTTCTGTTTATTTACTAGATAAACTGTGCTAAAGTAGTCTATATAGTATAGCTTATTTTTTTTGATTCAACAAATATTTATATATCACTTACTACATACCAGGTACTTTTTTTGTTATTTTAAGGGTAACATCTAATTCTATTTATGTAACAGTTCCATAAATTAAGTGTTATTTTTATCAGTGTGCTACAAATTGGAAAGCCTGTGCAAGAAAAAATTAAATAGATACACAGCCAAGGAGGATGTAGCCAAGATTTAAACCTGAAGTCTGATCCCAGAGTCTGTGTTGTGCTCTCTCTCTCTTAATCCACATAGTAATCTTATAAATTAGTGTTGTTGTTATCTCCATTTGACAGAAGAATAAACTGAAACTTAAGCTACTACATCATCTTTCCAAGGTCTGTCTAGCTTCATGATCCCAGCACTGTGCCAGTATTTTATACATTGCATCTAATCCTTACAGCAATGTCACAAGATAGATGTGTCAAAACCGAGAATCAAATATTAACTTGTTCTAGGTCATGTAGCTAGTATTAGAGCTGGGATTCAAACTCATGTATGTGGCAGCAAAACCAGACTTCTTTACTCTGCATTTCCCTTCTCTTCAAGAGCAGGGTAGCAAGGGAGGAATGTAGCAGTTGGCACTAGAAGAGTATCTCTTTCAATGCTATAGACTCCTTGTTAACTTCTGATAGGGCTGGAACACAGACGCCTGGAGGTGACAAGAGACCAATATATTATTAGGGAAGTTTTCTGGATGTATTGTTAGATTATACGTGCCAGCTGCATATTCTTTCTCTCTCTCTCTCTAGAAAAAGAAAGTCATTTTACTTTCTAGGGTATAACCTGTTTTTCATTTTAGCCACCATCTTCAGCCCAACTGATATAGGAGGAAGGAGAAGTGATGAAAGTCAACATCTACCAAGGGACCTCTTGTGGTTTAGTCAATTAATTTTTGGACCTTTGGGGAGAGGGAAGTAGAAGAAGAGTGAGGAGCAAAGAAAGAGATGAGAAAAAAGAAATCAACTAATCTCCCAAACCTGTCAGGATTTCTCTCAACTTTTTCTATGAAGATGTCCCCTGTGGCCCATTTAGAGCCATTCACCATAGCTTTTTCAGATTTCTTTGATTTTAACATCTGCTTTCCTCTTCCCTGCACAGTCCTGTGCTTCCTGGATGTAGGGCAGTCAGCCTTTGATCTCGGTGCCACCGGTTAGCTGCAATGCTGTAAGCTATCCCTCCTCAAACTAATTCTGGGCAATGATGAAATCGACTTCCCTTCCTTCTTCATCTTTTTTATCATAAGCCTCCCATCCAATATAACATGAGTTGGACCTGCTCTCCCAAGGGGACTCATAGAACTCTCTAATCCTTTATAATGGACAGGGTTTGTAGGCTACATAAGTTCCAGAGTTATTTTGTTAATCCTGTAAATCAACTGTCTTAAAAAGTCACAGCAAAAAAAAAAAAAAAAAAAAAGTCACAGCAGTCCCAAAAAAATCCAATAACCAGCAAATGAGAAGTTTAGTATAATTTCTAAGCATAATAAGGTTAGTTAGGACAATTCTCTGGGTTGTTTCTATGATCACCATTACTATTATTACTTGATTTCTACCAATTTCAAATTTACTGTTACTAAGCTAAGTGTAGGAAGAGCTGGCAAATACATTAAAGAAAAGCAAATTTGGGGAAGGGTGATTTGATAGCAAGAAGGCCAAAATGTAGACTCTTTTTAAAGTGCAAACTTTTATTTTTTCTGATAATGACATAAAATTATTCCAAATATATATTTCTATAAATCTTTGCATAATGGAGTGGTAAAGATGATTTACAGCAAACTTTTTTTTTAAATAAATTTTTATTTTAATGGGGTGACATCAATAAATCAGGGTACATACATTCAAAGAAAACATTTCCAGGTTATCTTGTCATTTAGTTCTGTTGCATACCCATCACCCGAAGAAAGATTGTCCTCCACCACCCTCCATCAAGTTCTCTCTGTACCCCTCCCCCTTCCCCTCTCCCTCCTTCCCTCCCCCCACCCCCCTGAATCACCACACTCCCGTCCATGCCTCTTAGTCTCGCTTCTATGTCCCACCAATGTATGGAATCCTGCAGTTCCTGTTTTTTTCTGATTCGCCCATTTCACCCCACACAATGCTACCAAGACTCCACCATTCCGCTGCAAGTGATCCGATGTCATCATTTCTCTTAGCTGAATAGTATACCATGGTGTATATGTGCCCCATCTTCTTCATCCAGTCTTCTATTTTTTTTACAGTGATTAAAAGCCTTTAAGCAAACCCTTGGCCAATACAGCAAGAATCCCTAAAAGAGTAGTGTCCTTAACATGTTCACCAAGTCCAAGTTGACCCCATCACCATGCCAAATCCCTGAAAAATGCAAACCAACAACACTTCAGTCTGTTAGGAGCTGTCATAGGGAGCAGGAGTCCAGGAAAGTTCCCCACGGGAAAAGTCTGCATGGCACTGGAATTGTTGTCACCATTCTATACTTTGCAGCTCATGTCCAAGTCCCAATGACCGCTGCTTCTAGCTGTTAATGATTCAGGTAGACTGGAAAAAGCCATTTGCAGCATGCGTGGATATGGAGCTTCTGTTCTCCTCTGCCTGGAGAGTTGAGACCAAGTTGCTTTTCCCTGGAGCTCTGTGACTGTGGCCTGGTAAAGAGAACCTTGGGATACACTAAGCTGGGTGGCAAAGGTAAATTCATAATAGAAGTTGGCAAAAGGGGGAAAGAGAGCTCTAAATTAGGAGTAGGTCCCAGCCTGAAATATGAGTGGGACATTGAGGTAGGAGGGATAAAGGAAACACTATATATTAAGCAAAGCAGCAGAAAATAGGACTATCAACACCCACAACGGAGATCTTCGAGGGAAGAATAAAAAACCTGACTATTCAGGCAAAACATAGTTAAGTGGCCCTTGTGCGAATGAGATCAGTTTACCTGCTTCTTGGAAGAAATAACCTAGGTTTGTCCACAGTGTCGTAGATGGGGCCGACGGCCCTGGACACCTTCAGCCCTCAGTGGCAAACCCCAGCTTTCTGGGCAAGGTTAGGTCATAGGTGGCTGGAGCAGGACTGGAAGAGACTGAACCCTCCCTTAGAGGAGCGAAGGGGAAGCCCACTTTCCAGTGTCCCTGTTTCCTCACAGCAGAAGCGTGTAAGCCTGGCAGGCTTTAGCTCAATGAACTTCCTTTTCACTATTGAAGCAGGACCCAGATAGCATCTTATGAGACCCCTTTGGGGTGTTGGAGCCTTTAAGGGTGTATCCTAAAAGCTGGTAGTTCCCCTGATCTCTATTGGGCTTTTTCTGCCTCTAAGTATCTTAAAAACCATTCTCAGAAGATCTCGCTGAGGGGTTTGAGGATCCCCATCCGCCTATATAAATCTTTTCCATATATCTGGAGCTATTTGGAAAAAAGACAGAACAGTGCTATTAACTAGATCTAATAAAGAAGGTAGTAGTTTGCAGGCGGAAAAGATTTGGTGTCTCTTGTTCATCAGAATTCAAAAGAAATGTAATTTTTTTTTTAAGTAAAAAGCATGATATGGTAGACCCATTGGAGTCATTGGCCTGGTGTGCAGGATTCCCGGGTTTGATTCCTGGCCAAAGCACACAGGAGAAGCGCCCCTCTACCTCTCCACCCCTCCCCCTCTCCTTCCTCTTCGTCTCTCTCCTCCCGCTCGCAGCCAAGGCTCCACCAGAGCAAAGCCACCCTGGGCACTAAGGATGGCCCCATGGCCTCCGCCCCAGTCGCTAGAATGGCTCCGGTTGTAACAGAGCAACACCCCAGATGGGCAGAGCATTCCCCCCTGGTAGGCATGCCAGGTGGATCCCAGTCAGGCGCATGCAGGAGTCTGTCTGACTGCCTCCCCATCCCCATCCTCAGAAAAATGCAAAAAATAAATAAATAAAAGAAAAAATACTAAAAAGGGGGGGGCATTCCCTTGTGCTAAAGCTCCAGGGAGCATGGAGTGAGCTTGAGTATGTCCTATGAAACATGGAGCTCTATGTTGACATATAAGTCTTTGAAGAAGGAGGAACTGCTGAAATAGTTTATCAGCATTTGTCCCTAAGACAGCAGTCTTTCTAGTGGGAACACCATATGTAAATATTTGCTGTCTGTCTATAGATTAAGGGGGGAATATGGCAAATGCTGAAAAGCCATGATCTTTGTGCCCCTCCCCTCCTCCAACCCCCTCCCTCTCCTCCCCCACCCTGTAACCCCAACACTGTTGTTCATGTCTCTGAGTCTCATCTTTATGTCCCACCTATGTATGGAAACATATAGTTCTTAGTTTTTTCTGATTTACTTCTTTCACTCAGTATAATGTTATCAAGGCCCATCCATGATGTTGTAAAAGATCCTATGTCATCATTTCTAATGGCTGAGTAGTATTCCATAGTATATATATACCAAAGCTTTTTAATCCACTCATCCTCTGATGGACACTTGGGCTGTTTCCAAATCTTTGCTATTGTGAACAATGCTGCCATAAACATGGGTGTGCATTTCTTCTTTTCAAACAATGCTATGGTGTTCTTGGGGTATATTCCTAACAGCGATATAGATGGGTCAAAAGGCAGTTCGATTTTTAATTTCTTAAGGAATCTCCATACTGTTTTCCACAGTGGTTGCATCAGTCTGCATTCCACCAGCAGTTCAGGAGGGTTCCCTTTTCTCCACATCCTCGCCAGCACTTATTCTGTGTTGTTTTATTGATGAGCGCCATTCTGACTGGTGTGAGGTGATATCTCATTGTGGTTTTAATTTGCATTTCTCTAATCATTAGTGATGTTGAACATTTTTTCATATGCCTGTTAACCATCTGTGTGTCCTCTTTGGAAAAGTGTCTATTCATTTCTTTTGTCCATTTTTGGATTGGATTGTTTGTCTTCCTGGTATTAAGTTTTACAAGTTCTTTATAAATTTTGTTATTTACCCCTTATCAGACGCTATGTCAAATATATTCTCCCATTGTGTAGTTTGTCTTTTTATTCTGTTCTTATTGTCTTTAGCTGTGCAGAAGCTTTTCAGTTTGATAAAGTCCCATTTGTTGATCCTGTCTTTTATTTCACTTCCCCGTGGAGATAAATCAGCAAATATATTGCTCCGAGAGATGTCGGAGAGCTTACTGCCTATGTTTTCTTCTAAGATGCTTATGGTTTCACGGCCTACATTCAAGTCTTTTATCCATTTTGAGTTTATTTTTGTGAGTGGTGTAAGCTGGTGATCTAGTTTCATTTTTTTGCAGGTAGCTGTCCAATTTTCCCAACACCATTTGTTAAAAAGGCTGTCTTTACTCCATTGTATTTCCTTACCTCCTTTGTCAAATATCAGTTGTCCATAGAGCTGTGGGTTTATTTCTGGGTTCTCTGTTCTGTTCCATTGATCTATATGCCTGTTCTTATGCCAGTACCAGGCTGTTTTGAGTACAATGGCCTTGTAGTATAACTTGATATCAGGAAGTGTGATACCTCCCACTTTATTCTTCTTTTTTAAGATTGTTGAGGCTATTCGTGTCCTTTTTTGGTTCCATATAAATTTTTGGAATATGTGTTCTATATCTTTGAAGTATGTCATTGGTATTTTAATTGGTATTGCATTGAATTTATAAATTTCTTTGGGTAATATAGACATTTTAATGATGTTTATTCTTCCTAACCATGAGCACGGTATATGCTTCCACTTGTTTGTATCTTTCTTGATTTCTTTTATCAATGCTTTGTAATTTTCCGAGTACAAGTCTTTAGTCTCCTTGGTTAAGTTTACTCCTAGGTACTTTATTTTTTTGGTTGTAATTGTGAAGGGGATTGTTTCCTTAATTTCTCTTTCTGACTGTTCATTGTTGGTGTATAAAAATGCTTCTGATTTCTGAGTATTGATTTTATATCCTGACACTTTGCTGAATTTATTTATCAGGTCCAGTAGTTTTTTGACTGAGACTTTAGGGTTTTCTATATACAATATCATATCATCTGCAAATAATGATAGTTTTACTTCTTCTTTTCCAACTTGAATGCCTTTTATTTCTTCTTCTTGTCTGATTACTGTGGCTAGGACTTCCAGGACTATGTTAAATAAGAGTGGTGAAAGGGGGCACCCCTGCCTTGTTCCTGATCTTAAGGGTATTGCTTTTAATTTTTGCCCATTGAGTATGATGTTGGCTGTGGGTTTCTCATAGATGGCTTTTATCATGTTGAGGTATGTTCCCTGTATTCCCACTTTGCTGAGAGTTTTGATCATGAATGGGTGCTGGATTTTATCAAATGCTTTTTCTGCATCTATTGAAATTATCATATGGTTTTTCTCCTTCTTTTTGTTTATGTGATGAATCACATTGATTGATTTACAAATATTGTACCAGCCTTGCCTCCCCAGAATAAATCCCACTTGATCATGGTGTATGATTTTTTCCATATATTGTTGGATCCGGTTTGCTAATATTTTGTTGAGGATTTTAGCATCTATATTCATCAGAGATATTGGCCTATAATTTTCTTTCTTTGTGTTGTCTTTGCCTGGTTTTGGAATCAGAATTATGCTCGCCTCATAAAAGGAGTTTGGAAGTCTTCCTTCCTCTTGAATTTTTTGAAATAGTTTGAGAAGGATAGGAGTTAGTTCTTCTTTGAATATTTGGTAGAATTCCATTGTGAAGCCATCGGGCCCCGGACTTTTCTTTGTTGGGAGTTTTTTGATAACTGTTTCGATCTCCTTTGGTGTAATCGGTTTGTTTAAGTTTTCTGATTCTTCCAGATTGATTTTTGGAAGATTGTATGTTTCCAGGAATTTGTCCATTTTATCTAGGTTGTCTAGTTTTTTGGCATACAGTTCTTCATAGTATTTTCTTACAATATTTTGTATTTCTGTTGTGTCAGTTGTTATTTCTCCTCTCTCATTTCTAATTTTATTTATTTGAGTCCTCTCTCTCTTTTTCTTGGTGAGTCTACTTAAAGGTTCATCAATCTTGTTTACCTTTTCAAAGAACCAGCTCCTAGTTTCATTGATCCTCTGTATTGTTTCTTTAGCCTCTATGTCATTTATTTCTGCTCTGATCTTTATTATTTCCTTCCTTCTACTACATTTGGGCTTTACTTGCTGTTCTTTTTCTAATTCTTTTAGATGCATGGTTAAGTTGTTTATTTGAGCTTTTTCTAGCTTCTGAAAGTGTGCCTGTAGTGCTATGAACTTCCCTCTCAGCACTGCTTTCGCTGTGTCCCATAAATTTTGAGTTGTTGTATGCTCATTGTCATTCGTTTCTAGGAATTTCTTTATTTCTTCTTTGATCTCATTCTTAATTCATTCATTATTTAACACCCTGCTATTTAGTTTCCATGTGTTTGAGAATTTTTTAGCTTTTCTGCTGTGATTCATTTCTAGTTTCATGCCGTTGTGATCGGAGAAAGTGCTTGATATGATTTCAGTCTTCTTAAATTTGTTGAGAGCACTTTTGTGCCCTAACATGTGGTCTATCCTAGAGAATGTACCATGAGCACTTGAAAAGAATGTATATTCTTCTGCTTTAGGGTGAAAGGTTCTGAAGATATCTATTAAATCGAGTTGATCTAGTGTTTCCAATAAGTCTGCTGTTTCTTTGTTAATTTTCTTTCTTGAGAATCTATCTAGTGATGTTAGTGGGGTATTGAAATCCCCTACTATTATAGTATTGCTGTTGATCTCGCCCTTTAAATCCATCAACGTCTGTTTTATATATTTGGGTGCTCCTATATTAGGTGCATAGATATTTATAATAGTTATATCTTCCTGTTGGATTACTCCCTTTATCATTATGTAGTGGCCTTCTTTATCTCTCACTATATCCTTTGTTTTAAAGTCCAATTTGTCTGATATAAGTATTGCTACTCCAGCTTTTTTTTCATTTCCGTTTGCATGAAACGTTTTTTTCCATCCTTTTTCCTTCAATCTGTGTGTGTCTTTTGTTCTAAGACATGTCTACATGTGTTGTTTGTAGACAACATATGTATGGGTCCTGTTTTCTTATCCACACAGCTACCCTATGTCTTTTGATTGGATCATTTAATCCATTTACGTTTAAGGTTATTATTGTCCATGCCTTTATTTATTGTGTCCTCTAACTCACTGATTCGATTCTCTGCTTTATCCATCCTGCTTTTAATTCCTTCCATTGTATTCTTTATTTCAGATATTGTATTTGTCATTTCTGTCTGATTCTTTTTTATTATTTCAATGTCCTTTTTTATATTTGTTATCTCTTTATTTAGGTTTTTGTAATGGCCATCTATGGTTGTTCTAATATCTTTGAGCATCCTAACAATCGTTATTTTAAACTCTGCATCTGGTAATTTGGTTATATCTGATTCACTTAGGTCCTTTTCTGGGGATTTCTCTTGGTTATTTGTGTTGTATTTCTCTGCCTCCATATTTTCCCTTCACAGGAGTGGCTATGATCATGTGCTTGGGTGCACAAGGGTTGGTGGACTTGGCCTTTGCCCCGCCCCTATGTGTGACGTTATGCTCGGTCCTGAGGGCACTGGCGAGCACCTTTGCTCAGCTGTGGGTCTCCGCCTGTTTCCAAGCTTTTGCCCTGCCTTTGCAGGATGATCCCACTCAAGGAACAGCTGCTAGCCTTGGCTCTACCGCCGGGCAGGGCTGCGTGCCCAAGCTCAGCTCCGTAGCGGAACTCTGCCTCTTCTGGGCTTTTGGCTCCACCCCCGCGGGAGAAGCTGGCTACCAAGTCAGACCGCAAGCCTGGGTTGCATGGGTGGGGCAGGGCTGTGCTCCTCTGCCCTTGCTTCGGGGCTGGTTTCTACCCTTTCCGGGGTTCCTGCCCTTCTCCCGGAGGCTGGATTGCAGGCTGCCGGCAGCTGAGCTTGACTGCTTTTGCACGCCCCCTTCTCCCCAGCTGGGCAAGATTGAGCTCACACCTGAGCCCAGTGGTGGCCAGTCGGCTTCCGCCCCTGCCAGCAGAACTGCGCTTTTGTCTCCTGCTGCCGCCCGCTCTCCGGTGCGCCCTCAGCCGCGTGGGTGGGGGCGTTGCCACTCAGACCCTAAGACTCACTACTGTAGACCCGAAAGCTCCCTCCTTCTATGCAACTCTGCTCTGAATGCTGCGGGGGAGCTTGTTTGGCTGCTCTCCTGCTTCCCTTTGCTGGTATTGCTGTTTCCAGGGGAAATATTCACTTCAGCTTTGGGGAGTGACTCGTCCCAGGGGTTAGGGTGGCTATCTCCCAAAATGTTTCTCCCTATGCCTCCTAGATTGCACTCTCTTCCTGTTACTGTGGTTTTCTCCTCTCTCCCCCTGTCCCCAGGAGCCCCAGGTGATTGTTTTTGAGAGAGATGTTCTGCATGGTCCCTCTAAGAAGGATCCTGGGTCTGAGAAATCAGACTCTCTCACAAACAGTATCCTGACTTGTTTCCAGCTAAATACTGTCCTTATGCCTCTTCTGGGGTCTGGGGCTGCAGGCTGGGGCTTTGTTCCTGGGGCTCAGGACCCTTTCCCCTCTGCTAAACTCACTTCCCGCCACGCGAGTCTCTCCCTGCTGCCGTTCACTCCAAGGAGCTGGGCAGCCCTTTCCGCGTTTCCGCATTTCCGCTTTTCCTACCAGTCTCTGTGTGGCTTCTTCAGCGTTCCTTGGTTGAAGAGTCTTTTTAGTTTAGTCCAAAGTTGGTTTTTCCAGATGATAGTTCATAAAATTAGTTTGTAATCCACTTTGGTTCTGGGAGGTAGATGCTGGTACGTCCACCTACTCCAGTGCCATCTTGTCTCCTCCTAAAGACAAATCTTTAATAAAAAAAATAATCATGTTAAAAATATAAAACATTCTCATGTATTACAATTCATTCATTTCCTACCACTCATGTTCATGGTTGTGGGCTACAGCAAACTTTTAAATGGAATTAAATATGTTTTTCTCAAATAATTTTAATATTTCCAGATAAGCCTGACCAGGCAGTGGCAAAGTGGATAGAATGTCGGACTGGGACGCAGATGATCCAGGTTTGAAACCCCAAAGTCGCAGGCTTGAGCGTGGGCTCATCTGGTTTGAGCAAGGCTCACCAGCTTGAGCCCAAGGTCACTGGCTTGAGCAAAAGGTCATTCGGTCTGCTGTAGCCCCCAGTCAAGGCACATATGAGAAAGCAATCAATGAACAACTAAGGCCCCTCAATGAAGAATTGATGCTTCTCATCTCTCTCCCTTCCTATCTGTCTGTCCCTATCTGTTCCTCCCCCTATCTCTCTCTCTGTCTCTGGGGGAAAAAAATTAACAGATGATATTTCCATTCCATAATATTTATATCCAAACTGTTCTTTAGTTATAGTGAGGACAAAGGTGAATATTAGACCATTTCTTGGGCAAATGATCATTAATTCTAAATAATGGAGATTTTAATTATACTACTTTTATATCCTCTGGAAAAAAAATCCAAGTAATATGTAGGACATTTCTTCAAGTGAATAGGAATTACTTCATATATATATATATATATATATATATATATATATATATATATATATAAATATATATATATATATAAATATATATATATGTTTGTTTTTTTACAGGGACAGAGAGAGAGTCAGAGAGCGGGATAGATAGGGACAGACAGACAGGAATGGAGAGAGATGAGAAGCATCAATCATCAGTTTTTCATTGCAACACCTTAGTTGTTCATTGATTGCTTTCTCACATGTGCCTTGACCGCGGGCCTTCAGCAGACGGAGTAACCCCTTGCTCAAACTAGCGACCTTGGGTCCAAGCTGGTGAGCTTTTTGCTCAAGCCAGATGAGTCCGTGCTCAAACTGGCAACCTCGGGGTCTCGAACCTGGATCCTCCACATCCCAGTCCGATGCTCTATCTACTGCGCCACCACCTGGTCAGGCATACTTCATATATTTTTAAATCATTATTATAAGTTTTCCAGAGGAATGAGTCCATGTCCTATTACTGTTAATTCTTGATATCCAAGTGAATTTTTCCTTTTGTTACTTTTTCATGGCCAACATACACTTCCAATTACATTTTAGTCACAGATTCTTTCTACAATATGTTTCTGATAGTTATTCCCTACCTTCTAGCTTATGGAAGCATTCAATGTAATATTAGACCAAACTAAACAACTAGAGTTTTAAGCATATCACTTTTTAATTATGTGGTGTTTAGGAGTTACCGACATCATGCCCCTTCAAGATAATTAAGAATTAAATTTGTTAGCCTATTTCATTAGTGTCGGGAGCCGACCCACAACTGCTGGCTGACAAGGTCACAGCAGAAGAAGACCCACAACTGCTGGCTGACAAGGTCACAGCAGAAGAAGACCCACAACTGCTGGCTGACAAGGTCACAGCAGAAGAAGATCAAAAACTGCTGATTGACAAAGTCACAGCAGAGAAGACCAATGGCTGCGGGTTGATGAAGTCACCCAAAGGAGAGACACAAAGATACTTCCCCCTTTGACTTTTTGAATTAATCCGGCCTTATATCCCCCCTTTTCTGGGTGTGTGCTATTATTTATGGCACAGGGATAATACTACCATGCTTTCCCTGTAGATTCATAGTAATTTCTTTGAAAATGAGACAGAGGGTGTGAGTTCCACAAAAAAGCCTGTAAGCCCCTTGAACTGGGCTCATAAACATAAGAGGCTGGCTATGATATCCCTCGTAAAGGGTTAAGTTTGTAGGAGAATTCCTTCTTAATCATGTTAGAAAGAATAGATTGTGACTTGTGAATAGGTAGGAGGCAGTGGCTGTGCACAGAGCGCCTTTCGGCCTTCACTTAATTCAACATTTTTTCTCCCTAGCCTTTTCATGTGATAGAGTAGAGAAACATTCCTTTCTTCTTGCTTATTTGATCTGCATATAGTGGTACACTCTGAGAAGAATAGAGTTAGAACTTAACTAGTGTTTAAATATAATAAATAAGTAATATTTGACTAGACAATAGTATCTTAGGTAAGGTATAGTAGAATGGTCCATTGTGTGGCCTAGGATGAGAGCGCAGTCGGCAAGAAAAGAATGTTTTACTAAGATAATTGTCTTTTGACTAAAGGCAATTGCTAGGCTTTCTCAATGAGATGTTCTCATGAGATTTATATACTTTCCAAGATTCTTTGATAATGAGAGGAATGTAGGGGAATCCATAGAAGTAATAACAGTTAATGTCTTCTGAAATTATGTTGCTACTAGGCTATCTTGCAAGTGCACTCTGTATATCTTTGGGTGAAAGCTACTCTTAATGTTATGTCAATTTCCTTATCAGCAAGCCTTTTAGAATCTTGTGAGAAAAAGTAGGACACTGCATAAACTCAAGGCCATTTACCTGAGCAAGCGGTGATCCATTGTTAGTCCTTAATGATTTTGTCTGCTAATCTCTCTCTGCCCCTTGACTCACAACAGCAGTAAAGTTAGTTAACTATTAGTACTAATACTTTAAAAGCTTTTACCGATGTTGTTATCGCTATTCAAGTTATTTTGTACTTTGAATGATTTGCTACCTGGTTTGTAATTTATAGATATAAATTAACTGTTATCCAGAAACATGTAAACATAGTGAAACAAAAGCAATGATTAATACCATGTAATTGTAACTCAGTGTGTGTGTATAAAAAGGGAGCTATACTAGCATTTGGCAGAGATGCCTGGCAGTAAATGCTAACCAGAGAATAAAGAGAAAGAAAAAAATTCGGCTCTCTCACTCGATTTCGCCGACGCCGTCTCCTCCTGTGGGACCCCTGGATTCCCCCCCGGGGCTGGACCCCAGCACATTAGGAGAGGGCCATGGGCAAATAAAGAATACTGTTTCTCTTTAAACAATGATTTGTATGATTTGTTAGTAACTAAAGAAGTGAAAATACATGCACACAATCTTATATAAAAAGCAGATAATAATGTGTTTTTAGCTGAAATACTCAAAACATAAAAAGGACCATGAAACTAAGAAGGTTTGTTTTAAATCCGTGTTTTTTAAACTGTTTCATGGCAGCAAATTGACCTATGTTCCAAGAAATGAAGGGAATCCAGAGAAGAGAAGAAAATGGGCAGGGAGAGTCAGGGAAGGCATTCATAGGCAGAGGTCCTTAAGTGGATTATAGAAGCAGGTGAAGAATGAAGTTGGTAGAAGGGAGAATGTCTGTCCTAGGCACTGGAGATCAGCACTTGCTCAGAGCAGATTTTCTCCCCACTGGCAGATGTTTTCCAACCTTTTTTGAAGCAAAGAGCTACCCTTGAAAAACATGGTGTGAGCTGTCCTCACCCCACCCAGGCAGAGGTTCAGTTTTGCTGTCTCCATCATGTGCTGCTGATGTCAAAAAGCAAAGGTCTGGAATGCCTGTCTTTGAACCTCATCCCTCTTCGTAACTTCCCAGAGACCATTGTCAGTGGGATGTTCCAGGCCATAAAAAATTATTCTCTTCCTGGAGACTAGATTATTTCACCTGGAAAACTCAGACATCCTTTCTCCCTGCAATCATTTGTCAATGGGACAGGACCTCCAGAGTGGGATGGCTTTGCCCCTTTCACTGCCTGGCCCAAGGAGCTCTGAGATCAGCTGCTGGGCACTGCAGTTCTTGCTCTTTCCTAGGGCTCATTCCTCAGCACAGACTATCCTCTTACAGCTACAACCTATGCACATAACTCTAAGAGTTACTCTCTGAGACAAATATTTCTCAACCTCTCCCGCCTACTTCCAGTGAACCAATAAACCTAACAGCTGGTGTTTACACAGCACTTACCTTCCAGAGAGCTCAGAGAAAATTCCACTAACAGACTCTAATCCTCCCCAAACTCAGTGGTAATAGATATTACTACTATTTCCCTGAATATGTAAGAGAATGATTGGTTTGAATACTGCCTAGTTATTAGATGGTTCATTCATTCAATTTTTTTCCCAATTATGCCCTTGTCACTGTATTGTAGGTATTTTTTTTATTAAGTGAGAGGAGAGGAGGCAGAGACAGAGACTCCCACATGAGCCCCCACTGCTGGACCAGGAAGCCCCCTACAGGGTGATGCTCTGCCCATCTGGGGGCATTGCTCCATTGCTCAGCAACTGAGCTATTTTTACAATAGAACCTGAGGCTGGAGACCAAGGAGCCATCCTCAGTGCTGAGGCCACCTCCCTTGAGCTCATCAAACCTACTGAACCGTAGCTGCAGAAAAGAAAGAGAGAGAAAGATAGAGAAAGAGAGAAAGAGAAGTGAGAGGAGGAGGTGTAGAGAAGCAGATGGTTGTTTCTTCTGTGTGCCCAGACCAGGAATCAAACCCTGGACATTTACATGCCAGGCTGACACTCTACCACTGAACCAACTGGTCAGGGTTAGTATTCTCACATATATTAACTTATTTTCCCCAAATTTTCTCCATGATAAGAATTACCTGAGGCTCTTGTTAAAGAACTTTCTTACTCCTATCCTGATGCAATGGGTCTGCAATGGGACCCAGAAATTTTTGTTTGTCCAGGTGATTTTTTTCCCTTCTTTTTGTGAAGTATAACATTCCACATAATTATTATCACTAATAAAGTTTGGAAAAAACCATTTATTTCATCTAATTTTCATAGTAACCCTAAGTGCTATTACTATGTTCTTTTATTGGAAAAAAAGTGATCAGCATATCAATATAAAAGCTGAGTTACAAAGTTTCAATTAATTCAACTTTAACTCTCAAAGAGTTCACAATTGATTAATTTCTTATATTTCCTGGATTTTTCCAATCATACCTTCTCTCTTAAATAATTAGAAGTTATTCATCTGGGGTTTGAGCTATAAACATAATTTCTGTCTACATAAATGAGGGCCATGAAAACTCCCTACTACAGATTGTTCAAAATCTTTTCACTTTTCCAAAAACATGACATCTCACCTATAAGTTTAAGTTCATCTTCTGAGTTTTCCCTTGATTTCTGTCCCATTCTCATCCCATTATTTTTATTACATTCTCCTCCCTCTCCCTCTCTTCCTTTCTCATTTCCTCCCTTACTTATTCTGACTATTCTTTCTCTCGTGAAGATACTTCCAAGTCCCCTTTCTCTGTCACAACTGCTCTTTGACCACTATAGGTCTGCACAGTACCCACCTACACTCTTAAAGATTTATGCCTGAGATCTTGGGCAGAATTTCTGCCAACTTCACACTTAAGAAGTAGCATCAGTTTATATACATGATCCTGGAGACCCTTGAAAGTCAGGAGCTCTTTTTCTCTACCGTTTTCAAAGCTCCTCTAGTCTGTCAACTGCTAGGCGAGGGAGTAGCCCAGTTCAAGCATGGCACTCACAAACTGCGTCTCACAACTAAATGAAAAATGAATCAATTAATCAATTGTGCTAATGTGGGGCCATAATGGTTTAATGTCTGGTGTTATATAAATTCAGTGATATGCTGGCAAACTAGTTCTGGAGGGGAAAAGTAAAGAAAGTAAAAAATAAAGAAGAAAGGAAAAGAAAGAAATGTTGAGGAAAAGGAAAGAAATGATAAGGAAAAGGGAAAGAAAAGAAAGCTTGGATTTGTAGTATTTGCAGATTTTAGTAGTATAAATACTATCACACTTCAAGCTACCAAAAATTTAACAAACAACCAGCATAAAAAATTCCTGAATATTTACCAATCAGCTCTTCTGAGCTCATGTGAATCAGCTCTAGCACACCATTGTGTAAATCTGACTCCAGAAGAAATAAATTCATATCACCCTTATCTTCTAATGCTTCCCACTGGGTACCCTGTATACTAGGACACAAATTACTAACTACTCCCAGACATGCTCTGTGCAGATAGCTTCTCATCTCTGTGCTTTGCCCTATGATGGTTTATTTGCCAAAAATGCCCTTCTCTGTCACCTCTTCAAGGCCTATCTCAAATGCTTCCTGTTCCCTGAATTCTCATAGTACTTCATGCATGACTCTCTTATTATGACATTTATAATCTATCTTGTATTCAAGCTATTTTTTTACATGGCCCATGCGGTTACTGACAAAGGGTCTCTGTCTGCACTGCCCCTGGATTCTCACAGCACGGAGATCAATGCCTGTGCACAACAGACACTTAAAGCCATATTAACAACCATCTATCACATGTTTCCAATGAAGCAGACACAATTCTAGCCCCCAGTAGCAAAACTTTTGCATTTGAATAACTGAAAACCTTAAACTGAGATTCTGCAGGAAAATTCCAGAATCGGTTTGTCCATGTAAATTGACATGAGTTGATGACTTCACTAAGGAGATAGCTTCCACTCAAGACCATTGGAATGATTAGTCTAGACCAGTGTTCAGCAAACTGTTTCTACAAAGGACCAGATAGTACATATTTTAGGCTTTTAAGTCCGTAAGGCCTCCACCAAATCTCAGCTCATTTATCCTAGTAAAAAAATAACCAATATCACACATAAACAAAATAAGTATGGCCATGTGCCAATAAAACTTTATTTATAAACACAGGTAGTGAGCCTGTTTTGGGTCACAGGTCATCAATGGCCAATCTCTGTCCAGATACTTGATGCCTCTGATATCTAAACTCACATGAATGCTTTTGTTAAGTTTCCTTTTGGTGCAGTGTTTCTCTACCAGCTTCTAACCTTAACCCGTAGTGATTTTCTTACTAATAATACTTGCTTAGGTCTAGGCTTTATTAGAGACAATCAATGGTCTAAATGTAAGTTAGCACATTGAGGTATTACTAGTTCAGCAAATTTGAAAACAGTACAAATACATGTTATACTAACTTTTCCAATAGCAATACAACTTACTGACAATATATAAACGAAGTAAAATGACCTTGTGCCAAATGATTCATGTATTATCGGGACTGACCTGTGGTGGCGCAGTGGATAAAGCATTGATCTGGAACAGTGAGGTTCAAAACCCTGGGCTTGCCCTGTCAAGGCACATACAAGAAGCAACTACTATGAGTTGATGCTTCATGCTTCTCCACACCTTCTTCTCTCTCTAAGAATCAATTAAAGAAAAAAGATATTATCAGAATGTTACTGTGACTATTGTTATGATACATGATAATAGCTACCAACAATATATTTAAGTTCCATTAAAGTTGACTATACCTCTTATGAAGCACCTGAGTTCTTTTTGCTATGGTAAAATCAGAAAATTCAATGCCAACTCAGAACCAAAATTAATTGTTCTGTGTTTATAGAGAATTTCTAGTATATGACTCCCCAATACCCACAATAGACTATATTTCTTACAAGGAGTCTGGACGAAAATGGATAGTACTGTAATTGGTGAGACAAATTCCTAGAGTAATGACTCCATCCATACAAACTGGAAGACTTTGAGTGCTATAGTAAATAATGCAGCTCTTGTCCTGGGTGCTGAACTGACCTTTTATATAGTCATTATTTTGCCAAACACCCTTTCTGCTTCACCCAGGCATAAGTGTAACTTTATCCCTTCACCCTGATACTGAAGCCAGACTGCAGAAGTTTTATTCCTGGTTTTGCTACTATTGTGTGATGTTAGGCAGGTTGTCTGACACCTCTCCCTTATTCTCATATGCAAAATGGTATCAATACTAGCACCTACCCACATCCATACCCACTTTCAGGCAGTAGTTTCTAGCCTCAATTTTCTGTCCTCCTCTGAAGTGTGAGAGGGGACAGGCACACCAGCCTTTTGGGTGTAATGAACCTCATCAGCTCCTCTAGGTCTTCATCTACACTACTGCCATCGTTGTGACTTCTTTTTTCCCTCAAATCTGTGTCAAAAGAGATTCAAATGTCAGTTGAGGGGAAAGTTCTACACATATTTAGGCAGTTCTCACTCCTGAAGAGTGACTTTGGCTCAAATAACACTAAAAAATTGCATTTCCATTTGATCTGGGTTCTAAGGACAATGCTTCCTTCCCATGCACATTTCCTTCTATCACTTTTAAAGTCTCAGCATCTATATCAGTCTGCTATAACAAAGTGTCACAAATTGGGTGGCTTAAATGACAGAAATCTATTTTCTCACAGTTCTGTAGGCCAGAAGTCTGAGCTCAAGATGTCTGAGGGTTAGTGTCTTCTGAGACCACTCTCCTTGGCTTACAGATGGCTCTTCCCAAGGTCTTCTTTCTCTCCATGTCTGCGTCTATTCTAATAAGACACCAGTCATATTGGATTAGGACCAACCCTAATGACCCCATTTAAACTTACTCACATTATGAGGTACTGGTGGCTAGAACTTTAACAAATGAATTTGGAGGTTAGGGGGACAAAACTCAGCCCATAACACCCTTCAAGTCCCGAACCAGCACCTGGCATGTTGCTGATGGTCAGCCAATGGATAATTTTGTTCAGAAACGTAAAAGGAGTAATAAATAAAATGGTGGCCCAGGAGAGATGTTCAAGTGAAGGTTAGATTTAAATTCCCCCTTGTGGAATGAGTAAAGCTGAGATTTGGTCTGAGAGTGTGGCTGGGAGCATGAGCTGGTTAAGGGAGATCCAGCCTTTGCTCTCATGTAGACTTGGAGTGTGGTCTTGGGGAGTTTAATGGGCCCACTGCTCAATTTCCTCAATGGCAAATGAGGACAGGATATCATCTTTCACTGAGCTAGTTGAGCTAGTTGAAGCTGAGATAGTTGAAGGTTCAATCACACAGGCTAGGTAGCTTAAACATTCTTCCACCATTACATGTTTGAGCAACAACTATACAGATTTGATTTCAAACTTGCAGCGAATATTTTTGGAGAATGTAGAATGACTCACTGGGATGTTTCTGAGCTGTAGTACACTAAAGGATTTGACTTAAGGCTTTCAGTTTGGCCTTTGCTTAGCTTCAAGCATATGACTACATTTAGACCTGTTGTTTTAGTTTCACATTTATATCTTAACACCTTAAGAGTCTGTACAGGTTCTCTCTGTCTTCCCTGGGGTTTATTTTTTATTTTTTTATTTTTAAATATCTTTTTCTTTTTTTTTTCTTTTTTTAATATTTTATTCATTGATTTTTTTTAGAGAGAGAGGAGTGAGAGAGAGAGACAGAGAGAGAGAGAAGGGGGAGGAGCAGGAAGCATCAACTCCCATATGTGCCTTGACCAGGCAAGCCCAAGGTTTCGAACCGGCGACCTCAGTGTTCCAGGTCGACGCTTTATCTCACTGCGCCACCACAGGTCAGGCCATTCCCTGGGGTTTAAAGTCTAAAAACAAAATAAAATCTTTCCTTGCAGACTTTTCTTAGGCTGGATTTAAATAAAATTAAAAAAAAGTTGAGGGGATCAAGCAAGGAGAGAATCAGATGCTAAATTAGTTGGTAAATGCAGGCACTATAAACTGTAACTGCCCACCCCTTCACCTTTTTTGGATGAGTGAACAACCAATCCATGGTACATCTTCTGTATTTCAGAGATTGATGGGTGGAATTTTTTTCACGGTCTCATGTTCCACAGGGACGCTTTATGGACTGAGATTCCCCTGTGATTATGATTCAGGGCCTGAACAATAGAACACAACTGACTTCCTCATGTTTTATCTTGAGAGTATAATCTTATTCTGTCTTGAGAACTTAAATCCAAAGTAAAAAATAACTTTTGGGAATCCCAATGCATTCCTAAATTATACATTTACCTCTCTTCTCCATACTATTTCCTTCTTGATAATTCTTCATAAGCTCCTCATTTTCTCTTTTGTTCTCTTCTCTTTTAGGTCACCAAACTTAAAACTCCAAACTTACTCTCTTTAAGGATATCATTTGCTGTTGAAAAGATGGGACATAAAAATGAAAAGACTTTATTTAGTTCCAAATCCAGCTCTATCATATACTAGCAGTATGACTCAGGTAAAACATTTTACTTTCTTAGCTCTAAGTCCCACGTCTGATAAATGAGGATAACAACAATGCCTGACAGTTTTATGGTGAGCAGTTCATAGTATATGCAAAAAATAATATCTATAAAGAGGCACTCAATACATTTGACTTCATATTTACCAGGCCCCTCAATAAATCTCAAACATATTGAATCCCAGAATCCTAATCTGTAAAGTAATTATAGCTACCCTGAATCCTTCATGATTAATCACCGGGATTAGGGGAAAAGATTGTATGAAAGAGCTTTACAAATTGGAAGTCACTGAAGCAATGTCAAGCATCACTTTCCCATTGCTTCCTCCTCACAGGGCAGAGGATGACAGCTCAGGATCAGCATAAGGAATGCCTTGGAGGGGTGAAGGCAGAAAGCAGTACTGCCCACTCATTCTGGTCCTTTTGTTTCTCTCCCTCAGGATAAAATGCTCTTGTTGAAAGACTCCTCTTTTCTGTCTAACATGATTTTTCTGTACCGCAGGCTATTCTCCAAAATGAGTAATGGCAATGCCATGTCTTCGATGATGCAGAGCACCAACACTAAATTGTGTCATCACTTCTTTCATGCCGTAAAGTAGCATGTGGTGGACCCAGGAGACCAGTTAGGGAATGGCCACCTTGGTGAGCTGGACTGATCCAGCCTGTTGTATCCATTGCTCAGATCCCTTGGCAGCCATTTAATATTATTACTGTTCCTCCTTTTCTTGGAGCTGTGCTTCCTCCTGTCTCCATATGAAACATGAGTGAACTGGGAGATTTTTGGGGAGACAAAGAGGCTCAAAACAAAAGCAAGCCTGACCTGTGGTGGCGCAGTGGATAAAGCATCGACCTAGAAATGCTGAGGTTGCCGGTTTGAAACCCTGGGCTTGCCTGGTCAAGGTACATATGGGAGTTGATGCTTCCAGCTCCTCCCCCTGTCTCTCTCTTCTCTCTCTCTCTCCCTCTCTCTCTCCCTCTCTCTCTCCTCTCTAAAGTGAATAAATAAAATAAAATAATTTTTAAAAAAGCAAAAGATAACAATAAAAACAACTCACATTTATAGAGTGCTTTCGAGAGCATAAGGCCCTTTAAAATATATTGTTACATATGGTTCTTACAGCATAAACACATGCAGATTATTTCACTTCCATAACTTAGTTCTTCATCTGTAAAATGGTGGTAATGCCTACTCCATTAAGGTTGTGAGGATTGAAAAATAATATATGTGAACAGTACAAAAATGTGTCTGGAACGCAACCCTGCACTTATTTAACAATATGTACTGAATACCTACTATGTGTCAGATACTGAACTAGGCACTAGAGTCACATCAGTAATAGAACATACCTTAAGTCCATGTCCTTATGGTTCTTACACTCTAGTGGCATATAGTAAGCATATGCATGCACATACACACACAGTCACAGAGCTGATATAAACAGAGAAGTGAGAATTAAAAATTAATAATTTAAAGAAAGAGTATGAAGATACAATTTTCTTTGATAAGAGATCAACTAGTACTGGGGGTGAAGTAGAGAAAAGGCAAAAGCAAGGATTATTCTCAAGGTTCTAGATGAGCTAGTTGGAAGAATTGTGGTTCCACACACAGAGAGAGGGACTGTGGAAGGAAAGACAGTTTGAGTGTATAGTATGCAGCTCTATAATGGCTCCCAAAGATCTCCACATCCTAGTATTCATTCCCTTTCCCTGAACAAAGAAGTAAAGGCCAAACCTTTTGATGACAAAAGTCATGGGATGTCTCTTCCAAGATTAGGTTAGATAAAAAGCTGTTAGTCCTGCCTTGTTTGTCCTCTTTCTCTCTCTTTCTTTCTCTCTCTTTTTCCTCCCTCTCTCTTGGTCCTCTTCTGTCTGAGCAAAGCCAACTGTCATGTTGTAAGAAACCTATTGGAGAGCCCACATGACAAGAACTGATATCTAGTCTAGACAACCTGAGGCTCTCAATACACACGAATGAGCTTGGAAGTGAATCTTCTCAGGTCTACCAAAGTAATGAGCTTAAAAGTAGATCGTTTCCTAGTCAAGAGATGACTGCAGACCCAGCCTACATCTTGATTTCAACCTTTAGAGAGACCCTGAATCACCCAGTTAAGCTCTGTCCATATTTCTGATCCACAGAAGCAGTAAGATAAGAAATGTTTATTGTTTTAAGCCACTATATTGAGGGTAATATGAAAATATTATGCAATAATGTAGATTATGAAGGTAATGAGTTTATTTTGGAGATTTTAGTTTGAGTCACGTAAGTATTATCTAAGCATTAGCTATTAGGCAATCTGGTACATGTGTCTGGAGTTCATTTCCCCAAGAGGAGGAATGAGAACAAAAGTCAGACTTCAGTGGATTGAGGAATGATAGAAAGTAAGAAAGTGGAAGACAGAGAGACTCTTCTAAACACTGTGATGTTCAGGGTAACACAGTCATACTGTACCAGTTTCTTGCAAAGAGAAGAACTTAAGGAATTCAAGGAAAGATTTTATTTTGTTTTTGTTTTAGATAAACATTTAAGTAGAAACAATTTAATTGATTCATGAGCAGTGAGATGTTTAATTCAGTGAGAGAGAATTATACCAATTTAGAAGGAAAGTTCGAATACAGAAGAAGTGCATTTGTTTTCTACTGTTGCATAACAACTTACCACATATGTAGCAGCTTAAAACAACATACATTTATTATTTCACAGTTTTTGTGAATCCAGGCATGGGTTACCTGGATCCTCCCATGACAACCTCACTGCATTCCTTTCTGTACCTCGGCATTCTCTTTCAAATTCACATAATTGTTGGCAGAATACAGTTGCTATGGTTTGTAGGCTTGAGGTCCCTGTCTCCTTGCTGGCTGTCAGCCAGGAGTTGTTTTTAGCTATTGGAGTCCATGTTTAGTTCCCTGCCATGGGCATGGCCATGTTATGGGCTCTCATACACATGATATCTTCTTTCTTCAAGGTCAGGAGAAGCATCTCTCCTTAGTCTGCTAATATGAAGTCTCATATAATGTATGTAGTGAGGGAGTGACTTTTCCATTATCTTTGCCATATTCCATTGGCTAAAGTCAAATTATAGGTTCCACCTATATACAAGGGTTAGGGACTATGCAAGAGCTCACTGGGGGTTACCTTATATGGTGTGTCCACTACAGGAAGGGAGAATATGTGGGGTTACAGATAATACATCTGGCCTAGATATTTGTGGGAAAGATTCTTTTTTGAAAAGGCTGTTCTGATGAGCAACTCAGGAAAGCTAATATAGGTAGCAAACTCTCTGTCACACAGGTATTGGGTGCAGAAGATATAACTATTATAAATATCTAGGCACCTAATATAGGAGTACCTAAATATATAAGGAAGACTTTGATGGATATAAAGGGTAAGATCAACAGCAATACTATAATAGTAGGGGATTTCAATACACCATTAACATCACTAGATAGGTCTTCAAGAAAGAAAATAAACAAAGAAACAGCAGACTTAAAGGACACACTAGCAGTGACGTCAGAGAAATAGCGCCATAAGGACTGATACCGATAAATCTCCCCCAAAATTCAACAAGATCTGAAACCAGAGACAGAAAAATCTATCCTTGAAGCCTCCAGAAGTTCCACACTAAATGCGAAGGTATGATTGAGCAAAAAATTACCGAAATATATAATCAACCCCAAAGAAAATAAGGAGGAGAAACACTCCACCTTCCTCACTAACCTAAATAAGGGCTGCTTTCACTGGGAACTGAGAGTATAGGAACTAAGGCAGGCATAGGGAGTGAATAAAACCAGACTGCAGCACAAATGTCGGAATCAGGCTGTGGCACGGACAACCAAGCCAAGGAAAAACTGTGCTTGTGGCAACCCAGTCAACACAAGCTATCGCTCACGCCAAATCCAGACAAAGAAAGGCACTTGGGATAGCCATCCATCCTGATCTCCTGGTCAGTGCACGCAGATAGTGGACAAGAGACTCTGCCTAGAGCCCTGGGAGTGGGTGCCCATGTTACCGGACAGAAGGGGAAGTGTCAGAAGCCTTTCTGTGGGCCAAAACTGGAGTCTTGAGGTCGCCCTGGTGCCCCAAAAAGCAACATGTGGGCAGTGAGTGGCAATGAAATTCCCTATTCTCATACTTTTCCATGCAGGCAGGGCACCTCAATGGGAGTGAGAGGTGGCTGGCCGGATATCCTGGTCAATGAGTGCAGACAGTGGGCGAGAGATTCCCCCGAGAGTGGGAGCCTGTGTTTCCGGACAGAGGGGCAGAGTCAGAGGTCTTTGTGTGGGATGAAACCCTGCCTGAGTATGCTAGGGGCTCTGACTGATTGAGCTTTACTCAGAGCCCTGTGCTGAGTGGGAATAGAGTGGGGATTTGCCAGCTCTTTGAGCCTCCTACTCTCCAAGAAGAGGCAGCAGCAACCCCATAGCTAGATCATCAGGCTACTAATTCAGGAAGGAAAGACTAGGAGAGAGACTCCAGGAACACGGACTCTCTCATTGGCAGAGCCTGCAAATGCTAATGAGCCTTGACTGCCAACAAGACTGAAGCCCAATATATGACATTGCCATAGAGACTTATCAACTACAAACCTCTACCTAAGCATGCCACAGGGGCAGAACCCAGGGTACAGAGTCACCACCCAGGAATAGGGAGAGAAAAGAAAAAGCAAGAAGATAACCTCTCAAAATCAAGAATAATCCACAGACTTTATAACCTATCCCATTTTATTATATTTGTTTGTTTGTTTCTTTTATCTTCTTGTCTTGATTATTTTATTCCTCTTCCAATTTGGTCATTTAATTCTTTGCTGGTCCTACTCTCTACTCTCCTTGTTACATCTCCCATTATCTTTTCTTTCTTCTTCCTTTCTCTCTATGATGGTTGTACTCCAAAACCTTTAACTCTTTCTCTCCTTTTATTCCTTTTTCTTCTTTTTGTGTTTTCCTCTTTCTTTTTTTTGTCTCCCTCTATATTAGTTTATTCTTTTCTCCTTTACTTTTTCTCTCATTCAATCCTCAATCATGAACAAATTATTTTATCTGGGACTCAAATTTTTCTTTGTGGCACTTTGGGGATTTTTTATTTTGCTTTTTTAACTCACTAGCAGTGCTCCCAACCCTGGCTCTCAATTTTATTTAGTTCTTGTTCCACTTAATAAAATACCAATTTTTTTATTTTCCCCTTTTTTCTGTTTCCCTCTTATTCCTCTCATCATATGTCTTAGTCAACCATCAACTAAAAGCAAATCATTTTATTCTTGACCTAAATTTTTTCCTTTTTTGCATTATGTGGGTACATATCCTCCTTTTTGCCCCTTTATCACTTCTCCCCAACTCAGGCCCTCCATTATAGGTAGATTTTGTTCTATTTAGCACAATATAATTCACAGTTCACCACAAGATTTCCTCAAGAAGGAGGGGAGAGGAGAGGAGAGGGAAAAAGGGGGCGGATAATAATTTGTCTTAATTCTTTTTTATTTTTATTTTTTTAACTTTTTATTTTTTATTAATTCCCATTAATACTATCAACAAAACCACCCTCAAATGTCATAAAGGAAAAGGGAATCGAATATCATGGATACAAAAAACAGAGAGGTAGCAAAGATAGAGGAGGAAAAATCTATAGAGAAAATATATAATATATTGAAAACCTTGGAGCTAAATGAAAGAGAATTTAAAATAGAAATCCTAAAAATACTCAGAGATATACAAGAAAACACAGAAAGGCAATTTAGGAAGCTCAGAAAACAACTCAAAGAATACAAAGAATATATTACCAAGGAAATTGAAACTATAAAAACAAATCAAACAGAGATGAAAAACTCAATTCACAAGCTGAAAAAGGAGGTAACAAGCTTAGCTAATAGAACAGGCCAGATAGAAGATAGGATTAGTGAAATAGAAAACAAGCAACTTGAGGCACAACAGTGAGAAGAAAAAAGAGACTCAAAAATTTTAAAAAATGAGAAAGCACTACAAGAATTGTTTGACTCCACCAAAAAGAATAATGTAACAATAATAGGTGTATCAGGAAAAGAAGAGAGAGAAAATGGAATGGAGAACATATTCAAAAAAATAATAGATGAGAACTTCCCAAGTCTGTGGAAAGAACTAAAGCCTCAAATACAAGAAGTAAACAGAACTCCGAGTTTTCTTAACCCCAACAAACCTACTCCAAGGCACATCATAATAAAATTGGCACAAACCAACAACAAAGAAAAAATTCTCAAGGCAGCCAGGGAAAAGAAGAATACAACATATAAAGAAAGGCCTATTAGATTAACATCAGATTTCTTAACAGAAACTTTACAAGCTAAAAGAGAGTAGACCTCAATCTTTAAAGTCCTCAAAGAGAGGAAATTTCAGCCATGAATACTATACCCATCAAAGCTATCCTTCAAATATAAAGAAAAAAAAAATCACAGATACAGAAAAGATGAGGGAATTTGTCATCAGAAAACCCCCACTCCAGGAATAACTAAAGGGGGTTTTCCAACCAGATAAAAAAACAAAACAAAACAAAACAAAACCACAAGTAAAAGCTCCACCAAGAACACAATAAAACCAAATTTAAACAGTGACAACAACAAGAAAAAAAAGGGGGGAGAGGACAGACATTAACAGTAACAAAAGATGATGGAATGCAAAAGTACTCACAAGATAGTGCACTACAATGAACAGGGTAGGAACCCTTTTCATTACTTAATGGTAACCACCATTAAAAAAACCACCACAGAAGCATATGATTTAAAAAAGATTGCAACAGCATAAAGATGTATGGAATACAACCAAACAAAAACAAAAGATGGAAAAATGAAAGAGAAGAATCAAACAAGACACAAAACTAACAAAAATCAATGTATAAAATGGCAATACAGAATTCACAAGTGTCAATAATTACACTAAATGTAAATGGATTAAACTCACCAATAAAAAGGCACAGAGTAGGAAAATAGATTAAAAAAGAAAATCCAAGTGTATGCTGCCTACAAGAAACTCATCTAAGCTACAAGGATAAAAACAAATTCGAAGTGAAAGGCTGGAAAACAATACTCCAAGCAAGGAACATCCAAAAAAAAAGCAGGCATAGCAATACTCATATCTGATAATGCTGACTACAAGACAGCAAAAGTACTCAGAGACAAAAATGGTCATTTCATAATAATTAAGGGGAAGCTGAAATAAAAAGACAACAATTCTTAACATATATGCACCAAACCAAGGTGTACTGAAATATATAAGACAGCTACTTATTGACCTTAAAATAAAAACTGACAAAAATACAATCGTACTTGGAGACCTCAATACATCGCTAACGGCTGTAGATTGGTTATCCAAAGAATCAATAAAGATATATTGGCCTTAAAAAAAACATTAGAGCACTTGTATATGATAGACATCTACAGAACATTTCATCCCAAAGTGACAGAGTATATATTTTTCTCCAGTGTACATGGATCATTCTCAAGAATTGAACATAAGTTGAGCCACAAAAACAACATCAGTAAATTCAGAAAAATTGAAGTTGTACCAAGCATATTTTCTGATCATAAAGCCTTGAAACTAGAATTCAACTGCAAAAAAGAGGAATGAAACCCCACAAAAATGTGGAAACTAAACAACATGCTTTTAAAAAATGAATGGGTCAAAGAAGAAATAAGTGCAGAGATCAAAAGATATATACAGACTAATGAAAATGACAATACGACATGTCAGAATCTATGGGATGCAGCAAAAGCAGTGATAAGAGGGAAGTTTATATCACTTCAGGCCTTTATGAACAAACAAGAAAGAGCCCAATTGAACTACTTAATGTTGCACCTTAAAGAACTGGAAAAAGAAGAACAAAGACAACCCAAAACCAGCCGAAGAAAGCAGATAATAAAAATCAGAGCAGAAATAAATAAAATAGAGAACAGAAAAACTATAGAAAAAATTAATAGAACAAGGAGCTGGTTCTTTGAAAAATCAACAAAATTGACAAACCCTTGGCAAGATTTACCAAGGAAAAAAGAGAAAGAACTCATATAAACAAAATCCAAAATGAAAGAGGAGATATCACCACGGAAATCATAGATATACAAAGAATTATTGTAGAATACTATGAAAAACTTATGCCACTAAATTCAACAATCTAGAAGAATTGGAAAAATACCTAGAACAAGACAACCTTTCTTATTGAGTCAAGAAGAAGCAGAAAGCATAAACAAACCAATTTGTAGAAAAGAATTAGAGAAAACTATTAAAAACCTCCCCCAAAATAAAAATCCAGGCCCAGATGGTTATACTAGTGAATTCTATCAAACATTCAAAGAAGACTTGGTTCCTATTCTACTGAAAGTTTTCCAAAAAATTGACGAAGAAAAAATACAAACACATTTTATGAGGCCAACAAAACCCTCATACCGAAACCTGGCAAGGACCGCACACACAAAAAAACCCTACACACCAATATCTCTAATGAATACAGATGCTAAAATACTAAACAAAATACTAGCAAGTCAAATACAACAACATATTAAAGAAATAATACATCATGATCAAATAGGATTCATTCCAGAATCTCAAGGATGGTTCAACATATATAAAACGGTTAACGTAATACACCATATCAACAAAACAAAGAACAAAAACCACATGATCTTATATATACATGCAGAAAAGGCATTCAATAAAATACAACACAATTTTATGTTTAAGACTCTCAACAAAATGGGTATAGAAGGAAAATATCTCAACATGATAAAGACCATATATGATAAACCATCAGCTAACATCATAATAAATCGCACAAAACTGAAGGCTTTCCCCTTTAAATCAGGAAAAAGACAGGGTTGTCCACTCTTATTTAATGTGGTGCTAGAGGTTCTAGTCAGAGCAATCAGACAAGACAAAGAAATAAAAGGCATCCATATCAGAAAAGAAGAAGTAAAGGTATCACTTTTTGCAGATGATATGATCCTATACATCAAAAACCCCAAAGAATCTATAAAAAGACTACTAGAAACAATAAGTCAATAGAGTAAGGTTGCAGGATACAAAATTAACATACAAAAGTCCATAACCTTTCTATATGCCAACAATGAAACATTTGAGAACAACTCAAAACAATAATTCCCTTCACGATTGCAACAATAAAAATAAAATACCTAGGAATAAACATAACAAAGAATGTAAAGGACTTATATAATGAAAACTACAAAGCATTGTTAAGGGTAATCCAAAAAGATACAAAGAGATGGAAGAATATTCTTTGCTCTTGAATAAGAAGAATAAATATAATCAAAATGGCCATTTTAGCCAAAGCAATATACAAATTTAATGCAATTTCCATCAAAATTTCAATGACATTTTTTATAGAAATGGAAACAAAAAATCAGATTTATATAAAACTATAAAAAAAACCCAAATAGCCAAAGCAATCCTAAAGAAAAAGAACAAAGCTGGGGGCATTACAATACCTGACTTCAAACTATATTATAGAGATACGACAATCAAAACAGCATGGTATTGGCAGAAAAATAGACATTCAGACCAATGGAACAGAATAGAAAGTCCAGAAATAAAACCACATATATATGGTCAAATAATTTTCGATAAAGGGGCCAACAACATACAATTGAGAAAAGAAAGCCTTTTTTAACAAATGGTGCTGGGAAAACTGGAAAGCCACATGCAAAACAATGAAACTTGACTACAGCTTGTCCCCGTGTACTAAAATTAATTCAAAATGAATCAAAGACCTAAATATAAGACCTGAAACAATTAAATACATAGAAGAAGACATAGGTTCTAAACTCATGGACCTTGGTTTTAAAGAGCATTTTATGAATTTGACTCCAAAGGTAAGGGAAGTGAAGGCAAAAATAAATGAATGTGACTACATCAGACTAAGCAGTTTTTGCTCAGCAACAGAAACTGACAACAAAATAAACAGACAGCCAAATAATTGGAAATTATATTTTCAAACCACAGCTCAGATAAAGGCCTAATATCCAAAATATACAAAGAACTCATAAAACTCAACAACAAACAAACAATCCAATAAAAAAATGGGAAGAGGACATGAACAGATACTTCTCTCAGAAAGAAATACAAATGGCAAACAGATATATGAAAAGATGCTCATCTTCGTTAGTTATTAGAAAAATGCAAATGAAAACTGCAATGAGGCCCTGGCCTGATGGCTCAGTGATAGAGCGTTGGCCTGGCATGCAGGAGTCCCAGGTTTGATTCCCGGCTAGAGCACACAGGAGAAGCACCCATCTGCTTCTCCACCCCTCCCCCTCTCCTTCCTCTCTGTCTCTTTCTTTCCCTCCCGCAGCCAAGGTTCCATTGGAGCAAAGATGTCCAGGGCGCTGAGGATGGCTCTGTGGCCTCTGCCTCAGGTGCTAGGATGGCTCTGGATGCAACAGAGTGATGCCCCATGTTGGCAGAGCATCGCTCCCTGGTGGGCATGCCGGGTGGATCCCGATCAGGCATATGTGGGAGTCTGTCTGACTGCCTCCTTGTTTCCAGCTTTGGAAAAATGCAAAAAAAAAAAAACCCCAAAAATCTGTAATGAGATACCACCTCACACCTGTTAGATTAGCTATTATTAACAAGACAGGTAATAGCAAATGTTGGAGAGGCTATGGAGAAAAAGAAACCCTCATTCACTGTTGGTAGGAATGTAAAGTAGTACAACCATTATGGAAGAAAGTATGGTGGTTCCTCAAAAAACTGAAAATAGAATTACCTTATGACCCAGCTATCCCTCTACTGGGTATATACCCCCAAAACTCAGAAACAGTGATACGTAAAGATACATGCAGCCCCATGTTCATTGCAGCATTGTTCACAGTGGCCAAGACATGGAAACAACCAAAATGCCCTTCAATAGAAGACTGGATAAAGAAGATGTGGCACATATACACTATGGAATACTACTCAGCCATAAGAAATGATGACATCAGATCATTTTCAACAAAATGATGGGATCTTAATAACATTATATGAAGTGAAATAAATAAATCAGAAAAAAACAAGAACTGCATGATTCCATACGTAGGTGGGACATAAAAATGAGATTTAGAGACATTTACAAGAGTGTTGTGGTTACGAGGGGGGGGAGGATAAGGGGGAAGGGGAAGCACACAAGGAAAACTAGATAAAAGGTGACGGAGGACAATCTGACTTTGGATAATGGGTATGCAACATAATTGATCGACAAGATAACCTGGACATGTTTTCTTTGAACATATGTATCCTGATATATTGATGTCACCCTAGTAAAATTAATTAAAAAAAAACAGAAGACAATTTGACTTTGGATGATGAGTATGCAACATAATTAAATGTCAAAATAATCTGGAGATGTTTTCTCTGAACATATATGTACTCTGATTTATTAATGTCACCCCATTAGAATTAATAAAAAAAGTGGTAACCAAAAAAAAAAAAGGACACACTAGATCATCTCGATTTAACAAATATCTTTAGAACCTTTCACCCTAAAGCAGCAGAATATACATTCCTTTCAAGTGCTTATGGTACATTCTCTAGGATAGACCACATGTTGGGGCACAAAAGTGGTCTCAACGATTTTAAGAACATTGAAATCATATCAAGCACTTTCTATCATCACAATGGCATGAAACTAGAAATGAACCACAACAGAAAAACTCAACAATTCTCAAACACATGGAAACTAAATAGCAGGTTGTTAAATAATGAATGGATTAAGTATAAGATCAAGGAAGAAATAAAAATATTCCTAGAAATGACTGACAATGAGCATAAAACAACTCAAAATTTATGGGACACAGCAAAAGCAGTACTGAGAGGGAAGTTCATATCACTACAGGCCACTTTAAGAAACTAGAAAAAGCTCAAATAAACAACTTAACCCTGCATCTAAAAAAACTAGAAAAAGAACAGCAAGTAAAGCCCAAATGTAGTAGAAGGAAGGAAATAAAAAAAAATCAGAGCAGAAATAAATGACATAGAGGCTAAAGAAACAATACGAATGATCAATGAAATTAGGAGCTGGTTCTTTGAAAAGGTAAACAAGATCGATGAACCTTTAACTAGACTCATCAAGAAAAAAAGAGAGAGGACTCTAATAAATAAAATTAGAAATGAGAGTGGCGAAATAAAATCTGACACAACAGAAATACAAAATATTGTAAGAAAATACTATGAAGAACCGTATGCCAAAAAACTAGACAACTTAGATGAAATGGACAAATTCCTTGAAATGTACAGTCTTCCAAAAATCAATCTGGAAGAATCAGAAAACCTAAACAGACCGATTACACCAAATGAAATCGAAACAGTTATCAAAAAACTCCCAACAAAGAAAAGTTCGGGGCCTGATGGCTTCCCAAGTGAATTCTACCAAATATTCAAAGAAGTAACTCCGATCCTTCTCAAGCTATTTCAAAAAATTCAAGAGGAAGAAAGACTTCCAAGCTCCTTTTATGAGGCGGACATAATTCTGATTCCAAAACCAGGCAAAGACAACACAAAGAAAAAAAATTATAGGCCAATATCCCTGATGAATTTAGACGCTTAGGGATTTATTCTCGGGAGGCAAGGCTGGTACAATATTCGCAAATCAATCATTGTGATCCATCACATAAACAAAATGAAGGAGAAACACCACATGATAATTTCAATAGATGCAGAAAAAGCATTTGATAAAATCTAGCACCCGTTCATGATCAAAACTTTCAGCAACGTGGGAATACAGGGAACATACCTCAACATGATAAAAGCCATCTATGACAAACCCACAGCCAACATCAAACTCAATGGGCAAAAATTAAAAGCAATCCCCTTAAGACAGCGGTTCTCAACCTGTGGGTAGCAACCCTGGCGGGAGTCGAACGACCACACAGAGGTCGCCTGAAGCCATCGGAAATACATATTTTATTTAAAAATGTATTGTATAATTATTATTTAGAGATGATATAATATTGTATATAGAAAACTCTAAAGTCTCAGTCAAAAAACTACTGGGCCTGATAGATGAATTCAGCAAAGTGGCAGGATATAAAATTAATACTCAGAAATCAGAAGTGTTTTTATATGCCAACAATGAACAGTCAGAAAGAGAAATTAAGGAAACAATCCCCTTCACAATTACAACCAAAAAAATAAAGTACCTAGAAGTAAATTTAACCAAGGAGACTAAAGACTTGTACTCAAAAAATTATAAAATATTGATAAAAGAAGTCAAAGAAGATACAAACAAGTGAAAGCATATACTATGTTCATGGTTAGGAAGAGTAAACATCATTAAAATGTCTATATTACCCAAATCAATCTATAAATTCAATACAATACCAATTAAAATACCAATGACTTACTTCAAAGATATAGAACACATATTCCAAAAATTTATATGGAACTATAAAAGAACATGAATAGCCTCAGCAATCTTAAAAAAGAAGAATAAAGTGGGTGGTATCACACTTCCGGATATCAAGTTATACTACAAGGCCATTGTACTCAAAACAGCTTGGTATTGGCATAAAAACAGGCATATAGATCAATGGAACAGAACAGAGAACCCAGAAATAAACCCACAGCTCTATGGACAACTGATATTTGACAGGTAAGGAAATACAATGGAGTAAAGACAGCCTCTTTAACAAATGGTGTTGGGAAAATTAGACAGCTACCTGCAAAAAAATGAAACTAGATCACCAGCTTACACCACTCACAAAAATAAACTCAAAATGGATAAAAGACTTGAATGTAGGCCGTGAAACCATAAGCATCTTAGAAGAAAACATAGGCAGTAAGCTCTCGGACATCTCTCGGAGCAATATATTTGCTGATTTATCTCCATGGGGAAGTGAAATAAAAGACAGGATAAACAAATGGGACTATATCAAACTAAAAAGCTTTTGCACAGCTAAAGACAACAACAGAATAAATGACAAACTACACAATGGGAGAACATATTTGACAATACATCTTATAAGGGGTTAATAACCAAAATTTATAAAGAACTTGTAAATCTAAACACCAGGAAGACAAACAATCCAATCAAAAATGGGAAAAAGAAATGAATAGACACTTCTCCAAAGAGGACATACAGATGGCCAATAGGCATATAAAAAAATGCTCAACATCACTAATCATTAGAGAAATGCAAATGAAAACCACAATGAGATATCACCTCACACCTGTCAGAATGGCGCTCATCAACAAAACAACACAGGTAAGTGCTGGCGAGGATGTGGAGAAAAGGGAACCCTCTTGCACTGCTGGTGGGAATGCAGACTGGTGCAGCCTCTATGGAAAACAGTATGGAGATTCCTCAAAAAATTAAAAATCGAACTGTATTTTTACCCAGCTATCACACTTTTAGGAATATACCCCCAAAAAACCATAGAACTGCTCCAAAAGGAGAAATTCACCCCCATGTTTGTGGCAGCATTGTTCACAATAGCAAAGATCTGGAAACAGCCCAAGTGTCCATCAGAGGACAAGTGGATTAAAAAGCTTTGGTACATATATACTATGAAATAGTACTCAGCCATAAGAAATGATGACATCGGATCATTTACAATAACATGGATGGACCTTGATAACATTATATGAAGCGAACTAAGTAAATCAGAAAAAACTAAGAACCATATGAATCCATACATAGATGGGACATAAAAATGAGACTCAGAGACATGGACAATAATGTGATGTTAAGGGGGTGTGGTGTGGGGGGGATGGGGCGAGGGAGGAGAGAGAGGGGGTGGGTGGAGGGTAGGGGCACAAAGAAAACCAGATAGAAGGTGACAGAAGACAGTTTGACTTTGGGTGAGGGGTATGCAGCATAATCAAATGTCAAAATAATCTGGAGATGTTTTCTCTCAACATATGTACCCTGATTTATCAATGTCACTGCATTAAATTTAATAATAAAAAAAAAATGTAGGGGACTCTACCCCCATCACTCTCTCTAGAGTTTTTAACTGCCAGACTTGTCCACACTGAGTCTCCAACAATTCATCAATTACATTTTAGGTTTCCCGTCCTTGGCACTGTTTCCCATGGAGGTTTCTGCTTGTAGGTTTCTGCTCCTCTAAGTTGTGATTCTCTTATCTGACTGTCTAGTTCTCCAATTTTGAGAGTGACAGATTGCCTTTTGACCTCGCTTTCCTGATGGATCAAGAGTGGTTGATTTTTCAAATTATTCAGCTTTTTACTTGTTGTTAGGATGGAGTGAAGACCACTAAGCTCCTAACATCAAATTGGGCTTTTATGTCACTTCATAATCCTCTTATGCTTGTTTCTTTGGGAATAATAATTTCCTTGTATTAAGTCATTTTATATCACTTGGAAAGCATTTTAATCTCTGTCTTGTTCAACCTACAGGCTTTAAGTATAAAATCTCCATCTTGCAACCATACAAAACTGTTAAATCCTAGAGGTCTAGGGAAACATACCTTCCCACTGTACCCATGAGAGGAGCCATGCAGTGCTAGCTGCCTATTGTGGCTTCTCTCTTCTTCTCAGTCTCTCTGGGATGAGGTACAGTAATCAGAATAATTATAAGCATCCCTTAATTCTGGTGGGAGTGACTGTCCACCATGATGAAGTTACTGTTTATGCTAACTTTCTATCAGAATAAAATATTCTATCTGATTGCAGTATACAATGGAGTTTTGTTCTTGAACTATTATTACATATGGAAAACCAAGAAAGAGAAAGCAAGAAGATTAGTTTAGCTTTAGGGGAGTTTATTGCTAAAGTGAAATCAAATAGTAGATTAACCCCCCAGGCCACACAGACAGCTGATCAAGTTCTAATCACAAACACACCTAAAAGAACTAATATTTAATAGGTGTATTTAATAGTATTTAAAGGTATAACACTATTTAATAGTAGTTAAAGAAATAGTATTTAAATAGCATATAATGGAGACATTGATCAATGTGTTGCATCTTTCTACAAAGACCTGGTCACTGACTGCAGTCAGACAGACACCAATTTTCAAGTGTATGGGAGAAAACAGTGATATATAGAAGAGTAAACTAGAAAAAGGAGTGGATTCAAGAGATCAGGGAAATAGCTCTGATCCTTTCCATTCTGTGTATGTAACTCTGTACAGAGCTCTCAACTTTTGGGGGCCAAGGTTTATAACTGATATAAAAGTCTGCTAGATTATTCTTAATTGGTCCCTGACTAGGTCCCATTTGCAGAGACAGAAGTACTACCACATGGAGTTATGCCAAGAGTAGGGGAGTAGGGACAGCCCTCGACTAGACCCAGAGGGACTGGGAAGACCATTATCAAGTATAAGAGGTCAAAGTACTATATCTATAGAGGGAAGTCAAATATCAGGGCCAAAGGAGAAATATTAATTCCCCAAGTCTAAAGTCTGAGTATCAACTGTGTAAAGAAAATGTATATAGTGGTTAAAAATTGAGAAGATCTAGGAAAGGTTGAAATACAGATTACAAAAATGAAAGAAAATAAGGTTGCAAAAGCCTGTTCCTGTTGAAAACATGGCAGCTGATTCATGAGGATGGGGAGGGACTGGTCCCTGGCTGGTTCTCTTAAAACAGTGGTTTTCAACCGGTGTGCCACAAGAATTTTTAAAATATGCAATACCTGACTATTTGGTCAGGGGCACTGATCTCTTTTCCCTTAGATTGTCAAAATAAAAAAAATTACAATAGCCAAAATAGTAATAACCATCAGGTGTAAATGAATAAAAAAATACTTATTTTTTGTCAGATCGTCAAAAATATAATACACACACACATAAATATATGTGTGTGTGTGTGTATATATACACACAAATATAAATACCAAGTGGTGCAAAAATTAACTGTCCCCACTGAGCCCTGCCCAAATTACAGATACACACACACATAAATATATATATATATATATATATATATATATATATATATATATATATATATATATAAAAAATTTTGGAGTGCCAAAGAATTTTAGTAATTAGATTACTTGTGCCATTGGGTGAAAAATTTGAAAATTACTGTCTTAAAAGAATGGATCTAGACAGCTCTAAGTGTATGGTAAAGCTTAATAAAAATAATTGCAGGATAATTCATGATTTAAAAAATTATCTAGACATAATCCTCAGCATCATCATGGTTCCTTTCTGCCACAGATGATCACTCAATCAGTTTCTGCCATGAGCAGCACTGTGCTATAATGTCTCTTACCCTCTCTCTTGTGCACTTTTATTTATTTTTTTTGTATTTTTCCAAAGCTGGAAACAGGGAGGCAGTCAGACAGACTTCCGCATGCACTAGACCGGGATCCACCCAGCATGCCCACCAGGGGACGATGCTCTGCCCATCTAGGGCATCGCTCTGCCACAATCAGAGCCATTCTAGTGCCTGAGGCAGAAGCCACAGAGCCATCCTCAGAGCCTGGGCCAACTTTGCTCCAATGGAGCCTTGGCTGCGGGAGGGGAAGAGAGACTTATCCTTTTATAAGTCACACCAAGGATAATTACATTTGTTTCCTCCTTAGCTTTTATCATCATAAGAATAAATAAAACTGTCAGATTCAAACAAACACACACACATACACACAGAGATTAATTTGAGGTCACTAAAAATGTGTTATATTAGTTCTAAGGTTTCTTGAGCTTGATTTAAGACCAATAAGAAGAAGAGCAGTTGGTAAAAACACATGAGAGACTAAAAGTTCTCTGTAGATTAACACTTAACTATCTGGTTTCTGCTATCTAGTGCTGTGTAACAAACCACCCCAAAACTTGTTGGCTTAAAGTAATACCTCGTTTATCTGACTCTAAAATCTGTAATTTGGGCAGGGCTCAGTGGGGACAGTTAATCTTTGCTCCACTTGGTATAAACTGGACAGGCTTTTAGGGTAGAGTCCTGAGGCATCTCACAGTTCACCCACTCAAAAGTCTGGTAGTTGATTCTGGCTTTTGACTGGGTCTTCATTTATGCTCACATGGGCCTATCCTGTGGTCACTTTGTGTGAGTTAATACAGGCTTACTGTGGTACACTGGCTTTTTGAAGGCTGAGCATTCAAAGAAAGAGACAGTCACTTTTGTGACTTGGTGTCAGAAGTCATGCAACATCACTTCTGCCACATTCTATTAATCAAGTCAGTTACCATATGCATTCCAGGTAAAGGGGAGGGAACAAGAACTTTGCTTCTCAAAGAAGGAATGTCAATGTTAAATTATAAGAAGACCACATGGAATGGAATATATACAAATATGGCCATAATTGGAAAATACAATCTTTCAGGGACCCATATGGAAAAGTTCCTCTGAATTCAAACTTAAGAAGACACTACTTCACAACTACAACATATCAAGTAGGTAAACAATTATCCCTCAGATCCTCAGTGCCAGTCATTCAGTTTTTGACTTTGGAATCAAATGGATTTTAGGAGAAACTGATGTATTCACTTCCTGAGGATGATGCACACACTTTCCTTGTCCCATCTTAGAATAGCCACTCTATTCTCTAGGCTCAATGGAGAACTTACTGCTCTTCCCCATCAGGCCTTCCTCAACCTCATGCTCTTTCTCTTTATCAGAAAGGCTGTTGCCCAGGCAAAAGGGAAATTCCAGGTAACAGAAACCCTCCCAGGTAACGCCTCAAGCTAGGTCCCTTCTCCCTTCTATCTTCACACCCCCATAAATTTTAAAAAAAATTTTAGCTCAAGAAAAGTCTTTCTTGAATTTAACAAAGCAAAAGAACTATTTATTCCAAATGGGGATTTAAACTGCATCATATATTTTTAAATTATTTCAACTTTTTAAATCTAGGTTTCTGGGTCAGGCTTATAAACTAATACTCTAAAAAGTTCTGTGGTTCATACAAACATTCAAGGTAGTTCTAAATTCCAACAATATCTTTAGCCCAACAAAGTTGAAACTACCATCTTTTCAAATTAGTGATTTATTTCATTACTGGTTCTCATTTAAAGATTTCCCTAAAAGCAAACTTAAGAATTAAGATTTTTTTTCTTCAAAACAAATGACAAATACCTACTGCATCTATCAGGCAGAATCTATTTTGAGGACCCAATTCCTAACTGGATCCAATTCTAATACTATTTATACTAATACTATGGGGTCCTCTATTTCTGAGGATCCAATACCAAACTGGATCCAATTTCAAAATAACTCTGTACAAGTATGCTACAAGTTCAAGACCAACTAAAATGTCAGGGGATTTTATTTATTTCAGACAAAACAGAATTTCTTTCATCCAAGAAAAAAAGGTTATAAATAAGACTCCAATAATTCTTACAAAATAATATATTTGAAAAATTAATTAAAAATCAAACAAACATACCGGTATGTGTTCAATTTTTCTATGCTCCCTCCCATCTCCACAAATACCTTAAGATAAACAAGAGCTTATAAAGAAAGAGGGTAGGGTAAGAAATTATTGATGAGTATATTTATAGGTGAAAAAAAAACAAAAGCCTCCAAAAAACATTGATGTACAACTTTTTACCACAGGTGGAAGTCCACTTACCCAGCTCTATTTTTATGGTCAATTGTATCCTAATTGAAACAGAAAATGAAATTGTACTCTCTCCTCCTTACATTATCCAGACCATGTAAATTTTCTTCAACTTTTAAAGTAGGAGATTTCTTCAATATCAAGGGAAAGACAGATCAAGAAACTTATATCCAGTCACAAGATGGTGATGGAGTAGGTGAACATACCAACTTCCACCTCCCAGAACCAAAGTGGAATACAACTTAATTTTAAGAACCATCGTCTCGAAAAACCAACTTTGGACTAAACTAAGAGGACTTTTCAACCAAGGAACACTGAAGAAACCACACTGAGACTGGTAAGAAAAGCTGAAACATGAGCTTTTCAGAAGAGTTGCCCAGCTTTTTCCTGCATCAATTTAGGGAAGTTTTTAGCTATGATTTGATTGAACAAAGTCTCTATCCCTTGTTTTTTCTCTTCTTCTTCAGGAACTCCTTTGATACAGATGTTATTTCTCTTCATGTTGTCACAGAGTTCTCTTAGAGTTTCCTCAGACATTTTGAGTCTCTTTTCTTTTTGTTGCTCTGCTTCTGTGCCTTCGTTTATCTTGTCCTCTAACTTGCTGATTTGATTCTCAGTTTCATCTATTCTGCTTTTAATTTTGTCTATTGTGGTTTTCATTTCTGATATTGTATTTGTCATTTCTGACTGATTATTTTTTATTATTTCAATGTCCTTTTTTATATTGCTATCTCTTTATTTAGTTGTTCATTATGACCACTTATTGTTGTTCTAAGATCTTTGAGCATCTTAACAATCATTATTTTAAACTCTACATCCAGTAATTTGGTTATATCTGACTCATTTAAGTCCTTTTCTGGGGATTTCTCTTGATTCAATTGGGTTGCATTTCTCTGCCTTCCCATTTTGTCTGTGTATAAGAAGGGTGTGGCCACAGGAGTCCCACGGGTGTGGCCTCTGTGTTCCCTAGGTGTGATCCATCTGCAGGTCCACCACTGCCTCTGCCACTTGGAGCGAATGGCAGCCTAGAGAGACTTGTGTGGTGGGAAGTGAGTTTAGCAGAGAAGGGAGGGTCCTGATCCACAGGAACAAAGCCCCAGCCTGCAGCCCAAGAGCCTAGAAGAGGCGTATGGACAGTATTTAGCTGTGAAACAAGTCAAGATACTGTTTGTAAGAAAAAGACAGATCTCTCAAACCCAGGATTCTTCTTAAAGATACTGTGCAGAAAACCTCTCTCACAACCACCCACCCAGGGCTCCCAGGAATGAAGAAAGAGGAGAGGACCAGAGCAGTGGGAAAGAAAGTATAATCTAGGAGGCACAGGGAGAAACACTTTGAGGGACAGTCACCCTAACTCCTGGGCTGCCACTCCCCAAATCTGAAGTGAATATTTCCCCTGGAAACAGCAATACCAGCGAAGGGAAACAGGACACGAGCCAAACAAGCTCTTCCATGGCACTTAGAGCAGAGTCACTTAGAAGGAGAAAGCCTTAAGAAATACAGTATTGAGTGCTACAGTCTGAGCTGCAGAACCCCCAACCACACTGCTGAGGGCTTGCCAGAGGGTTGGTGGCAGCAGGACGCAAAAACACAGTCCCATAGGTGGAGGTAGAAGCCAGGCCAGCCATGACTGAGGGACAGCGTGAGCTCGGTTTCACCCAGCAGAGGAGGAAGGGGCACACAAAAGTAGTACCACTCAACTGTGGGTTGGGTGAGCAAGAACAGTCCCATCTGCAATCCTGCTCTCAGGGGAAAAGTGAAAACCTGGGAACTGAAGAGACCTGCGGCTGAGCAAAGGTGCTCACAACTGCCTGATGTGCTGAAGCACCATAGCATTATTTCAAAAGGAGAGAAGCACCCTCATGTTTATGGTGGCATTGTTCACAATAGTGAAGAACAGGAAACTGCCCAAGTGTCTGTTAGTGGACGAGTGGATTAAAAAGCAGTGGTACATATATACAATGGAATACTTTGGGCCATGAAAAAGAAGGAAATATTACCTTTTCCACAACATGGATGGACCTGGAAACTATTATGTTAAGTGACATAAGCCAGGTAGAGAAAGAAAATTATCACATGACCTTACTCATTTGAGGAATCCAGTGAACAATGTGAACTGAGGAATAGAATTGTGACAGAGGAGAGATCAAAGGGACCAACGGAAAAGAGAACAGAGGGAAAGGGGATGATAGGATGGGATAAACCTGAAGTGAAGGGAATAGGGTGCTATGGGGAGGGGGGCAAGGAGGATGTTTAGGCAAATACAGGGGAGGGGAGTGCATTCGGGGAAACACTAGAATCTATGTAAACACAATAATTTAAAATCAATAAAAAAAGAAACTTATACCCAAAGACAAAATAAATAAATAAATAAATAAATAAATAAATAAATAAATAAATAAATAAGAGAAACACAGGATTCTGACTTTTCCCCTTATCATTGAAAATTTCCAACCAAGATACAATGAACTAGTGAGAATCCTGCCCTTTCCCAGAGCCAAAAGTGTTTCTCATTTATGTGATTACTTTACAGGGTTGGCACCGGTCATATCAATTCTCCTCTGGCGCCCCTCTGGGTGTCTCAGTGAAAGGAATATGATCGATGTGAAAATCTACCAAAAAATTTCCCACACCCGTGGAACACAACCTAACATTAAAGAATAATACATAGGAACTCTATATTCTAGGTATGAATAGCAGCTATTTAGTTTGTAGATTTCAGCTATGTTGAAATATATATGAAATAATTTTGCCTGTGTGGTTCCATTATCACTTGATTTACATATTTTCTGCAGACAGATAAAAAACAACAACTATGATTAAATGGATACACTTTTCTGGCTGTTCAAGTGTTTTATATTAAATCCAGCTATCAATCAGAAATGATATTATTTAGTAGTAAAAGAGACTGACAAAAAGTGCCTTAAGTAATGTAGAAGTGGCCTGACCAGGAGGTGGCTCAGTGGATAGAGCATCAGAATGGGACACAGAGGACCCAGGTTCAAAACCCCAAGGTCGCTGGTTTGAGAGTGGGTTTATCTGGCTTGAGCGCAGGCTCATCAGCATTAGCACAGGTTCCCTGGCTTGAGTGTGGGATCATATACATGACCCCAAGGTTGCTGGCTTGAAGCCCAGGGTCGCTGGCTTGAGCAAAGGGTCACTCACTCTGCTGTAGCCCCCCAGTCAAGGCACATATAAGAACGCAATCAATAAACAACTAAGGAGCTCCAACAAAGAATTGATGCTTCTCATCTCTCTCCCTTTCTGTCTGTCTGTCCCTATCTGTCCCTCTCTCTAACTCTCTCTGTCTCTGCCAAAACAAAAAATAAAGAAATAATGAAGTTAATTTTTTCCTATAAAATAAGTCTAGAAATGGAGATTTCAACCTGACATTCGAGAACTGAGCTTTACTTTTTTTTTTCTGAGCTTTACTATCTTAACCCATGTCTTTTCTCTTCATGATCCAAGAGGCCTATCACTGTGATTAGTTTGTATTTTTTCTTTTTTTTTTTTTTTCATTTTTCCGAAGCTGGAAATGGGGAGGCAGTCAGACAGACTCCCGCATGTGTCCGACAGGGATCCACCCGGCATGCCCACCAGGGGGCGATGCTTTGCCCCTCTGGGGCATCGCTCTGTTGTGTCCAGAGCCATTCTAGCACCTGAGGCAGAGGCCACAGAGTCATCCCCAGCGCCCGGGCCATCTTTGCTCCAATGGAGCTCGCTGTGGGAGGGGAAGAGAGAGACAGAGAGGAAGGAGAGGGGGAGGGGTGGAGAAGCAAATGGGCACCTCTCCTGTGTGCCCTGGCTGGGAATCGAACCCAGGACTCTGACATGCCAGGCCGATGCTCTACCGCTGAGCCAACTGGCCAGGGCCAGTTTGCATTTTTTCAAGGTCAAAGATCACTTCTTTTTTATTTTTTAGAGAGAGAGAGGAACAGATAGGGACAGACAGGGACAGATAGGAATGGAGAGAGATGAGAAGCATTAACTCATAGTTCCGGCACCTTAAGTTGTTCATTGATTGCTTTCTCACATGTGCCTTGACCAAGGGGGCTCCAACCCAGCCAATTACACCTTGATCAAGCCAGCAACCTTGGGCATTAAGCCAGCAACCTTTGGGTCACATCTATGATCCCATGCGCAAGTCGGCGACCTCAGGGTTTTGAACCTGGGTCCTCAGCATCCCAGGCTGATGCTCTGTCCACTGCACCACAACCTTATCAGGCAGCTATAGCATCTAGCAGATATTGGCTCTACACATTATGTGTGGAATAAAAAGATAGGTAAAAGAAATTATGAATAAATGAATGAAAAATAAATTGAAGACAAGTCTAGCGAGGGGAGATTTAAATGTACAATTGCTGCACAAGGCAGCAGTACATTTATTACTCAGTACTTCATTAATGGAGTTTTGTAGTATATATACCAGAGAAAATCTTATAGGGAGAAATGATAAATTAAACTGCATACTGCTTGATGAGCAGGATGCAAATAGAAAACAAAGTTGTATCTCGGCACTAGGAACACAGAATTTGGAGTCAAAGATTGGTTTGCAGTCTTAACCACCAACTAGATGTGTGATTTTTGGCATAGTAAGGAAAACTCTCTGAACCTCTATCTATAAATTGAAAATAATAATTTCTTTATAGATTCTTATGAGGTTTCCTCTATCTTTCAATTCTCCTTTTAAATTTATATCACCTTATTTTATTTCATGTTTCTTATAAATCCTTCTCTCTCTCTCTCTCTCTCTATATATATATATATATATATATATATATATATATATGCATCTTGGTGTATATATAGATATACATAAATATATAGAGATTCTTTTTTAGGAACTTGTGATGGTTAATTTTATGTGTCAACTTGACTGTACCAAGGTATGTCCAGATTAAACATAATTTCTGAGTGTATCGTGAGGGTGTTTTCAAATGAAACTAGTATTTGAATCAGGGAACTCAGTACAGTAGATTGCCCTCCCCAATATGGGCAGGTATCATACAATCCAAAGAGGGCTCAAATAGAACAACACAGAGAATGGGAGGATTTGTCATCTTCTTGCACAGATATAGATGATGATATAGATCAGTGGTAGTCAACCTGGTCCCTACCACCCACTAGTGAGTGTTCCAGCTTTCATGGTGGGCAATAGTGGAGCAACCAAAGTGTAAATAAAAAGATAGATTTAACTATAGTAAGTTGTTTTATAAAGATTTATTCTGCCAAACTTAGCAAAAATCCAAAATAAAGTACTTGGTAAGTTATTATTATATGCTTTAATTTGCTATAACTGCTTTATAAATTTTATAAAGCAAAGTTATGTTCCTATTTTATAAATCACCATTACTGTGGAACCGGTGGGTGGTTAGAAAATTTTACTACTGACAGAGATACGAAAGTGGGCGATAGATATAAAAAGGTTGACTACCCCTGATATAGATAGAAATAGATATAGATACAAATACAGATACAGATGATATAGATATAGATATTCTATTGGTTCTGTTTCTCTGGAGAACCCTAATATACTTGTCATAAAGAAAACTTCATTTTCTTATCACAAAATAGCTAAAAAATTCCTTCAATCCCAAGATGTTCCTCAGTGTCCATTAAACATTTTTTTTCACTTCCTCATTCCATTCATTTATTTTATTTCCTGATAATATTCTAGACCCTGGGGAGTTCACACTGAATAAGACCTGTTTCTTACATTCTTGTGAATTAAACAGACACTAAAAAGAGAAATACAGGCCCTGGCTGGTTGGCTCAGCAATAGAGCATTGGCCTGGTGTGTGAAAGTCCCAGGTTCGATTCCCAGTCAGGGCACACAGGAGAAGTGCCCACCTGCTTCTCCACCCTTCCTCCTCTCCTTTCTCTCTATCTCTCTCTTCCCCTCCCGCAGCCAAGGCTCCATTGGAGCAAAGTTGGCCAGGCACTGAGGATGGCTCCATGGCCTCCACCTCAGGCACTAGAATGGCTCCAACCACAACAGACCAGTGCCCCAGATGGGCAGAGCATTGCCCCCCCGGTGGTCATGCCAAGTGGAATCCTGGTCGGACGCATGATGGATTCTGTCTGACTCCTCACCTCTCACTTCAGAAAAAGAGAGAGAGAAATACAGCTTTAAATAAATGTTCTAAAGCAGTGGTCCCCAACCTTTTTGGGGCCACGGACCAGTTTAATGTCAGAAAATATTTTGGGATGGATAAATGTATCACGTGACCAAGACAAGCGTCAAGAGTGAGTCTTAGACGGATGTAACAGAGGGAATCTGGTCATTTTAAAAAAATAAAACATTGTTCAGACTTAAATATAAATAAAAAGGAAATAATGTAAGTTATTTATTCTTTCTCTGTGGACCGATACCAAATGGCCCACGGACCAGTACCGGTCCGCAGCCAGGGGGTTGGGGACCACTGCTCTAAAGGAAATAATAACACAGTGATTAAGAGAAAAAATAGTCATGTTAGGTGGAGTGTGTAAGGCCAGTGGCTGCACTGTGGTCATGAAGGTTCCCATTGGATTCGAGCAGATGGTAAAGAAACTGTGGAGCCTGAAAGTGGCAGGCCATTTCATTTATTAAAGGCTCCTAACAGCAGACAAGCAAACAGGCAGGAAATACCGCTTCCCTTTCTCCCATCTCAGGACCCCATCAGTCTCAGCACTCCCCAGCCAAACAGGCTGGGCTCAAATCTCAGGGGTTCCAACCCCTCAGCCCTGCCCCATCTCTCTCTGCACTCCCCAGCTAAACAGACTGGAGTAAAAAACCCTTCTCCAGCAAACAATAGTAAACAATCTTCCCTCCCAAGAAGAAAGGCAGTCCCCAGCAATTTGCAATCTGCACCCCTGAGGGCAAGTACCAGCAGCCTTTCATAGACTGTGGTGCTGCCCCATGCCAATGCAAAATACAAGCTAGCAAACTTAAACATGCTTGTTTACCCAACATGGGAGGATTATGGGAACCTTGTCTAAATCCTTAATATCTAAACTGAGGTGTAAAGAAACCATGACTCAGCCATATTAAGAGCTAGAATTACACCTGGGAAATAAATTTTCCAGGCAGAGGAAATAGCAGTGACTCAAAACTGAAGAGTTTGAGAAACAGGAAGAGGGTGTATCAGTTAAAGTAATGATAATTATACTCCAAAATCTCAGTGGCTAAACAAAGTAAAAATTTATTTTCTATTTACTTCAAGTCTAATTGATAGCTGAGGTTTTCATCTATATCCAACTAACAGATGAAGGGATTATATCAGGAATTTCTTTATAATCCAGATTTATAAGTGATATGTTACCTCTATTCCCATTTCACTAGAAGGGCTCAGTCAGTGGCCACACCTAATAGCAAGGGGTGATGAGAAACATCATTTTAGGATTTCAGTCTAATTGTGGGTTCAGAGGAGCAGTTTCCTGAGGAACTAGACAGTCTCTAACATAGAAAGCCAGTGTGGCTAGAGGTTAATCATTTAAATTTGGGGGGTGGGGAGGAGAAAAGAATGAGCTGGGAGAAAAGGTAGGGTAGAAAACAAAATAACTTGACACTGAAAAGTATGCAGAAGCAAAATCAGGCAAGCCTTGCAGGACATGGAAAGAAGTTCTAATTTTAATCAAAGAGCAATGGAAATCCACTGAAAAGTTTTAAGCATGAAAGAGACATACACGATCAACTTTATCTTTTTAAAGAGATCTCTTTGCTGGGGAAAGAATGGATTTGAAAGGAGCAAGAAGGTTAAGAGACTACTGGAAAAGTTGAGGTGGAACATGACCAAGTGTGTAGTAATATAATGTTATAGTAGTTAAATATATAGAAATGTAAAAAAAACAAAAATATGGAAGATATATTAAAGTAACTAAAATAATATTAAAAATAATTATTAAAATTAAATATAGTTGTGCCATTTGGATAGGAATTAATACAGTGGGTGCAGATGTGATAAACAGACTCTGACTTTCGAGCGGGACCCAGTTAGTGTGTGTGAAGTTATACATAGATAGGAAGTGATTTGGCATCATAACTTTGTAAATTAACATAAATAAGAACATTTTAAAAAGTGGTTTGATGTAAACATTTCAGTAGATTCACATAAAAGAAGATTCCCTGTGAGGTACTCCCAAAAAAGGTGGTTTGAGATGATAATCCTATAGATTGACATCTGTTAGAAGGCATTGGCCAGAAAAGGTACTAAAGCTGAGGGGCCCCCCTGCTGCAGTAGTCGCCCAGACTCCAATGTGAATGTGGACTGTCTCCATGCTGCTCTGAGATCTGACCAAAGCCAGCCGAGAGAAGCATGCCGATGGGGTCCCCTGTCCCCAGGCATGCCATAGGATTTGTGAGTAATAAATTGCCTGTGTGATTATTGCAACTAACTCTGTGTCAGTCATGTTTTTCCTCTGGTGGCAGATAGTGTTGGCACTTACATTAGTATCCTCATAGCCGCCTCAAAAGTAGTCTCGAATAGGCTGCCAGCCCTGCTGATAAGCAGGAGTGTCCCACTGCATCAGGGACGCCTGATCAACATAGAGCTTGGGCTCTACTGGGACAGCAGGGTTTGCTGAAAAATACTGACAGTGGAGATGGAGAAGATTGGTTGGATTTGAGATATATTTTGGAGGTAAAATCAACAAATATATAGTTGATTGGTAACCATTTCATGACTAAATGATTAATGAAATATATGAGGATGTCTAACAGACCACATACTGTGTCAAACTCTATGCGAAGAGCTTTTACATGGATTATGACATTTATCTCTTACAACAATCTTATGAAGTGGTTATTATATATTATTCCATTTTACATATGAGAAAATTAAGGCTCAGAGTTTACATCACTTGCTCATGGTTATACAAGCCAGGATTAGAACACAGACATTCTGATTTCAGACCCCTTATCAGACTGGTCCTAAACCATCCACAAGTTTCTCCTAAAAGGAGCATATCTATGAACGATAATCTTCAAATGACCCGAAACTCGCAGCCCCACCATTCACCTCAGCCTCAGATACACAGAAGGTTTTTAAAAAGCATAGTGCAGTACTAGGTAAACTCAAAGATGCTGGAGGTATTTATGGTGCCCCATCTTTTGGGGAGTTCACATCTTGTTTTCAAAATCCCTGTATTTGGTAACACCTGTTAAAGCCAGTTGTAATGTATTTGTAAGATCAATTGCTCAGAGGAGAGTCTGTTCTGAATTAGAAGATTGTTGCTGCCAAGGAGCCCCTGGGGGTGGGGAGTTGGGGCCGGAGGGCTGTACATGGGCTCAGCATGGCAGGCCCCTTTGCTGATAATGAGTGGGAAAATGTGGCCAGTAAGGCCCACAGAAAGAAAAACACTTAAGCCTCTTGATGAAAGGCCAGATGAGAAGGTAAGCGTTATAATTCAACTGAAAATAAAAGCCAGCAGTAGGTTATTCTTCCTTCCAGGCAGTTTACAGGACTGCTTTCCTGCAGTTATAGTGGCAGTGATGGATTATCTGGGAAGGTGAAGCAGCTGAGTTGATCTACCCCTCCTCTCCAGCCCCCAAATCCCCCTCAGGCTACAAGGTTTCAGGCAGCTTTAATCCCTCTTAGCCTCCACTCTCCCACAGATCCCAAGATAAATCCTAGGAGTTGCAGGGCCTGGAGAGCATTCTCCCAAACTGTTTCCTGAAATCCAAGCTGGAAAGACAGAAGTTGGTCTTCAGGTGCTTGCCAGAAGACCCCATTCATTATGTGTATTGTATAATACATATTTATTATACAATACATTTTTAAATAAAATATGTATTTCCGATGGCTTTAGGCGACCCCTGTGTTTTGGTCATTCAACCCCCGCTGGGGTCGCGACCCACAGGCTTAAAGCAATTAGAGATAGAACAATAAATAGACAAGAGATATCCTGTCTCTTTCCATGCTTTTCTTATCCTGTCTGAAAATCTTGGGTTCAGTACCTGATGCACCAAGTAGCACAGCAGGAGTGGAAGAAAGGCCCTGAGACTAATCTGTATAGGGATATTGAACCTGTTTCGAGAGAAGATAATTCTCCACCAAGAACCAGTCCAACTTTTAGTCCCAGTCATATTTGCTTCACAGGAAATCCTTTTAAGACCATTCCATGAAATTTTACCATTTTATACCAAATCAATTTTATACAATCTGGAATAAGAAATCCTACCCAATTATAACTATTATGTACTCTAAGTATTAGTATTGAAGAAAAATGTGGGTGTGATAAAATTGTATGGGGTTTAGAGTAAAACAAACCTGGGTTCAAATTATACCATTCATAAGTACGGTCCTAAACAATTCTAATTTTTCAGCTGTAAAAGTAACATAATCCCTGAAAACTACTGTGGGGATAAAGTTAGATATGTAACTCTTCTAACAACAATAAAATATCAGTATCCATTCTTTTTTTTAAAATTAATTAATTAATTTATTTATTAATTTACTAGGGTGACATCAATAAATCAGGGTACATACGTTCAAAGAAAACATGTCCAGGTTATCTTGTCAATCAATCATGTTGCTTACCCATCACCCAAAGTCAGATTGTCCTCTGTCAACTTCTATCTAGTTTTCTTTGTGCCCCTCCCCCACCCCCCACCCCTGTAACCACCACACTCTTATCGATGTCTCTTAGTCTCGTTTTATATCCTACCTACATATGGAATAATGCAGTTCCTGTTTTTTTCTGATTTACTTATTTCACTTCGTATAATGTTATCAAGATCCCACCATTTTGCTGTAAATGATCCGATGTTATCACTTCTTATGGCTGAGTAGTATTCCATAATGTATATGTACCACAATCTTCTTTATCCAGTCTTCTATTGACAGGCTTTTTGGTTGTTTCCATATCCGGGCCACTGTGAACAATGCTGCAATGAACATGGGGCTGCATGTGTCTTTATGTATCAATGTTTCTGAGTTTTGGGGGTATATACCCAGTAGAGGGATTGCTGGGTCATAAGGTAGTTCTATTTTCAGTTTTTTGAGGAGCCACCACACTTTCTTCCATAATGGTTGTACTACTTTACATTCCCACCAACAGTGAATGATGGTTCCTTTACCTCCACAGCCTCTACAACATTCGCTATTACCTATCTTGCTAATAATAGCTAATCTAACAGGTGTGAGGTGGTATCTCATTGCAGTTTTGATTTGCATTTCTATAATAACTAAAGAAGATGAGCATCTTTTCATATATATGTTGGCCATTTGTATTTCTTCCTGGGAGAAGTGTCTGTTCATGTCCTCTTCCCATTTTTTTATTGGATTGTTAGTTTGTTTGTTGTTGAGATTTATGAGTTCTTTGTACATTTTGGATATTAGGCCCTTATCTGAGAAGTTGTTTGAAAATATCATTTCCCATTTAGTTGGCTGTCTGTTTATTTTGTTATCAGTTTTTCTTGCTGAGCAAAAACTTCTTAGTCTGATGTAGTCCTATTCATTGATTTTTTACTTCACTTCTCTTGCCTTTGGAGTCAAATTCATAAAATGCTCTTTAAAACCCAGGTCCATGAATTTAGAACCTATGTCTTCTTCTATGTACTTTATTGTTTCAGGTCTTATGTTTAGATCTTTGATCCATTTTGAATTAATTTTAATACAAGGGGACAAACTGTAGTCCAGCTTCATTCTTTTGCATGTGGCTTTTCAGTTTTCCCAGCACCATTTGTTGAAGAGGCTTTCTTTTCTCCATTGTGTGTTGTTGGCCCCTTTATCAAAAATTATTTGACTATATATATGTGGTTTTATTTCTGGACTTTCTATTCTGTTCCATTGGTCTGAGTGTCTATTTTTCTGCCAATACCATACTGTTTTGATTGTTGTGGCCCTATAATATAGTTTGAAGTCAGGTATTGTAATGACCGCAGCTTCATTCCTTTTCTTTAGGATTGCTTTGGCTATTCGGGGATTTTTATACTTCCATATAAATCTGATGATTTTTTGTTCCATTTCTTTAAAAAATGTCATTGGAATTTTGATGGGAATTGCATTAAATTTGTAAATTGCTTTGGGTAATATGGCAATCTTGATTATATTTATTCTTCCTAACCAAGAACAAGGAATATTCTTCCATCTCATTATATCTTTTTCAATTTCCCTTAACAATGGTTTGTAGTTTTCATTATATAAGTCCTTTACATTCTTTGTTATGCTCATTCATAGGTATTTTTGTTGTTGTTGTTGCAATCATGAAGGGGATTATTCTTTTGAGTTTGTTCTCAATTGTTTTCTTGTTTGCATATAGAAAAGTTATGGACTTTTGTATGTTAATTTTTTATCCTGCGACCTTACTGTATTGGCTTATTGTTTCTAGTAGTCTTTTTGTGGATTCTTTGGGGGTTTTGATGTATAGGATCATATCATCTGCAAAAAGTGATACCTTTACTTCTTCTTTTCTGATATGGATGCCTTTTATTTCTTTGTCTTGTATGATTGCTCTGGCTAGAACCACTAGTACCACATTAAATAAGAGTGGAGATAGTGGACAACCCTGTCTTGTTTCTGATTTAAGGGGGAAAGCCTTCAACTTTGTGCCATTTAATATGATGTTAGCTGATGGTTTATCATATATGGCCTTTATCATGTTGAGATATTTTCCTTCTATACCCATTTTGTTGAGAGTCTTAAACATAAAATTGTGTTGTATTTTATCGAATGCCTTTTCTGCATCTATAGATAAGATCATGTGGTTTTTGTTCTTTGTTTTGTTGATATAGTATATTCCATTAACTGTTTTACGTATGTTGAACCATCCTTGAGGTTCTTGGGATGAATCCCACTTGATCATGATGTATTTTTTTTTTTAATATGTTGTTGTATTCAATTTGCTAGTATTTTGTTTAGTATTTTAGCATCTGTATTCATTAGAGACATTGGTCTGTAGTTAGTTTTTTTTTTTTTTTTTTTTTTTGTGCTGTCTTTGCCTGGTTTCGGTATGAGGGTTATGTTGGCCTCATAAAATGTGTTTGGAAGTATTGCTTCTTCTTCAATTTTTTGGAAGACTTTGAGTAGAATAGGAACCAAGTCTTCTTTGAATGTTTGATAAAATTCGCTGGTATAGCCGTCTGGGCCTGGACTTTTATTTTGGGGGAGGTTTTTAATGGTGTTTTCTATTTCTTCTCTACTAATAAGTCTGTTTAGGCTTTCTGCTTCTCTTGACTCAGTCTAGGAAGGTTGTATTGTTCTAGGAATTTATCCATTTCTTTTAGGTTGTTGAGTTTAGTGGCATAAAGTTTTTCATAGTATTGTACAATAATACTTTGTATATCTACAATGTCCATGGTGATATCTCCTCTTTCATTTTGGATTCTGTTTATATGAGTTCTTTCTCTTTTTTCCTTGGTAAGTCTTGCCAAGGGTTTGTCAATTTGTTGACTTTTCAAAGAAACAGCTCCTTGTTCTATTAATTTTTTCTATAGTTTTTCTGTTCTCTATTTCATTTATTTCTGCTCTGATTTTTATTATCTCCTTTCTTTGGCTGGTTTTGCGTTATCTTTGTTCTTCTTTTTCCAGTTTCTTAAGGTATGAAGTAAAGTGGTTCACTTGGGCTATCTCTTCTTTGTTCATATATGCCAGAAGTGATATGAACGTCCCTGTTATTACTGCTTTTGCTGCATCCCATAGATTCTCTTATGTCGTATTGTCATTTTCATTTATCTTTATATATCTTTTGATCTCTGCACTTATTTCTTTGACCCATTCATTTTCTAAAAGTATGTTGCTTAGTTTCCAAATTTTTGTGGGGGTTTTTTCCTCCTTTTTGCTGTTGAATTCTAGTTTCAAGACTTTGTGATCAGAAAATATGATCAGAATTGGTACAACTTCAATTTTTCTGAATTTGCTGATGCTGTTTTTGTGGTCAACATATGGTCAATTCTTGAGAATGATCCATGTACACTGGAGAAAAATGTATACTCTGTCACTTTGGGATGAAATGTTCTGTAAATGTCTATCATATCCAGGTGCTCTAGTGTTTTGTTTAAGGCCAATATATCTTTATTGATCCTCTGTTTGGATGACCAATCTAGAGCCATCAGCAGTGTATTGAGGTCTCCAAGTATGATTGTATTTTTGTCAGTTTTTGTTTTAAGGTAAATAAGTAGCTGTCTTATATATATTGGTGTTTTTTGGCTTGGTGCATATATATTAAAAATTGTTATGTCTTCTTGATTCAGTATCCCCTTATCCATTATGAAATGGCCATTTTTGTCTCTGAGTACTTTTGCTGTCTTGTAGTCAGCATTATCCGATATGAGTATTGCCATGCCTGTTTTTTTTTTTTGTTTTTTTTTTTAGATGTTATTTGCTTGGAGTATTGTTTTCCAGCCTTTCACTTTGAAATTGTTTTTATCCTTGTTGCTTAGATGAGTTTCTTGTAGGCAGCATACAGTTGAATTCTTTTTTAATCCATTCTGCTACTCTGTGCCTTTCTATTGGTGAGTTTAATCCATTTACATTTCGTGTAATTATTGGCCCTTGTCAGTTCCCTATTGCCATTTTATAGATTGCTTTTTGTTAGTTTTGTGTCTAGTTTGATCCTTCTCTTTAATTTTTCTGTTTTATTTGGTTGTATTCCATACATCTTTCCTCTGTTGCTATCTTTTTTAAATCATGTGCTTCTGTGGCGGTTTTTTCAATGGTGGTTACCATTAAGTAATGAAAATGGTTCCTACCCTGTTCATTGTAGTGCAGTATCTTGTGAGTACTTTTGCATTCCATCGTTCTTTGCTACTGTTAATCTTCATCCTCTCCCCCTCCCTTTTTATTTGTTGTTGTCACAGTTTAAATTTTGTTTTATTGTTTTCTTCTTGGAGCTTTTACTTGTGGCTTTGTTTTTTTTGTTCTTTGTATCTGATTGGAGAACCCCCTTTAGTAATTCCTGCAGTGGCGGTTTTCTGATGATAAATTCCCTCATCTTTTCTGTATCTGTGAATGTTTTATTTCTCCCTTGTATTTGAAGGATAGCTTTGATGGGTATAGTATTCGTGGCTGAAAGTTCCTTTCTTTTAGGACTTTAAATATTAGGGTCCACTCTCTTTTAGCTTGTAAAGTTTCTGTTGAGAAATATGATGATAATCTAGTGGGCCTTCCTTTATATGTTGTATTCTTCTTTTCCCTGGATGCCTTGAGAATTTTTTCTTCATCATTGGTTTGTGCCAATTTCATTATGATGTCCCTTGGAGTAGGTTTGTTGTGGTTAAAAAAACTCAGAGTTCTGTTTGCTTTTTGAATTTGAGGCTTTAATTCTTTCCACAGGCTTGGGAAGTTCTCATCTACTATTTGTTTGAATATGTTCTCCATTCCATTTTCTCTCTCTTCTCCCTCTGATATACCTATTATTCTTATGTTATTCTTTTTGATGGAGTCAGATAATTCCTGTAGGGCTATCTCATTTTTTTTTTTTAATTTTTGAGTCTCTTTCTTCTTCTCTGTTGTGCCTCAAGTTGCTTGTTTTCTATTTCACTAATCCTACCTTCTATCTGGCCTGTTCTATTAGCTAAGCTTGTTACCTCATTTTTCAGCTTGTGAATTGAGTTTTTCATCTCTGTTTGATTTGTTTTTATAGTTTCAATTTCCTTGGTAATATATTTTTTGTGTTCATTGAGTTGTTTTCTGAGCTCTCTAAATTGCCTTTCTGTGTTTTCTTGTACATTTCTGAGTGTTTTTAGAATTTTCATTTTAAATTCTCTGTCATTTAGCCCCAAGGTTTCCAATATATTAAATTTTTTCTCCATAGATTTTTCCTCATCTATCTTTGTTACCTCTCTGTTTTTTGTATCCATGATATTTGATTTTCTCTTCCTTAGTGGCATCTGAGGGTGGTTTTGTTGATAGTATTAATGAGATTTAATTAAAAAATAAAAAGTTAAAAAATAAAAAATAAAAAAAATTTTTTTTAAAAATTAAAAATAAAAAAAATAAAAAAATTTCCTCCCTCATTTTTTCTTTTCCTCTCCTCTCCCCTCTTTTTTGAGAATATCTTTTGGTGAACTGTGAATTATATTGTGCCAAATAGAACAAACAATGCCTATAATGGAGGGCCTGAGTTGGGGAGAAGAAATAAAGGGGGCAAAGGAGGGGGGTATGGACCCACAAAATGCAAATAAGGAAAAAACTTAGGTCACGAATAAAATAATTTGCATTTAGGTGTTGGTTGACTAAGAGATTTGATGAGAGGAATAAGAGGGAAACAGGAAAATGAGGGGAAAATTAAAAAATTACTATTGTATTTAGTGGAACAAGAACTAGATAAAATGGTGAACCAAGGTTGGGAGCACTGCTAGTGAGTTAAAAAAGCAAAGTAAACCCCCCCATAATGCCACAAACATAAGTTTGAGTCCCAGAGAAGGTAATTTGTTCATTATTGAGGATTGAATGAGAGGAGACATAATGGGGAAAGGAAGAAACTAATATAGAGGGAGAAAAGAAAGAGGAAAAAAAAGAGGGAACCACTAAAAGAAAAAAAAAGAAAAAAAGGAGAGAGAGAGAGAGAGAGAGAGAGTTAAGGGGTTTGCAGTGCAACCCTCATAGAGAGAAAGGAAGAAGAAAGAAAAGATAATGGGAGATGTAACATTTATGGGTAGCGTAGTTTAAGGAGAGGAGAGAGTAAGACTGGCAGAGAATTAATGACCAAATTGAAAGAGGAAAAAAATAATCAAGACAAGAAGATAAGAGAAACAAATGAACAAATATAATAAAATGGGATAGGTTATAAAGTGTGTGGATTATTCTTGATTTTGAGAGGTTATCTTCTTGCTTTTTCTTTTCTCTCCCTCTTCCTGATTGGTGACTCTGTACCCCGGGTTCTACCCCTGTGGCACGCTCACATAGAGGTTTGCAGTTGATACGTCTCTATGGCGATATCATATATTAGACTTTGGTCTGGTTGGCAGTTGAGGCTTATTAGCATTTGTTGGCTCCGACAGTGAGAGAGTCAGTGTTCCCAGAGCCTCTCTCCTAATCTCTCCTTCCTGAATTAGTAGCCTGATAATCTAGCTCTGGGGTTGCTGCTGCCTCTGCTTGGATAGTAAGAGGCTCAAAGAGCTGGAAAATCCCCACTCTATTCCCACTCAGCACATGGCTCTGGGTAAGGCTCAGTCAGTCAGAGATGCTAGTATAATCAGGTGGGGCTTTCGCCCACACAAAGACCTCTGACTCTGCCACTCTGTCTGGTAACACGGGCAGGTGCTCACTCCCAGGGTGCTTGGAGGAATCTCTCGCTCACTATCTATGCGTGCAGCCTGGGATTTGGAGCAGGCCATCTCTTACTCCAAATGAGACCCCCACCCGCATGGAAATGTCCCAGTGTTGGAATTCGCTCTCGCTCCCTCCCCATGCATGGCTTTTTCAGGGTGCTTGGGCAGCCCAAGATTCCGTTTTCGGCCCACAGAAAGGCCCCTGACTCTTCTCGTCTGTCCAGGAACATGGGCGCCCACTCCTGAGGTGCTCAGAGGAATCTCTTGCCCACTGTCCATGTGCGCCAACCAGGATATAAGGCCGGCCGTCTCATGCTCCAAGTGAGACCCCTGTCCACATGGAAAAGTTCCAGCTTTGGAATTAGCTCTCACTCCCTCCCCATGCGTGGCTTTTTCAGGGCGCTGGGGCAGCCCAGAAATTCTGCTTTCAGCCCACACAAAGGTCCCTGACTCTGCCTCTCTGTGGGGTAACACGGGTGCCCACTCCCGGGGCTCTAGGAGGAATCTCTTGCCCACTATCTGTGTGCGCCAACCAGGAGATCGGGGCGAATGGCTGCCCCACTTGTCTTTCTTTGTGTGGGATTGGCGCGAGTGCTAGCTTGTATTGGCTGGGTTGCCACAGGCACAGTTTTTCCTCGGCTTGGATCTCCGTGCCACAGTCTGATTTGGCCGTTTTTGCTGCGGCCTGGATCTATTTCTCCCCTTTGCCCACCTTAGTTTCTAAAACTCTCAGTTCCCAGTGAAAGCAGCCCTATTTAGGTTAGTGAGGAAGGTGGAGTATTTCTTACTCCCTATTTCCTTCGGGGTTTGATTATATATTTAGCCAATTTTTCACTCGACCATACCTTCAGGTGTATTGTGGAACATCTGGAGGCTCCAAGGATAGATTTTTCTGTTTCTGGTTGAAGATCTTGTTGAGTTTTTGGGGAGATTTATCGGTATCGCTCCCTACAGCACCATTACTCTGACATCATCTCCAGTATCCTTTCTTTAATTCAAATGGAAGTGAATTTGAATTAAACTAGAAATAAATGCAAAAAATAAGGATGGTTGTTTTCTTCCTCGTTGTAACAGCAATATAGTCTTTTTTGTATATATACCATGTAACGCTTCGCAAAGAATGTTCACATTCAATTTGTAACACATTCAGTCTTCAGAGTCCCATAAATACACACTGCTTCAATTCTAAGTCAATAGTAGGGTAACTATACTTTTTTTTTTTTAATAATTTTATTTTTTTAATGGGGTGACATCAATAAATCAGGATACATATATTCAAAGATAACAAGTCCAGGGTATCTTGTCGTTCAATCATGTTGCATACCCGTCACCCAAAGTCAGATTGTCCTCCGTCACCTTCTATCTTGTTCTCACTGTGCCTCTCCCCCTCCCCCTTTCCCTCTCCCATTCCCCCCTCCCCCCTGTAACCACCACACCCTTATCAATGTCTCTCAGATTCACTTTTATGTCCCACCTATGTATGGAATAATGCAGTTCCTGGTTTTTTCTGATTTACTTATTTCGCTTCGTATCATGTTATCAAGATCCCACCATTTTGCTGTCAATGTTCCGATGTCATCATTTCTTATGGCTGAGTAGTATTCCATAGTGTATATGTGCCACATCTTCTTTATCCAGTCATCTATTGACGGGCTTTTTGGTTGTTTCCATGTCCTGGCCACTGTGAATAACGCTGCAATAAACATGGGGCTGCATGTGTCTTTACGTATCAATGTTTCTGAGTTTTGGGGGTATATACCCAGTAGAGGGATTGCTGGGTCATAAGGTAGTTCTATTTTCAGTTTTTTGAGGAACCACCATACTTTCTTCCATAATGGTTGTACTACTTTACATTCCCACCAACAGTGTATGAGGGTTCCTTTTTCTCCACAGCCTCTCCAACATTTGCTATTATCTGTCTTGCTAATAATAGCTAATCGAACAGGTGTGAGGTGGTATCTCATTGCCGTTTTGCTTTGCATTTCTCTAATAGCTAAAGAAGATGAGCATCTTTTCATATATCTGTTGGCCATTTGTATTTCTTCCTAGGAGAAGTGTCTGTTCATATCCTCTTCCCATTTTTTTATGGGATTGTTTGTTTGTTTGATGTTGAGTTTTATGAGTTCTTTGTATATTTTGGATATTAGGCCCTTATCTGAGCTGTTGTTTGAAAATATCATTTCCCATTTAGTTGGCTTTCTGTTTATTTTGTTATCAGTTTCTCTTGCTGAGCAAAAACTTCTTAGTCTGATGTAGTCCCATTCATTAATTTTTGCCTTCACTTCTCTTGCCATTGGAGTCAAATTCATAAAATGCTCTTTAAAACCCAGGTCCATGAGTTGAGTACCTATGTCTTCTTCTATGTACTTAATTGTTTCAGGTCTTATGTTTAGATCTATAATCCATTTTGAGTTAATTTTTGTACAGGGGGAGAGACTGTAGTCCAGTTTCATTCTTTTGCATGTGGCTTTCCAGTTTTCCCAGCAACATTTGTTGAAGAGGCTTTCTTTTCTCCATTGTGTGTTGTTGGCCCCTTTATCAAAAATTATTTGACTATATATATATATGTGGTTTTATTTCTGAACTTTCAATTCTGTTCCATTGGTCTGAGTGTCTATTTTTCTGCCAATACCATGCTGTTTTGATTGTCGTGGCCCTATAATAGAGTTTGAAGTCAGGTATTGTAATGACCCCAGCTTCATTCTTTTTCTTTAGGATTGCTTTGGCTATTCGGGGTTTTTTATAGTTCCATATAAATCTGATGATTTTTTGCTCTATTTCTTTAAAAAACGTCATTGGAAGTTTGATGGGAATTGCATTAAATTTGTATATTGCTTTGGGTAATATAGCCATCTTGATTATATTTATTCTTCCTAGCCAAGAAAAAGGTATATTCTTCCATCTCATTATATCTTTTTTAATTTCCCTTAAAAATGGTTTATAGTTTTCATTATATAAGTCCTTTACATTCTTTGTTATGTTTATTCCTAAGTATTTTATTTTTTTTGTTGCAATCGTGAAGGGGATTATTCTTTTGAGTTCGTTCTGAATTGTTTCATTGTTGGCATATAGAAAGGCTATTGACTTCTGTATGTTAATTTTGTATCCTGCGACCTTACTGTATTGGCTTATTGTTTCTAGTAGTCTTTTTGTGGATTCTTTGGGGTTTTCGATGTATAGGATCATATCATCTGCAAAAAGTGATACCTTTACTCCTTCTTTTCCGATATGGATGCCTTTTATTTCTTTGTCATGTCTGATTGCTGTGGCGAGAACCTCTAGTAACACATTAAATAAGAGTGGAGAGAGTGGACAACCCTGTCTTGTTCCTGATTTCAGGGGGAAAGCCTTCAGTTTAGTGCCATTTAATATGATGTTAGCTGATGGTTTAACATATATGGCCTTTATCATGTTGAGATATTTTCCTTCTATACCCATTTTGTTGAGAGTCTTAAACATAAAATTGTGTTGTATTTTATTGAAAGCCTTTTCTGCGTCTATTGATAAGATCATGTGGTTTTTGTTCTTTGTTTTGTTGATATGGTGTATTACGTTAACCGTTTTACGTATGTTGAACCATCCTTGAGATTCTGGAATGAATCCCACTTGATCATGATGTATTATTTTTTTAATATGTTGTTGTATTCGATTTGCTAGTATTTTGTTTAGTATTTTAGCATCTGTATTCATTAGAGATATTGGTCTGTAGTTTTCTTTTTTTGTGCCATCCTTGCCTGGTTTTGGTATGAGGGTTATATTGGCCTCATAAAATGTGTTTGGAAGTATTGCTTCTTCTTCAATTTTTTGGAAGACTTTGAGTATAATAGGAACCAAGTCTTCTTTGAATGTTTGATAAAATTTGCTGGTATAGCCGTCAGGGCCTGGACTTTTATTTTTGGGGAGGTTTTTAAAGGTTTTTTCTATTTCTTCTCTACTGATAGGTCTGTTTAGGCTTTCTGCTTCTTCTTGACTCGGTCTAGGAAGGTTGTATTGTTCTAGGAATTTATCCATTTCTTATAGGTTGTTGAATTTAGTGGCATAAAGTTTTTCATAGTATTCTACAATAATTCTTTGTATACCTACGGTGTCCGTGGTGATTTCCCCTCTTTCATTTTGGATTTTGTTTATGAGTTCTTTCTCTTTTTTCCTTGGTAAGTCTTGCCAAGGGTTTGTCAATTTTGTTGATCTTTTCAAAGAACCAGCTCCTTGTTCTATTAATTTTTTCTATAGTTTTTCTGTTCTCTAATTCATTTATTTCTGCTCTGATTTTTATTATCTCCTTTCTTCGGCTGGTTTTGGGTTGTCTTTGTTCTTCTTTTTCTAGTTCCTTAAGGTGGAAAGTTAAGTGGTTCACTTGGGCTCTCTCTTGTTTGTTCATATAGGCCTGAAGTGATATGAACTTCCCTCTTATCACTGCTTTTGATGCATCCCATAGATTCTGGTATGTCATATTGTCATTTTCATTAGTCTGTATATATCTTTTGATCTCTGCACTTATTTCTTCTTTGACCCATTCATTTTTTAAAAGTATGTTGTTTAGTTTCCACATTTTTGTGGGATTTTTTTCCTCTTTTTTGCAGTTGAATTCTAGTTTCAAGGCTTTATGATCAGAAAATATGCTTGGTACAACTTCAATTTTTCTGAATTTGCTGATGTTGTTTTTGTGGCCCAACATATGGTCAATTCTTGAGAATGATCCATGTACACTGGAGAAAAATGTATACTCAGTCACTTTGGGATGAAATGTCCTGTAGATGTCTATCATATCCAGGCGCTCTAGTGTTTTGTTTAAGGCCACTATGTCTTTGTTGATTCTCTGTTTGGATGACCGATCTAGAGCCGTCAGCGGTGTATTGAGGTCTCCAAGTATGATTGTATTTTTGTCAGTTTTTGTTTTCAGATCAATAAGTACCTGTCTTATATATTTTGGTGCTCCTTGGTTTGGTGCATATATATTAAGAATTGTTATGTCTTCTTGATTCAGTGTCCCCTTAGCCATTATGAAATGGCCATTTTTATCTCTGAGTACTTTTCCTGTCTTGTAGTCAGCATTATCCGATATGAGTATTGCTGCACCTGGTTTTTTTTGGATGTTATTTGCTTGGAGTATTGTTTTCCAGCCTTTCACTTTGAATTTGTTTTTATCCTTGTTACTTAAATGAGTTTCCTGTAGGCAGCATACAGTTGGATTTTCTTTTTTAATCCATTCTGCTACTCTGTGCCTTTTTATTGGTGAGTTTAATCCGTTTACATTTAGTGTAATTATTGATACTTGAGAGTTCCCTCTTGTCATTTTATATCTTGCTTTCTGTTAGTTTTGTGTCTTGTTTGATCCTTCTCTTTCATTTTTCTATCTTTTTGTTTTTATTTGTTGTATTCCATACATCTTTCCTCTGTTGCTATCTTTTTTATCTCATGTGTTTCTGTGGTGGTTTTTTCAATGGTGGTTACCTTTGAGTAATGAAAAGGGTCCCTACCCTGTTCATTGTAGCGAACTATTTTGTGAGTACTTTTGCACTCCATCGTCCTTTGCTACTGTTAATCTCCATCTTCTCCCCCTCTTTCTTTTTGTTGTTGTCACAGTTTAAATTTGGTTTTATTGTGTTCTTCTTGGAGCTTTTACTTGTTGCTCTGTTTTTTTTTGTTCTTTGTATCTGATTGGAGAACCCCCTTTAGTAATTCCTGGAGTGGGGGTTTTCTGATGATAAATTCCCTCATCTTTTCTGTATCTGTGAATGTTTTTATTTCTCCTTCATATTTGAAGGATAGCTTTGATGGGTATAGTATTCGTGGCTGAAAGTTCCTCTCTTTCAGGACTTTAAATATTCGGGTCCACTCTCTTCTAGCTTGTAGAGTTTCTGCTGAGAAATCTGATGATAATCTAATGGGCCTTCCTTTATATGTTGTATTCTTCTTTTCCCTGGCTGCCTTGAGAATTTTTTCTTTGCTGTTGGTTTGTGTCAATTTCATTATGATATGCCTTGGAGTAGGTTTGTTGGGGTTAAGAAAACTCAGTGTTCTGTTTGCTTCTTGAATTTGGGGCTTTATTTCTTTCCACAGGCTTGGGAAGTTCTCATCTATTATTTGTTTGAGTATGTTCTCCATTCCATTTTCTCTCTCTTCTCCCTCTGATATACCTATTATTCTTATGTTATTCTTTTTGATGGAGTCAGATAATTCTTGTAGGGCTATCTCATTTTTTTTAATTTTTGAGTCTCTTTCTTCTTCTCTCTGTTGTGCCTCAAGTTGCTTGTCTTCTATTTCACTAATCCTCTCTTCTATCTGACCTGTTCTATTAGCTAAGCTTGTTACTTCGTTTTTCAGCTCGTGAATTGAGTTTTTCACCTCTGTTTGATTTGTTTTTATAGTTTCAATTTCCTTGGACATATATTCTTTGTGTTCTTTGAGTTGTTTTCTGAGCTCCCTAAATTGCCTTTCTGTGTTTTCTTGTATATCTCAGAGGATTTTTAGAATTTCTATCTTGAATTCTCTGTCATTTAGCTCCAAGGTTTCCAATATATTAAATTTTTTCTCCATAGATTTTTCCTCATCTAGCTGTGTTACCTCTCTTTCTTTTGTATCCATGATATTCGATTTTCTCTTCCTTAATGGCATCTGAGGGTGGTTTTGTTGATAGTATTAATGAGATTTAATAAAGAATAAAAAGTTAAAAAAAATAAAAAATCAAAAAGAGTTGTTTTTTTAAAAAAAAATTCATAATGAAATAAAAATAAAATAAAATAATAATTTTAAAAAAAGGAAATTATTCCCCCCCTTTTTTTTTCCTCTCCTCTCCCCTTTTTCTTGAGAAAATCTTGTGGTGAACTGTGAATTATAACAAACAATGCCTGTGATGAAGGGCCTGAATTGGGGAAAAGTAATAAAGGGGCAAAAAAAATAGGGGGAGTATGGAACTACAAAAAGCAAATAAGGAAAAAATTTGGGTCAAGAATAAAATGATTTACTTTTAGGTGTTGGTTGTCTAAGAGTTATGATGAGAGGAATAAGAGGAAAACAGAAAAATGGGGGGACGAATTAAAAAAATATTATTGTATTTAGTGGAACAAGAACTAGATAAAATGGAGAGCCAGGGATGGAAGCACTGCTAGTGAGTTAAAAAGGTGAAGTAAAAACCCCCCAAAATGCCACAAACATAAGTTTGAGTCCCAGATAAGATAATTTGTTTGTTATTGAGGTTTGAATGAGAGGAGATGTAAAGGAGAAAGGAAGAAACTAATTTAGAGGGAGAAAAGAAAGAGAGAGAGAGAAAAAAAGAAGGAACCACTAAAAGAAGAAAAAAGAAAGGAGAGAGAGAGAGTTAAGGGTTTTGGAGTGCAACCCTCATAGAGAGAAAGGAAGAGGAGAAAAAAGACAATGGGAGATGTAACACGTATGGATAGTGTAGTTCAAGGAGAGGAGAGAGTAAGACCAGCAGAGAGTTAATCGGCCAAATTGGAGGAGGAAAAAAAGTATCAAGAATGAAGATAAGAGAAACAAACGAACAAATATAATAAAATGGGATAGGTTATAAAGTCAGCAGAATATTCTTGATTTTGAGAGGTTATCTTCTTGTCTTTTCTTTTCTCTCCTTCTTCCTGGTCGGAGACTCTGTACCCCAGGTTCTGCCCCTTTGGCACGCTCAGGTAGAGGTTTGCAGTTGGTAAGTCTCTATGGCAATGTCATGTATTGTGCTTTAGTCTCCTTGGGAGTCGAGGCTCATTAGCATTTATAGGCTCCGACAGTGAGAGAGTCCGTGTTCCTGGAGCCTTTCTCCTAGTCTTTCCTTCCTCAATTAGTAGCCTGATAATCCAGCTATGGGGTTGCTGCTGCCTCTGCCTAGATAGTAAGAGGTTCAAAGAGCTGGCAGCTCCCCACTCTATTCCCACTCAGCACAGGGCTCTGGGTAAGGCTCAGTCAGTCAGAACTGCTAGCATAATCAGGCGGGCTTTCCGCCCACTCAAAGACCTCTGGCTCTGCCACTCTGTCCGATAACACAGGCGGGTGCCCACTTCCGGGGCGCTTGGAGGAAACTCTCATTCACTATCTGCGCACGCAGACCAGGATATCCGGCCAGCAGTCTCACGCTCTGAGTGAAACCCCCAACCACATGGAAAAGTTGCAGCGTTGGAATTCGCTCTCGCTCCGTCCCCGTGCGCGGCTTTTGCAAGGTGCTGTGGCGGCCCAAGATTCCGCTTTTGCCCACACAAAGGCCCCTGACTCTGCCCCTCTGTGCAATAACACGGGCGCGCACTGCCGAGGCACTCGGAGGAATCGCTCACTTCCTATCTGCGTGCGCACACCAGGATATGAGGCCGGCCGCGTTTCCCTCTAAGTGAAACCCTCACCAGCACGGAAAATTTCCACCGTTGGAATTAGTTCTTGCTCCCTCCCGTGCGCGGCTTTCCCAGGGCACTGGGGCTGCCCAGAGATTCTGCTTTCGGCCCACAGAAAGGCCTCTGACCCTGCCTCTCTGTGGGGTAACACGGACACCCACTTCCGGGGCTTAGGAAGGAATCTCTCGCCCACTAACTGCGCACCAACCAGGAGAACAGGTAAAATGGCTGCCCCGCTTGTCTTTCTTTGTTTGGGTTTGGCACAAGTGTTAGCTTGTATTGCCCGGCTTGCCACAGGATCAGTTTTTCCTCGGCTAGGATCTCCGTGCCACAGCCTGGTTTGGCCCTTTGTGCCGCAGCCTGGATGTATTCACCCCCTTTGCCCGCCTCAGTTTCTATATTCACAGTTACCAGAGAAAGCCGCCCTGTTTAGGTTAGTGAGGAAGGCAGAGCATTTCTTACTCCCTATTTCCTTTGGGGTTTGGTTATATATTTAGCCAATTTTTCACTCGACCATACCTTTGGGTGTATTGCGAAGCATCTCGAGGCTTCAAGTATAGGTTTTTCTGTTTCTGGTTGAAGATCTTGTTGAGTTTTGGGGGAGATTTATTGGTATCGCTTCCTACTCCGCCATTACTCTGACGTCATCTCTCGGTAACTATACTTTTAATAGCAAAAAACAAACACAAAAAAAACAAAAAGCCACACAGGTCCTAGGGCCAGTAATTTAGTAAAGAAAAGAGAGAAGAGGGAGAAAGGAAGGAATGGGAAGAGAAGGAGAAAAGAGAGTATAGCAAGAGCTCAAACGAGCAGATTCTATTTCTGATCATCAAGTTTTTATATTTCAGTTGGGCACATGGGGCCAACCTGTGCAAGAGCTGAGGAACAATGCTTGCTTGTCAGGGCATACTTAAGAGCAGAATGAGTGAAACTCAAATGTGCCCCAGTTCTTCAAAGAAAGGTGAGAACAGTGTGAACTGGAGTGGCTTGGAAAGACTATGTGGCACATAAGCTAGGCTTAACAGGAAGGATAGAATGAGCATACAGAAAGAATGAAAACAATACACGAGAGGCAACAGCCAAAGCCAGAGGTCCTCAACCCCAGCTGCACATTAGAGTTACCTGGGGAGATCTTGTGGGAATCTGATGCCTGGTTCCCACCCCTAGAAAGTCTATTTTAATTGGGCTGGGATGGCACCAGACATCAGAATATTTTAGCTTCCCCTAGTGAGTCTAATGTACAGTGAATTCCACAGAACTAGATACTATCAGTCTCTCACGATGAAATATTATAATATTATATGTATGAGAGTTAAAGAGTTCAGGTTTTATTTCTTGGGCTTTCTATAAATCTTCCTGAATAAAGATGTAGAATGTTTATTATAAAGTACATGTCCTGGTCAGAGAAATGGCGCCGTGAGGAGCGCGACCGACAAATCTCCCCAAAATTTCAACAAGTTCATCAACCAGAGACAGAAAATTCTATCCTTGGAGAGCATACAGGAGTTCCACACACTGAAGGCAAAGGTAGGGTTCAGTGAAAAATTGACTAAATATATAATCAACCCTGAAGGAAATAAGTCAGACAAAGAAACACTCTGCCTTCCTCACTAACCTGAGCAAAGGCTGCGTTCACTTGAAACTGAGAGTCGGGAGGAGCTAAGGGTGAGGAGCAGGCATCCCCAAACTACAGCCTGTGGGCTGCATGTGGCCCCCTGAGGCCATTTATCTGGCCCCCTGCCGCACTCCCGGAAGGGGCACCTTTTTCATTGGTGGTCAGTGAGAGGAACACTGTATGTGGCAGCCCTCCAGCAGTCTGAGGAACAGTGAACTGGCCCCCTGTGTAAAAAGTTTGGGAACCTCTGGTAGGCTGCGGCATGGACATTTGTTCAAGCTGAGAAAAGAGTGTGCCTGTGGTGAATCAGCCCACGTGAGCAACCGCCCGCATGACACACCGGGAGCAACCCAACAACCCGCGCACGCCAAGAGCAACCACCGTGCACAAGCAACTGCCCGTGCCACGAGCAGCAGCTGCCAGAAGTGCACGGGGAGTGCACCAAAGTGAATTTCCCTACACTCGAGCTTCTCAGCCGGGCGGGGAGCCTCACCCAGGCACTCAAGCTAATAATCAAGCATCGGGGGAGGGGCGCACAGGCAGCTTGCAGTTCTTTCTGGAGAAATTAGGCAGATTCAATTGCTGAAATTAGCTTAACCCACAGGCTGCTCACCTCCCAACTGACCAACGCGCCTTTAATTGAAAAGATCTCTCAGTTCAGCAATCTAAGACAAGAGGAGTGATATTTTTTTAGTGCCTCTTGCTAAAGGGGTGGGGGCAACTTCTAATTGGCAGAGCTTTCATACTCAGCGATATATGCTAAAGAAGGACTTGGCAGTGTTAAGACCTCCTGTACTGCAGGCAGTGACTAGGGCATCTTCTTCCCAACCAAAACAGGTTACAAAGTGTGGAAAGCCTGGAGAGAGTGGTACCACAGAGTGCTAGGCGGGCTGAACAGGCCTGGAGGCTCATAGAAAGTCACCTTGAGAGCAATTGGCTCCCAGCCCCGTCTGATTATGCTGGCAGCTCTGACTGCTAGAGCCTTACCCAGAGCCCTGCATTGAGTGGGGATAGAGTGGGGATTTGCCAGCTCTTTAGGCCTCTTACTCCCCAGGCAGAGGCAGTGGCAGCCTCATAGCTGGATCATCAGGCTGCTAATTCAGGAAGGAGAGACTAGGAGAGAGGATCCGGGAAAACGGACTCTCTCATTGTCAGAGCCTGCAAAAGCTAACAAGCCTTGACTACCAACGAGACTGAAGCCAAATATATGACATTGCCATAGAGTTTCATCAACTGCAAATCCTTACCTAAGCATGCCACAGGGGCAGAGCCTAGGGTACAGAGTCACTGACCAGGAAGAGGGAGAGGAAAGAAAAGGGAAGAAAAAGTTAACCTCTCAAATTCAAGAAAAATCCACAGACTTTATAATTTGTTCCACTATTTTTTTTGTTTCTTTCATCTTCTTGCCTTTATTAGTATTATTTCTATTCCCTCCACCTTGGTCCTTTAATTCTCTGCCCATCTTACTCTTTCTTTTTCTTGAACTACACTACCCATAAGTGTTTCATTTTATTTCTTTTCTTCTTCCCTACTCTCCATGAGGGTTACACTTCAAAACCCTTAACTCTCTCTCTCTTTTTGGTTTTTCTCTTTTTTCTTCCTTTCCTTTTCCCCCTTTTCTTGTTTCTCCCATTCTATTAGTTTCTTCTTTTCTCCTTTTAATTTTCCTTTCATTTAATCCCCAATCACAAACAAATTATTTAATTTGGGATTCAAGTTTTTTGCTTCTGTTTTTTTGTGGCATTTTGGGTGCTTTTTTTACTTTGCATTTTAACTCATTAGCATTCCTCCCAACCCAGGATCTTCATTCTATTCAGTCTTTGCTCCACTTAATATAATAGTTTTTTCCCCCTTTTCCTTGTTTCCCTCTTATTCCTCTCATTATATCTCCTAGTTGATCATCACTTAAAAGCAAATCATTATATACTTGACCCAATTTTTTTCCTTTTTTGCATTTTCTGGGTCCCTACTTCCTTTTTTGCCCCTTGAACATTTCCCCCCAACTCAGGCCCTCCGTTTTAGGCAGTTTTTGTTACATTTAGCATAATATAATTCAAAGTTTATCACAATATTTTCCTAAGGAGGAGGAAAGAGAAGAAGAAGAGAAGAAAGAAATAGGGAGGGAAATAATAAATTATTATTGGTTTTTGTGTGTTTTTTTTCCAAAAATTTTTTTCATTTTTACTTTTTTTTCATCTTTATTCTTTATTAATTCTCATTAGTGCTAGCAACAAGACCACCCTCAGATTGCATTAAGAAAAAGGAAATCAAATATCAAGGACAAAAAAGATAGAAAAGTAACACAGATAGATGTGGAAAAATCTATGGAGAAAAAATTTAATATATTGGAAACCTTAGAGCTAAATGACAGAATTTAAAATAGAAATCCTAAAAATACTCAGAGATATACAAGAAAACACAGAAAGGCAATTTAGGGAGCTCAGAAAACAACTCAATGAACACAAAGAATATATTACCAAAAAAATTGAAACTATAAAAAAAATCAGAGATGAAAAACTCAATTTATGAACTGAAAAATGAGGTAACAAGCTTAACTAATAGAATAGGCCAGATAGAAGGTAGGATTAGTGACATAGAAGACAAGAAACTTCAAGCACAACAGAGAGAAGAAGACAGAGACTCAAAAATTTAAAAAAAATAAGAAAATCCTACAGGAATTGTCTGACTCTATCAAAAAGAATAACATAAGAACAATAGGTATATCAGAGGGAGAAGAGAGAGAAAATTGAATGGAGAATATATTCAAATAAATAATAAATGAGAATTTCCCAAGCCTGTGGAAAGAAAAGCCTCAAATTCAAGAAACAAACAGAACACCGAGTTTTCTTAACACAAACAAATCTACCCCAAGGCACATCATAACGAAATTGGCACAAACCAATGATGAAGAAAAAATTCTCAAGGCAGCTAGGGAAAAGAATACAACATATAAAGGAAGGCCTATTAGATTATCATCAGATTTTTCAGCAGAAACTCTACAAGCTAGAAGAGAGTGGAACCCAATATTTAAAGTCCTGAAAGAGAGGAACTTTCAGTCAAGAATACTATACACATCAAAGCTATCCTTCAAGTATGAAGGAGAAATAAAAACATTCACAGATACAGAAAAGATGAGGAAATTTATCATCAGAAAACTCCCACTCCAGGAAATACTAAAGGGGGCTTTCCAAGCGGATCCAAAGAACAAAACAAAACAAAACCACAAGTAAAAGCTCCACCAAGAACACAATAAAACCAAATTTAAACTGTGAAAACAAAAGCAAAAAAAGGGGGGGAAAGGACGGAGATTAACAGTAGCAAAGGACGATGAAGTACAGAAACACTCAAAAGATAGGGTACTACAATGAATATGGTAGATACACTTTTCATTACTTAATGTAACCACCCTTGAAAAAACCAGCACAGAAGCACATGACTTAAAAAAGGTAGCAACAGAGGAAAGAAGTATGGAATACAAACAAACAAAAACAAATAATAGAAAAACAAAAGAGAAGAATCAAACAAGATACAAAACTAACAGAAAGCAATTTATAAAATGGCTATAAAAAATCCACAAATGTCAATAATTACACTAAATGTAAATGGATTAAACTCACCAATAAAAAGACACAGAGTAGCAAAATGGATTAAAAAAGAAAATCCAACTGTATGCTGCCTACAAGAATCACACCTAAGCAACAAGGATAAAAACAAATTCAAAGTGAAAGGCTGGAAAACAATACTCCAAGCAAATAACATCCAAAAAAAAGCAGGTGTAGCAATACTTATATCTAATAATGTTGACTATAAGACAGCAAAAGTACTCAGAGACAAAAATGGTCATTTCATACTGATTAAGGAGACACTGAATCAAGAGGACATAACAATCCTTAATATATGCACCAAACCAAGAAGCACCAAAATATATAAGACAGCTACTTATTGACCTAAAAACAAAAACTGACAAAAATACAATCATACTTGGAGACCTCAATACACTGCTGACAGCTCTAGATCGGTCATCTAAACAGAAACTCAATAAAGATATATTGGCCTTAAATGAAACACTAGAGCACCTGGATATGATAAACATCTACAGGACACTTCATTCCAAAGTGATAGAGTATACATTTTTCTCCAGTGTACATGGATCATTCTCAAGAATTGAACATATGTTGGGCCACAAAAACAACATCAGCAAATTCAGAAAAATCAAAGTTGTACCAAGCATATTTTCTGATCATAAAGACTTGATACTAAAATTCAACTGCAAAAAAAAGAAAAAAAAACCCACAAACATGTGGAAACTAAGCAACATACTTTTAAAAAATGAATGGGTCAAAGAACAAATAAGCGCAGAGATCAAAAGATATATACAGACAAATGAAAATGACAATATGACATATCAGCATCTCTGGGATGCAGCAAAAGCAGTAATAAGAAGGAAATTCATATCGCTTCAGGCCCATATGAACAAACAAGAAAGAACCCAAGTGAACCACTTAACTTCACACCTTAAGGAACTGGAAATAGAAGAACAAACACAACCCAAAACCAGCCGAAGAAAGCAAATAATAAAAATCAGAGCAGAAATAAATGAAATAGAGAACAGAAAAACTATAGAAAAAATTAATAAAACAAGTAGCTGGTTCTTTGAAAAATCAACAAAATTGAAAAAACCCTTGGCAAGACTCACCAAGGAAAAAAGAGGAAGGACTCATATAAACAAAATCCAAAATGAAAGAGGAGAAATCACCACAGACATCATAGATATACAAAGAATTATTGTAGAATACTATGAAAAATTTATGCCACTAAATTCAATAATCTAGAAGAAATGGATAAATTCCTAGAATAATACAACCTTCCTAGACTGAGTCATGAAGAAGCAGAAAGCCTAAACAGACCAATTATCATGGAGGAAATAGAAAAAAACTATTAAAAACCTCCCCAAAAATAAAAGTCCAGGCCAAGACAGTTATACTAGTGAATTCTATCAAATATTCAAAGAAGACTTGGTTCCTATTCTACTGAAAGTTTTCCAAAAATTTGAAGAAGAAAAAATACAAACACATTTTATGAGGCCAACATAACCCTCATACCAAAACCTGGCAAGGACAGCACAAAAAAAAGAATACTGCAGACCAATATCTCTAATGAATACAGATGCTAAAATACTAAACAAAATACTGGCAAATCGAATACAACAACATATTAAAAAAATAATACATCATAATCAAGTGGGATTCATCCCAGAATCTCAAGGATGGTTCAACATATGTAAAACGGTTAACATAATACGCCATATTAACAAAACAAAGAACAAAAACCACATGATCTTATCTATAGATGCAGAAAAGGCATTTGATAAAATACAACACAACTCTATGTTTAAGACACTCAACAAAATGTGTATAGAAGAAAAATATCTCAACATGATAAAGACTATATATGATACACCATCAGCCAACATCATATTAAATGGAATAAAACTGAGGACTTTCCACCTTAAATCATGAACAAGACAGGGTTGTCCACTCTCTCCACTCTTATTTAACATGGTGCTAGAAGTTCTGACCAGAGCAATCAGACAAGAGAAAGAAATAAAAGGCATCCATATCAAAAAAGAAGAAGTAAAGATATCACTTTTTGCAAATGATATGATCCTATACATCAAAAACCCCAAAGACTCCACAAAAAGATTACTAGAAACAATAAACCAATATAGTAAGGTCGCAGGATAAAAAATTAACATACAAAAGTCCACAGCCTTTCTATATGCCAAAAATGAAATATTAGAAAACAAACTCAAAAAAATAATCCCCTTCACGATTGCAACAACAAAAAAAATACCTAGGAATAAACATAACAAAGGTAAAGGACTTATATAATGAAAACTACAATTTAAGGGAAATTGAAAAAGATATAATGAGATGGAAGACTATTCCTTGTTCTTGGTTAGGTGGCCATAATAAATATAATCAAGGTGGCCATATTACCCAAATCAATATACAAATTTAATGCAATTCCCATCAAAATTCCAATGACATTTTTTTAAAGAAATGGAGCAAAAAATCATCAGATTTATATGGAAGTATAAAAAACCCCAAATAGCCAAATCAATCCTAAAGAAAAAGAATGAAGCTGGGGTCATTACAATACCTGACTTCAAACTATATTATAGGGCCATGACAATAAAAAAAAACAGCATGGTATTGGCAGAAAAATAGACACTCAAACCAATGGAACAGAATAGAAAACCCAGAAATAAGACCACATATATATATAGTCAAATAGTTTTTGATAAAGGGGCCAACAACACACAATGGAGAAAAGAAAGCCTCTTCAACAAATGGTGCTGGGAAAATTGGAAAGCCACATGCAAAAGAATGAAATTGGACTACAGTTTGTCCCCCTGTATTAAAATTAACTCAAAATGGATCAAAGATCTAAACATAAGACCTGAAACAATAAAGTACATAGAAGAAGACATAGGTACTCAACTCATGGACCTGGGTTTTAAAGAGCATTTTATGAATTTGACTCCAAAGGCAAGAGAAGTGAAGGCAAAGATAAATGAATGGGACTACATCAGACTAAAAAGTTTTTGCTCAGCAAGAGAAACTGATAACAAAATAAACAGACAGCCAACTAAATGGAAAATGATTATTTTCAAACAACAGCTGAGATAAAGGCCTAATATCCAAAATATACAAAGAACTCATAAAACTCAACAACAAACAAACAAACAATCCAATAAAAAAATGGGAAGAGGACATGAACAGACACTTCTCCCAGGAAGAAATACAAATGGCCAATAGATATATGAAAAGATGCTCATCTTAATTAGTTATTAGCAAAATGCAAATCAAAACTACAATGATATACCACCTCACACCAGTTAGATTAGCTATTATCAACAAGATAGGTAATAGCGAATGCTGGATAGGCTGTGGAGAAAAAGAAACCTCATTCACTGTTGGTGGGCCTGTAAAGTAGTACAACCATTATGGAAGAAAGTATGGTGGTTCCTCAAAAAACTGAAAATAGAACTACCTTATGACCCAGCAATCCCTCTACTGGGTATATACCCCAAAAACTCAGAAACATTGATACGTAAAGACACATGTAGCCCCATGTTCATTGCAGCATTGTTCACAGTGGCCAAGACATGGAAACAACCAAAAAACCCTTCAATAGAAGACTGGATAAAGAAGATTGTGGCATATATACACTATGGAATACTACTCAGCCTTAAGAAATGATGACATGGGATCATTTACTACAAAATGGTGGGATCTTGATAACATTATATGGAGTGAAATAAGTAAATCAGAATAAACCAAGAACTACATGATTCCATACATTGGTGGGACATAAAAACAAGACGAAGAGACATGGACAAGAGTGTGGTGGTTACTGGGGGGGGAGGGGGACGCGGGAGGGAAGGAGGGAGTGGGGAGGGGGATGGGGATGGGGAGGGGCACAAAGAAAACTAGATAGAGGGTGACGGAGGACAATCTGACTTTGGGTGATGGGTATTCAACATAATTGAATGACAAGAAAACCTGGACATGTTTTCTTTGAATATATGTACCCTGATTTATTGATGTCACCCCATTAACATTAATAAAAATTTATTTAAAAAAAATTTTTAAATACATGTTCTAAAAATGTGTCATTAATCCCAGCGTGGCTGATTCTTGCTAATTTATGTTCTTGTTATTTAAATATATTCTGATAAGTGTACACTATCATACTATTTCAGTGCTAAGTCTAGACTTAGTTTCTTCACCTATAACACAAAAGAGATGAACTAACTCTAAGGTCTTCAAACTAGGCTCCACAGAGGACTACAGACTTCATGGAAGGCCTCCATGTCTTACTTTGAAGAACAAGGGTAACACACCAGACTCTGACTAGAGAAGCTCCCATTTCTATTTGTATTTATGAAGCTCCATTTGTATGTTTTACCTCGGGCTCCTAATATAGTTCATCAGAAAAAAGGATTGCAGCTGGATATCAGTAAAATGGCAGAGAAGGCAGCTACAAACACCTGTCCCAAAAGAGTACTATTCACAACAGTCAGAATCAGAAGTAGTTCCTATGTCCATCAGTGGATGAATGAATAAACACTTTGTGGTGCTTGCATACCATGGAATATTCTTTATCCATAAAAATGACTCATATATACTACAGTGTGGATAAGCCTCCAAAATATTATGCTAAGTAAAAAGAACCAGACACTAAAGGCCACACGTTTCATAATTCCATTAATGTGCAATGTCCAGAATAAGATAAATCCACAGAAATAAAATACAGATTGGTGGTTTCTACCAGTTGGGGTGGGGAAAGAACAGGGAGAAACAACTTACTAGGTACAGGGTTTTACTCTGGAGTAATGGGACTGTTTCAGAACTAACTAGATAGAGTGGTGGTTGCAAAACACTGCAAATGGATTAAGTGCCATTGACTTGTTCTCTTTAAAATGGTTAATTTTATCTCTATAAATTAGTTTTTAAAAAAGGGAATAAGAACTATTGGGTTAGATGATAGTTAAGGTCCATATCAGCTCTAAAATTGTACAACTATGACTGTAAAATAAATATATCTTTTAAAGGATAACAAGCACCAAGAAAACATATAAAGAAGGTGGTGAGTACAAATATAGAACTGGGCATATGAGAAAGAGCTTCATGCAGGAGATGGGGAACTCCATATGGAGACAGCAGGACAGAATTCACTCAAAGACATGGAAGTAAGAACTTGCTGAGGAGCAGTTGGTGTGAGAACTGGGGCCAGAAATAGGGATCTAAGGCCGGTAATGGAGATCTGAGTCATGCGGAGAAAGACCTTCCAGACAAAGTAAAAATGTTTAAATTTCATGTACACTCAAACAGATTATCTTTAAAAATTTTGGAATAAGCAAATCTTGTAATTGGAATTCACTTTACTCTGGTTGTCCTGGCCAGAGCATGTGAAGGGCAAAGCTGTGGAGAGGCAGCACAATGGAGTGGAGAAGGGTGAGAACTCTGAAGCTAGACTGTCTGAATGTGAACCCCTGCTCTGCCAGGGAAACTTGAGCAAGTTACTTAATCTCTTCATGCCTCAGTGTCATTATCTGTAAAATGGAAACAACATCCACCTCATCAAATTGTTGTGAGGAAAAATAAATTAATACAAGATTTTAGAATAACACATGGAATAAATTAACTTCTCAATAAATGTTAGCTGCAATTACAGGAAGAAGAGATATATGCAGTGGTGGGATTCAGCAGATTCACACTGGTTCAGCAGAACCGATAACTAACTTTTTGTTGAGTTCAGCAAACCAGTTGTTAAAATGGCACTTGTAATCAAGGTTCTCTCTAAGGTGGGTGCCTGAGCAGCTACCCAATGTGGAAATCATAAATTTACATTCCTTACTCTTTTATAACGTTCATCTGCACAACAGCATATTCTAAGCACCCATAGTAATGTTCATTCTGTTCATAGGTGAAAAAAATTGACAGAACTATGCTTGTAATATTTATTTACTCATTTCATAAAACTCACTATACTTTTGATCAAATGCTACATTTTAATTCCCTCTTATTTGTTACTTCAGTAAACAAACATATAACATAAAGAGAAAAAGTGCCAAAGAACCAGGGGTGACAAACTGTTATTAGAAATATCTTAATAGTTTTATTGTTTTTTATCAGATTATTTAATATTTTTCTATTAATATTTTAAAACTCTTTCTTATAACATTATCTAGTTCTGTATACCTCTTTTATTGTTCTTATTTAAGTATTAAATGCATGAAATAATAAACTACTTTTCAGTATATCATTTTTTAGACTTAAAATGGTCATTAGGGCAGAGAACCGGTTGTTAACTTATTTGAATCCCACCGGATATGTTTTCAGAAATAATAAAATTAGTGGTGAGAATCAGACCTGCTAAGTTGCTGTTCTGTGTTGTGAGTAATGAAGTACTTTGTGAATTTAATGTTATACCACACTTGGAAAACTGCAATGTTTTATGTGATGTTTAAGCAAAAGCAAACATTGGACAAAAAAGTTCTGGAAATTTATTGGGCCATGGCAATGGGTAGGAGATGAATAATATCAATATGGTGACTTTTGAAAGTATCCTCAGATGACCTCAGGGATTTTCACAAGCCCAGATTCTTTGGAAGTCTATATGGCAAAAGTCTGGCTTCAGGGAAGTCACTACTTTGGCAAGGACATACAAGTGAAAACATTGGAGGAAAGTCACCATCAAGTGAAGCAAGAAAAGACTGCATTGGTTGGAGACATCTGTTTTTATCAAGACTGAAACACTGAGTGAAAAGGGACAGAGCTGAATATAAGATCAACTTCTGAATTCAGAGGGGAGGCAATCCTCTGGCCACATCAGAGGAAGCACTAGCATCCTCTTTTGATATTGATAGCACGAGGTTCCTCAATAAATTCACCCCCAAAGCAAAAATTCAAGCTTTGTATCAGTCAGTCAACAAATCATTAGCACACCTGTAATATATACCAGGTGATATGATAGTTTCCAGGTATTTACTGACAATACTACAATCACTGACCTTGTTACATCTAGCATCAGAAAAGGAATTAAGTTGATGTATACAAAACTGAATTGCAGAACATCCCTCTGGGCTGCTTATAGGATTCTTTTGCATAGGATTTACAAAATTCTATCAGCTAAAATTCATTTTTAACCACTTTTTCTCATTACCTCTACATCAATTCACTGTCTTATACATTTGCCTCTTACATATCTTTCAAATCCATTCCCTTATTTTCATCTCCCAGGTCCCAGTCTGGAGTGAGCCACCACCACCATCTTGTGGGGCACAGCAAATTCTCCCAACTAGTATCTTATATCCATTCTTCCTTCCTTCCAATCCATTCTTGACTTTGAGGAGTGGTGTTTGAGATAAAGTGAAAATCCCTCATCTGGCCTATAGGTCCTTCTGTAATCTGCCTACTGCCTATGTCTCTACCCTCATCACTTTCTTGCCACACTGGCCTCTTCATTCCTCAAAATTGACATGTTCCCTGTCACCAGCTGTATTTATGCTGTCTTCTTTTGACATTCTTATCTCTTAACTCCTATTGTTTCTTAGGATCTCAACTCAAGCATCACTCTTAGAGATATCTTCCTCATTCATTGATCAGATCAGATCAGATATATCAGTTAATAACAATGCAGCCTATCTTCTTTGCACTTTATATAATTAGTGATCATAGATTTGTGTGATTACTTAATAAAATTGTCTTACCCAGTAGACAGAGCTCCATGATTGCAGATTCTTACCTGGTATTGTTTATCATTGCTTCTCCAGTATCAAGTGCAGTGCCTAAACATGTATTTATTGAATAACTGAATGAGAGAAAGAATGAATGAATTACCAATACAGTAAACTACTTCAAGTGCTGTGCACTCTTACAATAACCTGAGCCATCAATCAGGGAAGGCTTCCATGAGGTTATGATAGTTCAACAAATACTGATAGAATAAATAGACATTAGATAGGTGAAGAGAACAAAGAAGCACACTACAGGCAGAGGAAACAGCATTAGGATGAAAGTAAACAGAAAACAGTCATGAATTTAGACATATCCAGTGTGGCTAGAGAGGAACAGAAGGAAAGCCAGCACTTGGTAGTGATGGAGAGAGTAATAGTAGCCAAAGAAATATGTATAGGCTTTATTTCTATTAGATTTTATTTCTTTGAACAGTGAAAAAACATTACAGTTTTTGTAAGGTAAATGCCATGCTTGGTGTATGAAAGACTTAATTTTAAAAGATTACTTAGGTTTAAGAGGAATGAAATAAAACATGAGAAAGGGAGTTGGCTTTGAAGGCCATGGTTGTGGCTTGGATGAGAGGATATGATGCCTAGATTAGGGTACAGTACAGCTGGAGAGAAGCAGATAGAATAACATTTAGGAAGTAAGATAAAGATTTGTGAAAATACTCCTGGTAGTATGGGGGTAGTGGAAGGAGACTGAAATAAATCTTTCTAAACTATTATTAGTACTAGTGTCATTAGGAGATGCAGAAGAAGTAGCAAGAAGTGGCTTTGAGGTATCCTGGCCCCTGCTCCATAATGTCTTTTACCCCAAACAACAACATAATCTGGGTAAAATCAGGGTGCTATTTACAATGTAAATATAACCTCAACCTAAGTCTTACAGCAATTCTTTTCAACCCCTAAGCTCCTCCTATACAGTCTTGATGCCAAGAAGCCATTATGTAAGCTACTAAAATTTTTAAACCAACATTTAAAAATATCATTTAATGAGTATTTTCTTAGTTTGCTTCATTCAATATTCACAACTTTATTGTTTCTCAATCTTTCCAGACATAAAATTGTAGTAAAAAAAATAAAAATCCTGCCCCAAATTAGAGGGTTCAAAATGGCTGAACCAGGATTGAAAGCCAGATGCATCTGACTGGGAGGCCCAAACTTCTCATCTGTCCATAGATGAATGGATAAGAAAACTCTGGCATATTTACATAATAGAACATTACTTGATCGTATAAAAGGGAAATGCTACCGTTTGCAACAGCATGGATAAACCAGGAGAGCATAACTCAGTGAAATAAGCCAGTCAGAGAAAGACAAGTATTATATGATTTCACTCATATATGGAATCTAATGAACAAAATGAACTAATAAGCAAAATAGAGACAGATTCATAGAGAGCAGGTTGACAGCTGTAGGGGAGGGGATGGGGGATGAAGGGATTGAGCAAAAAAGAGAGAAAAGCTCATGGAGACAGACAACAGTGTGGGGATTGCCTAAGGAAAGAGGGAGTGTAGGAGAGGTGGAGAAGAGTATGAGGGGATAAATGGTGATGGATGGAGACCTGACTTGGGGTGGTGAACACACAATACAGTGTAAAGATGTGTTTCATACACCTGAAACCTGTATGATTTTGTTAACCAGTTGTAATGCGACTGGCTGAGACCAGGCAGGTACACATTGGATTCGAGTGGACAATAGAGAAACTGCCAAACCAGAAGGCAGTGGGCCATTCTCATTTAATAGAATCTCGCAATAGTGGACAAGCAAACAGGCAGGGGGAAACCGCTTGTCATGGCAGCAGGTGAACAGCAGAAAATGACCCCTCACAGTGGCAGGGGGCAGGCAATCCTCAATCCACCATCTGCCCTGAGGGCAAGCACCCGTAGCCTTACATAGACTATACACACATGGACGTGCCACATGCTCACACACTAATCATGCAAAGTACAAGCAAGCAAACCGAACACAGCTGCTTTTCCAACACCGCTGTACCCCAATAGATTTAACAAAAAGAGAAAAAAATGTTGTAGGTCCTTTCCTCCTCCCTCCACCATGTGGCAAACTGACAGGCTGGCAGCTTCTCTCTAAAGTATTGAGAGTTTGGAGCCTAGCCTGAGCACTAATGGAACATTAGCATATCTCTTTGCATTCATCCCCAGACATCCTTTCAGTTTAGCTTATTCTGACACTATATTTCCTAGAGCAAAGGAAATGCTGTGGAATATGGGAGCTTTCAGATGTGAACTTGATTGAAATGGATAAAGTTTATTTTCTTTTATGTGCTATTTCTCTCATGCCTTCATAAGCTAGTGGATCCAGATGGCTGGAATCACCAATTAAAAACAAAGAGAACACTTGGGAAGGAACAAGGCAGACAGAGAGAAAGAAAGATACCAAATGGTAATTAGGGATGAGACAGCTGAAATGGCTTCATGATGGTAAAGATCCTTTCATTCCAGAAGAATGTGCGTACAAATTAGTCTTTTTCTCCTCCTGTACTGTAAAGGCAATGTAACATTAATAAAGTACCACCAGAATTCTTTATTTCTATAAGAAAATATGTGCTGGTGGATGTTTCCACAGTAATAAATGCATGTCATTTAAATTACAGATTGGCTGTTGTAAAACAAACAAGAACCATTGAAAAGGTAAGAGGAACAGAGCCCTGTCTGAGGCTTCCAAGCTCTCCAAACCCATGGTCAGGCAGCATATGTGGCTAGGCTGCAGGCTGCTGCTTGGAGGACATTTAAAAAATTTCCTTGGTGGAGGACAGACATTTTCAAATCCACTAGCCTCACCCCAAAGAAATTCAGAGAGGAAGGCTTAGCACCTTAAAAACATTCTGATTTCCCAGTTTCTTATTTGGTAACAAATAACTCAATTACAAACTTTTCTCAACTCTGGTTAGAAACAGAAGTGAGAGAGGCAAAGGGAGTGGAAGAGGGAAGGTGGAAGTGGTGAGAAGAGGGGAGAAAAGGAGAAAGAGAGAGAGAGAGGGAGGAGGGGTTAGAGGAGGGGAGAGAAGGAAAGAAAGAAGAAAAAATGAAAGGAGAAAAATAAGGGGATAGGGAAAAAATAGAAAAGAGAGGGGGAGATGAAGGGGTTGGGAGAGAAGGAAATAGAAATGAAAAGGAAATAGAACTTTAATATGGGAAAAAGTAGGGAGAAGAATTACAGGCCACTTCAAGTAGAAATGTATCTATATTACATTAAGATACCTGAAATATTATTAAAATAGGTTAAATAATTGATTCTACATAGTACTATAGGTTTACTAGGGACAGCTCTAAAATGATTTGTAATTAGCTTTACACTTGCTTGAATATGTTCAAAAACAGGTTTACTGAAGTTTATAGAATCAAATTGTTTGGAATTTTTTTGTTTGTTTTTTCCACAGGTGAACTTAGATAAACTTCAAACAAGTCACTCTCCAAATTATTACAAATATTAATAAAGTCCAAATGATTAAATTCTGGCTGTATTTTTTATTCTCAACACAAGTTCCCCTTGTAGTTTCATGTTGAATGAAGCTGAACAGCATTAAAGAGTGACAGAAAATGAGTGCAGCCTCTTTTTCCTTCACGCCTGTTCTACATCTAGTCTTGTGCTTTATGTCACTATATCTCTTCACTGGAATCTGGCGGCCAGGTGTCACTCCAGAGTACTGAGGGCTAAGTTGCCCATTGACTCTCCACCAGATGGTCAATTCCTTCAGGGCAAGGATTCTGTGTGTTTTGGTCATCCCAAACCTAGTATATCTCAGGGCATGATTCCTATTGGTTGGTAGACATAATTGGCCAATCTGCTCCTCGACTGGCTTTTATCAAAGCAGCAAATAATAGGCACTGCACTCTTTCAATGTCTAGATTCCATCTTTGAATTGATTCCGATATTAATCATACTTACAACTATAGCTATACTTAACTTCTCTACTATTCTAATCTGATTTCCTTCAGCTGAGCTATCAGAGAAGGAACCAAATTTCACATCTTATCTAGAGCACCAGTTCTCAAATCTTAGTGCATTAACAATCGCCTGAGTAGTATAAACAATTATATGCCTATAAATTAGATAACTTAGGAGAAATGGATAAATTCCTAGAAACATATAACCTACCAGGAATGAATCATGAAGAAATAGAAAAATATGAACAGAACAATTACTAATAAGATTGAATCAGTAATTAAAACCTTCCCACAAAGAAATGCCCAGAAAGAGATGGCTTCCCTAGTGATTTCTACCAAATATTTAAAGAAAATTTTAAAATAATCCTCTCAAACTCTTCCAAAAAAATAGAAGATTAATTTTATGAGAGTACTATCATCCTGATACCAAAGAAAGAAAAGAATATTACAGACAAATATCCCTGCTCAATATAGATATAAAAATTCTCAACAATGTATTAGTAAGCTGAATTCAGTAGCACACAAAAAGAATTATACACCACAGTCAAATGGAATTTATTCTTAGGATGCAAGTATTGTTCAACATTCACAAATCAATAAATGTAATGCAACACATTAACAAAATGAAAGATAAAAATCATACGATCATCTCAATAAATACAAAAAAGCATTTGACAAAATTCTATATCCTTTCATAATAAAACTCTCAACAACTTAGATAGAGATGAAATATATATCAACATAATAAAGGCCATATATAACAAGCCCATAGCTAACACTGTCCTCAAGGGTAGAAAGCTAAAAGTTTTTCTTCTAAGATCAGGAGCAAAACAAGAATGTTCACTCTCACCACTTTTATTCAACAAAGTACTGAGGTCCTAGCCAGAGCAATTACTCAAGAAAAAAGTAAAAGATATCCAAATGATAAAGGAAGAAGTAAAACTGTCATTCTTTGAATATGACATGATAGTATATTTAGAAAATCCTAAAAACCTTACCTAAAAAATTTGTTAGAATTAATAAACAAATTTGGTAAAATTGCAGAATGTAAAATCAATATAAACTGTCAGTAGTGTTTCTACACACTAACAACAAACTATCAGAAAAAGAAATTTAAAAAAATCTAATTTACAATATAGCATCAAAAAGAATAAAATATGTAGGATTAAATTTAATCAAGTAGGTGAAAAATCTGTACACTGAAAATTACCAAACACTGATGATAGAAATTGAAGCACACAAAATAAGGGGAAGACAGGCCCTGGCCGGTTGGCTCAGTGGTAGAGCGTCGGCCTGGCATGCAGAAGTCCCGGGTTCGATTCCCGGCCAGGGCACACAGGAGAAGTGCCCATCTGCTTCTCCACCCCTCCCCCTCTCCTTCCTCTCTGTCTCTCTCTTCCCCTCCTGCAGCCGAGGCTCCATTGAAGCAAAGATGGCCGGGGCGCTGGGGATGGCTCCTTGGCCTCTGCCCCAGGTGCTAGAGTGGCTCTGGTCGCAACAGAGCGACGCCCCAGAGGGCCAGAGCATCGCCCCCTGGTGGGCAGAGCCTCGCCCCTGGTGGGCGTGCCGGGTGGATCCCGGTCGGGCGCATGCGGGAGTCTGTCTGTCTCTCCCTGTTTCCAGCTTCAGAAAAAAAAAGGGGGGGAAGACATTCCATTTTCATGATTGAAAGAATTAATACTGTTAAAATGTTCATACTACCCAAGTGATCTATAGATTCAGTACAATCTTTATCAAATTCAAATTGCATTTTGTTTTTTTGCAAAAATAGAAAACAAATCCTAAAATTCACAGGGAATCATAAAAGACCCAGATAGCCAAAGCAATCCTAAGAAAGAACAAGCTGGAGGCATAACACTTCCTAATTTCAAACTGCATCACAATGATATAGTAATTAAAACAATTTGGTACTAGCTTAACTATAGACATAACAGATCAATGTAACTGTTAGGGGGCCCATAAATAAGCCTAAGCATATATGGTCAACTAATATTTGACAAAGGTAGTTCATAATATCCAATGGGAAAAGGACAGTCTCTTCAATAAGTGGTGATGGGGGAAACTGGATGAGCATATGCAAAAGAATGAAACTGTACCTCTATTTTACACCATTCACAAAAATTAACTTGAAATGGATTAAAGACTTAAATGTGAAAACTGAAACTATAAAACTCTTAGAAGAAAATGTAGGGGGTAAGTAAGCTCTTTACATTGTTCTTGGCAATGATGTTTTGGTTATGACACCCAAAGTACGAGCAACAAAAGCATAAATTAATAAGTGGGACTACATCAAACTAAAGCTTTCCACAAAGAAGGAACAATCACAAAATGAAAAGGCAACCTATAGAATGGGAGAAAATATTTGCAAACCATGTGACTAATAAAGGGTTAATATAAATATATATAAGGAATGAATATGTCAATAGAAAAAAAATCCAACTTAAAAATGGGCAGAGGAAATGAATAGACATTTTTTCCAAAAAAGGCATAGAAATGGCCAGCAAATACATGAAAAGATAGACAACATCACAAATCATCAAATGCAAATAAAAACCACAATGAAATCTAACCTCAGACCTGTTAGAATGGCTACTATAAAAAAGACAAGATGTCTCTCCCCATTTCCAGCTTCAGAAAAATACAAAAAAAAAAAAAAAGACAAGAGACAAGTATTGGCAAGGATGTGAAGAAAAGAAAACCCTTGTGCACTATCGTTGGGCATGATGCAGGCACTGTGGAAACAGTATGGATTTTATTCAAAAAATTAAAAATAGTACCAATACTTGATCCAGCATTTTTACTTCTAGGTATGTGTTCAAAGTAAATGAAAACACTATCTCAAAAACATATCTGCACTCCTATGTTCATTACAGCATTATTCACAATTTCTAAAACATGAACATAACCTTAGTGTCCATCGACAAATGTTTAAAAATGTGCTTTACACACACACACACACACACACATACAGAGAGAGAGAGAGAGAGAGAGAGAGAGGAATGTTATTCAGCCATAAAAAAGGATTTCTTGCCATTTACAACAACTTTTACTTCTTTTTCCTATAAAAACGTCCTGAACAGAGACAACAGTGTGGTGACTGCCAAGGGTGAGTGTTGGAAGAGAGTATGGGGGGATTAAATGGTGATGGACAGAGACTTGGGGTGATGAACACACAATACAGTGTACAGATGATCTGTTGTAGAATTGTGCACCTGAAGCCTGTGTAATTTTGTTAATAAGTAAATTCAATAAAAAGGGGGAAAAATAGGCCCTGGCTGGTTGGCTCAGCGGTAGAGCGTCGGCCTGGCTTGCGGGGGACCCGGGTTCGATTCCTGGCCAGGGCACATAGGAGAAGTGCCTATTTGCTTCTCCACCCCCCCTCCTTCCTCTCTGTCTCTCTCTTCCCCTCCCGCAGCCAAGGCTCCATTGGAGCAAAGATGGCCCGGGCGCTGGGGATGGCTCCTTGGCCTCTGCCCCAGGCGCTCGAGTGGCTCTGGTCATGGCAGAGCGAATCCCGGAGGGGCAGAGGGGCAGAGCGTTGCCCCTGGTGGGCGTGCTGGGTGGATCCCGGTCGGGCACATGCGGGAGTCTGTCTGACTGTCTCTCCCCATTTCCAGCTTCAGAAAAATACAAAAAAAAAAAAAAAAAAAAAAAAAAAAGGAGGGGGGGGAATAAAAAATAGGAGCTTTGTTTAAAGCACAGTTAACTTAGTAGGGAAAAGTCTGACACTTTGAAACTTGTACTTAAATCTTTTAGGCAGGAAAATAGGATACTGTCTGGCACTTACGTCACATTACTAAAGTAAGATCCTTCTGGGTACTCTGCCCATTGCTCTGTAATTATGAGGTCTTCCATTCTGGCAGGTAGAGGCAGGCACTCTCCCTGGCCTTTGTAAGTCTAGTACTGATCTCTCTAATCCTTTTGGGTAATTCTTTCGCCAGGTTGAGGTAGTTTCCTCACACAAATGTATTGATCAGTATCCAACTGAATACCTAAGTGGAACGCTCTGCAGAACTCTGGAGTTCTCTCTATGCAGCTCTCTGCCCTCTAGTGCTCTTCTTTGTAACCCTGTCTCGCAGAATTCTTAGCTGTCACTTCAATTCAAGAATTTGACAGGCTTGCCTTTCTATGCTGTGGCCTGGAAAATGTCTTGAGGCAATAAGATGGGGGAAATCATAAGCAACTTCACTTATTTTTTGTCTCTCAGGAACTAATGTCTTTCATTGCCTGAATCCAGTGTCTTGAAAATCATTATTTCATATCTTCTTGGGTTTTTATTTTCATTGTTTTAGTAGGTGGATAAATACTGTCCTTGTTCTCCCATCTTTCCAAAAATAGAATTGATCTTGCAATGTTTATCAATGGAAAGATTAAACAGTATTTTTTTAGGGGAGAGAGGGAGAGATAGTGAGACAGTGAGGCAGACTTCCAATGTACACCAACAAGGATCCACCTGGCAACCCTATCTGGGGCCAATGCTTGAGTTTTGAGGTATTTTTAGCACCTAAGGTTGATGAGCTTCAGTGGAGCTATCCTAAGTGTCTGGGGCCACGCTTGAACCAAGCAATCCACTGGCTGTGGGAGAGAAAGAGGAAGGGAAGGGGGAGAGGTGGGAGAAGCAGATAATTACTTCTCCTTTGTGGCCTAAGAATCAAATGTGGGATGTCCAAACGCCGAGCTGACATTCTATCCACTGAGCCGCGAGCCAGAGCCTAAACAGTATTAATGTAAAAAATCTCCCCCAAATTAATCTATAAATCAATAAAATTTCAGTTAAAATTACAACAGAGTTTTGAAACTAGAAACACTGATTCTGAAATCTGTAAGGAAGACTATAAGACTAGAATACAACTCACATAACCATGTCATGCTTTATCTCCTTATGTTGTTTTGCCTTCATAATACTGATCAGCCTTCCATATACTGTACTAATCTCTTTTTGTTTTTGTTTGGTTTTCCTGTATTTAATACTCCTCTAGCACCTAGAATACAAAAGAGCAGGAATTTTGTTTTGTTCACTGCTGCATCCCTAGCCTCTAACACAGACACTAAATAATTACTAACTGAACAACAACAAAATACATAGCAAGACAATTCTGAAAAGGAACATTACAATTTGGCTTACCATATATCAAAACATTAGAAAGCAACAGCAATTAAGGTGGTTTGCTTATTAATGTATGAATACATAAAGAGATTGATGAAACAAAATAGGAAATCCAGAGGTAATACTTATCCTATATAAAATTTGGTTAATATGCGGTAGAAGTAGCATTACAAATCAGTTGTGAAAGGATGAAATTTGGCAAACAAATTTTGTAGAGAAATTTGTTATCTTACAGGAAAAATAAATCTCTTCCTTACATACATATTCTTTTTGTACTATGTACAAAAATAAATGCTTTATGTTTTGAAGACTTAAATATCATTTTTAAATAATTTCAGGAATAAAATTATAGAAGAATATCTTTATGACTCCATGGTAGGAAAGGATTTTTTAGACATGACACTAAAAGCATATTTATAATTAATTTAGATATATAAAAATATGAATCTGTCATATAAAAGAAAACCATAAACATAGTGAAACTGTAAAATCCAAAATGAATAAGATATTTGAGACTTATATAACCAAAACCTGGTATTTACAATATATAAAAGTACTCCAAAAAAAAAAAAAAGATAATGCAATGGGGAAATTGGGCAAAAATTGAAGAGGAAATTCATAGAAGAAACCAGATAGTCAACAAACACATACAAAAATGCTTATCATTATGCATAATAATAAAAAAACAGTAGTTTCTCCCTTATCTATGGTTCTACTTTCTGCAGTTTCAGTAACTCATGATCAACAGCAGTCTAAAAATATTAAATGAAAAACCCCAGAAATAAATGATTCATGAGTTTTTTTTAATAAATAAATTTTTATTTAAATGGGGTGACATCAATAAATCAGGGTACATATATTCAAAGAAAACATTTCCAGACCTGTGGTAGCACAGTGGATAAAGCATCGACCTGGAAATGCTGAGGTCGCTGGTTTGAAACCCTGGGCTTGCCTGGTCAAGGCACATATGGGAGTTGATGCTTCCAGCTCCTCTATCTCTGTCTCTCTCTGTCCCTCTCTGTCTCCTCTCTACAATGAATAAATAAAATAAAAATTTAAAAAAAAAGAAAGAAAGAAAACATTTCCAGGTTATTTTGTCATTTAGTTCTGTTGCATACCCATCACCCAAAGAGCAATCATCCTCCATCACCCTCTATCCAGTTTTCTTTGTACCCCTCCCCCCACCCCCCGTAACCACCACACTCCTGTCCATGTCTCTTAGTCTCACTTTTATGTCACACCAATGTATGGAATCCTGCAGTTCTTGTTTTTTTCTGATTCGCTTATTTCGCTCCACATAATGTTATCAAGATTCCACCAATCTGATGTAAGTGATCCGATGTCATCATTTCTTCTAGCTGACTAGTATACCATGGTGTATATGTGCCCCATCTTCTTTATCCAGTCTTCTTTTTTTTTTACAGTGATTAAAAGCCTTTAAGCAAACTCTTGGCCAATACAGCAAGAATCCATAAAAGAGTAGTGTCCTTAACATGTTCACCAAGTCCAAGTTGGCCCCATCACCATGCCAAATTCCTGAAAAATGCAACCCAACCACAGTTCAGTCTGTAGGATCTGTCACAGGGATCAGGAGTCCAGGAAAATCCACATCCAGGAAAAGTCCACATGGCACTGGAATTGTTGTTACCATTCTATACTTTGCAGCTCATGTCCAAGTCCCAGTGACCACTGCTTCTAGCTGTTAATGATTCAGGTAGACTGGAGAAGCCATTTGCAGCATGCATGGATATGGAGCTTCTGTTCTCCTCTGCCTGGAGAGATAAGGCCAGGTAGCTTTTCCCTGGAGTTCTGCGACTATGGCGTGGTAAAGAGAACCTTGGGATACACTAAGCTGGGTAGCAAAGGTAGATTCATAATAGAAGTTGGCAAAAGGGGGAAAGAGAGCTCTAAATTAGGAGTAGGTCCAAGCCTGAAATATGAGTGGGGCATTGAGATATGAGGGATAAAGGAAACACTATATATTAAGAAAAGCAGCAGGACATAGGGCTACCAACACCCACAACAGAGATCTTCGAGGGAAGAATAAAATACCTGACTATTCAGGCCAAACATAGTTAAGTGGCCCTTGTGCAAATGAGATCAGTTTACCTGCTTCTTGGAACAAATACCCTGGGCTCGTCCACAGTGTTGTAGATGGGGCTGACGGCCCTGGACACCTTCAGCCTTCAGTGGCAAACCCCAGCTTTCTGGGCAAGGTTAGGTCATAGGTGTTTGTAGCAGGGCTGGAAGAGACTGAACCCTCCCTTAGAGGAGTGAGGGGGAAGCCTACCTTCCAGTGTCCCTGTTTCCTCACAGTAGAGGCATGTAAGCCTGGCAGGCTTTAGCTCAATGACCTTCCTTTCCACTATTGAAGCAGGACCCAGATGGCATCCTAGGAGACCCCTGTGAGGCGTTGGAGCCTTTAAGGGCATATCCTGAAAGCTGGTAGTTCCCCTGATCTCTATTGGGCTTTTTCTGCCTCTAGGTATCTTAAAAGCCATGCTCAGAAGATCTCGCTGAGGGGTTTGAGGATCCCCATCCACCTATATAAATCTTTTCCATATATCTGGAGCTATTTGGAAAAAGATAAAACAGTGTTATTAGCTGGATCTAATAAATAAGGTAGTAGTTTGCAGGTGAAAAAGATTTGGTGTCTCCTGTTCATCAGCCTTCAAAAGAAATGTAAAAAAAAAAAATTTTTTTAAGTAAAAAGCATGATATGGTAGACCCATAGGAGTTCCAGGATATGACTATCCCCTTTTAAATTGTTTTTTTTTAATTGACCTTAAAATGTTTGCTGAGTACACTTTAATAATACCTTAACTTTAAAGATTGTAAGCATGACAAAATACAGTAAATGCTTTTGCTCCATATGCAGGAGCATTTTCAGTTAAGCCAGTTTAGGAAATCCAATAATAGAACAATGCATACAGACCATGACCATGCTTAGCAGCCTCTCCTGTTCTGACAGAGGTTACTATAGATCCGGAATATGAAGCCACTGTAATGTGGACATATGACTGTTTGCCAAATGAAGGTATATGAGTAACATCCATCTGCCAAAGTTGTCCTGGTAGGGGTCCTTGAGGGTTAACTCCAAATGAGGGGGCAGTATAGGACCCCTTGGACAGGATTTCCCAATCTGCCGTGCTGCTTCCCGAGAAAGTTGAAACTGTTTACACTGGGCTGCAGCGTTCTGGTGATGAATAGTATGAGACTGACTTGCTCAGTCTGTCATGGTTGCTCCATATAATTTTCTTTTGGGTAGCTTGATCAACAAGGGCATTCCTAGGCCCTGGCCGGTTGGCTCAGCGGCAGAGCATCGGCCTGGCGTGCCGGATTCCTGGGCCAGAGTACACAGGAGAAGCACCCATCTACCTCTCCACCCCTCCCCCTCTCCCTCCTCTCCGCCTCTCTCCTCCCTTCCCACAGCCAAGGCTCCACCAGAGCAAAGGCACCCTGGGCACTAAGGATGGCCCCATGGCCTCCACCTCAGTTGCCAGAATGGCCCTGGTTGCAACAGAGCAACACCCCAGATGGGCAGAGCATTCCCCCCCGGTAGGCATGCCAGGTGGATCCTGGTCAGGCTCATGCGGGAGTCTGTCTGACCGCCACCCCATTTCCATCTTCAGAAAAATACAAAAAACAAATAAATAAAATAAAAAATACAACAAAAAACAAAAAAAAAGAAAAGAGTAAAAAAAAAAAGGGCATTGCTTTGTGCTAAAGCTCCAGGGAGCATGGAGTATGTCCTATGAAACATGGAGCTCTATGTTGACATATAAGTCTTTGAAGAAGGAGGAACTGCTAAAATAGTTCATCAGCATTTGTCCCTAAGACAGCAGTCTTTATAGTGGAAACACCATAAGTAAATATTTGCTGTCTGTCTATAGATTAAAGGGGGAATACGGCAAATGCTGAAAAGCCATGATTCATGAGTTTTTTAATGCACACCACTGTGAATGCCTCATTTCAGCTGGTCACTTAGGTACTGGATCAGCTTACAGCATTACAAGAAGGGTGAGTAAAATGCAATAAGGTATTTTAAGAGAGAGAGAGACCACATTACTTTTATTACATTGTATTATTATAACTATTATTGTCAGTTTTATGTTATTATATCAGTTTTATATTATCTGTTATTATTGTGAATTTCTTACCATGACTAATTTATAAATTAAAGTTTATCCTAGGTATGTATGTATAGGAAAAAACATAGTACAGGGTGGGGCAAAAGTAGGTTTACAGTTGTGACTACATGAGACACAGAGTTTATTCTTGTATTATTATTTATTTATTATTGCATTATTTTCTATACTATACACAGTTTCAGGCATCCATGCAAGGACTTAGAACACATCCTCTGTGGATCAGAGGGGATTGCTGTAGAACATTTTATTGCAAACCAACCAAATTGGCAAAAGTAAAATCTGACAATATCAAGTGTTGCTAAGGAGGGGGATGTGAGCTCTTCACATGGCTAGAGGAATATAACTTGGCCACTGCTTTAAGAGCAATTTTGCTATCTCAACCATGTCCCCACCCCATAGTTCAGCAATTTTCTCTAGACTAATATCTTAAGAGAACTTCTTGTACATGCTCTGGAGTATACAAGAGGAAAGTTTATTTGAAGTAACATTTTGGAAGCTTTTAAATGTGGTCAGTAGGGGAGTAGATAAATAAAAAATAGAACTATTATAAAACAGGGTAGGCTTTCTCAAGTGCAAGTCAAGGAAAGACTTAAGCCTGAGTGGCCTAAAGCATCCATTATATGTGATGAATTAGCTTCTTTCTATACATCTGGAATGATATTAGTTATATATCATCCTTGAAAGAATTGAGAAAACAGTCATTCAAATCCTTGTTCTTGGTTTTATGGCTAAGATGAAAAACATTGCTTGAGAAAGGCAGCTATACAGCAATTAATTTCAAAGAACTTGAGTTGTATATATTGGTGAAGACAGATCCTACCCCAAAATAAGTTTTAGAAACCAAGATGCAGTAAAAGACATTTAATATGAAAGCATTCATGTAAAATTAAAAAAATATAATAGGGTATTACATATTGTTCCTGGATATTATCTAAATATATAGTAAAATATTAAAACATAAAATGGCATGATATACCTTAATTAATGAAAGTAATATCTGAGAAGTAAAAAGGGAATGGGAATGGAAAAGAGGACTTCCCTTTATAAGCAATTTTTTTCTTTCATATATAAAGTATACCTTAGCAAAAATATCAAAATAGTACATCTGAAGCAACAATGCCAAATTATTAACATTCGTTAATTCTAGGTATTGGATACACAGATGTTTGATAGCACTTCCATATTTATTTTTTTTAAATAAATAAAATAAAATTTAGCCTACTTATTTTATAAAAGAGAGAAAAAGGCAATTAGTAGCATTCCATTCCTTTCCCTCTTTTCCTACACTCACTGACTTTCTGCTCTGTCACCAGTGTTTTACAGAAAAGAAAGCCATTCCATTGTTTTACTATATCCTGTCATTCAGTATCCAAATGCCTGACTCTTGTCATTCTTGGATGCAAGAGGCCTACAAATATTAAAACAGCTTTTCACAATAACCCACTGGCTGGGAAACCTGAGCAAACAAAGAAAGGAGAAAATTAACTCTGGTACTTAGCCAAAATAATTTGCTTGTGATAAACAAAATAGACAATTTCCAGTTCCCACCCCATAGCAGATTAAGACCACCTGTTGTTAATTCTCTTCAAATATTTGATAGATTTTACTCCTCTACATTTCTCAGTTATATCATTATTCTTCATTTTTATTTTAACCCCTATAGGACTATTTGATTTTCCTTGGCTTTCTACTTTTAGAGTCCCCACTTCTAATTTATTTCTGTCTCTATCATTCCAAAATTTAGACAGGAAACTAAAATTTTGATCTTGTTACTCCTCAGAAAATGATGTCCAACTTAATGTTTCTTTCTTTGACCTCTGGAACAGTTCATCAACTTCACTACTTCTGCATAATCCAAGAGAAGATGCTAATTCTCCCATACTTGGCATACTTGCAGCCACTAAATAATACTTTCTCACAACTCCAGACTACCTCTTGTATTATGGAGGGGCCCAGCAAGCAAGAGAATAAACTTGTACTGGCTAAATGAAATGAAATGACTACTTACAGAGAAGTAGGCAGGTCATGGGGTAAAATAAAAATATTAAGACATACAGAGATTAACAAAAACAGAAAGGCATTACTCTTCCTTGAGCCAATGATGCAAGGGAAAGGAACATTTTCACAGGACCCAGTGAGGGGCGAGATGTGGAGTAGGGCTACTATCTGAAGCCGTAGTTTTGGAAGGACTCAGCTTCTACCGGAAGTGGTGCTGAAATAAAAAAGAATGAACAGGAAAGCAATAGGGCAACCTGTCTCTCTTGTCCTCCAATCTGCTTGTGCCTCTCTTTGTCCAAACCCACCTACAAGCTAGTCAGATGGGCACCCAAGTAACGTAGGCCTTAGGTATCAATTTATAAGGGCCCCAAACTGGTTCAGTGAGAGTGAATACTGGTTTTATGGAGGAAGGGACAAATAGAATAAGCAGCACATCCCTGCTTATTTCTACCTCCATATAAAAACATTTCTTGCACTCAGGCTTATGTAATCTGACTATGCTACCCTCCACCACTCCTCAGTGGTGTCACTTTCCTGTCTCACTTTCTACCACAACTCCTGTCACCACCACAGACAACTGCACTACGTACATGGATCACTCTCTTGACAATCCAGCATCAATGTGTACCTCCTCACCAACAACAGGTATCTGTGCCCTGCTTCAGCAACCCATGGTAAAACACTGATCACAGTCCTGTATCTCACATTGGGTGATATTGCCCTTGCTAGCACAGAGGAAACAAATTATTGATGAAATCTGAACTTCTTCACCTTTTTCACAGATCACATACAGGCTCAAGTTTCTCTCATTTAAGATAAAAAGGGGAAGGGGAAATATTTTTTAAAAGAGTATGTACTTCCCTTGATCCAATATTCTCCTCTAGTTGCTACCCTGCTTCTCTTCCTAGCAAATTCCTCTCAACAGCCTACACTTTTATCTTTATTTTCCTTTACTCTTTCCTACTAGTTAACCCTTGGCAACCTGTCTTAGCCCCAATCACTCACACAACCATCCACTTTATAAAATAACTCTAATAATTTTAAAAATACCAAATCAAATAAGTGCTTTTCAGTGTATTTATGTGACATTTGACATTGTTGGCTACTCCCAATTTCATTCTTTACTTTTATAACTTTGACATAATACTCTCTTCTTAGCTTCTTCTTATGTGTGGCTTTTCCTTCTTGGTTTCCTTTACCAAATCTACCAACTGTAGCTACTCCTTAAATGATAGTGTTCCTGAAAATTCTGTCCCTCACCCACTTCTGTCACTCCAACCCAGACATCACTTTCAAGTTCTAGATCCCACATATTTATTTAGCAAATACTTAAATAGTGCTTTCTATATTCTAGGCATTGAGCTTTACAAATTACACTTAGTTTAGTCTCATAACAACCTTATGAGGTAGGTATAGGTGAGGAAAACTGAGGCACTGACATGTTATACACCTTGCTCAAAGTCATATAACTAGTAATGGGCAAATCAAGGACTTGAACTCAAAATAGTCCAACTCCAAAGCCTATGTTGTCAACCATTATGCTGCCCTACTGTTATACTATATCATTTCTTTATTTTTTATTTTTTGTATTTTTCCGAGCTGAGAAGCTGGGGGTGGAGGGGCAGAGACAGACTCCCACATGTGCACCTGGCTCGGATCCAGTTGGCATGCCCACCAGGGGGGATGCTCAACCCCTCTGGGGCATTGCTCTGCTGCAATCGGAGACATTCTAGCACCTGAGGTGGAGCCATCCTCAGCTCCTGGGCCAACTTTTGCTCCAATGGATCCTTGGCTGTAAGAGGGGAAGAGAGAGATAGAGAGAAAAGAGAGGGGGAAAGGTGGAGAAGCAGATGAGCACTTCTCCTGTATGCCCTAGCTGGGAATTGAATCTGGGACTTCCATAAGCCAGGCTGATGCTCTACCACTGAACCAACCAGCCAGGGCACTATATAATTTCTTGGTATCTTCATTTTGCTGTTCCTTGAATATTTCTAATTCAGTATGTTCAAAACTTCTTTCATCATTTCTCTCTGCAAACTGGCTTTCCCCAGTCTAATCAACATTTATCAAGCTAATATTCAGATATTCCTTCAAATTGATATCCTTTAATTATTAGTTTAATATTTAACTAGACATGGTGGGATATATTAATTTAATAAACATTGCATGTTTATATATATTTTTTTTCATTTTTCCGAAGCTGGAAATGGGGAGGCAGTCAGACAGACTCCCACATGTGCCCGACCGGGATCCACCCGGCATGCCCACCAGGGGGTGATGTTCTGCCCCTCTGGGGCGTCGCTCAGTTGCATCCAGAGCCATTCTAGCGCCTGAGGCAGAGGCCACAGAGCCATCCCCAGCGCCCGGGCCATCTTTGCTCCAATGGAGCCTCGGCTGCGGGAGGGGAAGAGAGAGGCAGAGAGGAAGGAGAGGGGGAGGGGTGGAGAAGCAGATGGGCGCTTCTCCTGTGTGCCCTGGCTGGGAATCGAACCCGGGACTCCTGCACGCCAGGTCGATGCTCTACCACTGAGCCAACCAGCCAGGGCCACATGTTTATATCTTGATGATAAACAGACTTACATACCCCCTGACCCAAACTATCTTTTATTTCATAGCTCTCTATCACTCTTAAATAAATGACCTATTAAGAAGTTTAACTATTGAGAATTTGCTTAAAGTCTTTTTATAATACATTCAAAAGTTTTTATTTTTCTGATTTATAGGTCAGAAAAATCACTTATGATCACTTTTTGAGTGGTAACATTTTAAATAGATAATGTCAAACAAATCAGATATTATATGACATGGGTGTTTCTAAATGCAATAGGCCAGATTCTTTCTTCACATGTGACAGTGTTTTAAAGTAAACCAAAATTACTGTGGAAATTAACTTTGTTAACATATCAATGAATGTTTTATCCATCGAGAATCTATAAAAGATTGTAGGTAAATTCATCTTAAAGAGCTATCCTAAATGCTCCTAAAACCACAAGCCAGATTTACAAATAAAATTCCTTAGTGCTTTTGTTATAATATGTGAAACAGAGAATCAGTTATAATTAGAATCTTGAGAACAAATAAACTCACTGTTCATTTTTGTATATATTCTCTGCAGTATAATTTGGTCTCATATTGCTAAATTAAGTGTAACAGGCCACCTAGCTAGATTATAGTAATGTCAGCAATTAGTCAATTATTATTTTTGCTGTGCATGCTATAGTGTCAGTTCTACAAAAAGAACATTTCCAAGCAATCAATGTTCAGTAACAAAATTTCGAGCGTAAATTTCTGACATAGCAGAAGTTGAGTGTTATTCTATTTTATTTTTCACTTCAAATCCAAAAAATTTATAACAAAAGAAATAGAAATATATTCACTAATTCACTCACACTCATCACAGCAGAGTACGTGATCTAAAATTTTTTAAATCTTTGTGAATTTTCCCTTTCTTTTAGCTCTGTCAACCAGTCAACCACATGATAGACATAGTAAAATGTTGACATTTTAGCTTGTAAAATAAGTAAATATAATAAGACACATGTTCTAGGTAAACAGCACCTTGCCATACTTAATTTTAGATTTGTATTGACAGTTGTCCCTGGCCTTAGGTGATTCATATAGAAGCTCTCAAGTTTGGGAAAAAGATGTGCAGTTATACCTCACAACCTGAATTCATGACCCCAACATTTCTTAGAGGGTGGTATCAATGAAGAGGTGTGTTTACTTCTCCTCCATATGCTATTTAGGCTATCAAGATTAGGACCAATCTACCTGGAAAAAAGAAATCTAGGTGGTTGCATGTGGAAACCTGAGTCACTAATCGGTACCGCAGCTATGATTTACCACAACATGTTTTATTATCTTTTATAGAGTGATGCCTTGGACAACTGTTTACAGGCCTGGCTCATTACCTAGCTCTGCATTCTCATTTTGTGGACTGTAAAAACTAACCAATATTTTCAAGGCATAAATTATAGAATCATCAAAATTCCTGTCTTAATCCTCTTCTCAAATTCAGTATATTATCAAACTTTCGGGCTACCCTGTCTGTTGTACACTAACCTGTACATCTTATTAGGAGTAGTCATGCATCATCCCTCCTTTCTCTCTCCTCAATGCTATACCCCTTAGTGGTAGAAATGTTGACTTATACTTCTTTAGTCCCTAGGGCAGTGGTTCTCAAAGTGTGCACCCTAGAAGATTTTCAGGTGCACCCTATGGTATTCCAGAGAAACATGTGCCTGTTGGGGACCAAAAAACCAACAGGGATTTTGGAGTTTAGATTTTTGGGGACAGAGGTGTGAGGAATTGGCTATAAGCTGACAGTCTGCCCAACCCCCCACCTCACTTGCCTGATTAGGTTGCAAAAGGCTGTTAAGCTGTGGTGCTGATTGTTTACACTGCCCCCCATGTTCCCCAGAAAGACTGGAGGCAAGTTTCTTCTATCCTTTGTTTGGTGTAAAGTTAAGATGATATGTATGGTGGGGTTTTCTGCACTTGGTAAAATTCTTGGGTTGCCTTGGAAACATGATCAAATAGCTCATTGATTTGCTAATGGCCTGCTTTGCCCTATAAATATAGCAAGATGTGGTTTTTGGGCACGCTTTGTTCATGCCAGCAGCAATTACAAGGCCCTCTCAACCCCATATTTTCTTTTTTTAATTCCACATATTTTCTTAATTCCTCACCGTTCCCACTTGAGACCTGGAATTACTAGCTGCACTGGTTTGCGGCATGTGCCTAGATATAAAAATAAATATAGTTACTCTATTATACCATTTCATTACGGAAATAACACTCTTTTTGTTAACACATCATTATTATATTTATTATTAACACATCATTATATTTTTTTAGATAAATACACCCAAATAAAATGGGTAGATTTCTCAAAAAGAAGCATGATATTGAAGAATCCGATTCTGGAAATGAGCAAAAGTTAAGTGTAAATAAAATAGGACATGAAGGATGGTGGCAGAATTTAATTTATAGCATTTTCCATCACTTAACACTGAACAATACGATTGGATTAGAAACCCATTCATAGAAGCTTTGAGTAATTTTTGTTTAACATTAACAGAAGAAGAAGAACTGGCAGCTATATTCACTGATCATGGATTGACGATTAAACATAAGAAATTGTCTCTTGAAGCCTTTTGGATTTCTATAAAAGAAAAATATGTGGCAATATCTAAAAAAACTTTGAACATTTTACTACAATTTTTAACATCCTATTTATGTGAATTAGGATTTTCTACCCTCAACACAATTAAGAGTAAAAAGAGAGGAGTTCTTCAATGTATTGATGAGGAAATGAGAGTTTGCCTTTCAAATATATGCCCAAACATTGAAGAAATCACTAGGACACATCAGGCTCATGCTTCTCATACACACAAAAATGAAAAAGTTAACACATTTGTACTGCGACTTGCCGAATTTACTAAATCATACTAAGAATGTATCTGTATATATAAAATGTATCTATATATAATTGTCAATTTTTAAATTTTTAACCCCTCTTTTATACAAATTATAAAAAGCATAATTCAAAAAACGTAACATAAAAATGTTTTTTAATGTCAGAATAAATTTAATTTTGTCATATTTATTTCATTTAATTACCATAAAAGCACGCTTGGACTTTATATTTTTTCTTTAATATTTGACTTAATTATTATAACATATTTCTCAGAAATTTGTATATAGTGCACCTACAATTATTTGTAGGATTTTACATGCACCCTGACTTCAAAAAGTTTGAGAACCACTGCCCTAGGGCAACTCCTGGCCTATAGCTTATGTTTTTTAAATAACCATTGAAAGAAAGCATGAATGAATGAGCACATCTTTGAGTTGACACTAGAAAAACTTTCCAGAAGACAATGATAGGCATGAAGGAGCATCATATAGTCATTTGAAAATTAACTTAGACATGGAACATTAAAAATAACCATAGTACCTCTTTCAAATATCTTATCAACAATAAGTGACAAATATCACTTTTGTGATGACTCATCACTAAAAACATGTAGGAAACAGCTACACTTTTCTTTAACTTAGATTTGAATTGTCTATAAAAATCTGGCCAAGACATGGAAACAACCAAAAAGCCCTTCAATAGAAGACTGGATAAAGAAGATGTGGCACATATACACTATGGAATACTACTCAGCCATAAGAAATGATGACATCAGATCATTTACAGCAAAATGGTGGGATCTTGATAACATTATAAGGAGTGAAATAAGTAAATCAGAAAAAAACAAGAACTACATGATTCCATACATTGGTGGAACATAAAAATGAGACTAAGAGACATGGACAAGAGTGTGGTGGTTACCAAGGGTGGGGGGGGAGGGAGGACATGGGAGGGAGGGAGGGAGAGAGTTAGGGGGAGGGGGAGGGGCACAGAGAACTAGATAGAGGGTGACGGAGGACAATCTGACTTTGGGTGAGGGGTTTGCAACATAATTTGATGACAAAATAACCTAGACATGTTTTCTTTGAATATATGTACCCTGATTTATTAATGTCATCCCATTACCATTAATAAAAAATTTATTAAAAAATAAATAAATAAAAATAAAAATCTGGTTCCTCCAGCTGAGAAAGTAGCCATCTCTCTCCTAACAGGTGTTACTCTTTATGATGCAAAGAAGCCAGACTCTCTCTTCACATATGTGATGGAGCTCTAAGGTAAACTAAAATTATGTGATAAACATCGTAACACATAAGTGCATATCTTATCTGTAATAAATTTATAGGAAGTGAGATGCAGTTTAACAAATTTGAGAATAAGTCTTAGGCCCAAATTAGATCCTCTTTGCTGCTCTTTAATCTTTTCAATCTCTGTTAAGTAAACTTCTATTTTCATGTTTTAATGAATCTTATATACACTTGTTCCCTTCCAGGACATAACCTCACAGTTTGTATCCTAAGACTCAGAATTTCATTGCCTCAAAAATCCCATTTAGCTTCATTCATTGGAGGTCTATGGTTGTCTTGATGCTAAAGTCTTAAAATAACCTTTACTAATGGATTTTAAAGTTCTCGGAAAAAAAGAAATCCCTGACTGTTTGTACAAGAAAAACTGAAAGCCTCAGAGTATTCACCGTGGATGTCAGATCTCTCTAAAGCTCCTTGTAGTGGTGCCTCACTGGAACAGGCATGGTTTACATACACGCAGCTTCTCTATTCTCATGAGAACTTCTTCACCATGAAACTGGATTCAACTTTTGAAACATCACACATGGTGATTTCTACCCTGCTTCTTTATCCTTTGATTATTCCTTTTCCCAAGTTAATTTTTTATCAAACTCACTTTTTTTTTTAACAGAGACAGAGAGTAAGAGAGAGGGATAGATAGGGACAGACAGACAGGAATGGAGAGAGATGAGAAGCATCAATCATTAGTTTTTTTGTTGCAACACCTTAGTTGTTCATTGTTTGCTTTCTCATATGTGCCTTGAATGGGGGGGGGTGCTATAGCAGACCAAGTAACCCCTTGCTCAAGCCAGGGACCTTGGGGTCAAGCTGGTGAGACTTGCTTAAACCAGATGAACCCACGCTCAAGCTGGCGACCTCAGGGTCTTGAACCTGGGTCCTCCACATCCCAGTCCAATGCTCTATCCACTGCGCCATTGCCTGGTCAGGCTCAAACTCACATTCTGATTTCTTATCCTACCAGGTATTTACTCTCCTTTTTTTACCAACTCTTTTTGTAACCTCAGGTCTAATTACTCTATTAGAATTTCTTTTCAAATAACTCAAAATGTTATCATTTCTCAATTAACTTGATATTTTTTAAAACTCAGAAATAATATTACTATAAACCTTAGGACTAAGTTGCTTACTCTTTCAAGAATACTGACAATAGTAATACTAGGTATTTTATTCAGCTGTAAATAATAGAAAAACTATTACAAATAGTTTATTTACAACAAGAAGTCCAGAGATAGACATAGGACTTCTAGATTGCTATCAAGAAACCAGACTCCTCAGCTTTCCACTTTATCAATCTCTGTATATTAGAGTATACAGTGACAAACAAATCCTGACATCTTAGAAGTATAACCCAAAAACTGTGGCCTGTGGGGATGAGATAGTCATTCAGGAACCAAGGTTCCTTCCATTTTACCATCAACATTTAGTCAAGGTGATAACAGCAAGGAAAAAGAGCATGTAGAGGATCATGCATGGGGCTTTTATGACCAGGGGTAGAAGCATGGTACATTTGCATCCATATTGCTTTATCCAGAAACCAATCATATGCTTTCTTTTCCATCTTATTGGTTACATGATCACTGCTAGCTGCAAGAGAGTTAAGAAAGCATTCTTTCAGTAATGAAAAGTAGGTAAAAGATATTTGGTATATAACTAGCAATATCTACCATAGGAATGCAATGCTGAATTATGTATAATCTCAGTCTTTCATATGTTTAAATTATAATATGGGAGATATGCTACAGTCATGAGTATTACAGTAGAGATATCAATAAAATGCCATAGGAATTCATAACACAGAGCTGCTATTTTTAGAGGACTTAGGGACGGTTTTATAGAGAATAGAACATTTGAATCAGATATTAATGAAAGATTAGGAGTCCATTAGGTAAGATATATGGATAGAAGAGTAGGATAATGCCACATTATAATTGGACTTATGTTTGTTTGTTTTTAAACACATTACATAGGCAATGGAATGTCACCAGAAAATTTTCAGCAAGGGGAAAATTGCTGTTTGGCTTTTTATCATTGAGTAATTGGCACTATGGGTGGACTATGTAGCCTTACAGCTTCAAAAATGCTAAGACCCACAAGACTCTCATATTCTTCAATTATGGGAAAGGAGTATGCAGGGAGAGAGAGATATAGGGCAGCCAGGCATGCTGAGATCTTTCTCACCTCTAGAATCTCTGACAACAAAAGTACATTTAGTGTGTTCACCTAGCATCAGAAGAAACAGTTCTTGAGATAGAGCTTCTGAAATTTCCAAGACAATTCACTGGGTTTTGATAATTAAAGCCTAAGAATAATTCTTTTCCTACAAGTCAAAGTAAACCTCACTGAAACTTGCATCTATTAATGTCTTTTTCTCCTTGAAGGTCATGGTATTGTTTGGAAATATAAAAGATAGCTATGAACTGCTCCCTAAACGTGAATGCATATACACAAAACTCACATGTACCTGACCTGTGGTGGTGCAATGGATAGAGCGTTAATCTGGAACACTGAGGTCACCGTTTGAAACCCTGGGCTTGCACAATCAAGGCACATATGACAAACAATAAATGAACAACTAAAATGAAGCAACTATGACTTGATACTTTTACCACCTCTCTCTCTGTAAAATTAATAAATAAAATCTTAAAAAAAACTCACGAGTAATTTTATAGGTATGGAGAGCTCTTTTGAGTCTTTCCATGAACTCTGAAATTAAGAACCCCTGACCAGTAACAACTTGAATAAAAGTCTGCTTATGCTTTTATATTACAGCCCCTCAAATATTTGAAAACAACTTTTATATTCTTTTGTCTACTTGTCAAACACTGATAAAGCCATTACTATGTTTAAATACTGTTCTAAGCACTTTAGTAGTTACTGATTTATCATATTTTCCCATGTATAAGACGCACCTTAATTTGGGGGCCCATTTTGAAAAAAAATGTATTACATAAAGTTGTTGAACTCAACTTTTATTCATCATAAAATTCATACAACTCCTCATCACTGTTAAAACTCTCATCCATTAGCTTGTCCTCATCTGTGTCTGATGAATCACTGTCTTCATATATTGCCTCGTCCTCAGTTCCATCTATGGCATTTGAAATGCCACAACCACTGTATAAGACGCACCCAGTTTTTAGACCCCAATTTTTTTTTAAAAAGGTGTGTTTTATTTTTATTTTTTTTTATTGTATTTATTTTTAATGGGGTGACATCAGTAAATCAAGATACATATATTCAAAGATAATATGTCCAGGTTATCTTAAAGTTCAATTATGTTGCATACCCATCACCCAAAGTCAGATTGTCCTGTCACCCTCTATCTAGTTCTCTTTGTGCCCCTCCCCCTCCCCCTTCCCTCTCCCTCTCCCCCCTCCCCCCGTAACCACCACACTCTTATCAATGTCTCTTGGTCTCACTTTTATGTCCCATCTACGTATGGAAAAATGCAGTTCCTGTTTTTTTCTGATTTACTTATTTCACTCCGTATAATGTTGTCAAGATCCCACCATTTTGCTATAAATGATCCGATGTCATCATTTCTTATGGCTGAGTAGTATTCCATAGTGTATATGTGCCATATCTTCTTTATCCAGTCATCTATTGATGGGCTTTTTGGTTGTTTCCATGTCCTGGCCACTGTGAACAATGCTGCAATGAACATGGGGCTGCATGTGTCTTTACAAGTCAATGTTTCTGAGTTTTTGGGGTATATACCCAGTAGAGGGATTGCTGGGTCATAAGGTAGTTCTATTTTCAGTTTTTTGAGGAACAACCATACTTTCTTCCATAATGGTTGTACTACTTTACATTCCCACCAACAGTGGATGAGGGTTCCTTTTTCTCCACAACCTCTCCAACATTTGCTATTACCTGTCTTGTTAATAATAGCTAGTCTAACAGGTGTGAGGTGGTATCTCATTGCAGTTTTGATTTGCATTTCTATAATAACTAAAGAAGATGAGCATCTTTTCATATATCTGTTGGCCATTTGTATTTCTTCCTGGGAGAAGTGTCTGTTCATATCCTCTTCCCATTTTTTTATTGGATTGTTTGTTTGTCGTTGAGTTTTATGAGTTCTTTGTATATTTTGGATATTAGGCCCTTATCTGAGCAGGTGTTTAAAAATATCATTTCCCAATTAGTTGGCTGTCTGTTTATCTTGTTATCAATTTCTCTTGCTGAACAAAAACTTCTTAGTCTGATGTAGTCCCATTCATTAAATTTGCTTTCACTTCTCTTGCCTGTGGAGTCAAATTCATAAAATGCTCTTTAAAGCCCAGGTCCATGAGTTTGGTACCTATGTCTTCTTCTATGTACTTTATTGTTTCAGGTCTTATGTTTAGATCTTTGATCCATTTTGAGTTAATTTTAGTACAGGGGGACAAACTGTAGTCCAGCTTCATTCTTTTGCATGTGGCTTTCCAGTTTTCCCAGCACCATTTGTTGAAGAGGATTTCTTTTCTCCATTGAGTGTTGTTGGCCCCTTTATCAAAAATTATTTGACTATATATATGTGGTTTTATTTCTGGGCTTTCTATTCTGTTCCATTGGTCTGAGTGTCTATTTTTCTGCCAATACCATGTTGTTTTGATTGTCGTGGCCCTATAATAGAGTTTGAAGTCAGGTATTGTAATGCCCCCAGCTTGATTCCTTTTCTTTAGGATTGCTTTGGCTATTCGGGGCTTTTTATAGTTCCATATAAATCTGATTATTTTTTGCTCCATTTCTTTAAAAAATGTCATTGGAATTTTGATGGGAATTGCATTAAATTTGTATATAGCTTTGGGTAATATGGCCATCTTGATTATATTTATTCTACCTAACCAAGAACAAGGTATATTCTTCCATCTCATAATGTCTTTTTCAATTTCCCTTAACAATGGTTTATAGTTTTCATTGTATAAGTCCTTTACATTCTTTGTTATGTTTATTCCTAGGTATTTTATTTTTTTTGTTGCATTCGTGAAGGGGATTATTCTTTTGAGTTCATTCTCAGATGTTTCATTGTTGGCATATAGAAAGGCTATTGACTTCTGTATGTTAATTTTGTATCCTGCAACCTTATTGTATTGGCTTATTTTTTCTAGAAGTCTTTTTGTGGATTCTTTGGGGTTTTCGATGTATAGGATCATATCATCTGCAAAAAGTGATACAAAAGGTGTGTTTTATATATGGGGAAATGTGGTAATCCTCATAACAACATTGTAAGGTAGGCACTATTATTTTTCCCTTTTACAAATGAGGAAACTGAAGCACATAATAGTTAAATAACTTGCCCAAGTTCACACAGCTACTAGGTGGAAGAACCAACATTTCAAAGTAGACAGTTGGGCCCCTGAGCCCATACACTTAGCACTACAATACCTTATTGATGTTTACTTTGGAAAAGAAAAGTCTAATTTCTTTTACATTTCATAACTTCTAGGATCCTTATTCTTCTCCTGACAATTCAGTTTGACAATGCCCCTTTAAAATGTGTTGCCCAGTTCCAGATATTATAACTGTATTAGTATAGCATCCCACTAGGTCTGTTTTTTGATAGCCACAAATGTGTCATTTGCTGGATAAAGACAGGAAGAAGGAGGAAAACTATGGTCTTCAGCTTCACACTGATGTTCTCTGGTCAGGGTTAGAAATAGCTTTGAAATGAATGTATCTGCAAGACTTTGTTATGCAATATCCCAGGCAAAGTCATGCATGAATTCTTTTCCTCTCAGAATGAAACATCCAAGCTCCAAATAATCATGCCCAAGGGTATTAAGTATTCCCTAATAAAGAACAATACTGCTAAATCCTAGCCTGAACCACAAAATAGCCACACTTGAAGTATCCAAACCCCAAAATGAAGAAGGGCTGTTAATCTATGCTGACACCGTTAGCTTGATTTTATTTTATTAGAAGTATTTTAAAAGGGTTATTATCTCCTGGTTTACATAATCCTACACTTCCCTTAAGGCAATATAAATTGAGTTTCATAGGAGTTTGAATTTACAATCCTATGCAGCTGGCAGGTTGGGACTCAAATTCAAGACTACAGAATACCACACTGGTAAATACGTATTTGGAAAGTTGGGGGTTGATGGAGAGTTTCTGGGATGTGATCCATCAAATTGTCTGAGGTGAGGTGTTTGGGAATTTATACTACAAGCGAATCTAAACTTCAGCTAATTTGACTTAAAGGTTCTGTGAGCTCTCTTGAGTGGGAGACTCCCTTGTTCCGGTGGGCTTACCTTCCACCTTTGTCTGTTGCTAATAATTTAGCCAGCTTTAGGGTATGCTTAAAGATCAACTTTTCCCTGCTACAGATATGACTTCAGTCCAAGTATTTAAAAACTGAATTCAAGCGAGGATAATAAATGTCAATGGAATATTTATAGCTTGGTATATGGAGAATTTCCAGGTTCCTGTTCTGCAATAACACAGATCCATCTGCTAAGGGCATTAGATTGTGTGTTGTTGCTTTTTATTCTTTACAAGATGATAGGTTCTGAAAATAGAAAAACTGCAATATGCAAAGACTGACATTGATTTTAACCCTTTCCTACTCAAATAATTACTGAATTAAGAGTAAATTACCAAGGGCAAAGTTTCTTGACAATTCCTGGCTATTGAATGCAAGCCCAGAAGAAACCTTACCTCAGTCTTATATAAGCCCCTGTCAATATTGTGCTGCTAGATGTACCTAAAAATTTACTGTATAGTTGTCAGACTTTAGGGACCTGGGGTTAGTCCACTCCCTAATCTATCATTGGGATTATGATTGTTTTTACTGCTGTATCATAAACATATAGTTGCCACTGGTACTAAAGTATTTCTGTCCTAAGGTCTGAGAAAGAGCACCTTTAAACCCCGGTGAAGAGAATTTATATGTATTTGTTTCAAAAGGTTAACTCCTTTTCCATGATTGGTAAGAGAAGAAGAACCTCTCAGGTTCCTTTCTGTGTGTCCCAATGCACAGAATTTCCATAGAGCTGACTGAGAGTCAATTAGCTGCTCTTATGTGACTAGTAAATGTGTATTCTCTACTACACAAATGAATAGAATATGTGATACAGTATGCTTTATTATATATGGGATTGTTTTGAAACAGTAAGCAAATTAAATTTTGTACATTTTTCTTTACAGCACAGTTTCAGCAATATTTTAAATTAAAATTGCCATGTGTCAGGAGAATGCTACTTTAATCAACCTATATTTACTGAATATTTATAATATTTGAGGCACTATGATCAGCAGTGGAATAGAAAAATACAGGAATGTAACATTTAACCATTTCTAATTGTAAGACTATACAGTAGTGGAAGTTATTGACATATAAATAACAGGAGAGAATAAGATTACTGATATCCAATGATTTGATTCAACAAATAATTATTGAGCTGAAACTAAGTTCAAGGCTCTTGTTTTATTTTATTATTTTTTTTTTTTTTGCATTTTCTTTTCTGAAGCTGGAAACAGGGAGAGACAGTCAGACAGGCTCCCGCATGCGCCCGACCGGGATCCACCCGGCACGCCCACCAGGGGGTGATGCTCTGCCCACCAGGGGGCGATGCTCTGCCCATCCTGGGCGTGGCCATATTGCGACCAGAGCCACTCTAGCGGCTGGGGCAGAGGCCACAGAGCCATCCCCAGCGCCCGGGCCATCTTTGCTCCAATGGAGCCTTGGCTGAGGGAGGGGAAGAGAGAGACAGAGAGGAAGGCGCGGCAGAGGGGTGGAGAAGCAAATGGGCGCCTCTCCGATGTGCCCTGGCCGGGAATCGAACCCGGGTCCTCCGCACGCTAGGCCGACGCTCTACCGCTGAGCCAACCGGCCAGGGCCCAAGGCTCTTGTTTTAGATTCTCACAAAATAATGACTTCAGTATCAGACCTCACAGTCTTCAAGAGGTGGAAAACAAAAAAAAATTGTGATTAAATCTTATAGAAACTATTATGGAAAGAATGCAGGAGGAAAGTCATTGTCACCTAGAAGAGTAAAGGAAGGCTTCAGGTAGGAAATTGTATGTGAACTGAGTCCTGAGATTGGAGTGGGTTAAGAGTGGAAGACTTCCTTGCAAAGCAAGACCCTGGGGTGGGAACAGTAATCAGGGAAACAGTAAGGAATGCAGTAGAGCCATCTGGGTTCAAACTCTGGCTCTACAACTTACCAGCCTGTAACCAGTAGCATGTGTCACTTTCCTCACCCATAACATGGACATAATACCCATTCTTTTCTCAGAGTTTACGTGGGAATCAAAGAAGACAGAATATGTAAAGTGATGGATACTGTACCTGGAATATAATAAGTGTTCAATAAATATTAGTATGCTGGCAATGATGACAAAGAATGTATTGGTAGTCAGTGAGAGGGTGAAATGAAGAGAAAGAAAAGGAATGAGAAATAAATCTGGAAAGGTAGATAGAAGCCAGATCATGAATGGACCCATATGTACACTCTGGAGTTTAAAATTTGTTGGATAAGCAATGGGAAGTTGGGAAAGATTTTAGGTAAGAAAGTAACATGGTAAGATTTAGATTTTAGTAAGATCATTAATTAATATAAAGGATAAACTGGAAGAAAGAAGAATTAGAGGCAGGGAGTTCAATTAGAAGACTACTATAATGGTCCGGGATAACTATGAGCTAAGCGGGCATAGAAGTGGAAATGAATGTGAGAAGTTGTTAAGGATGATTCTGAGACCAGATTTGTTTGTTCACAACATGTGAAAAGCAAGGAAAAAAGATTTCTTGAGTGATTTCCATTTCTAGCTTTGGTGACTAGACGTATAATGGTGTCACTCTTCAAAAACATTGGGTAAAAAGAAGAAAAATTTTAGAACATAAGGAATTTAAAAATTGAAGTTAAGTTTTAAACATTTAACTGGTGCCATCAAGTGAACAATTTGATAGATTTGAAATCAGAAAAGATATCTCACCTGGAGAGAAGAGATTTGAGGTAAAAAGCTTATATATGGTAATTAAAGCCAGGAGATTGAATGATCCATAAAAAGAAAGCGCATGGAATTAAATGTAATGTGACCACTTTCAGAGCCCTGTGAAACATCAATACTAATGTCAGACAACAACAACAACAAAAATCAAAGCAGCAGGTGGAAAGGGAAAGTACACAAATGCAAACATTAATAAGGCATACTCCTAGATATTACAACAGCCAAAGCATGTGGCTTGAGGAAACAGATGAAGAAGAATGTGATAGAAGCATAAGAAGTCCAGCCTGACCTGTAGTGGTGCAGTAGATAAAGCATTGACTGGAATGCTGAGGTCACCAGTTCAAAACCTTGAGCTTGCCCAGGAAAGGCATATACAAGCAACTACTACAAGTTTATGCTTCCTTCTCCTTCCTCCCTTTCTTTCTATCCTCTCTCTCTTAAAAAAATAAAGAAAGAAATGAGTCCAGCAGCCTGAGACTGCTGCAAGGATATGAATGAAGGTGTTCATCAGGAAGGGTAGGCTAAGGAGCACAAGGAGCACAAGGTTGGAGAGGAAGAGAACTAAGAGTTTAGAGAAAAGGTAAGATTTCTAGGATTAAAAATTGTGGTAATATAAAAAAACAGAAAGGGAACAAGACAACTGAAAAGAAAACGAGTGACAGAATGTTTAATTAAAAAGTATTTCACGCCTGACTAGGCAGTGGCGCAATGGACTGGGACGCGGAGGACCCAGGTTCGAAACCCAGAAGTCACCAGCTTGAGCCCAAGGTCGCTGGCTTGAGCAAGGGGTCACTCGATCTGCTGTAGCCCCGCCAGTCAAGGCACATACAAGAAAAGCAATCAATGAACAACTAAGGTGCTGCAACAAAGAATTGATGCTTCTAATCTCCCTTCCTGTCTGGCTGTCCCTATTTATTCCTCTCTCCTCTGACTCTTTCTCTATCTCTGTCAAAAAAAAAAAAGTATTTCACATTTATTAAAAGAAATGAAAATAGTAAAAAGTAATTCCTGAATACCTATAATCCATTTTTAAGGAATAAATCAAACCCATGGAGTCAAAGCCCCTTTGGAAAGGCACCTTGCTCCATTCTTCCACACAAAGAACCACTGTTCACAATTTTATGTTTATCATTCTCTGACCTTTCTTTCAAGCTTCATCACACATGTATTTGTACATAAATAGTTCTGTACATTTTTTAACTCTTCTGTATTCTTCTGTATCTTTTTTCTATTTGAGATATATATTATATATATATATATGTTTCCTCTATATTAAAATAAGCTATTGTGCCTTAACCTACTTTTTTCTTCCTCAATCCTGCCAGAGATGTACCAGTATCTGCTCTATTAGTTTTCCTTAAAGAAATGTTTCTTTGTATATTCATTTTCTATTTCATTATTTTTTTTGTTTCTACCATTATTTACATTTTTATCTTCGTATTTATTGTTATCTTTGCCTAATTTTTCTGTGTTTAGCTCATTCTTTTGGTCCTTTTTCTCTATTATATAAACATTTAAGGCTATAAACTTTCCTGTATTACAGTGTGTGTTCATAAAATCATGGTGCACTTTTGACCGGTCACAGGAAAGCAACAAAAGATGATAGAAATGTGAAATCTGCACCAAATTAAAGGAAAACCCTCCCAGTTTCTGTAGGATGATGTGGCAGCATGTGCGCATATGCAGATGATGACATAACACTATGAATACAGTGGAGCAGCCCACGGCCATGCCAGTCGAGATGTGGACAGTACAGAGGAAAGGTCAGTGTGTTCTGTGGCTCGCTAAATTCAAATCTGTGACCAAAATGCAACGTGAATATCGGCACATTTATAATGAAGCACCACCACATAGGAATAACATTACTTGGTGAGATAAGCAGTTGAAGGAAACCAGCAGTTTGGTGGAGAAACCCCGTTCTGGTAGGCCATCAGTCAGTGACGAGTCTGTAGAAGCTATACGGGATAGCTACCTAAGGAGCCCTAAAAAATCTGTGCGTGAGCCCACATCAAACTGCACTGAATAAGTATGAAACTGGGAGAGTTTTCCTTTTATTTGGTGCAGATTTTACATTTATATCATCTTTTGTTGCTTTTCTGTGACCAGTCAAAAGTGCACCATGACTTTACGGACACACTGTATTTTGACTGTATTTAGTTTTAAATATTTACTGACTTATGTCTTGGTTTTCTTTTTTGACTTTTTACATTTCCAAGCACACAGAATTTTTTATTAAGCTTTATTATTGTTATTAATGTTATTATTGTCACAGGAAAAGGTCTATTTGATACTGATTCTTTAAAATTTACTGAGAATTCCTTTATCATTGGTACCTAATGAATTTTCATAAATGATTGTGTTATTCAGAAATTGTAGTCTCAGACTATGTAATGAAAGGTTCTATGTGTTTTCTGATTCTATATATATATATCAGATTTTTTTCAGTGCTCTCTTTCAGATCCTAAATCATCCTTTGCCTTTTGACTTTTTGTTGTTGCTGAGAAGACTTATCCATTACTCCTTGTACTTCTACTTTTGTTTGATTCATTTTGAAGTACTGTTGTTATATTTACCCAAGTTTAGAATGATTGTATTTTTGTTTTATCATCTTGAACTGATTCATTTTATTCCTAATTATATTTTTGCTTTAAAATGGCTTTGTCTGATAATATTGTAAATGGGATAGCTTAAGTTAGTATTTACCTTGTAGGCTTTTTAATCATACTTTTATTTTCAACATATTTTTTGGTCATTAGTGAATCTCTTTTAAATAGCATATAGATGAATTTTGTTCTAACTTAATATTTTAGAAATTAACATATATTGTAATATATTTCTTTTATCAACTCATTCTGTACTTTCTCTTTACTTTTTTCTTGTGTTTTTACTTCTCCTTTTATACATGCTTTTGAATTGAATGAGTTTTGTTTTTTTTTTATTCTACAGCTCTCTTTTTGTCTGTAAATTATGTACTTTTTCCTTTCTGTTAGAGGTTATCCTTGAAATTTTAACATATGAATTAAACTTAACCAAGTATACTCACACCTCTCCAAACAACACAAGTAACCACAGCATACTTTAGTCATTCACTGCCTGCTCCATGGACAGTTTTTTAATCCTTTCTTAAAGCTGTATGTAGCTCTTCATATTATTATTTTTTACTTCACATTTTTTTTGCTACTTACTTGTATTTATGCATGTTTAGAAGTTTATTTTGTCAGTTTCTTTTTCTATCTCAGATGTTCCTTCTGACTTCATCTTCTCTCTTAATGAATAACTTTATTTAGAAGTTTCATCAGTTGTAAGTGGTCTCCATTATTTGTTATTTGAAAACATCTTTACTAGCTCATTCTTGAAGGATAGGTCACTGCTAATATAATTCTAAGTCAACATTTACTTTTATTTCAGCACTTTCTAGATATGATTTTATGGTCCCTTGAATTCCATTGTTCCTGGGAGTCAATTGTCAGCCTGGCTGTCATTCCACTGTAAAAGTCTGGCTCTCTCTCTGGTACTTTTAGGGTCATCTGTTAGATTTGGTGCTCTGTTGCATTACTTTGATAACTTATCCCCTTTAGAACATGTTGTGATTTTAGAGACTAAAGAGCCATAACAGCCATCAGCTCTGGAAAATTAGATTCCCATCTATAAATATGGTATATAAACATATTTAAGTCTCTTTTAATTTAAGAGACTCAATTAATTGAAGTCTCTTTTAATTCCTCTCAATGGTGTTTTTTAGTTTTCTGTGGTCTTTCATGTTTTTCATAAAATACAGTTCACATTTTAAGTTTCTGATGTTACTGTCATTTTCTAACTGCTTTTTCTTAGTACACAGAAATATATTTGATTTTTATTTTAACCTTGCATCCAAAAACCTTGTCAATCTCATGTATTAATTCTAATAACTTATATGTAGATTCTTTTATATTTTCTAAATAAAGAAGTATATCATCTACAAATAATGTGATTTCTTCTTTGTCAATGCAGATAAATGCAGAAGCCCATGTATCATCAGAAAATTGCTAGAATCTCTTCTTTCTCTGCATGAAGGAAGGAATCAAACTTGTTCTGTGAGTTAAAATAACCTGATCTGTAGTTCATGAGTCACATGATAAGTCAGAATAAGCACTATTTATTTTTTAATTTTTATTTATTGATTGGTTTCTGAGGGAAAAGGAAAAGAGACAGAAACAGGGATCAAACCCACAACCTTGATGTATCAGGATGATGCTCTAAAAAATTGAGCTACCCAGCCAGGGCTATTTATTTTTTAGATTGCTAATTTCTCATCACAAATATTTAATTCAATAACTCATTGAACTTTGCTCAGAATTTCCAAAATCCCTATAGGGTTCAGACTATGTAAAATTTCAACATGACATGGATTTTCCTAGAAATTCATCATCATATATTTTTAAATAAAAGATTATCCTCACATATAACTATAAACTTCATACTGGCAATACTGACATATAATACAGATGGGCCCCTCCCTGTAAACAGTATGGTATATAGTATTTTATATATATTTTTTCCACTCTGCATGTCACATACCAAGTTTATTTCTGAGAAAACAAAGAAAAGAATGAGATAAGGAATGATTTAAACATATTTACCTTGAGACAGTAAGATGGCAGCAGAGTAGGCAGATGCACAGATTCCCAGCTCACACCACCGAACTGAATTACAAACTAATTTAGGAACAATTAGCATGAAAAACCAACTCTGGACTACAAGAACAGCTCTCAAAAACCAAGGAGCAAAGAAGAAGCCACAACAAACCTGGTAGGGAGCACCTGAAACTCCCCTGCTTACAGGAACGGGGATGGGGGGTGAGGCTGAGAGCCCAGAAGGGCTCTCACTCCAAGGAAAAGAGCAGAAAATACTGCTCACAGCCACTTGCCTGGTGATCAGGGAACGAGGTGTGTTGAAAGGGCTGGCTTGTCTTCCAAAAAGAAAGGGGAGAGAGAGAGGCAGACGGTGAGGGGCAGAGCAATGCAGGGAATGACCTGAGAAGCTGACTCATTCAGTGCTGGAGGTGGCCATAGCTGAAGGAGGGCTGATCCTTCCACAAAACAAACCACTGAAGGGCTTCCAGGTCACAGATCTCCAGACATCTCTCCAGCTCCAATCACTGCAAAAAGACACAGTTGAAAACAAGAAGTGGGGAGGAGGGGCAGAACTCAGGTATCCATGGAGATCTGAGATACACCTCCCCCTACTGAAGCTGAGAAAACACCCTGCCCCCAGAGAGAGTAACTAGCAGAAGAGGCCTTCAGAGACTTGTGTTACAACCATGGCATTCCTAGATACAGTTTTAAATAAGCCCTCTGCTGAGATCAGTAAACAAGACTATCACCTGTTAAGAAAACAAACAAATCAAGACTTCAAAGAAGCCCAAATCTGAAAGTAGATTATAAATAATAGCTGATGCCAACCCAAGAAGATCTAGAAATAACACAATTGAAAACTGGAGGCAGACAACACCAAGCCTAGACTCAACCAGCTCTACAAACAAAACACCCAAACACAGAGACATAATGAGAAGACAGAGAAGTGCAATCCAAATGAAACCCCAAGAGAAACCTCCAGGAAATGAACTGAGTGATATGGAAATAATGAAACTTCCAGATGTGGAGTTCAAAATAATGATTGTAAGGACGCTTAGAGATCTTAGAACAACAATGGATGGTCATTACAAACACCTAAATAAAGAAATATCAAGTATAAAAAAGGATATTGAAATATTAAAAAAGAATTAGTCGGAGATGACAAATACAATATCAGAAATGAAGATCACAATGGAAGGAATTAAAAATAGGATGGATGGAGCTGAGGATCGAATCAGGAAGTTAGAGGACAAGTGGAATGAAGGCATGAAAGCAGAGAAGAAAAAAAAGACTCAAAAAGTCTGAGGAAACTCTTAGCTCTGTGACAACATGAAGAGAAATAACATCTGCATCATAGGGGTTCCTGAAGAAGAAGAGAAAGAACAAGGGATAGAACTTTGTTCAATCATATCATAGCTGAAAACTTTGCTAAATTCATGTACTAAAAACTCTCACAATTCAAGAAGCACAGAGAACTCCATTAAAGAGAAACCCAAAGAAATCTACACCAAGACACTTCATAATTAAAATACCAAAGCTAAGTGATAAGGAGAAAATATTAAAAGCTGTTAGAGAAAAAAAGGCTAACACCTACAAAGGAGCCCCCATAAGGATGACATCAGACTTCTCAACTGAAACACTTGAGGCCAGAAGGGAATGGCAAGAAATATTCAAAGTAATGCAGAACAAGAACCTACAACCAAGACTACTTAATCCAGCAAGGCTATCATTTAACATTGAAGGAGAAATAAAAAGCTTCCCAGACAAAAAAAAAAAAAAAAAACTCAAGGAATTCATTACAACCAAACCAATGCTGAAGGAAATGTTAAGGGCCTGTTGTAAACAGATCAAAGAGAGAAAACAATATAGCAAAAGAGGAATACAGCTTTAAAGAATAAAGTGGCAATAAACAACTACATATCAATAATAACCTTAAATGTAAATAGATTAAATGATTCAATAAAAAGACATAGGGTAGCTGCATGGATATGAAAACAGGACCTGTACATATGCTTTCTACAAGAGACACACCTTAAAACAAAAGATGCACATAGACTGAAGGTAAAAGGATGGATAAAAATATTTCATGCAAATAAAATGAAAAAAAAAGCTGGGGTAGCAATACTTATATCAGACAAAATGGACTTTAAAACAAAGGATATCATAAGAGATAAAGAAGGCCACTACATAATGATAAAGGGAGCAATCCAACAGGAAGATATAACTATTATAAATATCTATGCACCTAATATAGGAACACCTAAATATATAAAGAAGACTTTGATGGATATAAAGGGTGAGATCAACAGCAATACTATAATAGTAGGGGATTTCAATACCCCACTAACATCATTAGATAGATCCTCAAGAAAGAAAATTAACAAAGAAACAGCAGACTTAAAGGACTCAGGCATCCCCAAACTACGGCCCGCGGGCCGCATGCGGCCCCCTGAGGCCATTTATCCAGCCACCCACCGCACTTCCGGAAGGGGCACCTCTTTTATTGGTCAGTGAGAGGAGCACTGTATGTGGCAGACCTCCAATGGTCTGAGGGACAGTGAACTGGCCCCCTGTGTAAAAAGTTTGGGGACCCCTGTAACTAGATCAACTCAATTTAATAGATATCTTCAGAACCTTTCACCCTAAAGCAGCAGAATATACATTCTTTTCAAGTGCTCATGGTACATTCTATAGGATAGACCACATGTTAGGGCACAAAAGTGGTCTCAACAAATTTAAGAAGATTGAAATCATATCAAGCACTTTGATCACAATGGCATGAAACTAGTAATCAACCACAACAGAAAAACTCAACAATTCTCAAACATATGTAAACTAAATAGCAGGTTGTTAAATAAAGAAAGGATTAAGAATGAGATCAAAGAAGAAATAAAAAAATTCCTAGAAATGAATGATAATGAGCATACAACAACTCAAAATTTATGGGACACAGCAAAAGCAGTACTGAGAGGGAAGTTCATAGCACTACAGGCACACTTTAAGAAGCTAGAAAAAGCTCAAATAAACAACTTAACCCTGCATCTAAAAGAACTAGAAAAAGAACAGCAAGTAAAGCCCAGAGTTAGTAGAAGGAAGGAAATAATAAAGATCAGAGCAGAAATAAATGATATAGAGGCTAAAGAAACAATACAGAGGATCAATGAAACTAAGAGCTGGTTCATTGAAAAGGTAAACAAGATCGATGAACCTTTAACTAGACTCACCAAGAAAAAAAAGAGAGAGGACTCAAATAAATAAAATTAGAGTGGAGAAATAACAAGTGACACAACAGTAATAAAAATATTTATCTTTTTGAATGTGCACCAATATAAAAGTTTATAAACTTAATTTCACTAGTTTTGTTTTAGTAATGCTTAAATTAGATAAAGTTTTCTAACTTAACTCAGGTCCTAGCAGGAAAACTTTTTAGGCTAGAGAAAAAGCAGAATGAAGTTAATGCCAGATTACAAGATATATGACTTTACATTTTTTTTTAGGATGAGACACTAATCACATATATGGGCTAAAAAAACATCAATGTTATCACCTTAGGACGTTTTCATAAGTTTTTCTCCTGTTTGAAAATGTTTTTCCCATCCCTCATTCGAACAATTCCACTTATCTTTCCAGTCTCAGTTCAAAAGTCACTCCTTAGGCCCTTTCTAACCCATGTGTTTTACTCTAAATTTGTGTGCCTCATATCATCCTGCTATACTTTAGGTATTTTATCATACATTTTAGATCTGTATTTGTATGTCTAGTAGTGGTTGTCAAACTGTAATGTGTTTAAGAAACTCTTGGGGAACTCATTCAAAATATAGATGCTTGCACCTAACTTCAGGAATTTCCACTCAGTAAAACTTAACTGGGACCCAGAAATCTGCATTTTAATAAGCTTTCCCAAGTAATCTGCATGGAGGTGGCCCTAGGATCTTATTTTTAGAAGTTTTCCATGATGAAAGCAGCCATGTTCCTTTACTTCTGCATCTCTAGCACCTAACAGTGTGACTGATAAATATTAGCTGCATTACAAATATTAGGACCCAAAATATCCATCATTCTTCAGCAAGTGAGCCAGAGGACTAGTACTGCTTCAGGATTGGAACGACCTTCAAACCCAGGGAAACCTTTCTAGAAGTTAAAAAAGGAGAGATGGAAAAGTTTAGAGGGGAGAAAATAAGGGAGCCGGGTGTTGGAGTTTTGCCCATGTGTCAAGGTTGATAAGCTGTCAGCAGCCAGTCTTTATCATGATGAGTCAAAGACTCTACACAAAACTCACACGAGGTATCCAGTTCAGAACTTCAGTAGGATAAGGGCACCGTCTTTCTTTCATCGCAGTGCTGCTTTCAAAACATCAGGAAACACCATGTCACTCTTTGACAAAGGCTGGCAATTTGAACTAGGGAGATAATTTGATGCCTTTAAAGCTGTCTGATATTTTCATTTGTGATTCTGCATGACAGCAACCCTGCCCCTTTTTCTGCTTTGTACCCCATTGGAAAATTTGATGGCTAGAACTGTATTTTAAAGCAATGTTGGTGGTGGTATGCGACAAGGAAATTGTAAGGCCAGCATTTTTGGTATCTGACACCAGTACTTGGTAATGATACATTGAGAAATGGTTCTTGTAGGGACTAAACAAAAAACCTGAAATGGACCAAAGGAACTTGAGAGTTAAGGCTTGAGATTAACCTCTGGATCATAGATAAGTATGAAGAGACCGTGTTTGAACCTTTTTCATCTCATAGCACACATAAATTAATTACTAAAATTGTGTGGCACACTAAAAAATATGTTCTTTGCCAATCTGACAAAAAAATTGGTATAAGTTTGATTCATTCACACCGGTACTGTTGTGTTGGCTATTGTCATTTTTCTTATTTGACAACTTAAGGGGAAAGAGGTCAGTGTCCTGACTACATTTTCAGGTACCCCATGTTTTAAAAACTCTTCCAGCACACTGGTTGAAAACTGCTGTTTTAAAGTGTAGAACTTATTACTTAGTGCCTGTCTTTTCAACTTTGTCTTCCAAGGGTAAGTTAAAGTTGGGCGTGGTGACTCTAAAAGAAGGTGAAAAGCTCAACAAAATCAAGCATTCAGGAAATAAGTTACTGTAAAAGGTTAACTCAGTAATGAATGGTAAGGCTAGGGCTGAAAATAAAATCTATTACCGCATGGCAATCAACAGAGCTGTGCGAATTCTATCTGTATCATTAGGGGAAAACAAATTTTGCCAACACCTTCTTACCTTCCATTCTGTCTTTTTATAAATCTCTGTCTTTAGATGTTCCTTTTTACAGAATTGGCACATAGACAGTCTCTGACAAGGCAAAATATCTTTAATGGGTTCTCTCTGAGTTAAGATCTCCAGCCTCTTCCAATCATTTATTTCCTTTGAGCAGTAAATCCCTTCGCTCTTTCAGACAGCTCTTGAAACCAGGTTGACATAAATAGTAATATCTGCCAGGAAGCAGGCAGCTCTTAGAAACTGGAGTTCTTCTAAGAGCCTAGGGAATAGCTGGCTGCAAAGTTCTATGCTGAGAAATGTGGCTCCAGAGATCAGAAGGAATACATGTTCCTCTGGCTTTTACTTTGCACTGAAGGGCCAAGTAGTGAGTGGCCAGAGGCCAAATCTAGAACAAAGCCTCCTTACTCTATGCATCCACCAGCATCTTTGCTACCTGGCAGGAAGATTCTCCTCTTCTGTTTTCTGTTACTCTCAGTTAATATTTCAAATAGCATTTTTATTTCTGCAGTCCCAGATTCTAATCAGACCCCTACCAATTTCTGAAAGGCTTGTGTGTCTCCCATTTCTGGCCTCTTTTCTTGACTTTATATGAATTACTCAAGTTATAGCCACACTGACATTTGCCCTTCAGTCTGCCTTTGACTACAATAAATATAAATTTCAGATGGCATTGGTTCCCTCATCCTAACTCTTATCTCATTATGATACCCTACCTACATCAAAATTATTATGAAAAAGGGAAGGCTACTAAATGAAGACACTTGGGGCCATGCACAAACATATTTATTCAGGGTCTTTGTAGGTAAGACTTAAAAATTTGCATTTGTTCAGCTTTTGTGGAAACAGGGACTTCCACTTCTTGCTGTAGCAGAAGAATAAGTATTATGCTAGCACTCCACTACAAACAGCTATAAAAGTGCACGAGAATATAAAACAATTTGCAGATACTGAAAACATGCAGTGCACTATTGTGATCTCTGAAAGGATATAAATGAGATGAGCTTCAAATCACACCAGTTTTCTGCCCATAATCACTTTCCAGATGGTATCCCATGAAAATATATCCCAAAGAAAATAGTGATGTTATTGAAGTTGCAAGACAGATGAAATTTTCAGGGTAGATTATTAAAGAAGAGAGCCATCCTAAAAAGGAACTCCAGAAATCTGAAGAGTAGTCCCCTTGAGCTTTGGCTCAATACTTAACATATACATGGAGAATTTCTGAAAGTCTAGGCAGAAATTAACTTCAGGGATCTCTGAATTAAATGATATTTCAGAAACCATACATGGCTGGGGGATTCCTTCTTGGACCTTAATATGGCTGCCATGATGGCTATGGGGATGGAGTAATGTAAGCAAAATGAAGGTATCTTTGTTTTCTTCTTATGTAATTATTCTGCTGGTTGTTTTATTTTTTTGTTTATTTCATGGTGTTGCTAAAACTTCCTAAGTAGACTCTAGAGGCCTCCCAAAGCTGTTTTTGTCATCAGTCTTTGTGGGAGGACATAGAAGCTGGGTTCTCCTACAACACCATTTTTCCCTGTCTTTAAGAGAGAATGTTATAATGATAAATGTCTACATTGAAAAAGAAAGACGACCTAATACCTCAAGGAACTAGAAGAAGAATAAGCTAAACTAAAAGTTAGTGATGATTAGAACATGACATGAAACAGCAGCAATGGGGATGAAGAGAGTGAGACAAACTTGAAAAATATTCTCAAAGTAGAATTGTAAGACTTGTAACAAACTGGCTTTGAGAGAATTTGGACTTGAGTAACTTGTTGGGTAGGGAATTGAGCAAAAAAGAAAAAGCAGATTGAAAGTAGAGGATTATAAAACTGTTTTGGATAAATTATTCTTGAGGCATCTGTCAGTGATATAACCAAGTGAAAAAGTCTTGCCATTTGCTTGATACTTTACTTTGGGTTAACTCATAAACAGACTGAGACAAGAATTCAAATTTGTGTCCTTTGGAGGTAGTCCTAGAAAACACCAGTAGATTAGTGAGAAAATGAGGTTGGGAAGGCAAGGAAACCCATAAAATGTGCTTTGTGAAGCCAGTTGCAGTCACTAAAGATGAGGAAATTAAAGTTTAGCATCACTGGTAAAACCCTAGAAAATGATTTAAAACATAGAGTTAACACCACCTAGGGGTTAGATATTGGGGTTGTTACCTGCCAAATCTGCACCGTCATTGTTTGAAAGCTTTTTCTGAAATTAGTAACTATCCTGGATCTGCTAACTTGCCTCATGCATAGGATGAACATGCTCTTGAAGCCAGGGGGGAAAAAAGAAAAGCCCACAGGTGGAGAGTAGCAGGTGTTTCCTGTAAGTAGCCTTCATCATATAGAGGATAAATGCCAAGGTGCTGTCAGTGAAGTAGTAATGGCATCTGCTACACTAAGTATATTGATCTGGAGTTCAGGGAAAGGTTTTGCTCAGAGAAATAGATTTTAAAATCTTTAGTGTACAGTTGGCCAAATTTATACTTCCAAAACTATGAATTTACTGGGCTGGCCGATAACATCTCTAACTGTAAGCTGAGGAGACAGAAGATATGAGCCCATATATCAGTGGCCTAGAGGCCAAGACAGGTGTCTCTTTGGGGATGAAAAACTGTCCTAGGGGACAGGATCTAAAGAGGATATGAAGTTTACTTTAGAGGTAGGCAACATGCAAAAAAGGACAGAATGGGAATTGCTGACCACTAGAGGAAAAGGGGAAATCCCCAGTGAAGTTGAGAGTGTCCAGGGAGAGTTGTTTGCCACCCACTGGTGGAGTTCTAAGAAAGATAAGCATGCAGTATAGCTGACATCATTAGAAGTTATAGTAGGAACCATCACAAGAAAAGAATGCCATCAAAAGGGATGAGAGGAAGGCTAAGCCAGTGATCTAATTGAATTCAAGATATGAAAATTTATCCTCTAGTTTGGTGTTTCCCAACGTGGGGCCCACGCCCCACAGGGGGGCAATTCGATAGTTAAGGGGGGCAAATTGAAAATGGACTCGACACGACTTTAACTCTTTCGCCCCAGGCCATTTAAATGCAATGCTAGATATCGGTGCCAAATTTAACAAAAAACGCAATTCTTAAATAATTGCGGTAAAAAATTATTAAGTATAATTTCATTTGATGAGACCAAAATATCAACTGGGTGATTGGCGTCGTCAAGTAAACCTCATCCTGGGTTCACCGCGGAGCATACCGTCTGCCGCGGGGAACCCCGGACATTTTAAAAACTCACTAAACAACGCAGTTATTCTCACCTAATTGGCCCATCGCAACTTCTGTAGTGTTTCACATCATTCAGTTGGTGTTAATTTGAAATAAGTGTCAGTCAAAACTGTTGTAAAAGCTCGTTGATTTAATAAATATACATATATATATTGTATAGATATAATTGGTATTTGATTTTATTTTTATCAATATTAAACTCTTTATTAAGTACTTCTTGCATCAGGGCTAGAAAGCAATAATATTTTATAAATATTATTGTGGCTATAGTAGTGCATGCATGACAATTTTAATTTTAGAAGCATAACTTTCCAGAAAATTTTGTCAAGTGGAAAAAATATAGATACCTTTTGATTTGCGGTGGTCGTGTAATAAATGTGTTATATACATTTAAATAAATATGAATTTTTAGTATACGTTTACTCTATGTCACATTGAATATATTTTAACACATATTTTAATATTAGCTTTTAATTGATCTTATTTTTATTTCTTATAGCCCATAGTAAAATGAGTGGTGCAAGAAAGAAAAAAACTCATCAATATTCAGAGGAATATTTAAAATTTGGTTTCATACTCGCTGTTCACGATGAGTGGATTCCTTTTTGTCTTTTATGCCAGCAATGCTTGACCAACGAATCAATGAAACAAGGTCGTCTTGAGGCGCATTTGAAGGTGAAACATAGTGCTCATGTTAATTCAGATTTCAGTTACTTTAAAACTTTAAAGAAAAATTTTGAAAAAAGAACAACATTAAAGTCTCTATTTACTGCTCATACTTCAACTAATAATCATGTTCTTGAGGCTAGTTATCAAATTTCTTTATTCATTGCTAAAACTGGAGAAAATCACACTATAGGAGAGAATTTAATAAAACCGTCAATATCAGCATTTCTTAAAATGGTTCTTGAAAAAGATGACAAAGACGTAAAAGCTATGCCACTCAGTAACAATTCTGTTAGCAGAAGAATAGACAAAATGAGTGAGGATATTGAAAAACAACTTATTGAAAAGCTGAAAACAAGAAAATTCTCCTTGCAAATGGATGAATCAACTTTGAGAGACAGTGAGGCAGTATTGATAACTTATGTAAGATATATTGATAAAGGACATTTTGCTGAAGAAATGTTGTTCCGTAAAAGATTAGAAAGCACCACTACCTCCAAAGATATATATAATAAGATAAAAAACTACTTAGATGTCAATGATATACCAATGAAAAAATATAACATCTTGTGCTGCAGATGGTGCTCCCAATATGATGGGCAAGAAACATGGCTGCTTAAAATTGATGAAAGATGCGAATCCAGAAATGATTCTTGTGCATTGTGTTATTCATAGGGAAAACTTGGTAGCTAAAAACATCTCGCCTGTTCTGAATGAAGTATTACATATAGTAATAAAGTGTGTTAATGCTATTAAAGCTAGTGCCAAATGTGAGCATCTTTTCAAGCTATTTTGTGAAGAACAAAATGAAGACCATGTGAGACCTTTACTTCATACTGAAATAAGATGGCTATCTAAAGGAAACTGTTTGAAAAGATTTATGGAACTGTTTGATACGCTTAGTGATTTTTTAGCAACAAACCCGAAATGAAGTATCTGTTAACAATAGATGGTAAAGCATTTGTGAGTTATTTAGCCGATATCTTTGAAAAACTAAATATTAAATAAGCAACTTCAAGGAACAAATAAAACTCTTGTTGATGCAAAAGCAAAGATATTTGGTTTCATTACCAATATTGAGTTATGTCAGAAACATATTAACAACAAAAACTTTAAACAGTTTCATTGGCTCCAAAAATGTGAAGTAACTGATACCACTTTACTTGTTACTGTCAATCATTTGAATATTCTATCGGCTGATTTAAAAGAAAGATTTTCTGATTTAAAACAAATTGATTTCCCAACATGGATGATGCAGCCAATGTTAGTGGATTTGTCTGATATATCAAATATGCAGTATCAAGAAGAACTCGCAGAATTGCAAAATGATGAGTCAGTTAAAGCTTTATTTAATATCAAAGGAGCGATGGCATGGCTTTGTGAGGAAACAGAAATCAAATACCCAAATTCAACCAAATGTGCAAGAAAACTATTGCTACCATTTCCATCTTCATTTTTAGCTGAATGTGGATTTAGTGCTGTAAATGATTTACTGGTAAAAAAAAGAAATCAGCTGATATAACACAACGTGGAGACTTGAGACTAAAGCTAACCAAATTGGAACCTAATATAAAATCTCTTTGCAGCAAGCATCAAGCGCAAGGATCACACTAAATTAAAATAATAAATTAATATAGAAAAATATGTATTAAAATTATTTGGAATTTAAATTTCTGTTTTTCATTATATGTTTTGAAATTTTACTTACTATGTTTTGTTAACAATTTCATAGTGATTTCTTCTTAGAACCTATCATTTATGTTTATTAAGTGAACAAATCAATTTTTTAACGTTAAAAATTATGTATGTTACATAAGGGGGGACATAAAAATTTTAGAAAGGTTAAGGTGGGGCATGGTGCAAAAAAGGTTGGGAAACACTGCTCTAGTTACTATACTTGGGTGGATAAGACAGTGTGGCTTTTGTTTACTATAAATTATATGTTATCTGTTGTCTTTTGTTTTCCTTCAAATTGGTCTCCTTCTACAACACCATTCAATGTTCCCTAGTAGAGTGTACAACTAGGGTGCATTTTTGAGGTTTCTGAGTAAGAGCTTGAGCCAAAATTTAAGACCTCAAAATATATTTGAACTAGCTCCAAATATAATCCAGATCCCAGATTCCATAGCCATTTTTATTAAAATATCCTGTTCTGATCTACCTAGAACTGGACATGGAAAACCAATGGAAAAATAGCCTTTAATCTTGGTTTTCACTATGGAGTTCTCCAAGAAATCTCTGATTTCAGTTCACATATCTAAGTATTTCACACCAGGTTCAGACATTGTCCCAACACAAATCAAGCTCCTGGTAATTTCAGATACTGTGTGAGTTCTGGAAGTGTGCAAATAGGGTGTATCAAAAAGCCAGCCACTATCATGGTAGTGAGAAGTATATAGTTGGGAAGGAAATTGATCTTTATCCCATTTAAGTTTTAAATGTCTTAAGCTTCAGTCTTTGCAGCATTTACTCTGTCCATCTAGTTCTTAAAAAAAGAAAAGAGTCTAAGATTGGTGTCAATTGGAAAGTATTTGTATATTCTGGCTGTTAAAATAAAAAGTGTGAATTTACAGAAACTCTAATATGTAGAGGGATGGTGGTAAGTTTAGTAGAGTGATGGAGGGGCAGAATATGAGAGTGGGGTGCATATGGGACAGAGCCAAGAAAATGAGACTCACAGACTGAGAGTCAATTATGCTCAGATTTCACAGTCTCCCCAACTTTGTGCCAAAGGCAACGTGTTAGATGCTGGGTGAAGTCTTAGCCAAGAAAAGAGAGCCTAGTAATGTGTTGCTGTGTTTAGTAATGAGGCTGGTAAGCAGTTGGCTTTTATTTAGTTTTGCTGGCACATTCAGATAACACTATACTGACCTTAAACATAGTCTGAGTTTAAATAATTTTTTTGTTGATGTTTCACAATCACTTTCTAGGAGCATAAATATAGAAGAAAGCAACTATAAATAGAAGCTTCTTTCCCCAGATCCTCACTTTCCAAAACTAGGATCAATTAACCTGGAGGAAGTGGACATCAGGAAATGAAGTCAGCCCCCAGTATTGTCCTTAGATTGAAATTTAGGGACAAAATTCATAAACAAGTATATAGCGGATGGTATTTTAAAGTTTTCTTTTTCCATTGCCCTACATTTTTTTTTAGAAAAACTATTAGATATCTTTTAAGAATTAGGAAAGAGATGCAGTTAATTAAAGCTATAGAAACTGTTTGAGACCTAAGCCAACTGGCTAAATCGACCGGTTTGTGACTGGAAAGTAAGTTTGGCTCCTCTGTGTTTTGGGTGCCTTTATAGACTTTATTTTTGTTCAGCATGTTTTGCTCAGTCAGTGCTGCTTAATTACTCATCCTGCTCTTCTGGAAGTGTACCATTCCTTCTCATGTTGACCGCCCTACGTGGCCACAGCTCCACTGCGATCCCACACCAGTTCCAGAGCCACCTGCTAGTCAATTCTGCAAGCTCACATCTTGGTTCTCACACAGAAATCTTGCCATGAGCTTCGCCAAGTCTGCAATAATCAGAGCCACTTTGGGGAGCTACTTTACTGGGGTCACTGCTTTGCTAAAAATCGTAGTCCACAAATGAAATATGATGAGAGGTTTAGAAATAATATCTTAGAGTCCCAAAACACATACCAGTGCTATTACACAACACTTATTTATGAAGCCCCTTTTCAACAATTATGGGATGGAGCCAAGGCAGGAGCTGTTGGAGAGAGCAAGCTGAGAACAAATGTTGGCGGTTTTATTTAAAGCCGCAAAACTATCTAAAACAGCAATAGCTAGTTCAGTCATTGAGTATATCTCTCAAAGCAAACTACGCTTTTCACTGTTTCTATATTAAATAATGGTATGCTTATTCTCACTGCTGTCTAGCTATAATACTACAGGATCACAAGAATGATATTGATTCTAAGAAGCATTTCAGCATACCTGAGTAGTGGGAATCTAATGACAATAAGAACCCCTAAAGCTTGCCATAGTGTTATTCCTTTAGTATAAAATTATTTTACAATCTGCAAAGTAACCCATATACAAATGATAGAGGACCTTCTAGAAGCCCCTATTCTATACTACAATTGAAGTAATCATTATATGAGCTTGGGAAAGGATCTGTATTATCATGTCTAAAATTGTAGCCTCATCAATTGTAGTCACTCTTGTGTTATGAAAACTAAAGGTGCTAACATCGGCAGTTGGTCAGCAGGAAAGTTAGTAAAGGGTAGCTAATAAGTGAGATTTTGTTTTCTGTATCTCCAGCTCTGTCCAGAAAGGAGATAACCTGGACAAAGAACCCAAATATCCATTCTTTTTGGTAGGTCTTCTTTTATAGTACATGGAATCATGGTACCAGCCATTAAGCTCTTCCAAAGAACTCACTTTTTTTTTTTTTTGTATTTTTCCAAAGCTGGAAACGGGGAGAGACAGTCAGACAGACTCCCACATGCGCCCGACCGGGATCCACCCAGCACGCCCACCAGGGGGCGACACTCTGCCCACCAGGGGGCGATGCTCTGCCCCTCCGGGGCATTGCTCTGCTGCAACCAGAGCCACTCTAGCGCCTGGGGCAGAGGCCAAGGAGCCATCCCCAGCGCCCGGGCCATCCATGCTCCAATGGAGCCTTGCTGCGGGAGGGGAAGAGAGAGACAGAGAGGAAGGAGAAGGGGAGGGGTGGAGAAGCAGATGGGTGCTTCTCCTGTGTGCCCTGGCCGGGAATCAAACCCGGGACCCCTTGCACGCCAGGCCGACGCTCTAACACTGAGCCAACCGGCCAGGGCCATGAACTCACTTTTTAATAATTTTATTTATTTTTTTTTAATGGGGTGACATCAATAAATCAGGATACATATATTCAAAGATAACAAGACCAGGGTATCTTGTCGTTCAATTATGATGCATACCTGTCACCCAAAGTCAGATTGTCCTCTGTCACCTTCTATCTTGTTTTCTTTGTGCCCCTCCCCCTCCCCCTTTCCCTCTCCCATTCCCCCCTCCCCCCCGTAACCACCACACTCTTATCAATGTCTCTTAGTTTCACTTTTATGTCCCACCTATGTATGGAATAATGCAGTTCCTGGTTTTTTCTGATTTACTTATTTCGCTTCGTATCATGTTATCTAGATCCCACCATTTTGCTGTAAATGTTCCGATGTCATCATTTCTTATGGCTGAGTAGTATTCCATAGTGTATATGTGCCACATCTTCTTTATCCAGTCATCTATTGACGGGTTTTTTGGTTGTTTCCATGTCCATGAACTCACTTTTTAAATGTCCTCTTTGGAGAAGTGTCTATTCATTTCTTTTGCCCATTTTTTGATTGGCACCACCACAGGTCAGACCATTGATTGGATTGTTTGTCTTCCAAGTGTTGAGTTTTACAAGTTCTTTATAAATTTTGGTTATTAACCCTTTATCAGATGTATTGTTGAATATGTTCTCCCATTGTGTGGTTTATCTTTTTATTCTGTTCTTATTGTCTTTAGCTGTGCAGAAGCTTTTTAATTTGATATAGTCCCATTTGTTTATCCTGTCTTTTATTTCACTTGCCCGTAGAGATAAATCAGTAAATATATTGCTGCGAGAGATGTTGGAGAGCTTACTGCCTATGTTTTCTTCTAAGATGCTTATAGTTTCATGGCTTACATTTAAGTCTTATCCATTTTGAGTTTATTTTTGTGAATGGTTTAAGTTGGTGGTCTAGTTTCATTTTTTTGCAGGTAGATGTCCAATTTTCCCAACACCATTTATTAAAGAGGCTGTCTTTACTCCATTGTATCTCTTACCTCCTTTGTCAAATATCAGTTGTCCATAGAGCTGTGGGTTTATTTCTGGGTTCTCAAATTTCATGCTTACCAGGTACCTGATTCCACTACTTTTGCAAGGGGAGATATAGTAAGAGTTGTTGGAAATGCTGAAAATAAGAGAAAGCGGCAAATCAAATATTAAGATCAAGCAGAGGAGCAGGGCTTGTAAACCAGAGAAGGACCTGACTAAACTAGTCTCAAAAATAATAAGAGGGCCATGAATAGAGACTGTTCCCAATTACAGAGCCAAAGAAATGGAACCTGGGGTAAGTAAGACCTAGAAAAAAAATGGAGCACATAAAAAAATTTGAACAAATAAGTAGGAAGAAGGACATGGAAAAATATTACTTCTGAGTCATATAATGTTCTCTGAACTGGCTTTTAAATCCTCTTTGTAGCTGGATGTGGGGAAGGTAGACAGATGTGTTCATGAAGGGCCAGGAGTGCCTAAATTAATGTTTTAATTTAATTTTTAAAAAGATGTGAGGAGCCACCAAAGGATTTTAATCTCTTAAGTGGCATTATCAGCTGAATAGAATGTCAGCTAATAAGGAGAAATGAAATAAAAACAAAAGTTATATAGTCAAATGAATAAATACATTAAAAGTTACTGTTAATCATTTAGCTCCAAATCAAATGCAAACAAATAGCCAATAGAAAAATATGTATTCTCTAATTAGCCAGATTTTAAACTTACCGATGGTGGAATGTAACTGTCCAGAGTATCTATGACTCTTTGATTAAGGGAATAGTTCCATTTTAGAGAAAAAAGTTGTTGACAAATGTTATGTCAGATCTCTCTTATTCATGACATGTCTACTTTTTTGCTCTCCTCTGTTGGTCAAATCTTTCATCTGGTAGTGAGGCCAATCTTATCACTAATTACCCTCATGTTCCAATACAATGGCCTATCTCTAGAACCAAAAACAATTTAAAAAAAAATTCATCCAGATTATTTCTTAAAATTTACAGTCCAAAAGAGGCTCTATATTTATGGTGAGATTTGATGGCTAAATCCTGCCATTCCTCTTGACCTCCAAGCTTCTGGCTAAAAGACATTCACAAGCACCAGATCATCTAGCAATTGCCAGCTCTTTTTCTTACTGCATGAGGGAGACAGTTGAATAGACAGAGTTTCTGCCTTTTGAGGAATAGTAAACCCACTTACATACAGTGTGTCCCAATAAATGCCAATGTCTGTACAATCAGATTAGCTAGTTAATCCTCTCCTAGCAGGAAGAACCAGTTGGAGGAACCAGAAGTGCTCCCTCTTCTATGTTCCTCTGAAGGCATGGGGAATGAGGACCCCTTCTCTTGTGGCAATGTGAAAAAGTAGAAAGACATAGCCCTTCTTTCCTAGCAGTGATCAGCTTTAGTAAGTCACAATTTTAATTTAGAGGAGAAATAATAACTGGCAAAATTAAATATTTATCTAGGAATATTGAGTTATGTCTAAGCACAGAGTTGTAAGATATCTAATGAATTCTGGACTGTTTACCATAAACAAACAAACAAAAAAAGAATTAACAAGAAAGATGGCATAAATTCAACTAGATTTTTAAGTGCCATGAAAAAATTTTACGATACTCTGTTCCACTCATCAACTTTCGCAAGTCATCAAAAACTATACTTCCTGATAAAATATTTATTTTGAAAAATTAGAAACTTGGGGAAAATAATTTATACCTATTTTATATTTTTATAATGTAGATGTGTTACTTTAGATTTTACTAAGAAAAAAGTAGATGATCCTTGCCTATAAAATAATAAAGAGTGTAGGCATGCTTGAATACATAATTATCTAAATAATTCAAGTTTCAACTTTTTACCGAAAAATATTTAGATAATTTAGTAATCGATTATAGTTACTTTAGTTTTCGAATTAACCTTTTAAAAATGGTACTAGTGATAAATGACTTTCTCCATAGGTGAGATTCTTCATGCGTTGCTACTAAAACAACTATATCCCATCTCCTTAAACAGCACGTATTTAAGAAACTGACTAGACAAGGAAACACAGTCTATTTATTATCATTTAATCAGTCTCATTCTTTTAAATTCTATCAATATACCATCAATTCTCAAACATATATCTCCAACCTTGACCTTTCTTCTGAACTTCCAACTCATATATAAAAGCACTTACTAAACATCTCTTCTTGGATAATTAACAGACATTTCCAAACTTAATACATCTTTTCTCCAAACTTGTTCTACTGTTAGCCATACCCAAATCTGTCGATAGATAGACCACTATCCTCCCAGTGGCTGAGGCTAAAACAAGGAGTCATCCTTGTCTTTTTCTTTTATATCCACTTTCAACCAATCAAATCCTGTTTGTGGAAATGACCGCTTCTCATCACTACCATTGCTATCACCTGGGTCCCAACTACCATAATCTCTTGCCTGAATTACTGCAGTGGACTTTTACTTGTTTTTTCTTTAGGTCATGTTTTTTCTCAAACTCTGCTGTAGCTCCCTATAAGCCAAAGTCCTTAAAATAGCCTACAAGGCTTTAGACCAGGGATCAGGAACCTATGGCTTGTGAACCAGATGTGGCTCTTTTGATGGCTGCATCTGGCTTGCAAACAAATCTTTTATAAAAATAATAATAATAGGCCCTGGCTGGTTGGCTCAGCGGTAGAGCGTCAGCCTGGTGTGCGGGGGCCCCGGGTTCGATTCCTGGCCAGGGCACATAGGAGAAGCACCAATTTGCTTCTCCACCCCCCTCCTTCCTCTCTGTTTCTCTCTTCCCCTCCCACAGCCAGGGCTCCATTGGAGCAAAGATGGCCCGGGCGCTGGGGATGGCTCCTTGGCCTCTGCCCCAGGTGTTAGAGTGGCTCTGGTCGAGGCAGAGCGACACCCCAGAGGGGCAGAGCATCGCCCCCTGGAGGGCAGAGTGTCGCCCCCTGGTGGGCGTGCTGGGTGGAACTTGGTCGGGTGCATGTGGGAGTCTGTCTGACTGTCTCTCCCCATTTCCAGCTTCAGAAAAATACAAAAGAAAAATAATAATAATAATAATAATGATGATGTTAAAAATATAGAACATTCTCATGTATTACAATCCATTCGTTTCCTACCGCTCATGTTCATGGTTGCAGGTGGCTGGAGCCAATCACAGCTGTCCTCCGGAACAACACCAAATTTTTATCGGATAGTGCGTAAAGAACACGGGTCGTTGTATGGCTCTAACAGAATTACATTTTAAAATATGTGGCGTTCATGGCTCTCTCAGCCTAAAAGTTTCCCGACCCCTGCTTTACACTGTCTGACTCCTTGTTGTCATTCTGGGCTACTTTCAAACTACTCTTCCTTTCATTTGTTTTACTCTAACCACACTGGCATCTTTGCTGTTCCTCTAACACAGGCAGCTGTATTCCTGCCTAAGGGCCTTGACCTGGATGTTCCCTCTGTTTGGAATAGTTTTTCCTCAGATACCATGCTTAGCCAACTCTCTAACCTCCTTCAAGACATTTTCTTAAGTGTTATCTGAAAAGATTTCAATGACCACCCTATTATAAAATGCAAAGCCACCTAACACTCTCCCTCCCTTATCTGTTCTACTTTTTCTTTTATTTTTTTGACAGTTTTTATCACCTTATGCTACCATGTTTCCCCCAAAATAAGACAGTGTCTTATATTAATTCTTGCTTCTAAAGACATGCTAGGTCTTATTTTCAGAGGATGTATTATTTTTCCATAAACAAGAATTCACATTTATTGTTGAACAAAAAAAATCAACATTTATTAATATATTGTAGTCATGTTATTACAAACATTAGCATAACCAGCCGAACTCTGAATTCCATCAAGAATTTCTTGTGACTCTATTTCCATGTACAACAATCTACCCTGTTTTCCCAAAAATAAGACAGTGTCTTATATTAATATTTACTCCTGAAGACACACTAGGTCTTATTTTCAGGGGAGGCCTTATATTTCTAAGCTTGAAAAAAAAAATTGCACTAGGTCTTATTTTCAGGGGATGTCTTATTTTCGGGGAAACAGGGTATTATTTTCTATCTGTCTTCACTAGATTGTAAATTCAAGAAGATAAGGGCTCTTGGTTCACTGATGTGCCCCAAGCACCAAGAACAGTTTCTGACATACAATAAGCCACTCAATAAATATTTGCTAAATCAATTGTAAGTTCTGGCATTAATTATACATTTATCTTTTTTTTTTAAGTGAGAGGAAAGGAGTGAGACAGACTCCCACATATGCCTTGACTGGGATCCACCCAGCAGCCTCTGTGTGGGGCTGTTGTGGACCATTAATGGCAGGAAGCCATTATAGATTCGAGGCTTGGCAGGAGGCTAAGTTCTCCCCCCTCCATCTCCATGCTTGGCTTTGATGCTGAGTATTTGTACCCACTCCACTTGCTTCCTTGGGTTCCCGGAAGCAATATACATGCCCTTCCTCTGACTCTTTGTTTGTTTCAGATGTTTGTAAATTTCACTAGTGTATCCTGTTTTTGCCTTGGGAGATTTCCTGTCTTAGCCTTTGATGTGTATCAGGGTCCTTGATTTGCATAGGTCTATATAATAAAGCAAACTGGGGCTATGAGGCACTCAAATACTGCCAGGCAGTTTGAAGAGTCCTCCCGGTCCCATCGTTTTTGTTCTGACAAACTGTGTTTCCTCAATTCCGCACCGTTATTTGGAGCTGCACTGGTCCGCAGCAAGTGGCGCCCAAACAGATGACTTGAGTATGAATACGAGGAAACTAAAACTGAAGGAAGGTGACGGAACTCCCCAAAGTGAAGTGCGCACAGTGAGTAAAGAAAGTTTTGGGGGAAAGTGTAGTTGGGAGTAAAAGATTATGGGACAGATAGGATCAAAAATAAGGGAACTTTATGTAGAAATGTTTCCGTATGAAGACAAATCGTTGTCTGAAGAGTATCAGGGTGAGCTAGAAACAGAGGTATGTGAATACGAGGATAACTTGGAGTCTGAGGATGACGGGGGGATGAAAATCTGTGGCTATGGCTGCCTTAGCCACGGGACCTCCGCTGCCCTCAGCTCCTTTCTATATTCAACCCTCTGCTCCTCTGTTCCCTTATCAGGCTGATTACCAGGCTCAAAATGTAGGGGAAACAATAAATGATGGCTTTACCCATTTTCCTGTTGTAGGAAGACAGGATGATACAGAGAGACTAGTGCGAGAACATGAACCTGTACCTTTTAGAACTCTGAAAGAGCTTAAACTTGCTTGTGTTCAGTATGGGCCTAGTGCCCCTTTTTCACTTGGTTTATTAGATACTATTAGGGCAAAGGCTCTTCCCCCAAATGACTGGAAGGTGATTGCTTGTGCTTGGCTCTCTGTGGGTGATTTTTTGCTGTGGAAGTTGGACTTTCATGAAGGGGCTGTTGAGGTAGGAGAAAAATCTCAGCATAGCCAACCTGAGCTGCTGGTTACAGTGACTACAGAATTTGAGAATGGATAGGAGACTGAAGTATTAGGAAAGTTGCAGCTTTTCCTGTCATGGTCTGATTTTCTTTAATGTTTTGGCTACAATCTTCTGAGCTATCATTTTGTTTCTTTCTTGTTCTTTGCCTGGAGGTTGAGGCAGGGGACCTGTGTTGGATCTGACTATGGAAAATATCCCAGCAGCTGCTGAGAGCAAATTTTCTCAGGGAGATTTTGTTTAGTCACATCCTTCAGTCTCTCTGTCAGAAAATGCCCTGACTAATATCAGGCAAGCATCTTTCTAATCTGAATGTGCTCTGAAATCCTGGGTTTCTCTCTGGTTTGTCTGGTTCGTCTAATTCTTGTCTCTTTTAGTCTTTGTTTAATGTTGTCAAAATGTGTCTGTTTTTTAGGCCTGAATTAAGTTTGTTTTTGCATGCAAAGGTTGGAAATGCTGGCTCTAATATTTAGAAAAAATAAAATGTTTTTAGAACTTGTAAGGAGCGCTCATTTAAATTTAAGTAGAATAGAATGTAGATCCTTAAGACTTACTGATTTGATTAGTGCATTGTGAGGTGTGTTCAGAGTTAGGAGCCAAATAGCAACTTAAGTATTAGGAAACTCCTGCAAATCTTCTTTGTCATGCTCTTTTTACTTTAAATTTTTTGAATACTGATGTACAGGGTCATTCAGCAGCAGAGAGACACTGGAACCCTGTAAGGAAAGCCTTCCCTGAAGTGCAATGGAGGGACCCGCTCACAGGAATCTGGCAAGGACCAGACCCGGTTCTCTTATGGGGCCGAGGATATGTGTGTGTTTTTCCTAGGTTTGCTGAAGCTCCTCGGTGGATCCCTGAATGACTGGTGAGACACCATGATTCTAGATGAGAGACTCACTTCACAAGAGCAATTGTATGAGGCTTATTTTACTATGCTCTCTTCCCTTTCTCAATTATTATTATCTAATTTTTTAATGTTTTAGATCATTTTATTTCCTTTCTGCTCCATTGCTTGAAAAGAGGGCAAAAGGGGGGCCTGATTTGGGTGTTGCTGAACAGAAATCTCATACGGCCATCTTGAGATTTTTCGAGAGAGATCTCTGTTTAGTATATATCCTTATTACATTCCTATTAAGGTAGCCCTACTTAAGACCAAGCAGGCCATAGTTTAATCTCTAAAACCCTGGGTTTCACTCTTGATTTGTGTTATTGTGTGTGAAGTCTTTGTTTAATGTCTAAGTGTTTTTGTTTATAAGGCCTGAATTAAGTCCTTACATGAAAAGTAATAATGATAATAGTTTTGGAAGTGCCGGCTCTAGTATTGAAAACAAAATGGGGATAATTTCATTTCCCTATAATTTTGTTTGGAATAAGTAAAGCACACTCATTTTGGATCCAAAAGACTTGCTGGTTTGGCCAGGCTGCTCCAGGCCACAAGTGAAAGGTCTGAAGCAGCATAGATTTACATAATAAAAGTGTAAAGATTTTTTTTTTTACTATAGGAGAATAATGAAGATCACACTGGGATTTTTTAGTTTTGATATGTACTCTTTAAGGTGCCTGTTAATTAATATTAAGGGGGTGTTTTGATAAGTGTGGGAATGTTGCTTGAAGGTGCTTTTACTCTATTTTTGTTTAAAGTTAACAAAGTCAAGAATTTATTGCAATCTTTGAAGTCAAAATATTGTAAAGTGTGCTTAACATTTGCTTGAAGATTCAATTGTAAATAATATAAAAAGAAAGGGGGGGAGTCATGTCCTGGAGCTCCTGCAGGTCTACCCTGTCATGCTTTTTACTTCAAACAGTTTCTTTTGAATGCTGATGTACAAGAGATGCCAAATTGTTTTTGTCCTGCAAACTACTACTCCTTTTTTATTTTTATTTGATTCCAGCTAATAACACTGTTTTGTCCTTTTCCGAATAGCTCCAGATATATAGGCAGATAGGGACCCTCAAGCCCCTCAGCGAGATCTTCTGAGCATGGCTTTTAAGGTACCAAGAGGCAGAAAAAGCCCAAAGGAGATCAAGTAAAATACTAGCTCTTGGCATATGCCCTCCTCAGAGGCTCCAACGCTCCAACTGGAACTTCATCAGGGCCCTGCTTCAATAGTGAAAAGGATGGTCATTTAAGCCAAAGCCTGCCAGGCTTACATGCTTTTGCTGTGAAGAAGAAGGGACACTGGAAGGTAGGCTTCCCCCTTGCTCCTCTAAGGGAGGGTTCAGTCTCTTCCAGCCCTGCTCCAGCCACTTGTGACCTAACCTTGTCCAGAATACTGAGATTTGCCACTGAAGGCTAAAAGGTGCCCAGGGCCATCAGCCCCATCTATGACACTGTGGACGAGCCTGGAGTATTTCTTCCAAGTAGCCGGTAGACCGGTCTCATTTACACAAGGTCCACTTAACTATGTCTTGCTGGAATATTCAAGTTTTTAATTCTTCCCTCGAAGATCTCTGTTGTGGGTATTGATAGTCCTGTTTTCTGCTGCTTTGATTAATATATAGTCTTTCCTTTATTCCTCCTGCCTCAATGCCCCACTCATATTTTAGGCTAGGACCTACTCCTAATTCAGAGCTCCTTTTTTCCTTTTTTGCCAACTTACAAATTTACTTCTGCCACCCAGCTTAGTGTATCCCAAGGTTCTCCTCACCGCCCCATGACTGTAAAGCTCCAGTATAGGACCCCTGGGTTCATCTTTCCAGTTTAAAGAAAACAGAAGCTCCATCTTCATGAGTGCTGCAGATGGCTTTTCCAGTCTACCTAGGTCATTACCAGTTAGGAGCAGTGGTCACTGGGACTTTGATGCTAACTGCAGAGTGTGGAAGTGTGACGGCAATTCCAGTGCCATGAGGACTTCTCCTGAATGTGGACTTTTCCTGGACTCCTGCTCCTGTGACAGTTTTTGATAGACTGAACTGGTTTTGGGTTGCATTTGCAGAGATTTGGAATGGTGTTGGTGCCAACTTGGACTTGGTGAACACTTTAAGGACATTATAGATTCTTTTATAGATTCTTGTTGTGTTAAAGAGTTTGCTTAAAGGCTTTAATCACTGTGATGTATTAGTATACTTGTTTTGGGTCTCTGTTAGCATTGGCTATACTAATTTTTGTTTGTTCTGTATTTTTTCCATCTGCCTCCAAATTAGAATCTGGGAAACTAAGAAATCAGATGAGTGCAAATCTCAGCACACAAATTAAAAATAAAAAAGAAAAGGGGGATATGTTGTGGACCATTAATGGCAGGAAGCCATTATAAATTCGAGGCTTGGCAGGAGGCTAAGTTCTCCCCCCTCCATCTCCATGCTTGGCTTTGATGCTGAGTATTTGCACCCACTCCACTTGCTTCTTTGGGTTCCCAGAAGCAATATACATGCCCTTCCTCTGATTCTTTGTTTGTTTCAGATGTTTGTAAATTTCACTAGTGTATCCTGTTTTTGCCTTGGGAGAGTTCCTGTCTTAGCCTTTGATGTGCAACTTTGTATCAGGGTCCTTGATTTGCATAGGTCTATATAATAAAGCGAACTGGGGCTATGAGGCACTCAGATATTGCCAGGCAGTTTGAAGAGTCCTCTCGGTCCCATCATTTTTGTTCTGACAAACTGTGTTTCCTCAATTTCGCACCGTTATTTGAAGCTGCGCTGGTCTGCGGCATGGGGCTGATGTTCCAATCAACCAAGCTATTTTTAATGCCTGAGGCTGATGCATTCAGACCAACTGAGCTATCCTCAGTGCCCAGGGCTGATGTCAAACCAGTTGAGCCACTGGCTGAGGGAGGGGAAGAGGGAGAGAAGGGAAAAAAAGGAAAGGGAGAGAAGCAGATCATCACTTCTCTAGTGTGCCCAGACCAGAAATCAAACCCAGGACATCCATATGCTGGGCCAATACACTATCCACTGAACCAAACAGCCAGGGCCAATCATTGTTTTTAATTAGGAGGAAAATTGTTTTACTTTCTTCTACTGACTAGATTAAAGTACCTTCATGTTTGATACCTAATACAGGTCTAATTACCCTCAACACTATGTAAATTTTCACAAATTTATGGTAAAACAATAAAGGAAAGTTTACATAAGACCTTTATATGGTACCTAAACCTCTAAAGAAAGATGAGTTGATGAATTGAAGACTAATGTTTAGGTTCTAGAAAACTGAACCTGGCAGTACCACACACAAACTGTGATGCAAAATCCTAGGTATAGATACTTCTATCTGTGGACTAACAAGTCAGCTTTCAAAACAACTTATTTTTTAGGGATAACTCACAGCAACCATTTATGTTCTCTAAGCTATTGAGCTTGTTTCTTAAAGTTCTGGTTTGCAAAGCTCTAGAGGAAATAACAAGTCTTCTAGAAACTTCTGTCTGGAGACCTTCCAACTTTCAAAGTCAAGACATAAGGAGAGTAGAAGTAGGGGAAAAGTACAGGGATTGTTTATTAATCACAAGAATAATGAACAAGAGCCTGACCAGGCAGTGACGCAGTGGATAGATGGTCAGACTAGGACACAGAGGACCCAGGTTCAAAACTCCAAGGTCACCAGCTTGAGTGCAGGCTCACCAGCTTGAGTGTGGGATAGCCAGCTTGAATGTTGGATCATAGACATGACCCCGTGGTCACTGGTTTGAGCCAAAAGGTCACTGGCTTGAAGCCCAAGGTCACTGGCCGAGCAAGGGATCACTTGCTCTGCTCTAGCCCCCTGGTCAAGGCACATATGAGAAAGCAGTCAATGAACAACTAAGGAGCCACAACAAAGAGTTGATGCTTCTCGTCTCTCTCCCTTCCTGTCTGTCTGACCCTATCTGTCCTTCTCTCAATCTCTGTCTCTGTCACACACACAAAAAAATAAAAATAAAGAAGAATGGACTTTAAATTGCAGGCATGCACTTCTCCAGCAAATCAGCAGTTGAACAATAGAGCTAGTGCTCAACTTACAACCATGATTGGTTCTGACAGACCGGTAGTAACAGGATTTGGTCATAAGTTGAGTAGGCTATATGTACAGTACTGTGAAATGATGTTATAAAAATCTTTAAGTCATATTTTATCATAGTTTTCTTTTATTATTGTTATATATCATAATTTTCTTTGTTCATTGTATGCCATTTGTATCATCTCTACACCATTTTGTTTCTTATTTTTACATTCATCAGGTTTAAGTAAAACACTGCATTATCGTACAACTGGTTTAATATTTGCAAAACATACAAAATTACAAAATACAGGTGCACACAAAAATACAAAATACAGGTGTAAAAAATACCATAGGAAACATTTTCCCAATTGCAAAACATCAAATTATATGTATAAACATGTACAAAACATTTTATTGGCTGCTGGTGCTTGGCTGCAGATCGTTGATGTCGTTATCTGAGGCAGCAGTTGAGGTTACCAGAGTTGGTTTTTTCAGCTTTGTCTGAATTGTATGTTTCTTTTTTCTTCATAAATTTCACAATACGGATGAAACACATCATGCACCATCCATTCAATCCTTGCAAATTATTCAATGTTTGGGTCCATTGCCTCGAAATGTATAAGAAGTTTATTCAGTAAAAATAAACCTTCTGATAATCCCTTAGTGGTGAACTTTCTTTCTGGCTTCTCCTCTTCTTTCTCTGCTTCTCTTTTTTCTTCTTCTGCCACTCTTTCTTCTTCTAGTTCAATTAGCTCTTCATATTTAAGTTCTCCAGATTTTTTGTCTAGCAACTCTATGACATCTTCTATTTGACACTCCAAAGAAAGGTCTTTAGGGGTTTGATGAAAAATATCCAAGACACAAAACACAAATTGCTGTACCGAGTCTGGGATAACAGTAGAAATGGTGCAAGCAGAGATGGTAGTGCTGCTGGAAACTGGTCCGCACTGTCATACACCTAGCTGGGCAATGCTTGCACTGCCAGATGGGAGCAGTCATGGCTAGCGATTGTGGTCGTAAAGTTGAATGGTCATAAGTTGCATAGGTCGATCAATACCTGTATGTATCAAAGGCTTGTTAGAACAAAACACTGAGTCATTTCCCAGAAGAAATATGAAGCAAAACTCAGAATCCAGAATTTTGCCAAGGAGACTACATTAAAACTGAAACTAGAAATAGATGAGGGAAATAATAAAGAAAATGAATAAAAGACCAAGAGCATAAACATGAGATGATATGGTGTACAAGTTATAAAGTAAAAAAAAAAGTATTAAGTAGTCAAAAATAGAGAAGGTGGAGAAGAAAATGGGCTAAGAATAAATTATAAAACTAAGCAAAGAAATACTACTTTGGTGTAAATGTGTCAGAAGCTTGAACTTACAAGTCATTTTACTAAAGAATAGATAAAATAGAAGATAGCTGGTTCCTACACTGATATGAATATTACTGAGACTCTACTCTTTATTAAGTAGTAAATCAGAAATACATAGTAAGAACATCAGCAAAAATTAGAAGACAGCCTCTATTTTGGCTACTTGAATACTTGTACGTAACACATATATACAAATAAGAAATGTAGCATATCTCAGAGGTGATTGTGGATGTCAGAAAACAAAATTGATTCTGTAATTCTTACATAATTAACTAAATGAGAACTAATTAACATGAGCAGAAAAGTACTGAGGTACAGCATATATGTATGTGCATGAATAAATGATATAATATACATAATAAAGTATTTGTCATGTAAAGAAGATCACTTTGAGAAGAGTAATGGCCTGTATTAGGGAGAAGAGCCAGCCTAGGATGACTTTGCATGGAAGAAAACAGGAATATATATTTGACTTGATTTTCTTTCCTTTCTCAGATTTGGGGTTCCCCACTGTCTGATGGCAACAGGAAACCAGTGGGCAAGGGAGCCTATGGATGTGACCCCTAGGCACCTGGGGCATAGAACCAAGTGGAAAAGGGTAGTAAGGGGATCTAGAGGTATCAATTGCAATAAGTAGAAACTTTAGAAGTTTCTTAAGTAAAACATTTGCTGTAGTTTAGACACGTTTTATCAGGTTAAGAATGTTCCCTTCTAATCCTAGTTATCAACAGAAATAAATTGAACTTTTTAATTCTTCTTTTGCGCTGCATATATTTAGATAATTATATGGTTTTGTCCTCTAATCTGTTAATGGATTTATCTAAATTGGTATGTTTTCTGATACAGAAACATCTTTGAGTTTTATAGATCAAATACTACTTGGTATCAGTGTGTTATTTGTATACAAATAGTATTTATTTTGCTGATATTTTCTTTAAAACTTTTAAACAGAAAATTGAAAACTGGAGGCAGGGGAGACAAGATGGCGCTGGAGTAGGCGGACGTACCAGCATCTACCTCCCAGAACCAAAGTGGATTACAAACTAATTTTATGAACTATCATCTGGAAAAACCAACTTTGGACTAAACTAAAAGGACTGTTCAACCAAGGAACGCTGAAGAAGCCACACAGAGACTGGTAGGAAAAGCGGAAACGCGGAGAGGGCTGCCTAGTTCCTTGGAGCGAACGGCAGCAGGGAGAGACTCGCGTGGCGGGAAGTGAGTGTAGCAGAGGGGAAAGGGTCCTGAGCCCCAGGAACAAAGCCACAGCCTGCAGCCCCAGAGCCCAGAAGAAGCGTAAGGACAGTATTTAGCTGGAAACAAGTCAGGATACTGTTTGTGAGAGAGTCTGATTTCTCAGACCCAGGATCCTACTTAAAGGGACTGTGCAGAACATCTCTCTCAAAAACAATCACCTGGGGCTCCTGGGGATAGGGGGAGAAAGGAGAAAACCACAGTAACAGGAAGAGAGTGCAATCTAGGAGGCATAGGGAGAAACATTTTGGGAGATAGCCACCCTAACCCCTGGGACGAGTCACTCCCCAAAGCTGAAGTGAATATTTCCCCTGGAAACAGCAATACCAGCAAAGGGAAGCAGGAGAGCAGCCAAACAAGCTCCCCTACAGCATTCAGAGCAGAGTTGCATAGAAGGAGGGAGCTTTTGGGTCTACAGTAGTGAGTCTTAGGGTCCAAGCTGCAACGCCCCCACCCACGCGGCTGAGGGCGCACCGGAGAGCGGGCAGCAGTGGGAGACAAAAGTGTGGTTCTGCTGGCAGGGGCAGAAGCCAGCTGGCCACCACTGGGATCAGGTGTGAGCTCAATCTTGCCCGGCTGGGGAGAAGGGGGCGTGCAAAAGCAGTCAAGCTCAGCTGCCGGCAGCCTGTAGTCCAGCCTCCGGAAGAAGGGCAGGAACCCCGGAAAGGGTAGAAACCAGCCCCGAAGCAAGGGCAGAGGAGCACAGCCCTGTCCCACCTGTGCAACCTAGGCTTGCGGTCTGACTTGGTAGCCGGCTCCACCCGCAGGGGTGGAGCCAAAAGCCCAGAAGAGGCAGAGTTCCGCTACAGAGCTGAGCTTGAGCATGCAGCCCTGCCCGGCATTAGAGCCAAGGCTAGCAGCTGTTCCTTGAGTGGGATCATCCTGCAAAGGCAGGGCGAAAGCTCAGAAACAGGTGGAAACCCGCAGCTGAGCAAAGGTGCTCGCCAGTCCCCTCAGGACTGAGCATAACATCACAAACAGGGGCGGGGCAAAGGCCAAGGCCACCAACCTTTGTGCACCGGAGCACGTGATCACAGCCACTCCCATGAAGAGAAAATGCTGAGGCAGAGAAATACAACGCAAATAAACCAAGAGAAATCCCCAGAAAAGGACCTAAGTGAATCAGATATAACCAAATTACCAGATGCAGAGTTTAAAATAATGATTGTTAGGATGCTCAAAGATATTAGAACAATCATAGATGGCCATTACGAAAACCTAAATAAAGAGATAACAAATATAAAAAAGGACATTGAAATAATAAAAAGGAATCAGACAGAAATGACAAATACAATATCTGAAATAAAGAATACAATGGAAGGAATTAAAAGCAGGATGGATGAAGAGAGAATCGAATCAGTGAGTTAGAGGGCACAATAAATAAAGTCACGGAAGCAGAGAAGAAAAAAGAAAAGAGACTCAAAAAGGCTGAGGAAACTCTAAGAGAGCTCTGTGACAACATGAAGAGAAATAACATCCGCATCATAGGGGTTCCTGAAGAAGAAGAAAAAGAACAAGGGATAGAGACTTTGTTCAAACATATTATAGTGGAAAACTTCCCCCAATTAAGGCAGGAAAACATTTCACATGTTCAGGAAGCACAGAGAACTCCATTAAGGAGAAACCCAAAGAAACCAACACCAAGACACATCATAATTAAATTACCAAAGCTAAATGATAAAGAGAAAATATTAAAAGCTGCTAGAGAAAAAAAGACTATCACCTACAAAGGAGCGCCCATAAGGATGACTTCTGACTTCTCAAAAGAAACACTTGAGGACAGAAAGGAATGGCAAGAAATATTCAGAGTAATGCAGAACAAGAAACTACAATCAAGACTACTTTATCCAGCAAGGCTATCATTTAAAATTGAAGGAGAAATAAAAAGCTTTACAGACAAAAAAAAACCTCAAGGATTTCACTGCAACCAAACCAAGGCTGCAAGAAATGCTAAGGGACCTGCTGTAAACAGATCAAAGGAAAAAAAGAATATAGCAAAAGAGAAAAACAGTTTTAAAGAAAAAAAATGGCAATAAACAATTACATATCAGTAATAACCTTAAATGTTAATGGATTAAATGATCCGATCAAGAGACATGGGATAAGAAACAGGACCCAGATGAGACTCAGAGACATGAACAACAGTGTTGGGGTTACAGGGTGGGGGGAAGAGAGGGAAGGTGTTGGGGGTGGAAAGGGGCACAAAGATCATGGCTTTTCAGCATTTGCCATATTCCCCCCTTAATCTATAGACAGACAGCAAATATTTACGTATGGTGTTCCCACTAGAAAGACTGCTGTCTTAGGGACAAATGCTGATAAACTATTTCATCAGTTCCTCCTTCTTCAAAGACTTATATGTCAACATAGAGCTCCATGTTTCATAGGACATACTCAAGCTCACTCCATGCTCCCTGGAGCTTTAGCACAAGGGAATGCCCCCCCCTTTTAGTATTTTTTCTTTTATTTATTTATTTTTTGCATTTTTCTGAGGATGGGGATGGGGAGGCAGTCAGACAGACTCCTGCATGCACCTGACTGGGATCCACCTGGCATGCCTACCAGGGGGGAATGCTCTGCCCATCTGGGGTTTTGCTCTCTTACAACCGGAGCCATTCTAGCGACTGGGGCAAAGGCCATGGGGCCATCCTTAGTGCCCAGGGTGGCTTTGCTCCGGTGGAGCCTTGGCTGCGGTCGGGTGGAGAGAGATGAAGAGGAAGGAGAGGCAGAGGGGTGGAGAGGTAGATGGGCGCTCTCCTGTGTGCTCTGGCCAGGAATCAAACCCAGGAATCCTGCACACCAGGCCAATGACTCCAACGGGTCTACCATATCATGCTTTTTACTTAAAAAAAATTTTTACATTTCTTTTGAATGCTGACGAACAAGAGACACCAAGTCTTTTTCGCCTGCAAACTACTACCATCTTTATTAGATCTAGTTAATAACACTGTTCTGTCTTTTTTCCAAATAGCTCCAGATATATGGAAAAGATTTATATAGGCGGATGGGGATCCTCAAACCCCTCAGCGAGATCTTCTGAGAATGGCTTTTAAGATACCTAGAGGCAGAAATAGCCCAATAGAGATCAGGGGAACTACCAGCTTTTAGGATACACCCTTAAAGGCTCCAACACCCCAAAGGGGTCTCATAGGATGCCATCTGGGTCCTGCTTCAAGAGTGGAAGGGAGGTCATTGAGCTAAAGCCTGCCAGGCTTACACGCCTCTGCTGTGAGGAAACAGGGACACTGGAAGGTGGGCTTCCCCCTCGCTCCTCTAAGGGAGGGTTCAGTCTCTTCCAGCCCTGCTCCAGCCACCTATGACCTAACCTTACCCAGAAAGCTGGGGTTTGCCACTGAAGGCTGAAGGTGCCCAGGGCCGTCAGCCCCATCTACAACACTATGGACGAGCCTAGGGTATTTCTTCCAAGAAGCAGGTAAACTGATCTCATTCGCACAAGGGCCACTTAACTATGTTTTGCCTGAATAGTCAGGTTTTTTATTCTTCCCTCAAAGATCTCTGTTGTGGGTGTTGATAGTCCTATTTTCTGCTGCTTTGCTTAATATATAGTGTTTCCTTTATCCCTCCTACCTCAGTGCCCCACTCATATTTCAGGCTGGGACCTACTCCTAATTTAGAGCTCTCTTTCCTCCTTTTGCCAACTTGTATTATGAATTTACCTTTGTCACCCAGCTTAGTGTATCCCAAGGTTCTCTTTACCAGGCCACAGTCACAGAGCTCCAGGGAAAAGCAACTTGGTCTCAACTCTCCAGGCAGAGGAGAACAGAAGCTCCATATCCACGCATGCTGCAAATGGCTTTTTCCAGTCTACCTGAATCATTACCAGCTAGAAGCAGCGGTCATTGGGACTTGGACATGAGCTGCAAAGTATAGAATGGTGACAACAATTCCAGTGCCATGCGGACTTTTCCTGTGGGGAACTTTCCTGGACTCCTGCTCCCTGTGACAGCTCCTAACAGACTGAACTGTGGTTGGGTTGCATTTTTCAGGGATTTGGCATGGTGATGGGACCAACTTGGACTTGATGAACATGTTAAGGACCCTACTCTTTTAGGGATTCTTGCTGTATTGGCCAAGAGTTTGCTTAAAGGCTTTTACTCACTGTAAAAAACATAGAGGACTGGATGAAGAAGATGGGGCACATATACACCATGGTACGCTATTCAGCTAGGAGAAATGATGACATCAGATCACTTGCAGCGGAATGGTGGAGTCTTGTTAGCATTATGTGGGGTGAAATGGGTGAATCAGAAAAAAACAGGAACTGTAGGATTCCATACATTTGTGGGACATAGAAGTGAGACTAAGTGGCATGGACGAGAGTGTGGTGGTTCCGGGGGATGGGGGGAGGGAAGGAGGGAGAGGGGGAAGGTGAGAGGTACAGAGAGAATTGGATGGAGGGTGGCGGAGGACGATCTCTCTTTGGGTGATGGGTATGCAACAGAACCAAATGACAAGATTACTTGGAAATGTTTTCCTTGAAAGTATGTACCCTGATTTATTGATGTCACCCCATTAAAATAAAAATTTATTTAAAAAAAACTTTTGAACAACATATCGAAAACTCAGAATGGCCTATAATTTTTTTTTTTCTTGAGCTGTCTTTGACTCTGTTTTCTGTAAATATTTCAATGGAAGGTGACAGAGGACAATCTTACTTTGGGTGGTGGGTATGCAACATAATTGAAGACAAGATAACCTGGACTTGTTATCTTTGAATATATGTATCCTGATTTATTGATGTAACCCCATTAAAAAAATAAAATTATAAAAAAAAATATTTCAGTTTTATTTATTGAAACAAGTTATATAAAAAAGAATTAAAAGTTTCATAAAGGCTTGGTTAAATGTAGAAATAAAACCTTTGAACATAATGCTTTAGTTCAGAAGAAAATTTTTCTTTCCTTTTTTTTTTACAGTGATTCAATTTGCCTTAATGATTGCTCCATCATTAGGGTATTGTCTTTTTTCATGAGTCAATTTTGTTAAATTCTATTTTTCAAATTGGTTTTAATCACAGTTTCAAAATTATTGGCATTAGAGTTTGAATATTTTTTTAGTTATTGACATTATTTACATCATGTATGGTCATATTACCTACTCATTCTTAATATTATTTGGCCTTTTGTGGCTTTTCTGTTTGATCAAAGTATCAACTTTTATTTTTCTGATCATGTCTAATTTTTATTTGTTGTCTGTCACATTACTGTTTCTTTTATCTTTATCATTTTTTTATTTCTTTTACTGATTCCTCTGAAATACTATTTTTTACATTTATGAGTTAAGCAGCTTATTATTATTTTTTTTTTCATTTTTCTGAAGCTGGAAACAGGGAGAGACAGTCAGACAGACTCCCGCATGCGCCCGACCGGGATTCACCCGGCACGCCCACCAGGGGCGAGACTCTGCCCACCAGGGGGCGATGCTCCGCCCATCCTGGGCATTGCCATGTTGCGACCAGAGCCACTCTAGCACCTGGGGCAGAGGCCACAGAGCCATCCTCAGCGCCCGGGCCATCTTTGCTCCAATGGAGCCTTGGCTACGGGAGGGGAAGAGAGAGACAGAGAGGAAGGCGCAGCGGAGGGGTGGAGAAGCAAATGTGCGCTTCTCCTGTGTGCCCTGGCCAGGAATCGAACCCGGGTCCTCCGCACGCTAGGCCGACGCTCAACTGCTAAGCCAACCGGCCAGGGCCGCAGCTTATTATTTTTTAATTTTTTTTTTTAGTTTTCTAATATGTGCTTTTAGGGATATAAAGTCCCCCTCTAAATACAACTTTAAGTGTATCTGACAAGTTTTTATAATTAACTCTTTTATTGTCATTTAGCTTCCAAATATTTTTCTTTTCTTTTTTTTATTAATTTTAATAGAATGACATCAATAAATCAGGGCACATATGTTCAAAGAAAACATGTTCAGGTTATCTTGTCATTCAATTATGTTGCATACCCATCACCCAAAGTGAGATTGTCCTCCTTCACCTTCTATCTAGTTTTCTTTGTGCCCTTCCCTCTCTCCATTTTCCTCTCCCTTCCCGCCCCGTAACCTACACAATCTTATCAATGTCTCTTAGTCTTGTAATTATGTCCCACCTACATATGTAATAATGCAGTTCTTGGTTTTTTCTGATTTACTTATTTACCTTCATATAATATTATCAAGATCCCACCATTTCATTTTAAATGTTCCGATGTCATTATTTCTTATGGCTGAGTAGTATTCCATAGTGTATATGTGCCACATCTTCTTTATCCAGTCTTCTATTGACAGGCTTTTTGGTTGTTTCCATGTCTTGGCCACTGTGAACAATGCTGCAAAGAACATAGGGCTGCCTGTGTCTTTATGTATCAATGATTCTGAGTTTTGAGGGTATATACCCAGTAGAGGAATTTCTGGGTCATAAGGTAGTTCTATTTTCAGTTTTTTGAGGAACCACCATATTTTCTTCCATAATGGTTGTACTATTTTACATTCCCACCAACAGTGAATGGGGGTTCCTTTTTCTCCACAGCCTCTCCAACATTTGCTATTACCTGTCTTGTTAATAATAGGTAATCTAACAGGTGTGAGGTGGTATCTCATTGCAGTTTTGATTTGCATTTCTCTAATAACTAAAGAAGATGAGCATCTTTTCATATATCTGTTGGCCATTTGTATTTCTTCCTGGGAGAAGTGTCTGTTCATGTCCTCTTCCCATTTTTTTATTGGATTGTTTGTTTGTTTGTTGTTGAGTTTTATGAGTTCTTTGTATATTTTGGATATTAGGCCCTTATCTGAGCTGTTGTTTGAAAATATCATTTCCCATTTAGTTGGTTGTTTGTTTATTTTGTTGTCAATTTCTTTTGATGAGCAAAAACTTTTTAGTCTGATGTCATCCCATTCATTTATTTTTTACTTCACTTCCCTTGCCTTTGGAGTCAAATTCATAAAATGCTCTTTAAAACCAAGGTCCATGAGTTTAGAACCTATGTCTTCTTCTATTTTCTTTATTGTTTCAGGTCTTATATTTAGGTCTTTGATCCATTTTGAATTAATTTTAGTACAAGAGGACAAATTGTAGTCAAGTTTCAATCTTTTGTATGTGGCTTTCCAGTTTTCCCAGCACCATTTATTGAAGAGGCTTTCTTTTCTCCATTGTGTGTTGTTGGCCCCTTTATCAAAAATTATTTGACCATATATATGTGGTTTTATTTCTGGACTTTCTATTCTGTTCCATTGCTCTGAATGTCTATTTTTCTGCCAATACCATGCTGTTTTGATTGTCGTGGCTCTATAATATAGGTTGAAGTCAGGTACTGTAATGCCCCCAGCTTCGTTCTTTATCTTTAGGATTACTTTGGCTATTTGGGGTTTTTTATAGTTCCATATAAATTTGATGATTTATTGTTCTATTTCTTTAAAAAATATTATTAGAATTTTGATGGGAATTGTATTAAATTTGTATATTGCTTTGGGTAATCTGGCCATCTTGATTATATTTATTCTTCCTATCCAAGAACAAGGAATATTCTTCCAACTCATTGTATCATTTTTGATTTCCCTTAACAATGCTTTATAGTTTTCATTATATCAATATAAGTTCTTTACATTCTTTGTTATGTTTATTCCTAAGTATTTTATTTTCCTTGTTGCAATCATGAAGGGGAATATTTTTTTGAGTTCGTTCTCAAATATTTCATTCTTGCCATATAAAAGGCTATGGACTTTTGTATATTAATTTTGTATTTTACGACCTTACTGTATTGGCTTATTGATTCTAGTAGTCTTTCTGTAGATTCTTTGGGATTTTCGATGTATAGGATCATATCATCTGCAAAAAGTGATACCTTTACTTCTTATTATCAGATATGGATGCCGTTTATTTCTTTGTCTTGTCTGATTGCTCTGGCTAAAACCTCTAGCACCATATTAAATAACAGTGGAGAGAGTGGACAACCCTGACTTGTTCCTGATTTAAGGGGGAATGCCTTCAATTTTGTGCCATTTAATATGATGTTAGCTGATGGTTTATCATATATGGCCTTTATCATGTTGAGATATTTTCCTTCTATACCCATTTTGTTGAGAGTCTTACACATAAAATTGTGTTGTATTTTATCGAATGCCTTTTCTACATCTATTGATAAGATTATGTGGTTTTTTATTCTTTGTTATGTTGATATGGTGTATTACGTTAACTGTTTTACGTATGTTGAACCATCCTTGAGATTCTGGGATGAATCCCACTTTATGATGATGTATTATTTTTTTAATATGTTGTTGTATTCAACTTGCTAGTATTTTGTTTAGTATTTTCGCATCTGTATTTATTAGAGATATTGGTCTGTAGTTTCCTTTTTTGTGCTGTCCTTGCCCGGTTTTGGTATGAGGGTTACATTGGCCTGATAAAATGTGTTTGGAAGTATTTCTTCTTCTTCAATTTTTTGGAAGACTATCAGTAGAATAGGAACCAAGTCTTCTTTGAATGTTTGATAGAATTCGCTAGTATAACCATCTGGGCCTGGACTTTTATTTCTGGGGAGGTTTTTAATAGTTTATTTATTTCTTCCCTCTAATTGGCCTGTTTAGGCTTTCTGCTTCTTCTTGACTCAGTCTAGGAAGTTTGTATTGTTCTAGGAATTTATCCATTTCTTAGAGATTGTTGAATTTAGTGGCATAAAGTTTTTTATAGTATTCTACAATAATTCTTTTTCTATCTATGATGTCCATGGTGATTTCTCCTCTTTCATTTTGGATATTGTTTATATGAGTTCTTTCTTTTTTTTCCTTGGTAAGTCTTGCCAAAGATTTGTCAATTTTGTTGATCTTTTCAAAGAACCAGCTCTTTGTTCTATTAATTTTTTCTATAGTTTTTGTTCGCTATTTCATTTATTTATGCTCTGATTTTTATTATCTCCTTTCTTCAGCTGGTTTTGGTTGTCTTTGTTCTTCTTTTTCCAGTTCCTTAAGGTGTGAAGTTAAGTGGTTCACTTGGGCTCTCTCTTGTTTGTTCATATAGACCTGAAGTGATATGAACTTTCCTCTTATCACTCCTTTTGCTACATCCCACAGATTCTGATATGTCGTATTGTCATTTTCATTTGTCTGTATATATCTTTAGATCTCTGTTCTTATTTCTTCTTTGAACCATTCATTTTTTTAAAGTATGTTGTTGTTTAGTTTCCACATTTTGTGGGGGTTTTTTCCTCTTTTTTGCAGTTGAATTCTAGTTTCAAGGCTTTATGATCAGAAAATATGCTTGGTACAATTTTGATTTTTCTGAATTTGCTGATGTTGTTTTTGTGGCCCAACATATGTTCAATTCTTGAGAATGATCCATGTACACTGGAGAAAAATGTATACTCTCTCACTTTGTGATGACATGTTCTATAGATGTCTATCATTTTCAGGTGCTCTAGTGTTTTGTTTAAGGCCAATATATCTTTCTTGATTCTCTGCTTGGATGACCGATCTAGAGCCGTTAGCGGTGTATTGAGGTCTTCAAGTAAGATTATATTTTTGTCAGTTTTTCTTTTAAGGTCAATAAGTAGCTGTCTTATATAATTTGGTGCTCCTTGGTTTGGTGCATATATATTAAGAATTGTTATGTCTTCTTGATTCAGTGACCCATTAATCATTATGAAATGACCATTTTTGTCTTTGAGTACTTTTGCTGTCTTGTAGTCAGCATTATCAAATATGACTATCACTGCGCCTGCTTTTTTTTTGGATGTTATTTGCTTGGAGTATTGTTTTCCAGCCTTTCACTTTGAATTTGTTTTTATCCTTGTTGCTTAGCTGAGTTTCTTGTAGGCAGCATACACTTGGATTTTCTTTTTTAATCCATTTTCCTATTCTGTGCCTTTTTATTGGTAAGTTTAATCCATTTACATTTAGTGTAATTATTGACACTTGTGAGTTCCCTATTGCCATTTTATAGATTGCTTTCTGTTAGTTTTGTGTCTTGTTTGATTCTTCTCTTTCATTTTTTTTATCTTTTGTTTTGTTTGGTTGTATTCCTTACATCTTTCCTCTGTTGCTATCTTTATTAAATAATGTGCTTCTGTGGTGGTTTTTTTAAGGGTGGTTACCATTAAGTAATGAAAAGGGTTCCTACCCTGTTCCTTGTAGTGCACTATCTTGTGAGTACTTTTGCACTCCATCGTCCTTTGCTACTGTTAATCTCTGTCCTCTCCCCCCTCCTTTTTTGTTTCTGTTGTCACAGTTTAAACTTGGTTTTACTGAGTTCTTAGTGGAGCTTTTACTTGTGGTTTTGTTTTGTTTTGTTCTTTTTATTTGGTCGGAAAACTCCTTTTAGTAATTCCTAGAATGGAGGTTTTCTGATGATAAATTCCCTCATCTTTTCTGTATCTGTGAATGTTTTTATTTCTCCTTCATATTTGAAGGATAGCTTTAATGGGTATTTTATTCATGGCTGAAAGTTCCTCTCTTTTAGGACTTTAAATATTGGGGTCCACTCTCTTTTAGTTTGTAGAATTTCTGTTGAGAAATCTGATGATAATGTAATGGGCCTTCCTTTATATGTTGTATTCTTTTCCCTGGCTGCCTTGAGAATTTTTTCTTTGCCATTGGTTTGTGCCAATTTTATTATGATGTGCCTTGGGGTAGGTTTGTTGGGGTTAAGAAAACTTCTGTTTGCTTCTTGAATTTGAGCCTTTAATTCTTTCCACAGACTTGAGAAGTTCTCATTTATTATTTGTTTTAATATGTTCTCCATTCCATTTTTTCTCTCTTCTCCCTCTGATATACCTATTATTCTTATGTTATTCTTTTTGATGGATTCAGACAATTCCTGTAGGAATTTCTCTTTTTTTTTTTAGTCTCTTTCTTCTTCTCTCTGTTGTGCCTCAAGTTGCTTGTCTTCTATTTCACTAATTCTCTCTTCTATCTGGCCTAGTCTATTAGCTAAGCTTGTTGCCTCATTTTCAGCTCATGAATTGAGTTTTTCATTTCTGTTTGATTTGTCTTTATAGTTTCAATTTCCTAGGTAATATATTTTTTGTGTTCATTGAGTTGTTTTCTGAGCTCTCTAAATTGTCTTTTTGTGTTTTCTTGTATATCTCTGAGTATTTTTAGGATTTCTATTTTAAATTCTCTGTCATTTAGCTCCAAGGTTTCCAATATATTAAATTTTTTCTCCATAGATTTATCTTCCTCTATCTGTGCTACCTCCCTGTCTTTTGTATCCATGATATTTGATTTCCTTTTCCTTAATAGCATCTGAGGGTGGTTTTGTTGATAGTATTAATGAGAATTAATAAAGAATAAAAATTAAAAAAATAAAAATAAAAAAGAATAAAAACAAATTATTATTCCTTCCCTTTTTTTTGCTCTCCTCTCCTCTCCCCTTCTTCTTGAGAAAATATTGTGGTGAACTGTGAATTATATTGTGCTAAACAGAAAAAAACTACTTATAATGGAGGGCCTGAGTTGGGGAGAAGTGATAAAGGGGCAAAAAAGGGGGTATGGACCCACAAAATGCAAAAAAGGTAAAAATTTGGGTCAAGAATAAAATGATTTGCTTTTAGGTGATGGGTAACTAAGCAATATGATGAGAGGAATAAGAGGAAAACAGAAAAAAAGGAAGAAATTAAAAAATTACTATTGTATTTAGTGGAGCAAGAGCTAAATAAAATTGAGAGCCAGGGTTGGGAGCACTGCTAGTGATTTAAAAAAGCAAAGTAAAAAAAACCCAAAGTGCCACAAAGAAAAATTTGAGTCCCAGATAAAATAATTTATGATTGAGGGTTGAATGAGAGGAAAAGTAAAGGAAAAAGAAGAAACTAATATACAGGGAGAAAAAAAAGAAAGAAGAAAACACAAAAAGAAGAAAAAAGAATAAAAGGAGAGAGAGAGAGAGAGAGAGAGAGAGGAGAGTTAAGTGTTTTGGAGTGCAACCCTCATAGAGAGAAAGAAAGAAGAAAGAAAAGATAATGGGAAATATAACAAGGAGAGGAGAGAGTAAGACCAGCAGAGAATTAAACTACCAAATTGGAAGAGGAAGAAAATAATCAAGACAAGAAGATAAGAGAAACAAATGAACAAATATAATAAAATGGGATAGGTTATAAAGTCTGCGGATTATTCCTGATTTTGAGAGGTTATCTTCTTGCTTTTTCTTTTCTCTCCCTCCTCCTGGTCGGTGACTCTGTACCCCGGGTTCTGCCCCTGTGGCATGCTTAGGTAGAGGTTTGCAGTTGATAAGTCTCTATGGCGATGTCATATATTGGGCCTCAGTCTCATTGGCAATCGAGGCTCATTAGCATTTGCAGGCTCTGCCAATGAGAGAGTCCGTGTTCCCAGAGCCTCTCTCTTAGTCTTTCCTTCCTGAATTAGTAGTCTGATGATCTAGCTATGGGGTTGCTGCTGCCTCTGCCTGGAGAGTAAGAGGCTCAAAGAGCTGGAAAATCCTCACTCTATTCCCCCTTAACACAGGGCTCTGGGTAAGGCTCCATCTGTCAGAGCCCCTAGCATAATCTGGCGGGGCTTCAGCTCACACAAAGACCTCTGACTCTGCCCCTTTATCTGGGAACATGGGTGCCCACTCCCAGTGGAATCTCTTGCCCATTATCTGTACTCACTGACCAGGATATCCAGCCAGCTGCCTCTCACTCCCAGTGAGGCACCCCACCCGCATGGAAATGTTTGAGTGTAGGGAATTTTGCTCCCACTCACTTCCTGCGCTGCTTTTTGGGGTGCAGGGGTGACCCTGAGACTCTGGTTTCAGCCCACAGCAAAGCCTCTGACCCTGCCCCTCTGCCAGTAACATGGATGCCCACTCCTGGGGCTCTAGGAGGAATCTCTTGCCCACTATCTGCATGCACCGACCAGGAAATTGGGGTGGATGGCTGTCCCAAGTGCCTTTCTTTGTCTGGGTTTGGCGCGAGCGTTAGCTTGTGTTGACTGGGTTGCCACAAGCACAGTTTTTCCTCAGCTTGGATGTCTGTGCCATAGCCTGGTTTGGACGTTTGTGCCACAGTTTGGTTTTATTCACACCCTATGCCTGCCTTAGTTCCTATATTCTCAGTTCCCAGTGAAAGCAGCCCTTATTTAGGTTAGTGAGGAAGGCGGAGTGTTTTTTCCTCCTTATTTCCTTTGGGGTTGATTATATATTTAGTCAATTTTTTGTTCAATCATACCTTTGCATTTATGGAAGGAACTTCTGGAGGCTCCAGGGATAGATTTTTCTGTCTCTGGTTGAAGATCTTTTTGAATTTTTGGAGAGATTTATCGGTATCACTCCCTACGGTGCCATTTCTCTGACAACACTCCCAAATATATTTTTATTCACTATGATTTTCTATTTTTAATATATAAATTATTTAGAAGTGTGATTCTCTTGTATTTCTCTTGTAATTATTTAACACCATATTTGGAGTACCTTTTATTATTGATTTCTAATTTACTGCATATTGGTCAAAGGATGTGTGAAATTGTGAGAACCTTTCTTTTTCTAAATTCTTTCTCAATTAATATGTGGTGAACTTTTATAAATAATATAGTTTTTAAAGGAATATGTAATCTATAGTTTTTAGGTACAGAATTTATATCCAGGTTGTAATTTGTGATGTTGAAAGTTGATTAACCAGAGAGATATATGAAAATTTTCCATTATTAATTTTATAATTATTATAAACTAATCAATTTTACTTCATGTATCTTGATGCTTTTAGATTTGTACATGCTCATAATAATTAATTTTAGTTGGTGAATGGTTTATTTTATCATTATGTAATATCCTTCTTTGTCCTTAATTGTGCTTTTTGTCTTAAAATCTTTTTCTTTTAATTTTAATATAACTAGCATTGATGAGCCTCATCTTAAAGAATAAATATGGAATGGTTTTATCTTTTCCACTTTTCCCATTATCTGTCTTTTACTGACATATTACACAGAACCCATAGCTTTCCAATCACTTTCATCCATTAAAAATTCAGTCCAATGTAGTCTAAAACTACAATCTCATATATATTTTAAGTCTTATCTCATCCCTATCTTCTCGGTGCATACCACCTTTCCATTACAGACCCCTCAACCACAAAGCTAACTATTCCTCCATTTAACCAACTTCACATCTCATAATCAATGTTGAAATTTATTTTAAAGAAAACAATCAAGTAAATATAAAATACTATCTATATAAATAAAGAAATGAAGTGGAAGAGAGGGAAAACAAGAAAGTTGATTAAAATTACTATTAATTCTGACTGTCAACTTTGCCTTAAAATATCTAGTACTAGAAACCCCAGAAAGAGAAGAGACAAAAGAAATAATAGCTAAGGATTGTTTCAAATTTATTAAAGACACTAAAGCAAGAGACAGAAAGCTTAGAGAACACCAAAATGGGATAAATAAAAAAAATTGTTACTCGGCATGTTATATTCAAATGGAAGAAAATCAAAGGGGAAAAATCTTAAAGGAACTTATATATAGAGGAATAAGAATAAGAAATACTGTCTGACCAGATAGTAGCACAGTGGATAGAGCATCGGGCTGAGACACAGCGGACCCAGTTTCAAAACCCCAAGGTCACCAGTTCCAGTGCGGGCTCATCTGGTTTGGGCAAGGCTCAATAGCTTGAGCCCAAGGTCGCTGGCTGGAGTAAGAGGTCACTCAGTCTGCTGTAGCCCCCTGGTCAAGGCACATATGAGAAAGCAATCAATGAACTACTAAGGTGCCACAACAAAGAATTGATGCTTCTCATCTCTCTCCCTTCCTTTCTGTCTGTCCTTATCTGTCCCTCTTTCTGTTTCTCTCTGTCTCTGTCACACACACAAAAAAAGAATAAGAATTATACTGGACATCACTTCAAAAAATATTTAAGCAAGAAGAGAGTGGAATGAAATATGTAAAGTGTTGAAAAAGAAAATGCCAAACCAGAATTTGGTATCCAGTGAAATTATCCTTCTAAAGTGAAGGAGGAGTAAGGACTTTCTCAGACAAATAAAAATTGAGAGACTTTTCACCAGCAGAGTTGCATTGCAGGATATGTTCAGAGACTTCAGAGGGAATCAACTATATGACATTCTGGAAAAAGCAAAACTATGGAGGCAATAAATGATCAGTTTTGTTTTGTTTTTGCCAAGGGTTCAGATGAAGGAAGTAGGAATGGCTATTCAGAACATGGAGCATTTTTAGGGCAGTGAACCTATTCTGTGTGATACCATAATGATAGATAATGATATTATACATTTGTCAAAATAAGGTAAATTATGGACTTTAGTCAATAATAATGTATCAAAATTGGCTCATCAATTATAGCAAATATACCACACTAATGCAAAATGTAAATAATAGGGGACAAAAGAGGATATATGGGAGCTTTCTGTACTTTCTGCTCAACTTTTCTGTAAACCTAACAATCCTCTTAAAAAAGTAAAATTTGTGAATATTAAAGAGAGTCTTACAGCATGGTGAGAATAGGAGCAGAGCATTAATTATATGAATAATGTTTTTAATATCCCACTTCAGCTTCTGCCAGAAACCAATAAATTGTCAAGAAGAATATTTTTAAGATCCTAGTTATTTATTTTTCTTACTATATCTCAGCTTCATCACCTGTGTGAAGTCAGGATGTGTTGGTAACTTTCTTGTGGGGAACTGGGTTTCCACACAGATGATGCAATAGGAAAACAGTACACAAGCAAGGGAAATGGTTTGACTTTGTTATTGCAGAGAGAATTTCTGGTTGACCCTATAATATGCTGAAAATTAGACCTTTCTCCCCAGGATTGCACAGCTGTCCTCTGCCAATTTTTCTCTGTCAGAATGTTAGAGCCATTGTAGAACACCTTGAAGACTTTTTTTTTAACAACATTCATGTATGAATTCCTGCATTTGGAGTCTCTTGCTGTGCCGATGTGTTCCAAAAGAGTAAATGCAACACAAATGATTGAACTGAAGGGCTCGGCAAAACCAGTAATTGGTTTTACTGTTCTTTTTCCACATCTTTTCTCATCCCTCTTGGTATGTACACTGTGGTTGTCTTCAGAGCAATAGGGAGATGATAAAATGTTTGTGGGTGGTAGAGAGAAATCATACTTATGTTTCAATAAATTATTCTGATAAAAAAAAAACAGCTGAAGAAGGCAAAACTGGGCATGAATTTACCTATTAGGAGGCAATTTATAGTCTTCTGGATAAGAGCTGGCTCCTCCCATTTAAGCATATCTCACTTTTAACAGTTGATAACCCCTTCACTCAAAGGAAGAGAGTAAAATTTCAGATATTCTAAAGTTATATGGGAAGACATTTTATGTAATCTCAGGGCCCCTCAAATTACTCAAAATTATCTTTAAGTACTAAAACATTTTTTGAAATTCAAGAAAATATAATGCAATCAAGCTTAATTTAATATGTCTTTCTCAGTTACTCACCCTTTGGCATTTGGGCTTTAGGGCCACATCTCAGACCCTGATTGCTGTAGCAAATTCAGAACCATTGGAGATATTTGAAAGTTTCATTTCAGCCTTGGTAAAGTTACATGATTTCTTTATTGTCAAATGATCTTTAGATTTTGTTGGCAAATAGTTGACTAAAGGCTGCTGCATATTATACAAAATGTATGGGTTAATCAATGAGTGCAATAAGACTCATGTACTCAGTTATATTTTTAAACACCTTTTCAGCCCCTAGAACCATGCTTGGCCTTGTGGGAAACATTAAAGTCATAAGAAATGTTACCTACTCTTGAAAGAATATATAGAAGAGATAAAACATATAAAAAATAAACATGAATCAGAAAGAACCCTGGCCAGTTGACTCAGTGGTAGAGCATCTGCCCGGCATGGGGATGTCTTGGTTTCAATTCCTGGTCAGGGCACAGAGAAGAAGCACCCATCTGCTTCTCCATCCTTCTCCCTCTCCTTTCTCTCTCTCTCTTCCCCTCCTGCAGCCAGGGCTCCATTGAAGCAAAGTTGGCCTGGGTACTGAGGATGAGTCCACGGCCTCCACCTCAGGCACTAAAATGGCTTTAGTTGCAATGAGTGCAATGCCCCAGATGAGCAGAGCATCACTCTCTAGTGGGCATGCCAGGTGGATCCTGGTTTGGTGCATGCAGGAGTCTGTCTCTCTGCCTCCTGGCTTCTCACCTCAAAAAAATACAAAAAAAATAAAAAATAAAAAGCACAAAGAATATACTAGTTATTAAAAGTTACCTATGAAGCTTTGAATATTCAAAGGAAGAAGAGGCCCAAGAGAACCTGAAGAAGGAGATTGCATTTAAGTAAGTAGTAGAAGCAGAAGACATTCCAGTAGGGGATGCACCATGAACAAAGGCAACCCAGAATTCTTGTATTCACAGATTTGTGAGCTGTTCAATATGGTGGAGCCCAGGGTATCAAAAAATATAAGAGATTAGAGAGGAGTGTGGAGTCAGAATTTGGACAGTCATGAGTACAAGGCTAAGGATCCCAAGACCATACTTTATTCTCATGACAAAGCTAATGAAGGGTTGCTTGACCCATATGGTGGTGCAGTGGAAAAAGCGTCAACTTAGAATGCTGAGGTCGCTGGTTCAAAACCCTGGGCTTGCCTGGTCAAGGCACATATGTGAGTTGATGTTTCCTGCTCCTCCTCCCTTTTCTCTCTCTCTCTCTCTCTCTCTCTTAAATAAAAATAAAATCTTTAAAAAAACTAATTAAGGCTTTAAAATGATAAATGATACATGGAAGCAATGTTATATATAGAAAGCAATAATATGTGGAATTGTAGAAATTTAAGACAGTGTTAAGTCTCAAAAATGCCATGGTTCAACCTCACTTCCTGAATTAGTTAAGAATTAAGTGGGAATCCTCTCCATTAAATGCAAATATGATACTGAAGTTGAGGGGGTACTGAGACAAAAAAAAGGTATGGTTTCTGCCTTCCAAAAACTTAAGTTAATGGATGTTAGATTATGAATAAGTAACTATAATCTAAGGGCATAATTAAATGAACACTATAGTAAATGGTTAAGTGAAATTCTTGGCAATTCAAAGGGAGAAAGCTCTAAATTCTGGCTTCAAAGAATGGAAAAAAACTAAACAAAGGAGTGGTATTTGAGCTGGCTGTTGGAGAATAAGCAAAAGTTTGATGGACAGAAAAGGAAATTCCAGGGCAAGCAATCAGCATAGGAAATGGCACCAGAGTGTAATGTGTTTAGAAAATAACAGTCTAATGTAACTGAATTTAAGGGTATACTGAGGGATTTCATAAGAAATTAGACCAGAAAAAATGAACAAAAGATAAAGTGACATTACAAAGCATACTACTATCATATTACAAAGCTGAATAACCATGTCATTCATGGCAAATCATATTATGATTATAAATTAATAGTCAAAATTAATACTGGTCTGATTTAACAAAATCTTACATTGGAAAATTTATAAATAATTTAACAGTTAGTTTAGTCAAATTAAAGAACTTGGGCATCATAATCCATGCCAATTTTAGCCACATTTGTATAAAATCTTGTTTTAAGATGGATCACTGGAGTGAATTTAGTATACTAAGAGACACCTGTAATTTTACATTTCTAGTAAAATGGCATCATGTCATAATTCTCTATTTGTCTGTGTCCCCCATTTGACTGGGAATCCCTTGAAGGCAAGGACCTTGTTTAAGTCATCATGTATTTCTAGTACATGGTAAGTGTGCCTTAAGTATTTATGAAGGGAATGAATGAATACGTGAACACATTGCAACCTATGTGCCTTACTACAATCAATGATTTCATAGATTAAATAATAAAACATTGTCCCTTCTTAGTCAGAATTCAAACACTTATGTTTTTTAATTAGTGATAATTCTTCATACTTTATTTTTAGAAAAAAGAGACAAATTTTCAGGATAATTTCTATATCTTTTATGTCAATAGCTATAGTATATGAAGTTAAACATAATGAGCCAAAGCACCAAAAGAATAGTAACAATACTGATTATTTAGTGTTTTCAATATATAAATATTGCTTCGCATGCATCAGCTTGAACTATACCCCTGAGACATAAAAGTTTCTGAAATTTACATTTACAAATGAAAAGAGTTGAAATTCAAATGAGGCCATAAATTGCGCAAGATGACATGATTATTAACTACAGAGCTATTATCTTACTACACTTAGTGGAGTAAAAAAATATAGTAATATTCCAAAAATATTTAGCATATCAGTTTATAGACTTACCAGAAAAAAGTCTTGCTAACTAGAAACCGTATTTCTCAAACAATAAAATAGTACACTTTTTTTTCTGCCCTATATAAGAACCTCTTTCTGTTTGAGGAATTTTCTACCACATAAGTTATGGTGCAGTCAGAACTGCCTCCTTTTATGGAAGCTGAAAAAACAAATGCTTTACCATGGGTATAGGCACTCGAACTGTATTTGGTGACCACATGCCTGTCTCCCAGACTTTGGATCAGATGACTGGTGCCACAGAGAGACAGGCAGTTATTTGGAATGGCTTTGGCTGATTGACCTGCCTCATCCTCACCTACTTTTCAAATCTGAATCTCTAGCTTTTCAGGAATTCCAATAGGTTTTCAATAAGTTATTTTTCTACTGATTCAGCTGCATTATGTTTATTTACTTGCAATGGTGAACCCTACATGACACATGCAATGGTGTGTCTCATTAATTACTAGGTGGTACAGGCCCAGTTTTGTCTGTTGGGTAGGGTTGGGCTTTTCTACACCAAATTGAGTTTAGTCAGTTTAGAAAAAGACACTTACTTGCATTCTGGAATGAAAAGGTTTAGGAACCAATGTAGTACAGTAATCTATTCATTTATTGTTTTTATATTCATGATATTCTGTGTATACCTTTACATTCCACAGTAAATACTTGCCAGTGCTCTATGCTCTGACGTGAAAATTATGTTCTTTACTGTTCCTCACATTTTTGTCACTAGTTACTCTTCAGGGCTGTATCAGTGTGCAGGATGTCCACATCACCTATTGGTTCACAAGCAGGGGTGCCCCTCAGAATCTTCTGTGGAACTTTTTTAAAATTGTAGAGTTCCAGGTCCTACCCCCGATCTGTTAAATTAGGATGGCCAGATGTGGGGCCAGCACAGGAAGACACAGTCCTCTGATGACTCCATTGCACATCTATTGTTAAGGTTCACTGTCTTGTTCACTAATTCTACTTGAATTTTTAATGTTCTTCAGTTAGAAGAATCCCACTATGGTGGTCTCTTAATACAAATAATTTAATCCAAGGAAAAGTTACTGAATTAAATGTTACCTATCAACACCACCATTTTCTTCCTGATTTCTTTAGGAAACTTTCTCAAATATTAATGCATTGAATCATGTAGTCTTCCTAATATTAATAGAGTCCTTATGACTTTATACCAAGGTTTTCCATCTATAGAGTATTTTAAAAATATTTTTTTCTGCAGAACTTTTGAGTAATCACGGCATTTAGAGGAATTAGAATTGTTATTTTTTTTAAGACAAAGTGATTAAAGTCCTATTATATTATCATCACTGAAGAGTGAAAATGAAAGCAGGAGGATGATGTAATCAGCACTGTGTGAGGTCAGGAAATTAATCATAACTTCACAGTTCAAGCATCATCAAGGAAACAGATTGTCCAAGACTTCAACACCTTCTATTTTCTAAATAAAAAAATCTGGTGAGTTCTCAGTATTTTCTCAGACACGCATTTGAGGAATCTTCACATTCTTGTTTTTATACTTCATCTTATGATTCTGGTCAGTTGTAGTGGATTCAGTCACGCAAGACTAGGTAGCATTATTTGTCCTGTGAGTAAACTTCATAAATTCAAGTCGGATAGAAGTCACTACATTTCACATTAGAAGGTGAACTCTCTCCTTACATTTTTTTTTTCAGGTTTTATACTCTCGTAAGCTGTATTAAATCTCTCAGGGAAAAAAGAAAAGTTTCCTTACAAAAGTTGGAGTTGACAACCTGGTGGTTGTTTTTATGGCTTCCTCCTGAGTGTGAAGTACTCAAATCCCATGTGCCAAATGCAGTAAAAAAATAATGTGATAAAGATCATCTTTCTGGTCCTAGTTGTACTGTGGTGTATTATACAATATAATAAGATTTCTTTTGAATGGCATATATTTTTGGTGGGATAAAAAACCCTCACTTTATTTTGTAAGGTTGAGTATATGCAAGCAGAGGAAAGACAGGGAGAGCTTCTGAACATATATTTCTGAGGATAAGAATATTTTATTTATACTCAATAGTATTCTGCTGAAACCTAAGTTAGGATAGCAGCTAAAATTGAGAGACCCACATTCAAAAAGGCATCAGTGAATGAGGAGAAAGAGGACAGAATATAGGAAACAATATCTGAGAAAAACTCAAAAATAAAAAGAGGTCAAATAGGATAAAATAACCCAGGGGAATATGGCATCCAAGAGAGTTTTACATACCAAGGAATGAAAAGATGAGTATCAAAATAACTTTTAGAGGGAAGAGTGAAAGAGTCTTCAGCTTGTTTACAGGCTGAGTGGAAGAAACTGGTAAGAAGAAAGGCATTGAAGATGGAAGAACAAAAAGAGGCAAGGACCAGGGCTGGGAATGGACAAGGATCACAGGAGAGCACGTGAGATGGCCACTACTTCTCCAACGCATCTCATCTCCTGCTCTGTAAAGAATGTAGAGGACCTTTAGATACATATTTTTACCTATATCTCTCCTTTTCTCTTTCCCTTCCATCTGTGTGGAAGATGTGCCTTTTCTCATGAACAAGGTCAATCTCTGTGTATGAGTAAATAAAAGTGTGATTAATGTTTGCCACATATTTAATTGTATAGCCTAGCCTGACCAGGCAGTGGTACAGTGGATAGATCAGGGGTCGGGAACCTATGGCTCGTGAGCCAGATGTGGCTCTTTTGATGGCTGTATCTGGCTCACAGACAAATGTTTAATAAAAAAAAATAAGGTTAAAAATATAAAACATTCTCAGGTATTACAATCCATTCATTTCCTACCACTCATGTTCATGGTTGCGGGTGGCTAGAGCCAATCTCAGCTTCCTCCGGGACAACACCAAATTTTTATTGGATAATGCATAACATACATGGGTCATTGTATGGCTCTTATGGAATTACATTTTAAAATATGTGGCATTCATGGCTCTCTCAGCCAAAAAGCTTCCCAACCCCTGGGATAGAGCATCAGACTGGAATGTGGAGGACCCAGGTTTGAGACCCTGAGGTCACCAGCTTGAGCGCAGGGTCATCTGGTTTGTACAAGGCTCATCAGCTTGAGCCCAAGGTTGCTAGCTCGAGCAAGGGGTCACTCAGTCTGCTATAGCTTCCCAGTTAAGGCACATATGAGAAATCAATCAATGAACAACTAAGGAGCCACAACAAAGAATTGATGTTTCTCATCTCTCTCCCTTCCTGTTTGTCTGTCCCTATCTGTCCCTCTCTCTGTCTCTGCCACACACACAAAAAAAATTATATAGCTTAAAGAACATAAAAACTATTAGTTGACGTACTATGTGTTTAAATCTATGTAATAAGCAGAGACTTTATTAATACACTAATATAACAATTAGTCACAACATTGTAGACAGAAAAGGGATCACTCTTTTATTCAGATGAAATTTGAACTCTCATTAATATAACTATGAAATCTTTTATTTAGGATATAATGACCAAATACTAAACCATTGATCTAGATTAACAATATAATCCAACTTGGTTAATTATTCAAATTTGGCTTCAAGTTTAACTAGTTATTAAAATGATCTAAAACATTTTTTTACATTATATTATCTTAAGTAGTCCTAGTTTTATATAAGGAACATAAAAAATGATACAGCTAAACTTTAAGTCAGAGTCATAAAAAACAATGGGTAGAAAGAACTGCCTCATCTGTAATTTTAAATATATACTGACACTTTCACCCAAACCCTGAATGCTTAGTAGTCAAAATTAGCCTATTCTACTTTTGACCAAAATTAAAAAAAAAAAAATTTAAGTACCATACTTAGCTTCTAGAAATAGAATTTTCCATTACCAATGCCAACATCATGAGAATGACTACAATATAGCTGCCATTTAACCCATATACCCCCCTTTATGTGTTCCTCAATGCCACTCCTATGCCTATGTGAAAGACACTGCTAGATTGTCATGGATACAAAAGTAGATAAAATGCTAAGCTCTGCTCTTGAGGAACTTGCAGACTAACAGGAGTGAGGCATGTTCATAATTAGTTATGTGAATATAGTAATAAAACTGAGAAGCATGGTGTAAAGGAACTATAAATAAGTATTAAAGATTACAGTCTTTGATTAAAATTTTACGTCTGGAAATCCATCTAAAAAGAATAAAATAGAAAGGGAAAAATGCAATGCAATGCAATCATTGTGTTGTGGTTTAGATAGTTTAAAATAAAAAAGTTTTAAACAATTACCAAAAATAGTCATGTGAATAATACTCAAGATAGGAAAAATTATGCCATAGTAACAACCCTAAAATTTCAGTGGTTTAACACAACAAATGGTACAATCCAACGTAAGTTAAAGGGCTCTTTTTTGTCAGATGTTCTCCAAGCAGTGACTCAGAAATCCAGACCTTTTTCTATTATAATTAACATCAGTGATGTTTGGAATAAATGGATGTCAAGGGAAGAGAAAAGAAGCAAATGAACCAAGCAGCATATTTTTTTTTAGATTTTATTTATTGATTTTAGAGAAAGGAGAGAAGAGAGAGAAAGGGGGTGGAGGTGAGAAGTGGGAAGCATCAACTCATAGTAGTTGCTTCTCATATGTGCCTTGACCAAGAAAACCCAGGGTTTCAAACCAGTGACCTCAGCATTCCAGGTTGATGCTTTATCCACTGTACCACCACAGATCAGGCCAACTCAGGGTATTTTTAAGGATAGGGCATAGCATATGCTTCCATTACTTTGCTCACATTGCATAGGCTGTAATGTAGTCATATAGGCTGTCACTTTATTGTAAGGAGGCTATAAATGTAATCTTATCATATACTAGAAAAACAAAATAATTCAGTAAACACAGAGATTTATCTCTATAATACAGAGTTAGTAAATTAGATAAATGAACATTATATTCATGCTCTTATCAAAAGTTTATAAAAATACAAAAAAAAGTTTTTGTTATAATGTTTAAGAAAAATTTAGTATGCAAAGGGTTTATCATCAAAAATATATATAAAGGACTGGCAGTAAATATAATAAAATATTAACAGTAATATGGGATAAAAATGACAATTTTAAAACTTTTCTATTTGAATGTTTATATTTTCTACGAAAATGTGTTATTTTATGATGAAAAAAATTAAATTATTTTTAAATTTTTTTTTTCTTCTTTTCCAAGTGAGAGAAGGGGAGATAGAGAGACAGACTTCCACATGCTCCCTGACTGGGATCCACCTGGCAACCCCATCTGGGGCCAATGCTCTGCCCATAAGGAGCCATGCTCACAACCAAGCTATTTTTAGTGCCTGAGGCAGAGGCTCCATGGAGCCATCCTCAGAGCCTGGGGCCAATTTGCTTGAACAAATCAATTCATTGCTGCAAGAGGGGAAGAGAGAGAGAGAGAGAGGAGGGGGAGGGAAAGGGGTGGAGAAGCATATGGTCGCTCCTGTGTGCCCTGACTAGGAATTGAACCCAGGACATCCACATATCAGGCCGACACACTACCACTGAGCCAACTTTAAATTTCTTTAAGAATGTATTATAGCAGTTACCATACTGTAAGAAATGACTGGAAATCAGATACTCTGGGGAGGTGGCATAGAGGGAAAAGGAAATGAGATATATAGTATATTAGGAGTAAGTAGTTTTGGGAGATAAAAGTTACAATGGACAATTTAACCTAGCAATTGCTTAGGAACATCAAGAACCATTCATGAAAAGGAACTGAGAGGAAGGAAAGCCTGATTTGTACAAGAGCAGAGTGGCCCTGGTTTGAGGTTTTTGTGGATGGCGCTGAGGGTATATAACCCACTATGTGAGGGAAGACAAGGGATCATTTGCCTCCCTGAATGTAGTGTTGAGTAGAAGAATGAAATGTTTCCTTCTGGAAAGATGTCTAAGTCATACCATACCCAGAAGCCACAGCAAACATAACATGTGCACTTGGACATTTGATTTCAGGTTTATTACACTGTGAGTTATTTATTTCTTGTGTACTGATTACATAAAGCATGTGTGATTAAAATCCTCCACAGAGAACTATGGAGTCCTATGTCTAAAGTCAACCTAAATCTTCAGTGATACTGCATGCTGACTTTGGGCACATGAATGTAGAAGACACATTCACTGAATTTTAAACAAAGTAGATCACTGTGAATTTTTTCACCCAACTACTCATGTAGTTTATACCTCAGGAATTAAGCAACCTACTTTTTGTAATACCTGTTGGGAAGTAGAATGGAGACTTTTACTCTTAGCTCCTCTGCTAAACTTCAACGAGGTCCAGATTGTATCATCTTGTTGTCTTTCTCAGGTTCTGACACAATGTTTAGTACTTAATTTCTTTATTTTTATTTATTTATTTTTTTGTGTGACAGAGGTGGAGAGAGGGACAGATAGGGACAGACAGACAAGAAGGGAGAGAGATGAGAAGCATCAATTCTTCGTTGTGGCTCCTAGTCTCCTTATTTATTCATTGATTGCTTTCTCATACATGCCTTGACTGGAGAGCTATAGCAAAGCAAGTGACCCCTTGCTCAAGCCAGCGACCTTCAGCTCAAGCCAGCAACCTTGGGCTTCAAGCCAGTGATGTTAGACTCAAACCAGTGACCATGGGGGTCATGTCTATAATCTCACGCTCAAGTTAGCGAGCCTGTGCTCAAGCTGGTGAGCCCATGCTCAAGCTGGATGAGCCTGTGTTTAAACCGGTGACCTTGGGGTTTCAAACCTGGATCTTCTGAATCCCAATCCAATGCTCTATCCACTGCGCTACTGCCTGGTCAGACTAGTACTTAGTTTCTATAAAAAAAAAAATTTCCACAATGGCTACAGAGTATGTGGAAGCTACAGGTACCTCCTCCTGGTGCCAAACTGTATTTATAGTTAAATTACAGAGCAGTCAACCTGAATAACCAACGGAAGGCTAGGTGAACAAATGTATTATAACCAAAGATTTATAAAAGAAACCACATAGAGATTGGTAAGAAGGGCAAAGATACAGAAAAAACTGGCTCCCACACCAATGTGCTGCAACTGAGAAGCTGGAGAGATATCTTGGCTGTAAAACTCCTCCCCAGAAGCAAGGTGCCTCAACCCCATGCTGGGATTTCTTACTCAGAGCACCAGAACCAAAAAAAGGAGCCCACATATCATCTGACAATAAAAATCAGTAGGGATTCAAACTGCATGGCAGAGAAGGGAGTCTGCTAGAGATGTACATGCAATCTTCCCAGGGTTGAGTAAGAGCCTGGGTCATCCAACTACTGACAACATTACCCTGCTGATCTAGAGTCCTACAGAAAAATCAGCTGGCTGCACCCACCATGTACCTTGGGCACTCTTTTTCTGGTAAAGCTCTTAGCAGAGACTTGGATAGTAACTGAGTTGTGTAACTCTGGAACAAGGCCATTCTTCCTCACATCATATGCACAGCTGCCACACACCCCATTTAATGAATCACTTGGCCTGTCCTTCCACTCCCTGTAACCCTACCCTTCTGAGCTCAGTACCTCAGGGGGATTTGACTTCTGCACAGAGCTGGGACCTTTGGAGCATGTCTCCTTTAGAGGCTCTTCTCCAGGACTCAGGTGGGGCACTGGTTGTTTAACTACAGCTGCATGGAGCCCATTCTTATCATCCCTGTGAGCTCAGGCCATGCCATTCCCCCAACAGGAGATTTATTTGACACACCCTTCCAATAAACAGTGGCTCCACCCTGCTGAACTAAATCCCACATGGGGGATCAGAGTGCAGTTCAGAACTAGTAACTTTAGAGCATGTTTCCCTGTGAGGCTCTTGTCCAGGACTCAGATAGGTGGGTACTGAGTTGTGTGGATACATTGCTGAAGGCCACTCCTGTCCCCCCTGCTAGTCCTTTTCCCTCAATGGGAGATTCATTTGCTCTGTCCTCCTAGATCCCAGTGGACCTGCCCTGTTAAGCTTGCTCCTGTGGAGGAGCTAGTTGGCTACACCCAACCTGAGCCTGCAGTGTGCACCTTCTAAGGGAGCTAAGGATGGAGACTTGAGCAGAGACTGAGTACTATGGCTCTAAAATATGGGACATTTTCCAGCCCCTCTGATTATGACTGGCACCAAACACTGCTGAAAACAACTCCACACCAGGGAACAGCCCATACATTTTGGCTCATACACTGATCAAGGTCTATCCATATAGTCAGCCAGCCTGAGGGTTATCCCTACCCATGAAAGGGCCAACAGCATTAAAGACTCAACTACAACAGGAGGGTACAGGTAACCCACACAAGAGACATTCCTGAAACACCCAGCTAGGGTGATCTGGAAGATTGTGCCAACAAAACCCACAAGACACCTACAACATAAAACCACCATATCATGTTTCAGAGTAATAGCAGATCTACCTAATATACAATGACAAACAGAAGAAGATGGACAAAATGGGGAGACAAAGAAATATACCCCAAATTAAAGAACAAAAGAAACTTCCCCTAGAAAGTGAATTAAAATGGAAGCAACCAAAATATCAGATGTAGAGTTCAAAAAATGGTTATAAAGATGCTTAAAGACCTTAGGAGAAGGATGGATGATCTCAGTAAGAACTTAAAGAAATACTAAGCATGAAAAAGGATATAAAAAAAACATTAAAAAGAACCAGTCAGAAATAACACAATATCTGAAATGAAGAATAGGAAATCAACAGTAGTTCAGAAGAAGCAGAAACATCCAAACAAAGCAGCAAAAAGAAAATCAGAATTTAAAATAAAAAGAAAGTTTAAAGGACCTCTGGGACAACCTTAAGCATAATAACATCTGCATCATAGAGGTACCAGAAGAAGAAGAGAGAGAGGAAGGGATCAAGAACCTGTTTGAAGAACTAATGGCCGAAAACTTTCCTAACCTGGTGAATGAAAGAGACACACAAGTCAGGAAAGTCAGAGAGTCCTAAACAATATGACCCCAAAGAGGCCCACACCAGGACATATCATAATTAAATTGGCAAAGGTTAAAGACAAAGAGAATCTTAAGAACAGCAAGAGATAGTTACCTACAATGGATCTCCTATAATGCCATCAGCTGATTTCTCAACAGAAATACTTCAGCCCAGAAGGAATTGCAAAGAAATATTCAAAGGGCTGAAAAGCAAGGACCTACAACCAAGACTATTCTACCTAATAAGACTTAACATGTAAAACTGAAGGAGAAATAAAGAGCTTCCCTGACCAAAAAAAAAAAAAAAAAAAAAAATGTCTTATTACCACCAAACACTGCAAAATATATTAAAGGATATTTTTTAAAAAGAAGAAAGAAAAAATGAAATATATAGAGAGGAACACAGGTATAAAGAAAAAACTGGCAGTCCTGGCCAGTTTGCTCAATGGTAGAGCATCAGCCTGGCGTGTAGGAGTCCTGGGTTCGATTCCCGGCCAGGGCACATAGGAGAAGCACCCATCTGCCTCTCCACCCCTCCCCCTCTCTTTCCTCTCTGTCTCTCCTTCCCCTCCCGCAGCCAGGGCTCCATTGGAGCAAAGTTGACCCGGGCACTGAGGATGGCCCTGTGGCCTCTGCCTCAGGCACTAGAATGGTTCTGGTTGCAACAGAGCGATGCCCCAGATGGGCAGAGTATCGCTCCCTGGTGGGCATGCCAGATGGATCCCGGTCAGGTGCATGCGGGAGTCTGACTGACTGCTTCCCTGTTTCCAACTTCAGAAAAATACAAAAAATAAAAATAAAAAAAATAAACTGGCAATAAATAAGTATCTATCAACAATAAGTTTAAATGTAAATAGATTAAATGCTTCAATCAAAAGACATAAGGTATCTGAATGGATAAGAAAACATGGCCCATATATATGCTGTCTACAAGAGACCCACTTCAGAACAAAAGATATACACAGGTGAACATGAAGGGAAAAGATATTCCATGCAAATGGAAAAAAAAAAAAAAAGCTGGGGTAGCAATACTTACATCAGACAAAATAGACCTTAAAACAAGGGCAATACTAAGAGACAAAAATAGACAATGACGAAGGGAGCAACACAACAAGAGGAAATACCCCTTGTAAACATATATCACCCAACATAGGAGTACTTAAATATGTGAAGCAAATCCTGATGGACATAAAGGGAGAGATCAACAGTAATACAGTCATAGTAGTGAATTTTAATACTCCCTTGACATTCAAGGATAGGTCTTTTAGACAAAAAAATCAACAAGGCAACAACAACCTTACAAATCACACTGGACCAGATGGATTTAATGAATATTTACAGAACATTTCATCCCAAAGCAGCAGACTATACATTCTTTTTCTGTGCACATGGAACATTCTCCATAATCACATGTTAGGCTAGATCACATGTTAGGACACAAAATAACTCTTAATAAGTTCAAGAAGATTAAAATTATATGGGGCATCTTCTCTGACCACAATGGTATGAAACTATAAATCAATTACAAGAAAAAAAACTGAAAAACAAACACATGGAAGCTGAAAAACGTGTTACTGAACAATAAATGGGACAACAATGAGATCAAGAAAGAAATCGTAAGTTACCTTGTAATGAATGAAAATGAACACACAACAACCTAAAATCTATAGAACCAGAAAGCAATTCTAAGAGGAAACTTCATAGCATTACAGGCCTACCATAAGAAGCAAGAAAAATCTTTATAATCTAAACCTACACTTAAAAGAACTAGAAAAAAGAACAACAAACAAATTCCAGAGTAAGTAGAAGGAAGAAAATAATAAAGATTAGAGTGGAAATAAGTAATATAAAGACTAAAACAAAAATACAACATATCAATGAAGTAAAGAATAGGTTCTTTGAAAAGATAAACAATATTGATGAACCTTCAACTAGACCCATCAAGAAAAAAAAGAGAGGGGACCCAAATAAATAAAATAAAAAATGAAAGAAGGGAAGTAACAATTGACACCAAAGAAATACAAAGGATTGTAAAAAAAATATTATGAAAAACTATAAGCCAACATATTGGACAACCTGAACAAAATGGATAAATTCCAAGAAATGTAATTTTCCAACAACAAATCTAGAAGAATCAGAAAACCTGAATAGACCAGTTGCAACTAATAAAATCGAAGCAGTAATCAAGAAGTTTTCAGCAAACAAAAGTCTTGGACCAGATGGCTTCACAGGTGATTTTTTACCATTCAAAGAACCATCATCTATCCTTCTCACACTATTCCAGAAAATTCAAGTGGAAGGAAGACTCCCAAGCTCATTTTATGAGGCCAGTATTATCCTAATTCCAAAACTAGATCAAGACACTACAAAGAAAGAATATTATAGGCCAATATACCTGATGAATGTAAATACTAAAATCCTCAATAAAATATTAGCAAACTAGATCCAACAATACATTTTAAAAGATTATACAGAGGATGACGTCAGAGTAATGGTGGGGTAGGAAGTGATACCGATAAATCTCCCCCAAAACTCAACAAGATCTTCAACCAGAAACAGAAAAACCTATCCTTGGAGCCTCCAGATGTTTCGCAATACACCCAAAGGTATGATCGAGCGAAAAATTGGCTAAATATATAACCAAACCCTGAAGGAAATAGGGAGTAAGAAATGCTCCACCTTCCTCACTAACCTAAACAGGGCGGTTTTCACTGGAAACTGAGAATATAAAAGTTAAGGCGGGCAAAGGGGGTGAATAGATCCAGGCCGCAGCACAAACGGCCAAACCAGGCTGTGGCACAGAGATCCAAGGCGACGAAAAACCGTTCCTGAGACAACCCGGGCAATACAGCTAACACTCGCGCCAAACCCAGACAAAGAAAGACGAGCGAGGCAGCCATTTTACGTGATCTCCTGGTCAGCAGGCGCAGATAGTGGGCGAGAGATTCCTTCCAAAGCCCCGGGAGGGTGCGCCCGTGTTACTCCACAGAGAGGCAGAGTCAGAGGCCTTTGTGTGGGCCGAAAGCCTCCAGGCCGCCCCAGAACCCTGGGAGAGTCGCACACGGGGAGAGAGCGAGAGCTAATTCTAACACTGGAACTTTTCAGTGCAGGAGGGAGGTTTCACTCAGAGGGCAAGACTCCAGCCTCACATCCTGGTCTGCGCGCACAGAGAGTGGGCAGGAGACTCCTCCCAGCACCCTGGGAGTTGGAGCCTGTGTTGTCCCATGGAGGGGCAAAGTCGGGGGCCTTTGTGTGGGCTGAGGGCGGAGTCTCAGGATGCCCCAGTGCCTTGAAAAAGCCGCACATGGGGACTGAGCGAGAGTCAATTCCAACGCTGGAACTTTTCAGTGCGGGCGGGGGTTTCACTCAGAGGGCGAGACTTCCGGTCTAACATCCTGGTCTGCACGCAGATAATGAATGAGAGTTTCCTCCAAGTGCCCCGGGAGTGGGTGCCCACCCGTGTTACTGGACAGAGTGGCAGAGCCAGAGGTCTTTGAGTGGGCGGAAGCCCCGGCTGGTTATGCTAGCGGCTCTGACTGACTGAGCCTTATCCAGAGCCCTGTGCTGAGTGGGAATAGAGTGGGGAGTTGCCAGCTCTTTGAGCCTCTTACTATCCAGGCAGAGGCAGCAGCAACCCCATAGCTGGATGCTCAGGCTACTAATTGAGGAAGGAAAGACTAGGAGAGAGGCTCCTGGAACACAGACTCTCTCACTGTCAGAGCCTATAAATTCTAATGAGCCTCGACTGCTAACAACACTAAAGCACAATACATGACATCGCCATAGAGACTTATCAACTGCAAACCTCTACCTGAGCGAGGCAAAGGGGCAGAACCCGGGGTACAGAGTCACCGACCAGGAAGAAGGAGAGAAAAGAAAAAGCAAGAAGATAACCTCTCAAAATCAAGAATAATCTGCAGACTTTATAACCTATCCCATTTTATTATATTTGTTCATTTGTTTCTCTTATCTTCATTCTTGATTTTTTTTTTCCTCCTCCAATTTGGTCCTTTAACTCTCTACCAGTCTTACTCTCTCCTCTCCTTGAACTACACTAGCCATAAGTGTTACATCTCCCATTATCTTTTCTTTCCTCTTCCTTTCTCTCTAGGAGGATTGCACTCCAAAACCCTTAACTCTCTCTCTCTCTCCTCTTTTTTCTTTTTTCTTCTTTTAGTGGTTCCCTCTTTTCACTCTCTCTCTCTCTCTCTCTCTTTCTTTTCTCCCTCTATATTACTTTCTGCCTTTCTCCTTTACATCTCCTCTCATTCAAACCTCAATAACAAACAAATTATTTTATCTGGGACTCAAACTTATGTTTGTGGCATTTTGGGGGGTTTTTACTTCACCTTTTCAACTCACTAGCAGTGCTCCCATCCCTGGCTTTCCATTTTATCAAGCTCTTGTTCCACTAAATACAATAGTAATTTTTTAATTTGTCCCCCCATTTTCCTATTTCCCTCTTACTCCTCTCATCATAACTCTTAGTCAACCATCACCTAAACACAAATCATTTTATTCTTCATTCAAAATTTTTCATTATTTGCTTTTTATGAGTCCATACCCCCCCTTTTTTTATTTTTTATTTTATTTATTATTTTTTTGCTTGCCCCTTTATTACTTTTCCTCAATTCAGTCCCTCCATTACAGGCATTGTTTGTTCTATTAAATACAATATAATTCACAGTTCACCACAAGATTTTCTCAAGAAAGACGGGAGAGGAGAGGAGAGGAAAAAAAGGGAGGGGGAATAATTTCCTTTTTTAAAATTTTTTTTGAATTTTTCTTTTTTTTTTTTTTCTGAAGCTGGAAATGGGGAGAGAGAGTCAGACAGACTCCCGCATGCGCCCGATCGAGATCCACCCGGCACGCACACCAGGGGCAACGCTCTGCCCACTAGGGGGTGATGCTCTGCCCCTCCGGGGCATCGCTTTGCCGAGACTAGAGCCACTCTAGCGCCTGGGGCAGAGGCCAAGAAGCCATCCCCAGCGCCCGGGCCATTATTGCTCCAATGGAGCCTTGGCTGCGGGAGGGGAAGAGAGAGACAGAGAAGAAGGAGGTGGTGGGGGGTGGAGAAGCAAATGGGCGCCTCTCCTATGTGCCCTGGCCAGGAATCGAACCTGGGTCCCCCGCACGCCAGGCCAATGCTCTACCGCTGAGTCAGCCGGCCAGGGCTCCTTTTTTAAATTTTTATTTTATTTTATTTTTTTATTTCATTATTAATTTTAAAAAACACTTTTTTCAATTTTTTATTTTTTAACTTTTTATTTTTTATTAAATCTCATTAAGACTAGCAACAAAACCACCCTCAGATGCCATTAAGGAAGACAAAATCTAATATCATGGATACAAAAGAAAGAGAGGTAACACAAATAGATGAGGAAAAATCTATGGAGAAAAAATTTAATATATTGGAAACCTTGGAGCTAAATGAAAGAGAATTGAAAATAGAAATCCTAAAAATACTCAGAGATATACAAGAAAACACAGAAAGGCAATTTAGGGAGCTCAGAAAACAACTCAATGAACACAAAAAATATATGTCCAAGGAAATTGAAACTATAAAAACAAATCAAACAGAGATGAAAAACTCAATTCACGAGCTGAAAAACGAGGTAACAAGCTTGGCTAATAGAAAAGGCCAGATAGAAGAGAGGATTAGTGAAATAGAAGACAAGCAACTTGAGGCACAACAGAAAGAAGAAGAAAGAGACTCAAAAATTAAAAAAATGAGATAGCCCTACAAGAATTATCTGATGCCATCAGAAAGAATAACATAAGAATAATAGGTATATCAGAGGGAGAAGAGAGAGAAAATGGAATGGAAAACATACTCAAACAAATAATAGATGAGAACTTCCCAAGCCTGTGGAAAGAACTAAAGCATCAAATTCATGAAGCAAACAGAACTCCGAGTTTTCTTAACCCCAACAAACCTACTCCAAGGCACATCATAATGGAATTGGCACAAACCAATGGCAAAGAAAAAATTCTCAAGGCAGCCAGGGAAAAGAAGAATACAACATATAAAGGAAGGCCCATTAGATTATCATCAGATTTCTCAGCAGAAATTCTACAAGCTAGAAGAGAGTGGACCCCAATATTTAATGTCCTGAAAGAGAGGAACTTTCAGCCACAAATACTATACCCATCAAAGCTATCCTTCAAATATGAAGGAGAAATAAAAACATTCACAGATACAGAAAAGATGAGGGAATTTATCATCAGAAAAGCCCCACTCCAGGAATTACCAAAGGGGGTTCTCCAATCAGATACAAAGAACAAAAAAAATAAAGCCACAAGTAAAAGCTCCAAGGAGAACATAATAAAACCAAATTTAAACTGTGACAACAACAAAAAGAAAGGGGGGAGAGGATGAAGATTAACAGTAGCAAAGGACGATGGAGTGCAAAAGTACTCACAAAATAATGCACTACAATGAACAGGGTAGGAACCCTTTTCATTACTTAAAGGTAACCACCATTGAAAAAACCACCACAGAAGCACATGAGATAAAAAAGATAGCAACCATGGAAAGATGTATGGAATACAACCAAATAAAAACAAAAGATAGAAAAACAAAAGAGAAGGATCAAACAAGACACAAAACTAACAGAGAGCAATCTATAAAATGTCAATAGGGAACTCACAAGTTTCAATAATTACACTAAATGTAAACGGATTAAACTCACCAATAAAAAGACACAGAGTAGCAGAATGGATTAAAAAAGAAAATCCAATTGTATGCTGCCTCCAGGAAACTCATCTAAGTAACAAGGATAAAAACAAATTCAAAGTGAAAGGCTGGAAAACAATACTCCAAGCAAATAACATCCAAAAAAAAAGCAGGCGTAGCAATACTCATATCTGGATAATGCTGACGACAAGACAGGAAAAATACTCAGAGACAAAAATGGCCATTTCATAATGGCTAAGGGGACACTGAATCAAGAAGACATAACAATTCTTAATATATATGCACCAAACCAAGGAGCACCAAAATATATAAGACAGCTACTTATTGACCTTAAAACAAAAACTGACAAAAATACAATCATACTTGGAGACCTCAATACACTGCTGACGGCTCTAGATCGGTCATCCAAACAGAGAATCAACAAAGATATAGTGGCCTTAAACAAAACACTAGAGCACCTGGATATGATAGACATCTACAGGACATTTCATCAGAAAGTGACTGAGTATACATTTTTCTCCAGTGTACATGGATCATTCTCAAGAATTGACCATATGTTGGGCCACAAAAACAACATCAGCAAATTCAGAAAAATCGAAGTTGTACCAAGCATATTTTCTGATCATAAAGCCTTGAAACTAGAATTCAACTGCAAAAAGGAGGAAAAAAATCCCACAAAAATGTGGAAACTGAACAACATACTTTTAAAAAATGAATGGGTCAAAGAAGAAATAAGTGCAGAGATCAAAAGATATATATACAGACTAATGAAAATGACAATACGACATATCAGAATCTATGGGATGCAGCAAAAGCAGTGATAAGAGGGAAGTTCATATCACTTCAGGCCTATATGAACAAACAAGAGAGAGCCCAAGTGAACCACTTAACTTCACACCTTAAGGAACTAGAAAAAGAAGAACAAAGACAACTCAAAACCAGACAAAGAAAGGAGATAATAAAAATCAGAGCAGAAATAAATGAAATAGAGAACAGTAAAACTATAGAAAAAAATTAATAGAACAAAGAGCTGGTTCTTTGAAAAGATCAACAAAATTGACAAACCCTTGGCAAGACTTACCAAGGAAAAAAGAGAAAGAACTCACATAAACAAAATCCATAATGAAAGAGGAGAAATCACTACGGACACCGTAGATATACAAAGAATTATTGTAGAATACTATGAAAAACTTTATGCCACTAAATTCAACAATCTAGAAGAAATGGATAAATTCCTAGAACAATACAACCTTCCTAGACTGAGTCAAGAAGAAACAGAAAGCCTAAATAGACCTATTAGTAGAAAAGAAATAGAAAAAACCATTAAAAACCTCCCCAAAAATAAAAGTCCAGGCCCTGATGGCTATACCAGCGAATTTTATCAAACATTCAAAGAAGACTTGGTTCCTATTCTACTCAAAGTCTTCCAAAAAATTGAAGAAGAAGCAATACTTCCAAACACATTTTATGAGGCCAATATAACCCTCATACCAAAACCAGGCAAGGTTGGCACAAAAAGAGAAAACTATAGACCAATATCTTCAATGAATACAGATGCTAAAATACTAAACAAAATACTAGCAAATCGAATACAACAACATATTAAAAAAATAATACATCATGATCAAATGGGATTCATCCCAGAATCTCAAGGATGGTTCAACATACGCAAAACGGTTAACGTAATACACCATATCAACAAAACAAAGAACAAAAACCACATGATCTTATCAATAGACGCAGAAAAGGCTTTCGATAAAATACAACACAATTTTATGTTTAAGACTCTCAACAAAATGGGTATAGAAGGAAAATATCTCAACATTATAAAGGCCATATATGATAAACCATCAGCTAACATCATAATAAATGGCACAAAACTGAAGGCTTTCCCCCTTAAATCAGGAACAAGACAGGGTTGTCCACTCTCTCCACTCTTATTTAATGTGGTACTAGAGGTTCTAGCCAGAGCAATCAGACAAGTCAAAGAAATAAAAGGCATCCATATCGGAAAAGAAGAAGTAAAGGTATCACTTTTTGCAGATGATATGATCCTATACATCGAAAACCCCAAAGAATCCACAAAAAGACTACTAGAAACAATAAGTCAATACAGTAAGGTCGCAGGATACAAAATTAACATACAGAAGTCAATAGCCTTTCTATATGCCAACAATGAAATAATTGAGAATGAACTCAAAAGAATAATCCCCTTCACAATTGCAACAAAAAAAAATAAAATACTTAGGAATAAACATAACAAAGAATGTAAAGGACTTATATAATGAAAACTATAAACCATTGTTAAGAGAAATTGAGAAAGATATAATGAGATGGAAGAATATTCCTTGTTCTTGGTTAGGAAGAATTAATATAATCAATATGGCTATATTACCCAAAGCAATATACAAATTTAATGCAATTCCCATGACATTTTTTAAAGAAATGGAGCAAAAAATCATCAGATTTATATGGAAGTATGAAAAACCCTGAATAGCCAGAGCAGTCCTAAAGAAAAAGAATGAAGCTGGGGGCATTACAATACCTGACTTCAAATTTTATTATAGGCCCACGACAATCAAAACAGCATGGTATTGGCAGAAAAATAGACACTCAGACCAATGGAACAGAATAGAAAGTCCAGAAATAAAACCACATATATATAGTCAAATAATTTTTGATAAAGGGGCTAAGAACATACAATGGAGAAAAGAAAGCCTCTTCAATAAATGGTGCTGGGAAAACTGGAAAGCCACATGCAAAAGAATGAAACTTGACTACAGTTTGTCCCCCTGTACTAAAATTAACTCAAAATGGATCAAAGATCTAAACATATGACCTGAAACAATAAAGTACATAGAAGAAGACATAGGTACTAAACTCATGGACCTGGGTTTTAAAGAGCATTTTATGAATTTGACTCCAATGGCAAGAGAAGTGAAGGCAAAAATTAATGAATGGGACTACATCAGACTAAGAAGTTTTTGCTCAGCAAGAGAAACTGATAACAAAATAAACAGAAAGCCAACTAAATGGGAAATGATATTTTCAAACAACAGCTCAGATAAGGGCCTAATATCCAAAATATACAAAGAACTCATAAAACTCAACAACAAACAAACAAACAATCCAATAAAAAAATGGGAAGAGGACATGAACAGACACTTCTCCCAGGAGGAAGTACAAATGGCCAACAGATATATGAAAAGATGCTCATCTTCTTTAGTTATTAGAGAAATGCAAATCAAAACTGCAATGAGATACCACCTCACACCTGTTAGATTAGCTATTATTAACAAGACAGGTAATAGCAAATGTTGGAGAGGCTGTGGAGAAAAAGGAACCCTCATACACTGTTGGTGGGAATGTAAAGTAGTACAACCATTATGGAAGAAAGTATGGTTGTTCCTCAAAAAACTGAAAATAGAACTACCTTATGACCCAGCAATCCCTCTACTGGGTATATACCCCAAAAACTCAGAAACATTGACTTGTAAAGACACATGCAGCCCCATGTTCATTGCAGCATTGTTCACAGTGGCCAGGACATGGAAACAACCAAAAAGCCCGTCAATAGACGACTGGATAAAGAAGATGTGGCACATATACACTATGGAATACTACTCAGCCATAAGAAATGATGACATCGGATCATTTACAGCAAAATAGTGGGATCTTGATAACATTATACGAAGTGAAATAAGTAAATCAGAAAAAAACAGGAACTGCATTATTCCATACGTAGGTGGGACATAAAAGTGAAACTAAGAGACATTGATGAGTGTGGTGGTTAAGGGGGGAGGGGGGAAAGGGAGAGGGAAAGGGGGAGGTGGAGGGGCACAAAGAAAACTAGACTTTGGGTGATGGGTATGCAACATAATTGAAAGACAAGATAACCTGGACTTGTTGATCTTTGAATATATGTAACCTGATTTATTGATGTCGTCCCATTAAAAAAATAAAATTATAATTAAAAATAAATAAATAAATAAATAAAAAGGAAAACCCTCCTAGTTTCTGTAGGATGATGTGGCAGCATGTGCGCATGCACAGATGATGATGTAACACCGTGTATACAGTGGAGCAGCCCACGGCCATGCCAGTCAAGATGTGGATGGTTCAGAGGAAAGTTCAGTGTGTTCTGTGGCTCTCTAAATTCGAATCCGTGACCAAAGTGCAAGTGAATATCGTTGCGTTTATAACAAAGCGCCACCACATAGGAATAACATTACTCGGTGGGCTAAGCAGTTGAAGGAACCCAGCAGTTTGGTGGAGAAAACCCATTCTGGTAGGCCATCAGTCAGTGACGAGTCTGTAGAGGCTATACGGGATAGCTACCTAACGAGCCCTAAAATATCTGTGTGTGAGCCCACATTGAACTGCACTGAATATGTATGAAACTGGGAGAGTTTTCCTTTTATTTGGTGCAGAGTTCACATTTCTATCGTCTTTTGTTGCTTTCTTTTCTTGTGACCGGTCAAAAGTGCACCATGACTCTACGGACACACTGTAAATCATGATCAAGTTAGATTTATTTTGGAGAGGCAAGACTGGTACAATATTCACAAATCAATCATTGTAATTCATCACAAAAAAAAAGGAAGGAGAAAAACCACATGATAATTTCAAGAGATGCAGAAAAAGCATTTGATATAATCCAGCACCCATTCATGAACAAAACTCTCAGCAAAGTGGTATATAGGGAACATACCTCAACATGATAAAGGCCATCTATGACAAACCTACATCTAACATCATACTCAATGGGCAAAAATTAAAAGCAATCCCCTTAAGATCAGGAACAAGGCAGGGGTGCCCCCTTTCTCCACCCTTATTCAACATAGTTCTGGAAGTCTTAGCCACAGCAATCAGACAAGAAGAAGAGGTAAAAGGCATCCAAATTGAAAAAGAAGAAGCAAAACTATCATTATTTGCCGATGATATGATATTGTATATAGAAAACCCTAAAGTCTCAGTCAAAAAACTGGACCTGATAAATAAATTCAGCAAGGTGGCAGGATATAAAATTAATACTCACAAATCAGAGGCATTTTTATACACTAAAAATAAAGTCTCAGAAAGAGAAATTAAGGAAATAATCCTTTTCACTATTGTAACCAAAAAAATAAGTACCTAGGAGTAAATTTAACCAAGGAGATTAAAGTCTTGTACTTGGAAAACTATAAAACATTGATAAAAGAAATCAAGGAAGATACAAACAAGTGGAAGCATACCATGCTCATGATTAGGAAGAATAAACATCATTAAAATGTCTATATTACCAAAGCAATTTATAAATTCAATGCAATACCAATTAAAACATCAATGACAGACTTCAAAGATATAGAACACATATTCCAAAAATTTATATGGAACCAAAAAAGAACACGAATCACCTCAGCAATCTTGAAAAGGAGGAATGAAGTGGGTGGTATTGCACTTCATGATATCAAGTTATACTACAAGGCCATTGTACTCAAAACAGTCTAGTACTGGCATAAGAACAGGCATATAGATCAATGGAACAGAATAGAGAATCCAGAAATAGACCCACACCTTTATGGACAACTGGTATTTGACAAAGGAGGTAATAGCATACAATGGAGTAAAGACATCCTCTTTAACAAATGGTTTTGGGAAAACTGGACATCTACCTGTAAAAAAAAAATGAAACTAGACCACCAACTTATACCATTCACAAAAATAAACTCAAAATGGATAAAAGACTTAAATATAAGCTGTGAAACCATAAGTATCTTAGAAGAAAATATAGGCAGTAAGCTCTCCAACATCTCTCACAGCAATATATTTGCTGATTTACCTCCACGGGGAAGTGAAATAAAAGACAGGATAAACAAATGGGAATATATCAAACTAAAAAGCTTTAATACAGCTAAAGACAATAAGAACAGAATAAAAAGACGACAAACTACACAATGGGAGAACATATTCGACAATACGTCTGATAAGGGACCAAAATTTAAAAAGAACTTGTAAAACTCAATACCGGGAAGACAAACAATTCAATCAAAAAATGGGAAAAAGAAATGAATAGACACTTCTCCAAAGAGGACATACAAATGGCCAATAGGCATATGAAAAAATGCTCAACATCACTAATCATTAGAGAAATGCAAATTAAAACCACAATGAGATAGCACCTCACACCAGTCAGAACGGCGCTCATCCACAAACAGCACTGAATAAGTGCTGATGAGGATGTGGAGAAAAGGGAACCTTCCTGCACTGCTGGTGGGAATGCAGACTGGTGCAGCCTCTGTGGGAAAAAGTATGGAGATTCCTCAAAAAATTAAAAGTCAAACTGTCTTTTGACCCAGCTATACCACTGTTAGGAATATACCCCAAGAACACCATAGAACTGCTCCAAAAGGAGAAATGCACCCCATGTTTATGGCAGCATTGTTCACAATAGTGGAGATCTGGAAACAGCCCAAGTGTCCGTCAGAGGACGAGTGGATTAAAAATTTTGGTACATATATACAATGGAATACTACTCAGCCATAAGAATTGATGACATTGGATCATTTACAACAACATGGATGGATCTTGATAACATTATACTGAGTGAAATAAGTAAATCAGAAAAAACTAAGAACTATATAATTCCATATATAGGTGGGACATAAAAATGAGACTTAGAGACATGGACAAGGGGGTGGTGGTTACTAAGGGGGGTGAAGGGAGGGGCACACAGGACACCAGATAGAAGGTGACGGAAGACAATTTGACTTTGGGTGATGGGTATGCAACATAATCAAATGTCAAAATAACCTGGAGATGTTGTCACTGAACATATGTACCCTGATTTCACAATGTCACTGCATTAAAATTAATAATAATAAAAAAGAAAATTACAAGTAGAAAAAGAATGATGTTACTAATGACCTTTGTAATTATAAAGGAAAACTCAGAAGCTATGAATGAAAAGACTGATAAATCCAACTTTAAAAATTGTCTGCAAACAAAATGTTAAATGGCAAATTGTGACAACTATTTGCAATAGATGTAAGAAACAAATGATTCTCTTTTTTTTACATATAATAAGCTCAACTAGAGCCCAAGAGTTAAACTTTCCCAAAACCAAGGCTCATAATTCTTTTCAGATTCCCTTTCCCTTATATTCCTCCATCCTCCTAAATCTGCTGCACTCTGGAGAACAGTACATCAGCCCTGAGGGGACCACGAGTCTATGTTCCAGGCTCTGTGGGAATGTTGATTTGTTACCTGTATCACACAGAGATCACACAGGATGAGTAGGTCTCTGAATTTTCTGGTACTTCCAGTCTCAGGTCATGTGTCTGCCCTGGAAGCAGCACTCCTCACCTCAGCCAGCCTATAGATTTGGACAGAAGAGCTTTATGTCTCTAAAGGTAGAAAACTGCTCCAAACCTGCCTTCGAAGATGCTTGGACTGAGGAGGAAGTTGAAAATCAAACTGCCTAACTCAGTGCCTTCCTTCTTGAAACAGATACTGGAAAGAATGTTTTTACTTAGAATCTCTAAACAGCTGGATTTAAAACTGACCAATGGAGGAAGAGAAGGATTCTAGATGAAGTTGTAATCCAGAGGTTGAAACTGATTTTATTTGACAGTTTCAATCATACATATTTGTAAGGTGACCAATCGTCCTCCTTTAGGGAGGACAGTCCTTTTGTAAGTTCCGTTCTCCCTCAAAAAGTGTCCTCCTACATGTCCTCCTTTTTGATATTGGAAGACTAATCTGTAAATGTCTGTGTTCGATCAATGAAGAGTCAATCCATCGTGTGTGATGTGACATATTTGTATCTAAATGAGTACTTTTTCTTACAATTATTATTAAAAATTAATAGGCATGTAAGCATAATTACAATATAAAATATTACAAAATGTTTTTATTATGCATTTACCATATTAGTGTATTGTTGCAATGAATAAAAATGTTTCATTTATTTTTAAAAAATCAAAAGAACAATTTCTTTTTTAAAGCATTAGGAGTAATTCATTATTTTAAAAAATTTTATTGAATTTGTTGGGGTGAATTTTATTAAAATAATTGGTGACATTAGTTAATAAAATTATATAGACTTCAAGAGTATCAGTCTATAATACATCATCTGTAGATTGTATTGTGTGTTCACCACCCAAAGTCTAGTCTCCTTCCATCACTATTTATACCCCCTTCATCCTCTTCTACCTCTCCGCTCTCCTTTCCATAAAGATTCAAACTATCAAACCTCTTGGCTGTCATTTGTGTGAATATGACTGGGTTTAGAGAAACAATTACTTTTTAAAACAAATATTCCCATACTAAAGTTTTGTTAAGATAACTTTAGGAATAAATTCTATGTGTGTTTCCCAGTATAATCAATGTTACATGTTAAGCTAAAAGAAAGAAATGGTACCAGAAACTATAGGGAGGTAAAGCCTTCACTTCTGAATGTTCTTCCTTTTTTGCTTAATACATTTTCAGAATTAAAGTCATACACATGCTACCTATTTGCAACCTCATAATAACCCTTCCAGAGGAAACTTAGCTGGTGTCAGGTAATTATTTGTCATTCGAATCTAGAACTTTTTCTCCATCTCGCCAAGTCATTTTGATGTGTCCTACTTGGTGAAAGGAGAATCATAAATACTTTTGCCATCCATCACTGCTGCAAATCACTGCAGTGCGATCCTTCTGCCTGTGTTTATCTAGCAACCAAAGTTGTGTTGTTAGTGTGAAGGTCGCCCCACATGAAGCCATCAATCATTGGGAAGGAACTTTCAGCCTTATCATTAGAACCGAGATCCAGTAAACATCTTAAACTCTCCCATGGATCTATGAGACTTCACATAAAAAAACAAACAAAAACAACAACAAAAAAACAAACACAGCACATCCCAGACACATACCCCCCACATACATACCACTAAATAAAAATTAAGTCCATCCCCTACTCTGTTTATCTAGTAAGGGCAATAGGTCTGTAAAAAGCAAAAAGAACAAAAATGAAAAACAACAACAAAAAATCCTGACATTGTTTACCAATATTATTTCACACTCATCTATAAAATACCAGATGTCCTCTATTGCACTATGTAAACTGTGGTGTTGATTTAAGATTAAATACTTGTAATCTGTATCCTATTCTCTCATATGAGAGGATTTGTCCTTATCATGTAACAATATTACATGCCTGTTCAAATGCCATTTAAATCATGCTATTCTCTTGGTTCTCATAATGCACAGGATGCAGGATGAAGTCTGAAATTTTTAGTATGGCATCAAGGTCCTTTATCTTATTTCTTTATGAATATTGCTTCTGTTTTCTCCTTTTTAGGATGTTTATCCTTCCACTTTCATCTTTTCCATCCTCGTAAGCCTTTATGCTTAAGATATTTATCACTTGTTTGTAGTAGGCAATAGCAAATATTTGTTACTTTTATTCTTCATGGTACCTTACAAACTATAGGTGCATGGTAACAACAACTGTAGGTAATCAGTGGTAACAAGTCAGAATATTCCTTTTGTACACTTTATAGGAATGCTTAAGTGTAGGTCAAAATTAGCCAACACTCCTTTTAATTCTTCTTGTATTGTTTTAGTCTTATATATCAGTTATGTTAATATGCTGTTGGTTATTTGCAAAAAAGAAAAAAGTGGTTTTCCCCTCAAATAAGAATACCATATTTATTTAACAAATGCCCCTAGTGTGGTACAGATATTGGTGATATTAGTCACTAGATGGCACACCAAAAGCTCCTGTGGGAGTTGTACAAGCTGATCTATTATTTGAAAAATGACTGCAAAGATTTAGAGCAAGTTGCTTTGAAAAAAAATAACATAAGAAGTTATAATCGATAATCAGTAAGTTTGTTTCTAGGTCAAAAGTAGATTTAATTTTTTTTGTTTAAAATTTCTATTTTTATTTTTTGATATTAACTTCTTTTTTTAAATCTATACATGGCCATTCATACTTTTTTCCCTCCCACCTCCCTGAATTTAATGGAGTGACACTGATTAATAAAACCATACACATTCAAGTATACAATTTTGTAACACATCATCAGCACATTGCACTGTGTGCTCAGCACCTAATGTCAGGTCTCTTTCCGGCACCCTCTACCCCCTTTTGTCCTTTCCACCCCCCACCCTCACCCCACTTTTCCCTCTGGCAATCACCATGCTGCTGTTTTGTTTTGTTTTTGCTTAATCCCTTCAACTTTTTCAGTCAGTCCCCACTTCCCCTCTCTTGGACAACAGTCAGTCTATCCTCAGTATTGATGAGTCTGTTTCTATTTTGTTAGTTTATTTTGTTCATTAGATTCCACATATGAGTGAAATCATATGGTATTTGTCTTTCTCTAACTGACTTACTTCACTTAGCATAATGATCTCCAGGTCTATCCATGCTGTCACAGAAGGTAAGATTTCCTTCTTTTTTAGGGCCAAATAGTATTCCATATGTAAATGTACCACAGCAATTTTATCCACTTATCTACTGATGAGCACTGGAGCTGCTTCCAAATCTTGGCTATTGTAAATAATGCTGTAATGAAAAAGGGGTGCATATATTCTTTCTAATTAATGTTTTGGGATTCTTTGCATATATTCCTAGAAATGGAATTGCTTAGTCATAAGGCAGTTCCATTTTTAATTTTTGAGTAAACTCCATTCTGGTTTCCACAGTGGCTGCACCAGTCTGCATTCCCAAACAGTACACAATGGTTCCCTTTTCTCCACATCCTCACCAACATGTCATTTTTGGATTTATTGATGATAGCCATAATGAGGTGATATCTCATTGTGGTTTTAATTTGCATCTCTCTGATGATTAGTGATGTTGACCACTTTTTCATCTGCATGTCCTCTTTGGAGAAGTGTCTATTCAGGTCCTTTTCTCATTTTTTAATTGAATTTTCCTCCCTCCCTCCCTCATTCCTTCCTTCCTTTCCTTCTCTCTCTCTCCCTCCCTGCCTCCCTTCCTTCTTTCTCTCTCTCTTCCTCTCTCTCTCTCTCTCTCTCTCTCTCTCTCTTTTTTTTGGTCTTGAGTAGTTTAAGTTCTTTATACATTTTTGAAATTAAACTCTTATCAGATGTATTATAGGTAACAATATTCTCCCATGCAGAGGGTTGTCTTTTCATTTTGTTGATAGTTTCCTTTGCTATACAAAAACTTTTAGTTTGAGGTATTCCCATTTGTTTAATTTTTCTTTTGTTTCCCTAGCCCAAAAAGATGTATCAGAAAAAAATATTGCTATATGAAAAGTTCAAGATTTCATTGCCTATGGTAAGTAGGTGATCTGGTTTCATTTTTACCATGTACCTGTCCAATTTTTCCAAGCCCATTTATTGAGTGGACTATCTTTACCCCATTGTGTGTTCTTTCCTCCACTGTCAAATATTTATTGATCATAAAGATGTGGGTTTATTTTTGGACTACTTATATGCCTGTTTTTATTTTAGTAACATACATGCTCTTTTGATTACTATAGCCTTATAGCATAGTTTGATATCAGGTAGTGTGATTCCTCCAGCTTCGTTTTTTTTCAAGATTGCTGTGGTTTTTTAGGGTCTTTTCTGGTTCCATACAAATGTTTGGACTACTCTAGTTCTGTGAAATATGCCATTGGTATTTTAAAAGGAATTGTGTTGAATCTATAAATTGCTTTGGGTAGTATCGACATTTAATTACATTATTTTTTTCTACCCATGAATACAGAATATGCTTTCACTTATTTGTATCTTTCTCAATTTCTTAAGTGTCCTATAATTTTCTGAATGAAGATCTTTTACCTCCTTGGTTAAAATTATTCCTAGGTACTTTTCTTCTTTGATGCAGTTGTGATTGGGATTATTATTATTATTATTATTTTAGTTTCTCTTGTGATAGTTTATTATTGGTATATAAAAATACAACAGAGTTTTAGATATTTACTTTTATCCTGCTACTTTATTGAATTTATTTATTAGTTCTGATAGATTTTTGGTCAAGCTTTTAATATTTTCTATATACAGTATCATGTCATATGCAAATAATGACAGTTTTTCTTCTTTCTTTCTAATTTGGATGACTTTTATTTCTTTTTCTTGTCTGACAGCTGGGGCTAGAACTTCCAGTACTATGTTGAATAAGAGTGGTAAAAGTAGACATCCTTGTGTTGTTCCTCATCTGAAAGAAATGCTTTTAGTTTTTGCCTGGTGAGTATGATGTTGACTTTAGGTTTATTATGTGGAGGTATATTCCCTCTATTCCCATTTTGCTGAGAGTTTGAATCACAAATGGGTGCTAGATTTTATCCAATTCTTTTTCTGCATCTATTAATAAAATCATGTGATTTTTATCCTTTTTATGTGATATATTGCATTTATTGATTTGTAAATATTGTACCAACATTGCATCCCTGGGAAATAATTCATTTGATCATTATGTATAATGTATAATCTTTTTTTTCTCTTTTTTTATTATAATTTTATTTTTTTAATGGGGCGACATCAATAAATCAGGTTACATATATTTAAAGATCAACAAGTCCAGGTTATATTGTCTTTCAATTATGTTGCACACCCATCACCCAAAGTCAGATTGTCCTCTGTCACCTTCTATCTAGTTTTCTTTGTGCCCCTCCCCCTACCCCTTTCCCTCTCCCTTTCCCCCCTCCCCCCGTAACCACCACACTCTTATCAATGTCTTTTAGTTTCACTTTTATGTCCCACCTACGTATGAAATAATGCAGTTCCTGGTTTTTTCTGATTTACTTATTTCACTTCGTATAATGTTATCAAGATCCCACCATTTTGCTGTAATGATCCGATGTCATCATTTCTTATGGCTGAGTAGTATTTTATTATTTTTGTTGCAATTGTGAAGGGGATTATTCTTTTGAGTTCGGTCTCAGTTGTTTCATTGTTGGCATATAGAAAGGCTATTGACTTCTGTATGTTAATTTTGTATCCTGCGACCTTACTGTACTGGCTTATTGTTTCTAGTAGTCTTTTTGTGGATTCTTCGGGGTTTTCGATGTATAGGATCATATCATCTGCAAAAAGTGATACCTTTACTTCTTCTTTTCCGATATGGATGCCTTTTATTTCTTTGTCTTGTCTGATTGCTGTGGCTAGAACCTCTAGTACCACATTAAATAAGAGTGAAGAGAGTGGACAACCCTGTCTTGTTCCTGATTTAAGGGGGAAAGTCTTCAGTTTTGTGCCATTTAGTATGATGTTAGCTGATGGTTTATAATATATGGCCTTTATCATGTTGAGATATTTTCCTTCTATACCCATTTTGTTGAGAGTCTTAAACATAAAATTGTGTTGTATTTTATCGAAAGCCTTTTCTGCGTCTATTGATAAGATCATGTGGTTTTTGTTCTTTGTTTTGTTGATATGGTGTATTACATTAACCGTTTTACATATGTTGAACCATCCTTGAGATTCTGGGATGAATCCCACTTGATCATGATGTATTATTTTTTAATATGTTGTTGTAATCGATTTGCCAGTATTTTGTTTAGTATTTTAGCATCTGTATTCATTAGAGATACTGGTCCGTAGTTTGCTTTTTTTTGTGCCATCCTTGCCTGGTTTTGGTATGAGGGTTATGATGGCCTGATAAAATGTGTTTGGAAGTATTTCTTCTTCTTTAATTTTTTGGAAGACTTTCAGTAGAATAGAAACCAAGTCTTCTTTGAATGTTTGATAAAGTTCGCTGGTATAGCCGTCAGAGCCTGGACTTTTATTTTGGGGGAGGTTTTTTTTTTAATTTTAATTTTTTTATTTTATTTATTTTTTTTTTTTTCTGAAGCTGGAAACGGGGAGAGACAGTCAGACAGACTCCCGCATGTGCCCAACCAGGATCCACCTAGCATGCCCACCAGGGGCAACGCTCTGCCCACCAGGGGGCAATGCTCTGCCCCTCCAGGGTGTCGCTCTGCCACAACCAGAGCCACTCTAGCGCCTGGGGCAGAGGCCAAGGAGCCATCCACAGGGCCCAGGCCATCTCTGCTCCAATGAGCCTTGGCTGCGGGAGGGGAAAAGAGAGACAAAGAGGAAGGATAGGGGTGGGGGGTGGAAAAGCAGATGGGCGCCTCTACTATGTCCCCTGGCAGGGAATCAAACCCGGGTCCCCCGCGCGCCAGGACAACGCTCTACCACTGAGCAAACCGGCCAGGGCCTGGGGAGGTTTTTAATGGTTTTTTTCTATTTCTTCTCTACTAATCGGTCTGTTTAGGCTTTCTGCTTCTTCTTGACTCAGTCTAGGAAGGTTGTATTGTTCTAGGAATTTATCCATTTCTTCTAGATTGTTGAATTTAGTGGCATAAAGTTTTTCATAGTATTCTACAATAATTCTTTTTGTATATCTACGGTGTCCGTGGTGATTTCTCCTCTTTCATTTTGGATTTTGTTTATATGAGTTCTTTCTCTTTTTTCCTTGGTAAGTCTTGCCAAGGGTTTGTCAATTTTGTTGATCTTTTCAAAGAACCAGCTCTTTGTTCTATTAATTTTTTCTATAGTTTTACTGTTCTCTATTTCATTTATTTCTGCTCTGATTTTTATTATCTCCTTTCTTTGTCTGGTTTTGAGTTGTCTTTGTTCTTCTTTTCTAGTTCCTTAAGGTGGGAAGTTAAGTGGTTCACTTGGGCTCTCTCTTGTTTGTTCATATAGGCCTGAAGTGATATGAACTTCCCTCTTATCACTGCTTTTGCTGCATCCCATAGATTCTGATATGTCATATTGTCATTTTCATTAGTCTGTATATATCTTTTGATCTCTGCACTTATTTCTTCTTTGACCCATTTATTTTTTAAAAGTATGTTGTTTAGTTTCCACATTTTTGTGGGATTTTTTTCCTCCTTTTTGCAGTTGAATTCTAGTTTTAAGGCTTTATGATCAGAAAATATGCTTGGTACAACTTTGATTTTTCTGAATTTGCTGATGTTGTTTTTGTGGCCCAACATATGGTCAATTCTTGAGAATGATCCATGTACACTGGAGAAAAATGTATACTCAGTCACTTTCTGATGAAATGTCCTGTAGATGTCTATCATATCCAGGTGCTCTAGTGTTTTGTTTAAGGCCACTATATCTTTGTTGATTCTCTGTTTGGATGACCGATCTAGAGCCGTCAGTGGTGTATTGAGGTCTCCAAGTATGATTGTATTTTTGTCAGTTTTTGTTTTAAGGTCAATAAGTAGCTGTCTTATATATTTTGGTGCTCCTTGGTTTGGTGCATATATATTAAGAATTGTTATGTCTTCTTGATTCAGTGTCCCCTTAGCCATTATGAAATGGCCATTTTTGTCTCTGAGTACTTTTCCTGTCTTGTCGTCAGCATTATCAGATATGAGTATTGCTACGCCTGCTTTTTTTTGGATGTTATTTGCTTGGAGTATTGTTTTCCAGCCTTTCACTTTGAATTTGTTTTTATCCTTGTTACTTAGATGAGTTTCCTGGAGGCAGCATACAGTTGGATTTTCTTTTTTAATCCATTCTGCTACTCTGTGTCTTTTTATTGGTGAGTTTAATCCGTTTACATTTAGTGTAATTATTGACACTTGTGAGTTCCCTATTGACATTTTATAGATTGCTTTCTGTTAGTTTTGTGTCTTGTTTGATCCTTCTCTTTTGTTTTTCTATCTTTTGTTTTTATTTGGTTGTATTCCATACATCTTTCCACGGTTGCTATCTTTTTTATCTCATGTGCTTCTGTGGTGGTTTTTTCAATGGTAGTTACCTTTAAGTAATGAAAAGGGTTCCTACCCTGTTCATTGTAGTGCATTATTTTGTGAGTACTTTTACACTCCATCGTCCTTTGCTATTGTTAATCTCCATCCTCTCACCCCTTTCTTTTTGTTGTTGTCACAGTTTAAATTTGGTTTTATTATGTTCTTCTTGGAGCTTTTACTTGTGGCTTTATTTTTTTTGTTCTTTGTATCTGATTGGAGAACCTCCTTTAGTAATTCCTGGAGTGGGGGTTTTCCGATGATAAATTCCCTCATCTTTTCTGTATCTGTGAATGTTTTTATTTCTCCTTCATATTTGAAGGATAGCTTTGATGGTTATAGTATTCGTGGCTGAAAGTTCCTCTCTTTCAGGACTTTAAATATTGGGGTCCACTCCCTTCTAGCTTGTGGAGTTTCTGCTGAGAAATCTGATGATAATCTAATGGGCCTTCCTTTATATGTTGTATTCTTCTTTTCCCTGGCTGCCTTGAGAATTTTTTCTTTGCCATTGGTTTGTGCCAATTTCATTATGATGTGCCTTGGAGTAGGTTTGTTGGGGTTAAGAAAACTCGGAGTTCTGTTTGCTTCATGAATTTGATGCTTTAGTTCTTTCCACAGGCTTGGGAAGTTCTCATCTATTATTTGTTTGAGTATGTTGTTCATTCCATTTTCTCTCTCTTCTCCCTCTGATATACCTATTATTCTTATGTTATTCTTTCTGATGGCATCAGATAATTCTTGTAGGGCTATCTCATTTTTTTTTTAATTTCTGAGTCTCTTTCTTCCTCTCTCTGTTGTGCATCAAGTTGCCTGTCTTCTATTTCACTAATCCTCTCTTCTATCTGGCCTGTTCTATTAGCCAAGCTTGTTACCTCATCTTTCAGCTCATGAATTGAGTTTTTTATCTCTGTTTGATTTGTTTTTATAGTTTCAATTTCCTTGGACATATATTCTTTGTGTTCATTGAGTTGTTTTCTGAGCTCCCTAAATTGCCTTTTTGTGTTTTCTTGTATATCTCTGAGTATTTTTAGGATTTCTATCTTGAATTCTCTGTCATTTAACTCCAAGGTTTTCAATATATTAAATTTTTTCTCCATAGATTTTTCCTCATCTATCTGTGTTACCTCTCTTTCTTTTGTATCCATGATATTCGATTTTGTCTTCCTTAATGGCATCTGAGGGTGGTTTTGTTGATAGTATTAATGAGATTTAATAAAAAAATAAAAAGTTAAAAAAAATAAAAAATAGAAAAAAGTTGTTTTTTTAAAAAATGTAATAATGAAATAAAGAAAAACAAAATAAAATAAAAATTTAAAAAAGGAAATTATTCCCCCCCTCCTTTTTTTCTCTCCTCTCCTCTCCCCTCTTTCTTGAGAAAATCTTGTGGTGAACTGTGAATTATATTGTATTTAATAGAACAAACAATGCCTGTAATGGAGGGCCTGAATTGAGGAAAAGTAATAAAGGGGCAAGAAAAAAATAATAAAAATAAATTAAAAATAAATTTTAAAAAAGGGGGGTATGGACCCACAAAAAGCAAATAATGAAAAAATTTGGATCAAGAATAAAATGATTTGCATTTAGGTGTTGGTTGACTAAGAGTTATGATAAGAGGAGTAAGAGGGTAACAGGACAATGGGAGGACAAATTTAAAAATTACTATTGTATTTAGTGGAACAAGAGCTTGATAAAATGGATACCAGGGATGGGAGCACTGCTAGTGAGTTTAAAAGGTGAAGTAAAAACCCCCAAAATGCCACAAACATAAGTTTCAGTCCCAGATAAAATAATTTGTTTGTTATTGAGGTTTGAATGAGAGGAGATGTAAAGGAGAAAAGAAGAAACTAATATAGAGGGAGAAAAGAAAGAGAGAGAGAGAAAAAAAGAGGGAACCACTAAAAGAAGAAAAAAGAAAAAAGAGGAGAGAGAGAGAGAGTTAAGTGTTTTGGAGTGCAACCCTCCTAGAGAGAAAGGAAGAGGAAAGAAAAGATAATGGGAGATGTAACACTTATGGGTAGTGTAGTTCAAGGGGAGGAGAGAGTAAGACTGGTAGTGAGTTAAATGACCAAATTGGAGGAGAAAAAAAAGAAGAAAAAAAAATCAAGGATGAAGGTAAGAGAAACAAATGAACAAATATAATAAAATGGGATAGGTTATAAAGTCTGCAGATTATTCTTGATTTTGAGAGGTTATCTTCTTGCTTTTTCTTTTTTCTCCCTCTTCCTGGTCGGTGACTCTGTACCCCAGGTTCTGCCCCTTTGGCATGCTCAGGTAGAATTTTGCAGTTGATAAGTCTCTATGGCGATGTCATGTATTGTGCTTCAGTCTCGTTGGCAGTCGAGGCTCATTAGCATTTATAGGCTCTGACAGTGAGAGAGTCCGTGTTCCAGGAGCCTCTCTCCTAGTCTTTCCTTCCTCAATTAGTAGCCTGAGAATCCAGCTATGGGGTTGCTGCTGCCTCTGCCTGGATAGTAAGAGGCTCAAAGAGCTGGCAACTCCCCACTCTATTCCCACTCAGCACAGGGCTCTGGGTAAGGATCAGTCAGTCAGAGCCGCTAGCATAAACAGCCGGGGCTTCCGCCTACTCAAAGACCTCTGGCTCTGCCACTCTGTCTGGTAACACGGGCGGGTCTGCACGCACAGACCAGGATGTTAGACCGGAAGTCTCGCCCTCTGAGTGAAACCCCCCGCCCGCTCTGAAAAGTTCCAGTGTTGAAATTGGCTCTCGCTCCGTCCCCATGTGCGGCTCTTTCAAGGTGCTGGGGCAGCCCGTGACTCCACCCTCGGCCCACACAAAGGCCCCCAACTCTGCCCCTCCGTGGGACAACACGTGCTCCCACTCTGGAGGTGCTGGGATGAGTCTCCTGCCCACTCTCCGTGCGCGCAGACCAGGATGTGAGGCCGGAGTCTTGACCTCTGAGTGAAACCTCCCACCCGCACTGAAAAGTTCCAGTGTTGGAATTAGCTCTCGCTCCCTCTCCGTGTGCAGCTCTCCCAGGGTGCTGGGGCAGCCTGGAGGCTTTCGGCCCACACAAAGGCCTCTGACTGTGCCTCTCTGTGGAATAACATGGGCGCACCCTCCGGGGGCTTTGAAAGAAATCTCTCGCCCACTATGCGCCTACCAGGGGATCAGGTAAAATGGGCTGCCCCGCTTGTCTTTCTTTGTCCGGGTTTGGCGCGAGTGTTAGCTGTATTGTCCGGGTTGTCACAGGAACAGTTTTTCCTTGGCTTGGATCTCCGTGCCACAGCCTGGTTCAGCCGTTTGTGCCCCGGCTTGCATCTATTCACCCCCTTTGCCCGCCTTAGTTTCTATATTCTCAGTTTCCAGTGAAAATCACCCTGTTTAGGTTAGTGAGGAACGCGGAGCATTTCTTACTCCCTATTTCCTTCGGGGTTTGGTTATATATTTAGCCAATTTTTCACGCGATCATACCTTTGGGTGTATTGCGAAACATCTGGAGGCTCCAAGGATGGGTTTTTCTGTTTCTGGTTGAAGATCTTGTTGAGTTTTGGGGGAGATTTATCGGTATCGCTTCCTACCGTGCCATTAATCTGACGTCATCCTTGAGGGTTTTCCTTTTATTTGGTGCAAATTTCACATTTTTATCTTCTTTAATTCCTTTCCTGTGAATGGTCAAAAGTGCACCATGACTTGGCCCTGGCCAGTTGGCTCAGCGGTAGAGCGTCGGCCTGGTGTGCGGGGGACCTGGGTTCAATTCCCAGCCAGGGCACACAGGAGAAGCGCCCATTTGCTTCTCCATGCCCCCCTCCTTCCTCTCTGTCTCTCTCTTCCCCTCCCGCAGCCAAGGTTCCATTGGAGCAAAGATGGCCCGGGCGCTGGGGATGGCTCCTTGGCCTCTGCCCCAGGCGCTAGAGTGGCTCTGGTCGTGGCAGGGCAATGCCCCGAAGGGGCAGAACATTGCCCCCTGGTGGGCAGAGCATCGCCCCTGGTGGGCATGCCAAGTGGATCTCGGTCTGGTGCATGTGGGAGTCTGTCTGACTGTCTCTCTCCGTTTCCAGCTTCAGAAAAATACAAAAAAAAAAAAAATGCACCATGACTTTACGAACACACTGTGTTTTTTTCATATACTGCTGGATCCAGTTGGCTAATATTTTGTTGAGGATTTTAGCATCTAAATTCATCAGGGATAGAGCATCGGCCTGGCATGCAGGAGTCCCTGGTTTGATTCCCGGCCAGGGCACACAGGAGAAGTGCCCATCTGCTTCTCCACCTTTCCCCCTTTCCTTCCTCTCTGTCTCTCTCTTCCCCTACTGCAGCCGAGGCTCCATTGAAGCAAAGTTGGCCGGGGTGCTGAGGATGGCTCCATGGCCTCCGCCTCAGGTGCTAGAATGGCTCTGGTTACAACAGAGTAACGCCCCAGATGGGCAGAGCATTGCTCCCTGGTGGGTGTGCCAGGTGGATCCTGGTTGGGCACATGTGGGAGTCTGTCTGACTGCCTCCCCATTTCCAACTTCAGAAAAATACAAAAAAAACACCCCAAAAAACCTAAAAATTAAATTCATCAGGGATATTGGCCTATAATTTTCTTTCTTTGTGTTGTGTTTGCCTGGTTTTGGAATCAAAATTATGCTCACCTTATAAAAGGAGCTTGGAAGTGTTTCTTCCTCTTGAATTTTCTGAAATAGCTTGAGAAGGATAGGAGTTAGTTCTTCTTTGAATATTTAGTAGAATTCAGTTGTGAAGCCATCAGGCCCCGGACTTTTCTTTGTTGGGAGTTTTTTGATAACTGTTTAAATCTCACTTTGTGTAACTGGTCTGTTTATGTTTTCTGATTCTTCCAGATTAATTTCTTGAAGAGTATATGTTTCAAGGAATTTGTCCATTTCATCTAGATTGTCTAATTTTTGGCATACAGTTCTTCATAGTATTTTCTTACAATATTTTGATTTCTGTTGTGTCAGTTGTTATTTCTCCACTCTCATTTCTAAGTTTATTTATTTGAGTCTTCACTCTTTTTCTCAGTGAGTGTGGTTAAAGGTTCATCGATCTTGTTTACCTTTTCAAAGAACCAGCTCCTGGTTTCACTGATCCTCTGTATTGTTTCTTTAGCCTTTATATCATTTATTTATGCTCTGATCTTTATTATTTCCTTCCTTCTAATACCTCTTGGCTTTACTTGCTGTTCTTTTTCTAGTTCTAGTTGTTTATTTGAGCTTTTTCTAGATTCTTGAAGTATGCCTGTAATGCTATGAACTTCCCTCTCAGGACAGCTTTTGCTGCATCCCAAAAGTTTTGAGTTGATATATGCTCTTTATCATTTGTTTCTAGGATTTTTAAAAAATTTTTTTTTTATCTCATTGTTAATCCATTCATTAACAACTGTTTAGTATTTTTCAGTTTTTCTGCTGTGGTTGATTTCCAGTTTCATGCCATTGTGATCCAAGAAAATGCTTGATATGATTTCAATCTTCTTAAATTTGTTGAGACTGCTTTTGTGCCCTAACATGTGGTCTATCCTAGAGAATGTACCATGAGCACTTGAAAAGAATGTATATTCAGCTGTTTCAGGGTGAAAGACTCTGAAGATATCTATTAAATCGAGTTGATGTAGTGTATCCTTTAAGTCTGCTGTTTCTTTGTTAATTTTTTTTCTTGAGGATCTATCCAGTGATGTTAGTGGGGTATTGAAATCCCCTACTATTATAGTAGATTTTTTATCTCACTCTTTATATCCATCAAAGTCTACTTTATATATTTAGGTGCTCCTATATTAAGTGCATAGATATTTATAATGGTTATATCTTCCTGTTGGATTGCTCCCTTTATCATTATGTAGTGACTTTCTTTATCTCTTACTATAGACTTTCTTTTAAAGTCCATTTTGTTTGATATAAAGTATTACTACCCCAGCTTTTTCTTCATTTCCATTTGCATGAAATTTTTTTTTCCATCCTTTTACCTTCAGTCTATGTGCATCTTTTGTTTTAAGGTGTGTCTCTTTTAGACAGTATATGTATGGGTCCTATGTACTTATCCACACAGCTACCCTATGTCTTTTGATTGGATCATTTAATCCATTTACATTTAAGGTTATTATTGATATGTAGTTGTTTATTGCCATTTTATTTTTTAAAGCTGTATTTCTCTTTTGCTATATTCTTTTTCCCTTTTGATCTGTTTACAATAGACCCCTTAGCATTTCTTGCAGCATTCGTTTGGTTATAGTGAATTCCTTGAGGTTTTTTTTTGTCTGGGAAGCTTTTTATTTCTCCTTCAATTTTAAACAATAGCCTTGATGGATAAAGTAGTCTTGGTTGTAGGATCTTGTTCTGCATTACTTTGAATATTTCTTGCCATTCCCTCTGGCCTCAAGTGTTTCAGTTGAGAAGTCAGATGTCATCCTTATGGAGGCTCCTTTGTAAATGATAGCCTTTTTTTTCTCTAGTAGCTTTTAATATTTTCTCTTTATCACTTAGCTTTGGTATTTTAATTGTTATTTGTCTTGGTATAGATTTCTTTGGGTTTCTCTTTAATGGAGTTTTCTGTGCTTCTTGAACTTGTGAGACATTTTCCTGGATTAATTTAGTGAAGTTTTCAGCTATGATATGATTGAACAAAGTCTCTACCCCTTGTTCTTTCTCTTCTTCTTCAGCAACCCCTATGATGTGGACATTATTTCTCTTCATGTTGTCACATAGCTCTCTTAGAGTTTCCTCAGACTTTTTGAGTCTTTTTTCTTTTTGCTGCTCTGCTTCTGTGCCTTCATTTATCATGTCCTCTAACTCACTGATTTGATCCTCAGCTTCATTCATCCTGCTTTTAATTCCTTCTACTGTGGTCTTTATTTCTGATATTGTATTTGTAATTTTTGACTGATTCTTTTTTATTATTTCAATGTCTTTTTTTATATTTACTATGTCTTTATTTAGGTGTTCATGATGACCATCTATTGTTGTTCTAAGATCTTTAAGCATCCTGACAATCATTATTTTAAACTCCGCATCTGGTAATTTGGTTATATCTGACTCATTCAGTTCCTTTTCTGGGGATTTCTCTTGATTCATTTGTGTTGCATTTCTCTGCCTTCTCATTTTGTCTGTTTATTAGAAAGTTTTGGCCTCTGGAGTCCAATGGGTGTGGCCTCTGCGTTCCCTAGATGTGGTCTGTCTGCAGGCCAGTCACCCCCTCTGCCTCTGCTGCCTAGGGTGTTTGGGTATGGGCGTTGCCAGTTCCAGCCTGCTGGGACTGTCACTGTGGTTTCCACCTCTCCTCCACAGGAGAAGCTGTGATCACATGCCTGGGTTTACAAGCCTTGAAGACCTTGGCCTTTGCCCCACCCCCACTGGTGGGCTTATGCATTGTGCCTGGGCTGCAAGCTTCAGCACTGCAGGCAGGGGTGAGCACCTTTGCTCAGCTGCGGGGCTCCACCTGTTTCTGAGCTTTCACCTCACCTCTTCATGAGGAGTTCGCTGGTGTTGACTGCAAGTCTTGGCTCCATGGACTGGGTGGGACTGCACATCCATGCTCAGTCACGGGACTCTGCCTGTTCTGAGCTTTCACTCCACCCCAGCAGGAGGAGCCAGCTTGTGTGTTGGGCAGCAAGCTTCCATTCCGCAGGTCTGGCAAGGCTGCATACCGGCGCTCTTGCTCTGGGGCAGGTCTCCACTCTTTTCAGGGCTCCTGCCCATCCCCCACAGGAGGGATTGCAGGTGGCTCACAGCTGGGCCTGACCACTTTTGTACATCCCCTCCACCCCTGCCAGGCAAGATTGAGCTCACACCCAGGCCTCAGTAGTGGCCAGCCAGCTTCTGCCCTTGCCAACGGAACCGCACATCTGCATCCTGCTGCTGCCAGCAGATCCTCAACCATGTGGGTGGGGGCACTGCAGCTCAAACCCTAACACTCAATACTGTAGTCCTGAAAGCTCCCTCCTTCTAAGCAACTCTGCTCTGAATGCTGTGGGAAAGCTTGTTTGGCTGTTGTCCTGCTTCCCTTTGCTGGTATTGCTGTTTCCAGGGGAAATATTCTCTTCATATTTGGGGAGTGACTCAGCCCAGGCATTAGGGTGGCTGTCCCTGAAAATGTTTCTCCCTGTGCCTCCTAGATTACACTGTCTTCCTGCTGCTCCGGTCCTCTCCTCTCTCCCCATGCCCCGGAGCCCCAGGTGGGTGGTTGTGAGAGAGGTTTTCTGCACGGTCCCTTTAAGAAGAGCCCTGGGTCTGAGAAATCTGTCTCTCACAAACAGTATCCTGACTTATTTCACAGCTAAATACTGTCCATATGCCTCTTCTAGGCTCTGGGGCTGCAGGCTGGGGCTTTGTTCCTGTGTCTCAGGACCCTCCCCTCTCAGCTAAACTCACTTCCCGCCACACAAGTCTCTCCAGGCTGCCATTTGCTCCAGGGAGCTTGGCAGCCCTCTCCGCATTTCTGCTTTTGCTACCAGTCTCAGTGTGGCTTCTTCAGTGTTTCTTGGTTGAAGAGTCCTCTTAGTTTAGTCCAAAGTTGGTTTTTCCAGATGATGGTTCTTAAAATTAAGTTGTAATCCACTTTGGTTCTGGGAGGTGGAAGGTGGTATGTCCGCCTACTTCATCACCATCTTGCTGCCTCTGTTCCTTTGATTTTATCTGATTTTATAAAAACATTGTTTTTGACTCATATTCTAAGTCTCAGCTTAAATGACTATTTAGGTTCCATCCTATGTGATCCAAAACTAAAAAATATTTTTGATTATGATAGAAAAAAAAAGCATAAGTAGTGAAGGCAGTAAAAGAAATATTTCCATCAATCTGAAAGGGACAAAATAATTACATATATGTATCAATTAGGCTAACTTCTTATCCATTAGCAGCAAGGTATTTTCTGCTCTCTAGCCCACTTTCAGTTAATATTCCCTTTTCCTTTACACCTCAGGGCCTTTGCACTTGCTATCCTCATCTGGAAATCTTTCACTCTAGCTCCTACAGCTCTCTATTCTTAATTTCCACACACACACTTCAAGCTCAGCCTCAGTATTATCTCCTCAGAAATGCCTCAGTTGTTACCATCCAGCCTTTACCTCACTGTGTTAAAACCCCCAACTAAACATGCTTCTAGCACTGCATGATTCTTCTTGACTATAATAAGTAACTTTGGATATAGTTTATCGCTTGCTTCTCTTGAAGTATGAAAGCTCCATGAGAGGTAGGCTTTCCCCTTTTTTCTTAATTGTATCTTCAGGGAAGGAGTAGCCCTGCCCAGAAGAGTGCTACTTCTAAGGCTGCCCCTGTGAGGGGGCAGGGCCTCTGCAGTCACCCCACCCCAGCTCCTCTAGCCCCACCCATAGCAGCAGGGTCTTCCAGACTCAGGTGCTTGCAAGTTAGCAGCTGCTCCTGACACTTGTTTTGAAGTCCTGGAAAGCTTCCCTACCACTTCAGGGTCTTTGGGGCAGCATCCTGTGTCAGTCAGCCTTTGACCTAAGAAAGGGTCCAACTTATAAAGAGATTGGTGAAATTATACACACATAACACAGCATTATAGAGAGCAGAAAAGCAAATCCTGGAGGGAAGGGGGCAAGGGGAATGTGGAGGGGAACATGGGGGAATGCATTCAGGGGGACACTAGAATCTATGTAAACATAGATTAAATAAATTAAAATTAATAAGAAGAAAAGAATGTAGACAGCTAGCTAGATTTGAAAGTTTTTTGAATGAAAGATTAAGGGCATAACTCCTGATTTTAAGAACATACACATTCTAAAAAGTATTTGGAGAGTTGGAGTAGTGATGGATAGTTAAGTACAAATACAAGTCACAATACATAAGAATGTTGTTAGAAACTTTGATTAGTACTAACATTTGGAAACTTTACATGAGCCATTAAATGCTGTTATTGCCATCAGCTGCTATGGAAATACAGACAGAATCAAAACTGACTTCCTAAGGCTCCTTAAGACTTTGCACATTTTTTGTATATTATATTTATAATGACTTTTGGGGATTAACCAATGTGGACTCTGGCAGTAGAAGTCACTATTTTTTAGCAACTGTAGCCTCTGAGGGGGTACCAAATTTGGCCATGGAGATTTTTTTGTTGCTCATGAAATAGGTCATTCCCTCGGAATGAAGAGATACTGTACATGTAATCTCGAAAAGTGTACTGTAGGTAGATCAAACTGTCTGACTGTTGTGGTGAATAGTTTAATTGGGTATTTAGTGGTTATGAATGTTTCGCTAACATACCCATGGCCAGTTCTATGCAAGAGCAACATGGTAACAAGTTGATGGTAAAAGGGAAGAGTATGATTGGCTCAGCAAAAGAAAGTGAAAAGGATGCTTGCTATTAGATTGTAAAAGAAAGCCAAGTGTAAATTGTACTTTGGGAATTTGTTGTAAGAAGTACAGTTGTCTCCCTGCTGTATATATTAGCATAAAAAAAATGAAAGTGATCTAAAAGAGTTTTATACAGGAGTCTCAGAAGAGTGCTCAGTAAAAGTATATGCACAAGATTGAAACTGTGTGTAATGATTCTTACCACTAACATGGTATTTGCAATTCTCACCTTAAGTAGTGCAGAAACATTTTTGATCAAGAAGTAAAGACTGGTTTAATTAAGGGTTACTATGATATTGGAGACATATTTTTCATCTGATATTTCAGACATTAATTACAAAAACTGTTCATCAAATGATATATTGTGCCAAAAAATACAATGTGTCAATGCTAAAAGAATCCCTGTTATGATAGAATACACTTCCCCAATTCAGACTTGAGCAGAGAACATTAATGTCACATGCTGAGGAATTCACTATCACTTAGCACTGATGCCATTGGGCTTGCACAGTGTTAGAGGAGTTAAGGACAGCACCTCACATGGCAAGAATGCAATATGTATTCATAGGACCTGTCAGAGTGTATCAACACTTGATGTGACTGTCTTCAGGAAAAACACAACCAACATGGATGTGCAACAGTAAGAAATACAGGTATTGTATGGCCCTGTCTTTCTGTGAATGTCCTAGAAAAAGAGGAAGCTTTAACATCAACTGCCTGGGAATCCCACGATCTCTTTTCTCATCAGGGCAGCCATTGTAGTTACCTTTCACAAAATAAATTCTAAAACACGTGTTTTACATGTGTGGGATACAACTATAAAGCAAAAATGTTTAGTATTATGTTTTCAGTTCACTGTAGAATCTTTCTCATTATATTATGATCACACAGAAAAACTATATATATATGGGTTTTAAGATATATATTTAAATAGAACTTGAAACTTGCTTATAACTTTCTATAATGTACTTTTGCAAATGGCACAGTAAGTTAGAACCATTAATTTGCTAGAAGTTAATATCATTTTTCATTGACTTGGCTTCTGTAAATCAGGCAATATAATGTCATTTCATAACAGAACCAGGTGGAATTGGCATCCTTTCTACACCTAATGTTGACAATAAAGAGCTCTTATCCTGTACCCACCTAATCATAAAAGCTTGAAATAATGAATACTAGACAATCTCTGTCAGCCATCTGACTACCTGTATCAAAATTACCTGTGGGGCTTATATATATAAATACACAGACAGACAAACAAACATTAACAGTGCCCTCAGGAAGAAATGTACTTGTCCATATTTTAACCTTTCAAGAGAATCCTAACACTATCTATGGTATGCAGCAATCATAAAATTTCTAAATTCTACTTTTTTAGTACTAGTTTGGCATATCAACAGTGAGACTCCCAATCATATTATTAGTTTTAAAAGGAAAATAATAAATGAACTTTAATGAACATTTAACCTTGGACTTAGGAGCACCACCATTGAGTCAGTTTTTACTATTTGTGAGCATTGTAGTTACATAAACTTCCAAAGTTACTTTATTATTCCTTAACCAACCAGCCTCTTGCAAAGTTTACATTTATCCATTAGCTTTGCAAGTTATATATTTTTTCTTCTTTTTCCAAGTGAAAGGAGTAAAGATAGAGAGACAGACTCCTTCATGCACCCTGACCAGGATCCACCCAGCAACTCCCATCAGGGGCCATGCTCACAATTGAGCTATTTTTAGTGCCTGAGGTGGAGGTTTCACAGAGCCATCCTCAGCGCCTGGGGCAATGTGCTCAAGCCAATCAAGCCATGGCTGTGAGAGGGGAGGAGAGAGAAAGAGAAAGAAGGGGGAAGAGGAGTCGCTTCTCCTGTAGGCCCTGACCAGGAATCAAACCCAGGATATCTACACACTGGGCCGACATTCAACCATTAAACCAATTGGCCAGGGCCAGCTTTACAAGTTATAAAGTATATCAGCAATACTTTGATTAGAGAAACTCTGTCAAATGCATATTTCCCAAAATTTTAGTCAATTAATTTTAGAAAAAATACTTCTTAAGGAAGGAAAGCACATTAACCCTTCCTGAACATATCTTTCATTTTCTGCAGGATTACAGAAAGAATAAATAATACTGTATGTTGAACTACTGGCACAAAGCATCAACTCAATAATTGATTACTAAAATTACAGTTTTTACTATTGTTACTATTCAGTGGTTAAAATCTGTATTTGACCATCCAAATGTTGGTATACCTGCTAACACTTCATTGTTTATAGAGCTTACACTATGACAAAACTGTTAAAGCCCTAACTTGATACTGTAAAGTCACAAAGGAGGCTGAATAGTTTCACTATTATAGACCTTCAGTCTTTCTTGCAACCACTTACTAATAAATTTAGCATGTTCATTTGATTCTAAACTTCTTTGTCAATATGAATTGTTATACTTGGTGTTCATGTCATTTAAACTTCATCTTAAAGTTTTATGTAAAGTGAATCTTGATAAATTATTGCTAGGATTTGCAAATTGCAACAAAAAATAACTTTTATCGCACTCCCTAAATGTATACAAATTAGAATAGTTGTTACCAGGCATCTTTCAAGAACAAGAATCACAGATCCTCTTGATTTCTAAATCAAATTTAACCTTTGGCAAACTGGCAAAGAGCATATGTGACTTACTTTATAAAAGTAACTTTGTTTTTAGAATTTTTTAGTTCAGACTTTCATATCATTCCAATATTACTCATTTGGAAAAATAATATTTATATCACAGCTTCAGTGGTGGTGCTACAATATAAATTTTTACCCATTCTAGAAATAGGTAAAGATCTTTTCATAATTGAACAAGTACATACAGATACTTCTGTTTGATTTAGTGCTTGAGAAAGATTAGTAGGAGGTGCCAAGTCTATTTATCAAGGATCCAACAACTACAGGTAGAATAGAGAAATTTAAAAGATTTATACATCCAGGAAAAAGGTAACATAAATATGAGAAGCACTAATATATCTTCAATAAAATTTATAAGCCAAAAACTGGTAGCAGTTTTATTTCTAGCACTATAGTGGATAAGATTTTCTAAAGGAAAACTTTCTATCTCAAAACATCCAGAGGCCCTGGCCGGTTGGCTCAGTGGTAGAGCATCGGCCTGGCGTGCAGAAGTCCTGGGTTTGATTCCGGGCCAGGGCACACAGGAGAGGCGCCCATCTGCTTCTCCATCCCTCCCCCTCTCCTTCTTCTCTGTCTCTTTCTTCCCCTCCCGCAGCCGAGGCTACATTGGAGCAAAAGATGGCCCGGGCACTGGGGATGGCTCCTTGGCCTCTGCCCCAGGTGCTAGAGTGGCTCTGGTTGCAACAGAGCGACGCCCTGGATGGGCAAAGCATCGCCCCCTGCTGGGCGTGCTGGGTGGATCCTGGCCGGGCACATGCGGGAGTCTGTCTGACTGCCTCCCCATTTCCAAATTCAGAAAAATACAAAAAAAAATCCAGAAAGACAGGGTAAATTTATCCTTTTAAGTTTATAGTTGAGATTATAATAAGAAAATGCCCAGGGTCCAAATTAAAAAAAAAGTTGAAAATTAGAATTGATCTTTGTGACCCTAGAGGCAATTATCAATCACATAGGGATTTGTATATTAGCAGACATATGGGATCTGAAAAGACAATCTTGGGCCAAAATGAGAAAAAATAACTAAATAACACACATAATGCTTGAGTTCCTAAAAAAAGTACATCCTCAACATGAACAGACACTTCTCCCAGGAAGAAATACAAATGGCCAACAGATATATGAAAAGATGCTCAACTTCTTTAGTTATTATAGAAATGCAAACCAAAACTGCAATGAGATACCACCTCACACCTGTTAGATTAGCTATTATTAACAAGACAGGTAATAGCAAATGTTGGAGAGGCTGTGGAGAAAAAGGAACCCTCATACACTGTTGGTGGGAATGTAAAGTTGTACAACCATTATGGAAGAAAGTATGGTGGTTCCTCAAAAAACTGAAAATAGAACTACCTTATGACCCAGCAATCCCTCTACTGGGTATATACCCCAAAAACTCAAAAACATTGATACGTAAAGACACATGCAGCCCCATGTTCATTGCAGCATTGTTCACAGTGGCCAGGACATGGAAACAACCAAAAATCCCATCAATAGATGATTGGATAAATAGAAGATGTGGCACACATTCACTGTGGAATACTACTCAGCCATAAGAAATGATGAGATCGGATCATTTACAGCAAAATAGTGGGATCTTGATAACATTATACGAAGTGAAATAAGTAAATCAGAAAAAACCAGGAACTGCATTATTCCATACATAGGTGGGCCATAAAAGTGAGACTAAGAGACATTGATAAGAGTGTGGTGGTTAAGGGGGGAGGGGGGAGAGGGAGAGGGAAAGGGAAAGGAGGAGAGGGAGGGGCACAAAGAAAACTAGATAGAAGGTGACAGAGGACAATCTGACTTTGGGTGATGGATATGCAACATAATTGAAGGACAAGATAACCTGGACATGTTATCTTTGAATATATGTATTCTGATTTATTGATGTCACCCCATTAAAAAAATAAAATTATTTTAAAAAAAAAAGTACATCCTCAGTGAAAGGATAGACTGGAGGAAAAATCTAATCACTGGCACAAAGGAAGATGAAAAGTAAGAGTGTATGTTTTAGCCTGGGAGTTGTTCTCAAAATCACCAACTTAACTTCATGCAAATTCAGATTCTAATGTACTCTACCCCCTCCTCAACAACAAAATATTATGAAAGAAAATAGTTGAGCCCTGGCCGGTTGGCTCAGCGGTAGAGCGTCGGCCTAGCGTGCGGAGGACCCGGGTTCGATTCCCGGCCAGGGCACACAGGAGAAGCGCCCATTTGCTTCTCCACCCCTCCGCCGCGCTTTCCTCTCTGTCTCTCTCGTCCCCTCCCGCAGCCAAGGCTCCATTGGAGCAAAGATGGCCCGGGCGCTGGGGATAGCTCTGTGGCCTCTGCCCCAGGTGCTAGAGTGGCTCTGGTTGCAACATGGCGATGCCCAGGATGGGCAGAGCATCGCCCCCTGGTGGGCAGAGCGTCGCCCCTGGTGGGCGTGCCGGGTGGATCCCGGTCGGGCGCATGCGGGAGTCTGTCTGACTGTCTCTCCCTGTTTCCAGCTTCAGAAAAATGAAAAAAAAAAAAAAAAAAAAAAGAAAATAGTTGAAAGAAGTCTAATGTATTAATAATTACAATAAATATAAATGGATTAAATCAATTAATTAAAAGATAGAAATTTTCAGCTTAAATATGAAAACAAAGTTGGCTACAAAAGAAATCTAATCTAAAACTTAAAGAAATCAAAAATTAGAAATAAAAGACTAGGAGAATATATACTATATGTTATTAAGTAAAATAAAGCTTGAGTAGCTATATTAATATTGCAAAATAGGTTTTAAGTCAAAGAACATTATCATAGTGAAAAAGAATTACTACCTAATGACATAAAGTACTATTCACCAAGGAGCTATAACAATGCTAAACTAATGTAAAGCCAGGAGGCATGGCTAGGGCCACTATCACAGCAGGCCGGCCCATGCAGGTTCGCATTTGATTCGGACAGTCGGTAAAGAAACAACGGAGCCACAAACTGGTGGGCCATAGTCTTTAATTCTAGCTTGCACCTGGCGGGCAAGTAAAAAATACACACTGGGCTCCAAAACCAAGTCACATTCAGTGCTCACAAAGCCACTGACTTATCCGAGTTTCCTAGAATCAAAGGTTTCTAGCTCATCAGCCTTATTCTCCTCAGTTTCCCATCTCCTTCCTTATTCCAGATACAAACTCTACACAAACTGGCATCTCACTCAGCACTCTACCATCTTGGCTGCTTCTCCTAGCCTCCTCCACGTGGCCTTTCTCTGCTCTCCTCTGCTCTCTCTTCTAATGATAATCTCAGGAACCAAGAGCCAAGCTCTCGTTTTGCCCCCATTTTATAGTGTAGAAATCCAAACCCTTAATCCAATATACATAATAGGGAGGTCTCTAATACAAAGACACTTCTGAGGCATGATTGGATTGTATCGCCCACATCAAAATGGGTGGGAAAGGCTTCATCCCAAAACCAAGCCCCAGCCTACAAGGATTCTCAACACACATTAATATCACCTGGGCAACGGCCTCTTTAACAAAGTGAGCATAATACATTTTATCTGCCCAACAACTAATATGTTAATTATAGATTGAAAATGGTTTTTTTCAAAATATACTTTAAAATATGGGCAGTTACAAAGAGAGAATCACAAATTCAGACTGACAGTGAGTGATTTAAATATATTTCTATTAAAAAATAATAGATCAAGCAGATAAGAAGTAATTAAGGATATAGAATATTTGAGGAACACAATTAACAATGTTGAATAAATGTACATATTTAAAATATCAAATAGCAATTATAGAATGTCTATTCTTCATGCCAGAAATTGACCTTGTATCAGACTCTTGTAAAGCAAGAATCTACAAATATGAACAAATTAAAGTATACATACAATAATCTCCACCACAATGAAATTAAGTTTATAAAACAATAACAAAATCATTATCTTCTCAGAATGGACATAGATAAAAGTGAAGTGATTACCAGGGGGGTGGGGGGTGGGAAAAGAGAGTAGGGGGAAGGGTGTAAAGAGGGGCAAATATAAGATGATGGAAAATGACTTGACTTTGGGTGATGGGTATACAACATAATCAATAGTTCAAATGCTATAGAAATATTTACCTGAAACCTATATACTCTTATTGATCAATGTCATTCTGTTAAAGTTAATTTTCTACATATAATTTTTAAAAAAGAAATTTAAAAAATAATTTCAAAACTTAAACATCAAATAATTAGTTAAGATGGGAATTATAAGGTATTTAGAACTGAATGAGAGTAAAATTCCTACATCCAGAAATTTGGGAGGCAGCAAATGAGGAACATACAATGCTAAATGCTTATAAAGACAAAGAGAAAATTAGCTACATGTTTACTTAAGGGATTAGAAAAACTATAATGAGTTCAAGAAAAGTGAACAAGGCAGAAAACAATAAAGATAAGGACAAACATTTGTATAATAGATACAGGAAGTACCATAGATAGGAATCACAAAGTTCTTTAATTTAAAAAGCTAGTAGGCAAAATTCTGAAAAAATTAATCATGGAGAAAATAGAAATCACAAATAGAAAATACTAGGATGAGAGAACCTAGTGAATATAGGTAGATTTAAGACAAATTAAGAAAATAGTATGAAAATACTTATTTCAATTAATTTGAAAACTTGGATAAAGTGAAGAGTTTGCTAGAAAAATACATAATTAGGATGGTAAAGTAGGAGACCACACCTCATCCCTTCACAAAGGTCAACAATTACACACAAAGATAAATTAATAGAAATATACAGCTTGCTAAGTCTGAAACATGAAGAAATAGAAGATCTAAACAGACCAATAACAAGTAAAGAGATTGGATCAGAAACCAAAAATCTCCCAACAAAGAAAAGTCCAGAAGCAGATGGCTTCATGGGTGAGTTCTGCAAAACACTGAAAGAATTAATGCCAGTTCTTTCCAAATTCTTCCAAAAAATTGAGGAGGGGGAACACTCTCAAACTCATTTTACAACCCAGAATTACCCTGATACCAAAGCCAGATTAGGATATTACATGAAAAGGAAATGATAGGCCAATATCTCTGTGACATAAAGATGCAAAAATTCTCAACAAAATACTAGCAAACTAAATTCAACAGCACATTAAAAGGATAATACACCATGGTCAAGTGGGATTTATTCCTGAAATGCAAGGCCAGTTCAATATATGCAAATCATTATATTGGGCATACCACATTAATAGAGTAAAAGAAAAAAATCACATGATCATCTCAGTAGGTATAGAAAAAGCATTTGACAAAATTCAAATCCTTTCATGATTTAAAAAACAAACAAACTTTCCACATATTGGGTATTGGGTATAGAAAGAGGTATGCTCAACATAAGGGCCATATGTAATGAACTCACAGCTAACATCATAGTCAGTGGTGAAAGGTTGAAATTTTCCTCTTTCAAGACAAGGGTGTTCACTCTCACCATTCTCATTCAACATAATACTGTAAGTCGTATCCAGGACAATTAGGCAAGAAACAGAAATAAAGGCATCCAAATCAAACAGGAAAAAGTAAAATTGTCTCTTTTGGTCACCTTATATATAGAAAATGCTAAGGACTCCATCCAAAAGCTGTTATAACTAACAATTGAATTAAATTTTCAGCGAAGTTTCAGTATATAAAGTTAACTCACAAAAATCAGTTGTGTTTTTATAAACTAACAATGAACTGTTTGAAAAAGATATGAAGAATCCTGTTCAAAATAGTAGCAAATATAATAAAATATTTAGGAACAAATTTAACCAAAGAAGTATAAATTATCTCTACATTGAAAACTATAAAACATTTTTTTAACAGGGACAGAGAGAGAATCAGAGAGAGGAATAGACAGGAACAGACAGACAGGAACAGAGAGAGATGAGAAGCATCAATCATCAGTTTTTCGTTGTGACACCTTAGTTGTTCATTGATTGCTTTCTCATATGTGCCTTGACCACGGACCTTCAAGCAGACCGAGTGACCCCTTGCTTGAGCCAGTGACCTTGGGTCCAAGCTAGTTAGCTTTTGCTCAAGCCAGATGAGCCTGCACTCAAACTGGGGTCTCGAACCTTGGGGTCTTGAACCTGGGTCCTACGCATCCCAGTCCGACACTCTATCCACTGCGCCACCACCTGGTCAGGCAAAAACTATAAAACATTGATAAAATAAATTGAAGACAATGGTTTTGGAAAAAGACTTGACTTGGGGTGGTAAGCAAATAAAGAAAAAGAAAAGACACAAAAAAATGGAAAGATACTCTGTGTTCATGGATCATAAGAGTTAATATTGTTAAAATGTCCATATTACCAAGAACCATCTCTATCGAAATTCCAATGACATTTTTTACAGAAACAGAATAATTTTAAAATTCATATGGAACCACCAAAGACCCCAAATAATCAAAGCAGTCTTGAGAAAGAACAAAACTAGAGTTATCACACTTTCTGTTTTCATTCTGTATTATGAAGTTATAGTAATCTGAACATTATGGTACTGACATAAAAGACACATAGATCAATAAAACAGAATGGAGAGGCAAGAAATAAATCATGGTATATGGTCAACTAATACTTGATAAGGCAGCTGAAAATACCAATGGAAAAAGGATAGTCTCTTCAATAAATGGTGTTACAAAACTGGATATTCACATGCAAAGAATGAAATTGGACTCCAAGATAACACCACCTACAAAAATCAAAAGATTAAGGACTTAAATATAAGATCTAAAACTAAAACTTTTAGAAGAAAACACTGGAGGGAAAAGCTCCTTGATTTGGCTACAATTGGTTTTGGATATGACAGCAAAAGTACAAGCAACAAAAGCAAAAATCAACAAGTAGGACTACAGCAAATTTAAAAGCTTCTACACAGTAAAAGAAACAATTAACAAATGAAAAGGCAACCTACAAATTGGGAAGAAAATATCTGCAAGCCATATATCTGATAAGGGGTTAATATTCAAAATGTATAAAAAAGTAAACAACTCAATAGCAAAAACTAAAAATAAAATAAAAATAGCAAGTAGACAAAGAAATGGAATGGATATTTCTCCAAAGAAGACACACAAATGACCAAGTACATAAAAAAGTGTTTAACATAACTAAGCATTAAGGAAATGTAAATGAAAACCACAATGAGATATCACTTCAGACCTGTTAAATGGCTGTTATCAAAAAGGTGAAGGGATTAAGTAAAAACAAACAAAAACACCTAAAAAACACAAACAACAGTGTGGTGATTACCAGAGGAAAAGTGTAGTTGGGGAGGTAGAAGAGGATAAAGGGGGAATAATTGGTGACAGAGAAGACTTGACTTTGGGTGTTGAACACACAATATAATATACAGATGGTATATAATAGAATTGTGTGCTAGAAACCTATATAATTTTATTAACCAGTGTCACCCCAATAAATTCAACTTTTTTTAAAGATGAGATATGCCTGACCTGTGGTGGCGCAGTGGATAAAACGTCGACCTGGAAATGCTGAGGTCGCCGGTTCAAAACCCTGGGCTTGCCTGGTCAAGGCACATATGGGAGTTGATGCTTCCAGCTCCTCCCCCCTTCTCTCTCTCTCTGTCTCTCTCTCTCCCTCTCTCTGTCCTCTCTAAAAATGAATAAATAAATAAATAAATAAATAAATAAATAAATAAAGAATAAAGATGAGATAAATTCTGGAAGGATGTGGAGAAGAGGGAATTCCGGTGAATTGTTGGTGGAAATTAAAATCGGTATAGCCACCTGACCTGTGGTGGCGCAGTGGATAAAGCGTCGACCTGGAAATGCTGAGGTCGCCGGTTTGAAACTCTGGGCTTGCCTGGTCAAGGCACATATGGGGGTTGATGCTTCCAGCTCCTCCCCCCTGTCTGTCTCTCCTCTCTGTCTCTATCTGTCTCTCTGTCTCTCCTCTCTAAAATGAATAAATAAAAATTAAAAAAATTAAAATTGGTATAGCCACTATAGAAAGCAGTATCGAGGTTTCTCAAATAATTAGAAATAGAACTACCATATAATCTAGCACTTACACTGCTGGGTATATACAAAGGAAATGAATGCAAGATCTTGAAGAGAAATCACTTCATCTTCATTGCGGCATTATGCACAATAGCCAAAACATGAAAACAACCTAAATGTACAACAGAGACTGAATGGATAAAGAAGACGTGGTATTTAAATACAAAAGAATATTATTCAGACATTAAACAATAGAAAATTCTTCCAAGAGACAACATAAATGGGCCTTAACAGTCATCTCTCATTTATTCAGTTGAAATAAATCAGCAAGAGAAAGACAATTACTATAAGATCTCACTTATATGTGGAATCTAAAAACTATGAACTCATAGAAACAGAGTAGAATGTTAGTTGCCAGGGGTTGAAGGATGGGGAGATGTTTGTCAAGGGTACAAGCTTTGTTATAATGAGTAAGTTCCAGAGATCTAAGATATAGCATGGGGACTACTGTTAACAATACTGTATTTATGCTCAAATGTTGCTATGAAGGCAGAGGTTTTATTTTTCTCACTATAACAACAATGTAATAATAATTATGTAAGGTAGATAATGTGCTAACTAACCTTATTGGGTAAACATTTCACAGTATACATGCTCATCAAATCATCACATTTTCTACATAAAACTTATGCAATGTTATATGTTAATTATATTTCAAAGCTGGAAAATATTAAAAGGGAAGAAATAAACTGAAAAGCTCTGATAATTAAGTAATTGTATCAGTAATCTGGGAAATTGAATTATTTACTCAAAGTACTTTACCAAGCCCTTCTAGTAGGAGGAGCACATTTTCTTCCCCATTATTTTGAACAAGCAATTGAATGAAATTCTGATTTCCTTTCCAAATGTCTATAATGAGATCCTCTTAAAGCACTTTAAGCTGTCTCAAATCTAAATCTTTGCCTTAGAACACTCAAGTTTTCCTATCCCACCAGCAGCTATTGTCATAATCACTGCAATCATCATTGAATGGGTATTTCCATGGTGAAAAATATCCATGTGTCAGAGAAAGCCACTAACTCTCAGGCAAATGCTGAAATATTTCTCTCCTTCCTTGCCATCCTCCGATGGTACCAGCTCAAATCACTATTACTCTGCTTCTCCTCTTACAATAGTTAATTCCTCAGCAATTCACAATATAGCTTTTTTTCCCCTCATCAGTTGGGCAGCTGTGTGCCATACCCTGCCATTAATTTTTATGAGTCGTGGATGTTGGTTTTCCATTTGCTCTTACACATGGTTTTCTAATGCTGACACTGGTTTTCTCATGCTGGTTAGTTTATTTTTCCTATTTGTTAGAAGCAGGTCAAAAATCATTCAAGGAGAAAATAATAGAAGGTTATAATTTCAGTTGGAGTCACAAACAAGTAAAAAGAAAAGTTTGAAATCAAAGGCACACACTCCATTTTTCCTTGAAATTTACTTCCCAAATCAAAGCCAGAACTCAGGTCGCTAGGATTCAGCCCATCTCTAACGAAGGAGGCAAAGTTTCATAATGAAGCCGGAACAGAGCCAGAAAGCATCTTACAGTCTTGAGTAGAAAGAAACTTATGGTGACAAACATTGATTGGTGCCAAGCATCTATTACTGTAAAAAGGCAAGTGAAGGCTGTTGCCAGGGCCTGAGCAAACCAGAGGCCCTGGCTGCCTGGAGTCCATGAAGAACACTGTTAGGGAGTTTCTGGAAATGTCCTTATGGCTGTTGCCACACCAATCACATATGGACTGATTAAGCAGCTTCAGCAGTAATTAACTTTTTTGTCAACATTTTATCTGGTCACAGATGGAAAAAACTGTATTTTTAACTATCTCTTGAGTGTACATCTTTGGTCTTGAAATGGAGAGGAAAGTAGAAATCCCTAAAACGAAAGATTACATATTTTAAACAAAGCTAGTTTCCTGGAATAGCCTTTGTGCTGCAGGAAAGCTGTGAAACTTGTATCTTTCTATCACCTTTATGAAGATTTCTTTTATCACTTTATTCTTTAGATACTAGCCTTCCCATTGCTGTAAGCGAGCTGGAATTACCCAGCGTGCAAACACTGGTAGTTCTGTTCAGACTCCATCTAGACAAGCATCTAAAACTGACCAAGGGAAATACTGATAAGGAATATTCATAGACTTATGAAAGCATGCAAGTGTTCTTAACTATATTTGACTCCAATTCCAAAGTTTAGAGGAGGAAGAAGGCTTAGAATCTCCTATTTCCCTCAATTTGTAAGTTAAAATAATGCTCTAGGGCAGTGGTCTCCAACCTTTTTTGGGCCATGGACCAGTTTAATGTCAGAAAATATTTTCACGGACCGGCCTTTAGGGTGGGACGGATAAATGTATCACGTGACCGAGACAAGCATGGAGAGTGAGTCTTAAATGGATGTAACAGAAGGAATCTGGTCATTTTTTAAAAATAAAACATTTTTCAGACTTAAATATAAATAAAACAGAAATAATGTAAGTTATTTATTCTTTCTCTGCAGACTGGTACCAAATGGCCCACGGACTGGTACCGGTCCACAGCCCGGGGGTCGGGGACCACTGCTCTAGGGGTCGTTTGTTGTGTTTCGTGTTTCCTTATCCAGCATCCTTCCTCTTCTTCTGGGGACAGATTCCACTTTTCTAGGGATTGATTCATGGCACCCTGCACCCTCATCCTGTCCTCACCAAGGGATGGGTAAATTAAGCAAAGTGAGGCAATCAAGTGCCTTCTGATGGGATCTAAATTGGAGTCAAATCCCCTCTATGGCAGTGTCCCAGAGGGACAGTTTATCAGTTTATCAATCCAAAGATTCCTGGAGCCACTTAAGTCCCCAACCTGGTTGTTCACTTTTTTCGTTTTCCTTAGATTCTGTGAAATCCCACATTTCTTTCCAAGAACTTCACCCTGCTCACCCTCAACTTAAATTTTGCTTAAGTTTACCAGTGTTGCTTTTAGTTTTTATAACCAGAGAAACTGATACAGAGACCCTGTCAAAAGTGGGGAAGAAAAATCTGTTCACCTCTGGCCATGCTGTGTGCAGCACAAAGCTGGTTTTATAAGCAGGCAGAGCAGGTGGCCAGTATGAAAAGTAAATAACACCCTTATGCAGCCAAAAATTATGCTTTTAACTAAGTAACCTTACTCCAAATGCCACCAAGATTTTGAGTTTAGGGTGGTCCTCTTAAAATGAGCCTGTGACTTATTCATCATCCAATCAAATTGATTGCTTGCTCTAATATGCAACAAGGCTTTGCGGGATAGAAACATGAGTGGGAAAGGGGAAGTGAAGAGCAGAGTGGAGGGTGGACACTACAGTGGACAGTCTGGGACAACCACAGTAGTCACGAAGACCCTGGTTCAAACAGGAGCCCCACCCTGTGTCCCTGGGGCCTGGGTGCCTCAACCCTGCCTTAGGATCATGTTGGATCTCACTGAGAACCTTGCATCCCCACTGATAGGGTCTCTTGTCTCCAATCCCACTACTTTTTTTTTCCCTCAAATCTCCCTTCCCTACAGAGGTCCATAGTCTGTTTGAATACAAATTTGGTCATAACTTACCTGCTTCATCAATGATTCACTGCCTCAACTACAGGGTAAAACCCAAATTCCTCAGCCTGGCTTGGAAGACCTTTCATGATCGTACTTTTCAACCTGTTTCTTCCCACTGCTCCATATTCACTCCCATTCCAGCTGTACCTAACTGCCTGTCTTTTCCTGCACCTGTTCCACTCGCCCTGTCTTTGTGCCTTTGTGCGTGCTTTCTTTCCATCCGGAATGCCATTTCCTTACATCTCATGACTTCACACTATCCCCAGTATAAACACAGGGCTCACCATTACCAGCACGACTCTTAGGACCCTGAGTTAGAGCTAGGTATCTTTTTCAGTTCTCCTGTATTATCCTGGAATTTAGATTTTAACTAAACTAAACACAAAATAATTTAATTATCTGTTTATAGCTCTAGAGTGTCTTCAGGGTTTGGGACAGTGCCATTTATCTGTTTATCCTTAGTACCCAAAATATAGTGGGCTCTAAATAACTATTGTTTGTAAATAAAATTTAACATTTAAAAGCAAATTTAATTTCTGTTTTTCTTAAAAAAAAAAGCTCTTCTTCACCATTATTCTTTATAAATCATAGCATTATTCATCCCATCAACTAAGCAGAAAATTTAATCATATTTAACTCTTCCCATCCCTTTCTACCTTTAAGCATTCTGCACACTCCGTGAGTCAACACCCTAACCAAAAAATTGCAAACATTTATAACCCATAAGGAGAAATACTCCCTCTTTTACCATTTCCATACAAGTTTATCAGTGACCATGAATCTGGCATTACCCACAACAATACTCTTATTATTCGAGTTTTCTGATTTGAACTTTGGCTTATTAAAAATAGTCATAAGTTATTATGCTGTCCATTTGCTGAGGCAACCAAATCCTCTGGGTTTAGTGATAAAAGCTTTAAATGGCACCACATATCTCCAAGATAGGAACATCCACTGCAATAAAATTATCACCTCAGCCTATGAAGAAGGGACCAGGCCTAAATTGGAGCTGATGGGGATTAACGTGGGGGAAGAAGGGAGCAGCTGGTAGACATTCTACCTTGAGCACACAGTATTCAGAGTTTAAGATTAGCTTGTCATAGACCTTCCTTAAAACCACAAGCTCCTTTCACTCTTTTCAACAGCTGAGGCTTCCAGCTGAGAGACAGAATACTTGCCTATCTTAGAATATTTTCCTGCTCAGTGACTATTACATTCACACACTGTTGCTGGGATGTATGGGGCAGGGGAGGCACTCATACATCGCTAGAAGAAATGTGAATTGCTGTAGTCTCTTTTGGACAGAAATCTGGCAATTTCTTTTAAAACTAGAAATACACATACCCTTTGACCTAGCAATCCAACTCTGAGGAATCCTCCCCCAGAAATAAAGGCACGAGTATGTAGGGAAATAACGGCCAATATTCACTGAGTACACACCCACACAATGTCCCAGCCAGTGTCTGTTCTGATTGGTCTGTACTTGTGCCATACTAGTTGTTAAATATTTTTAATGCCACATCTGGATATATAAATAAAATTTTACATTAGTGAGATTTTTTAAATTATGAGCACTTTTCCCCCCTACAAACTGTGTGTGTGTGCATGCGCCTTGCTTTCTTCCACGCCCTCTGCATCCCCATGGCTCCAAGTAATCAGTGTTCTTTAGGTTTTTGTGCTCATATAATTTATATATAAATATATGTACTTATATACAAAAGATTTTGAGAGACTCAGTTTATAAAAATAAAAAAACGTATTTCCCCATGTATAATATGCCCCCATGTATAAGATGTACCTTAATTTTGGGGCCAGAAATTTTTTTAAATGTATTATATAAAGTTTTTGAACTCAAGTTTTATTCATCCTAAAATTCATACAACTCTTCATCACTGTCAAAACTCCCATCCATTAGCTTGTCCTCATCTGTGTCTGATGACGAATCATTGTCTTCAACAAGGAGCACAAAAAGAAGTGTGAAAAAGCAGGGAATGAAAGTAAAAAAATTTACAACCACTGTGTAAGACGCACTCAGTTTTTAGACCCCTAATTTTTTGAAAAAAGGTGTGTCTTATCATGAGGAAATATGGCATATATATTTCTCTACGTCTTGCTTTTCTCTGTATGTTTAGAAATCCCTCCAGTTAAACCAGAAACTCTTAACTCATTCTTTTTAATTTCCACATAATATTTATGTCAGGTATCACAATATAGGCAATGATTCCAGGCTGATAAACATTTGCTCTGTTTGTTTTTCCCTCTATCACAAAAAGAACTAAACCCTGTGTTACCAATCTGACAGGGGAGATGTTTCTTCTTACTGAGGCAGGGCATATGCTCATATTTTTATGAGCCCTTTGAATTTGCATTTCTCTGAATTAATTTTTCCCATTTTTATTGTGTTTTTGTCATTTTAATATTTATGTGAAACAACTTGTTTATTTAAATATTGTTTTTCATGTGCACTGCAGGTAATTCAGTCTCACTCTCTTGTTTAACTTTTACCTTGTTTATAGTATCTCTTACTGTACAGACATTTTTCATTGTTATGTAGTAAAAAAAACAAAACATCTTTCCTTTTCAGGCTTCTAGATTTTCTATCTTGGTTTAAAAGTTCTCACCCAAAACATAGATATTATGTATACTCTCCACAATTTTCTTCTAAGAGTTTTGAATTCACTTTAAAAATTACATCAGTATAAGTAAAAAACTATTTGACCTTGTTTCTCTTCTAAATGGACAAAAAGAAAAAGGGAGAAAGAGAAAATCATTTCTGGCCTTTCTCAGTTGCATTAATATTTTTAAAAGCTATTTCTATTCAGTTATCTTTCCAAAAAATATCAACTTATTTATTATTTGGGTGAAATTGACATTTGTGTATGTTAAATTTTTTTTTACCCAGAAATATGCTGTGTCATGACAGTTTTTTTAAAAATTAGGGGTCAGCAAACTATAGCCCATTGGCCCAACCCAGCCATGCTCATTCATTTGTGTATTGTCTACAGCTGCTTCCAGGTCACAGTTGCAGTGGAGCAGTTGCTGAGCTGGATCCTTGCTATGGAGACATGTGCCGCAAAGCCCAAAATACTTACTGTTTGGACCTTTACAGAAAAAGTTTGCACATATCTTGTTTAAATTATAATTTACTTTTATAGTTTTACTCATAAGTACCTTTCTTGTTAAATGTATTTCTAGATATTTTCTAATCTTAGTAATAAGTTTTTTCAATAGCATATTTTCCCCAATTTTATTTCTGACTTATTTTTGTTATACATAGATTAGAATAACAAAAATTATGTTTTATGTGCCAAGTCTTGTCCTTAGTACTTTTTTACATATCACAACTCATTGATTATAATAAGATCCACCAGCAGACACAAGTGACAGCCTTCCATAGACTTCACAGTCTTCTCCATGGTCCCTGGTTACATTTCTTCTATCTTCCACTTCCCCTTTTAGACCTCTATTCCCCTGGCTTCTCCCACAATTCTGTAAGATCTGATACAATGTCATTCAGTTGTGATGCTTTCCTGATCAAATTCTAACTGCTACACATTTTTCTTCTTTCTGAGCTCTTCCTTCTTTGCTCACTTCATCCTTTTCCAAATTTCTAATTGAATACATAGCACATTGGTTTCCAAATCTTCTTGTTTTCTAATAAATATTTTAAAGCTACAATTTCCATGTAAGCATTACTTTAGCTATTTTGCATAAATTTTGACATGTAGTCTGTTAATTTTTACTCATTTTGAAATATTTTTCAATTTCTCTTACAATTTTATTTTCAACCTAAGAGTTATATATATTAGTAGTGGAAGAATATAGTCTTTATGATGCTAATTACCATTTATACCTTCTTAATATTTACTGGTTTGCTCATGGTCCTTATTTCTTCTTGTACCAATTTCAACATTTCTGTTTTTTTCCAGAAATGTTTTCATTTAATTCATATTATCAAATTCATTAGCATAAGGTTATTAGTATGACATAATGGTAAAGAGCAATTTCATAGTTGAGTGAATTATACAGTTTACTTAGCTTTTGTGCATCTTACTTTCTTCTATAATGGACCCATTTCATAGGATTTTTTGAGGATTCAAATTACTTAGAACTATGCTTCACACATTCTAAGTACTTAACTGTTAGTTATTATACTCATTTTATCATCATTACTTACTCCTTGGGGTATATTGAGGCTTCCTATGTACATAGTCAGTTTTGTAAATATTTTATGAATGCACCAAAATCTGTATTCAGTAGGAGAATTCTGTGTATAACTAACAGCTTGAGCATATTAATTATACCATTCAGGGCTTCTATGTCTTGGCTCTTTTATTCTAGCCTCATTTCAAGAAGATTATAAGTCTAAAACTACAACAACAATTCATATATTTCTCCCCACAGTTGTTGCATTAGGTATTTTGAGTTTATACTGTTAGATGTCAATATTCATAATTTTATATATAAATGAATATTTTGGTTTTCTTAGCTCGCACATGCATGAGAGAAAGAGGAACAGACAAGGACAGACAGATAGGAAGGGAGAGAGATGAGAAGCATCAACTCATAGTTGCAGCACCTTAGTTGTTCATTGATTACTTTCTCATATGTGCCTTGACCAGAGGGATCCAGCTGAGCCAATGACCCCTTGCTCAAGCCAGTGACCTTTAGGCTCAAGCCAGTAACCATGGGGTCATGTCTATGATTCCATGCTCAAGTCAGCAACTTAGCACTCAAGCTGGTAAGCCCACACTCAAGCTGGATGAGCCTACACTCAAGCCAATGACTTCAGGTTTTTGAACCTGAGTCCTCAGTGTCACAGGCAGACGCTTTAACTACTACACCACCACCTACCTGGTCAGGTAATTAAATCTTCTTATGTTATTATTCTTTTTATTGGAATGTGACTTCTTTCATCTTTGTAATTTTTTTCACTTACTACTGTTCCTAACTTATTAAGGTGGCTAAACCACTATTTTCTTTTGGTTAACACTTTTCTGTTACTTTTTGTTCTATTTTCTTTTTTTTTTCATTTTCTATATCCTTTTTAGTTCTTTTGGACATTGATATTTTTTGAGATTTTCAATTCAAAATAAGATTCTTGAGTTTAATTCTTGAGTTTAGCCCATTAAATATATAAATTCATTACAATTACTAGTATATTACTACCAGATCACTTTACATATTCTATATTCCACACTTTGTTTCATTTTTTCTCATTGCTTTCTAATAAAGTGAACAAAATTTGTTTTCCTAATGGCTTAAACTTTGTTACATTTTACATTATTTTTGCAGAGTTTGTCTTCAACCCTAGATTCAAACATCATGTTTCTCAAATTTATCACTCTTTATCTTCTCATTAGGACAGTAACTCTAGCACATTCTCACATTTATGCAGTTTATTCTCCCCCCTCCCCAGGTCAATATTGTCTAGCATTTCAGGTCTGGGTTACATTACAAACATCCAGACTTGGCCCTTAAGACAGTGGGTATGCCTCTTTATGTTTCATTTCCCCTGATACCAGCTGGAAGCTGTGGAATTTCAGCTGAGATCGTGTAATAATAGTGCCCTAGAAGATGCAGAGCAACATAATGAAAGGAAGTAAAGTCCCTGATATAGATAGTATGTATAATATATATGTATGTATGTGTAATATATGTCCAATATATATATATATATATATATATATATATATATATATATACACACACACACAAATAAACTTATATATAATATGTAGAATAATTAGTTCTAAAAGTATGGTTTTATCATCCCCAGGGGTTCCTAGGAGCCTTTCAGGGAAGCCACAGGTATAAACTACTTTCATAATAATACTAAGGCATTATTTATGTTTTCCATTCTGTTGGCATTTGCTCTAATGAGCAGAAGAAATGGTGGGTAAAAATTGTTTAGCACAAATCAGAGCAGAACACTGAACTGTGCTGGTAGTCTATTCTTCATGTACAGCTCACCTGCAATAAAACAAAAAGTGTGTGTTTCAATGACAAATATCTTGATGAAGCAGCAAAAGTAATTAATTTTATAAAAATATAACCTTTAGTACATATTTTTTATATACTGTGTGATGTCTGACCTGTGGTGGAGCAGTGGATAAAGCGTCAACCTGGAACACTGAGGTTGCCGGTTCAAAACCCTGGGCTTGCCTGGTCAAGACATATAGGGGAGTGGATGCTTCCTGCTCCTCCCTCCCTTCTCTCTCTCTTTCTCTCTCTCTCCTTCTCCCCCTCTCTCTAAAAATGAATAAAGAAAATATAAATAAAAAAAGAAGTACATCATATTACAAAATAAAAAGCTTTAATATATATATGTGTGTGTATATATTATATACTGTGTGATAAAATGCATAAAATGTACTTTTGCTACATATAAAGGTAGATGGTTGTCCAGAGGAAGATCACTTGTGTGACTGAGTTGGGAGTTGGGAGCTGAAGTAGTGCACATACATGCACACATACACAGAGGAAAATATTTGACAATGTTTCTAAAGATAAAATACAACTTTTTTAAAAAAAGTAGAATTTTGATGGAGTGATATCAAATCAGGATACATATGTTCAAACTTGTTTTTATCACTTTGAGTTGTTTGTTACTTGCAAATAATCTGTAATAGTTTTGGGTCTTAACCTAAACAAATTGTCTCTAATAAAAAGATTCAATTTGTTTCTATTTAGTGAAACAACGAATATGTTGACTTTAAAGCTTTCCAGGATACTTTATGTAAGCCATTTATTTTACTTTGTGGTTTTATCTTGGTCAACTATTTTAAAGATGATGGATATACAAGGCATCCACTAAAAAGAAGCTGAAAATCTATAAAGTAAAGAGGCATTTTACAATAGTTAAGTCAAATGAAAATAATTAACCAATTTTCAATTTAAAATGTGTTCATCTGCTTTTGTGTTTATTCTTGCAGTTATCATTTATGGGAGATAATATATCCCAGAATGCTTTGATCTCAAAACATTACTCATACCTGATATGACAATATTGACTATTATAACATTGGCTAAGCGTGTTTTAAGTCATGTATGACAATATTTCAGTTAGTGCTCACAAACATATGAGAGAAAATGCTATGTTACCTCTTTGACAGGTAAGAAAACCAAATCTCAGTGAAGTGACTTGTTCGTAGTCATATAACCAGTATTTTTTTATTGAGTTAAACAGTAGATAAACAAATATGTTTACCCAAACTAAAAGAATATGGGTTAAATGTAAATAAGCTTTCTCACCACCTCCCTCCCTTCTGTATTGTGTAGAAGAAGGCGGGAGGGTGCCTGGTGGAAGACGGGAGTCAAAGAGGGTCCACCCCTCCAGGCAGGCTTGGTATATGCTGATAAAAGAGAAGAGCAGGTGAAAACTTCCAGCAGCCTACTAATTCTTACAGAAATTGGCCTACTTTTTTCTAGGCAAGAGAGAATAAATACTACCATCGGTCGGTCTGAACAGGTGCCACAGTGGTCACAAAGTCTAAGTAATTTTTATTCAGCATTCCATAACTGGCTTTTAACCCAGTTTACAAAGTGCTATCTTCTAATGACTGCTCAAATCTTAGCTATTTTACAGCCTGTTTCTTTTTTTTAATTTATTTTTATTAATTTTAATGGGGTGACACTGATAAATCAGGGTATATATGTTCAGAGAAAACATCTCCAGATTATTTTGACATTTGATTATGTTGCATACCCCTCACCCAAAGTCAAATTGTCTTCCGTCACCTTCTATCTGGTTTTCTTTGTGCCCCTTCCCTTCCCTTCCCCGTCCATCTCCCCCCCTCCCCCGGTTACCATCACATTCTTGAGCATGTCTCTGAGTCTCATTTTTATGTCCCATTTATGTATGGAATCATATAGTTCTTAGTTTTTTCTGATTTACTTATTTCACTCAGTATAATGTTATCAAGGTCCATCCATGTTATTGTAAGTGATCCAATGTCATCATTTCTTATAGCTGGAGTAGTATTCCATAGTATATATGTACCAAAACTTTTTAGTCCACTCATCCTCTGACGGACACTTGGTGCTCATCAACAAAACAACACAGAATAAGTGCCAGCGAGGATGTGGAGAAAAGGGAACCTTCCTGCACTGCTGGTGGGAATGCAGACTGGTGCAGCCACGGTGAAAAACAGTACTCAAAAAATTAAAAATCCAACTGCCTTTTGACCCAGCTATTTCACTTTTAGGATTATACCCTAAGAACACCATAGCACTGTTCCAAAAGGAGAAACTCACCCCCATGTTTATGGCAGCATTGTTCACAATAGCGAAGATCTGGATACAGCCTGTTTCTTTCTGTGTGTAACACTCATTCCCTCTGTGGATCCACAGAAACAAAGCCTCCTGGGTGCCTTTCTGTGTCAGCCAATAGCAATCTTGCCAGTTCATAGTATTGCCTTTGCTTTTCTTTCTTTTTTTTTTTTTAATAAATTTTTATTAATGGTAATGGGATGACATTAAATGGCCTGACCTGTTGGTATATAGAAAGGTTATGGACTTTTGTATATTAATTTTTTATCCTGCGACCTTACTGTATTGGTTTATTGTTTCTAGTAATATTTTTGTGGAGTCTTTGGGGGTTTTGATGTATAGGATCATATCATCTGCAAAAAGTGATACCTTTACTTCTTCTTTTCCAATATGGATGCCTTTTATTTCTTTCTCTTGTCTGATTGCTCTGGCTAGAACTTCTAGCACCACATTAAATAAGAGTGGAGAGAGCGGACAACCCTGTCTTGTTCCTGATTTAAGGGGGTAAGTCCTCAGTTTTATGCCATTTAATATGATATTAGCTGATGGTTTATCATAAATGGCCTTTATTATGTTGAGATATTTTCCTTCTATACCCATTTTGTTGAATGTCTTAAACATAAAGTTGTGTTGTATTTTATCGAATGCATTTTCTGCATCTATTGATAAAATCATGTGGTTTTTGTTCTTTGTTTTATTGACATGGTGTATTACGTTAACCGTTTTACTTATATTGAACCATTCTTGAGATTCTGGAATGAATCCCACTTGATCATGATGTATTCTTTTTTTAATATGTTGTTGTATTTGATTTGCCAGTATTTTGTTTAGTATTTTAGCATCTGTATTCATTAGAGATATTGGTCTGTAGTTTTCTTTTTTTGTGTCGTCCTTGCCAGGTTTTGGTATGAGGGTTATGTTGGCCTCATAAAAATGTGTTTGGAAGCATTTCTTCTTCTTCAATTTTTTGGAAGACTTTGAGGAATATGAACCAAGTCTTCTTTGAATGTTTGAAAGAATTCACTAGTATAACCATCTAGGCCTGGACTTTTATTTTGGGGGAGGTTTTTAATAGTTTTTTCTATTTCCTCCCTGCTTATTGGTGTGTTTAGGCTTTCTGCTTCTTCATGACTCAGTCTAGGAAAGTTGTATTGTTCTAGGAATTTATCCATTTCTTCTCAATTGTTGAATTTGGTGGCATATAGTTTTTTATAGTATTCTACAATAATTCTTTGTATATCTATAATGTCTGTGGTGATTTCTCCTCTTTTATTTTGGATTTTGTTTATATGAGTCTTTTCTCTTTTTTCCTTGGTTAGTCTTGCCAAGGGTTTGTCAATTTTGTTGATCTTTTCAAAAAAACAGATCCTTGTTTTATTAATTTTTTCTACAGTTTTTCTGTTCTTTATTTCATTTATTTCTGTGTTGATTTTTATTTTTTCCTTTCTTTGGCTGGTTTTGGGTGGTCTTTGTTCTTTTTTTTCTAGTTCCTTAAGGTGTAAAGTTAAGTGGTTTACTTGTTTGTTCATATAGGCCTGAAGTGATATGAACTTCCCTCTTATTACTGCTTTTGCTGCATCCCAGAGATTCTGATATGTCCTATTGTCATTTTCATTTGTCTGTATATATCTTTTGATCTCTGCACTTATTTCTTCTTTGACCCATTCATTTTTTAAAAGTATGTTGTTTAGTTTCCACATTTTTGTGGATTTTTTTCTTCTTTTTTGCAGTTGAATTCTAGTTTCAAGGCTTTATGATCAGAAAATATGCTTGGTACAATTTCAGTTTTTCTGAATTTGCAGATGTTAATTTTCTGGCACAACATATGGTCAATTCTTGAGAATGTTCCATGTACACTAGAGAAAAATGTGTACTCTGTCACTTTCAGATGAAATGTACTGTAGATGTTTATCATATCCAGTTGCTCTAGTGTTTTGTTTAAGGCCAATATATATTTATTGATTTTCTGTTTGGATGAACGATCTAGAGCCATCAGCGGTGTATTGAGGTCTCCAAGTATGATTGTAGTTTTGTCAGTTTTTGTTTTTAGGTCAATAAGTAGCTGTCTTATATATTTTGGTGCTCCTTGGTTTGGTGCATACATATTAAGAATTGTTATGTCTTCTTGATTCAGCGTCCTCTTAATTATTATGAAATGGCCATTTTTGTCTCTGAGTACTTTTGCTGTCTTAAAGTCAGCATTGTTAGATATGAGTATTGTTACACCTGCTTTTTTTTGGATGTAATTTGCTTGGAGTATTGTTTTCCAACCTTTCACTTTGAATTTGTTTTTATCCTTGTTGCTTAGATATGTTTTTTGTAGGCAGCATACAGTTGGATTTTCTTTTTTAATCCATTCTGCTAATCTGTGTCTTTTTATTGGTGAGTTTAATCCATTTACATTTAGTGTAATTATTGACATTTGTGGGTTCCCTATTGCCATTTTATAAATTGCTTTCTGTTAGTTTTGTGTCTTCTTTGATTCTTCTCTTTCGTTTTTCTATCATTTGTTTTTGTTTGTTTGTATTCCATACTTCTTTCTTCTGTTGCTACCTTTTTTAAGTCATGTGCTTCTGTGGTGGTTTTTTCAAGGGTGGTTACCATTAAGTTATAAAAAGGGTACCTACCATGTTCATTGTATTACACTATCTTATGAGTGCTTCTGCACTCTATTGTTTTTTGCTACTGTTAATCTCCATTCTCTCCCCCCCCTTTTTTTTGTTGTCACAGTTTTTATTTGGTTTTATTTTGTTCTTGGTGGAGCTTTTACTTGTGGTTTTGTTTTGTTTTGTTCTTTGTATCTGGTTAGAAAACCCCTTTTAGTATTTCCTGGAGTGGGGATTTTCTGATGATCAATTTCCTCATCTTTTCTGTATCTGTGAATGTTTTTATTTCTCCTTCATATTTGAAGGATAGCTTTGGCATCAAAGTATTCTCGGTTGAACGTTCCTCTCTTTCAGGACTTTAAATATTGGGGTCCACTCTCTTCTAGTTTGTAGAGTTTCTGCTGAGAAATCTGATGATAATCTAATAGGCTTTCCTTTATATGTTGTATTCTCTTTTCCCTGACTGCCTTGAGAATTTTTTCTTTGTTGTTGGTCTGTGCCAATTTCATTATGATGTGCCTTGGAGTAGGTTTATTGGGGTTAATAAAACTTGGTGTTCTGTTTGCTTTTTGAATTTGAGGCTTTAGTTCTTTCCACAGACTTGGGAAGTTCTCATCTATTATTTGTTGGAATGGAATGTTCTGCATTCCATTTTCTCTCTCTTTTCCTTCTGATATACCTATTATTCTTATGTTAGTCTTTTTGATGAAGTCAGACAATTCCTGTAGGGCTTTCTCATTTTTTTTTAATTCTTGACTTTCTCTCTTCTTCTCTTTTTTGTGCCTCAAGTTGCTTGTCTTCTATGTCACTAATCCTACCTTATATCTGGCCTGTTCTATTAGCTAAGCTTGTTACCTCGTTTTTCAGTTCATGAATTGAGTTTTTCATCTCTGTTGGATTTGTTTATATAGTTTCAGTTTCCTTGGTAATATATTCTTTGTGTTCGTTGAGTTGTTTTCTAAGCTCACTAAATTGCCTTTTTGTGTTTTCTTGTATATCTCTGAGTATTTTTAGGATTTTTATTTTTAATTCTCTGTCATTTAACTCCATGGTTTCCAATATATTAATTTTTTTCTCCATACAGTTTTCCTCATCTATCTCAGCTACATCTCTGTCTTTTGTATTCATAATATTTGATTTTCTTTTCCTTAATGGCATCTGAGGGTGGTTTTGTTGATAGCACTAATGAGAATTAATAAAGAATAAAAAGTAAAATAAGAAAAAAATGGAAAAAAATAAAATTTATTATTTCTTTTTCTTTCTCCTCTCCCCTCCTTCTTGAGAAATTATCATAATAAACTGTGAACTATATTGTGCTAAATGGAACATAACGGAGGGTCTGAGTTGGAGAGAAGTGATAAAGGAGCAAAAAAGGAGGTAGGGAACCACAAAATGCAAAAAGGAAAAAATTTAGGTCAAGAATAAAATGATTTGCTTGTAAGTGATGATCAACTGAGAGATATAATGAGAGGGATAAGAGGGAAACAGGAAAAAGAAAAAAATTACTATTGTATAAAGTGGAGCAAAAACTAGATAGAATGGAGAGCCAGGGTTGAGGGAAATGCTAATGAGTTAAAAAGCAAAGTAAGGCCCTGGCCGGTTGGCTCAGCGGTAGAGCGTCAGCCTGGCGTGCAGGAGTCCCGGGTTTGATTCCCGGCCAGGGCACACAGGAGAAGCACCCATCTGCTTCTCCACCCCTCCCCCTCTCCTTCCTCTCTGTCTCTCTCTTCCCCTCCCGCAGCCAAGGCTCCATTGGAGCAAAGATGGCCTGGGCGCTGGGGATGGCTCCTTGGCCTCTGCCTCAGGTGCTAGAATGACTCTGGATGCAACAGAGCAACGCCCCAGAGGGACAGAACATCGCCCCCTGGTGGGCATGCCAGGTGGATCCCGGTCGGGCGCATGTGGGAGTCTGTCTGACTGCCTCTCCGTTTCCAGCTTCAGAAAAATGAAAAAAAAAGTGTTAAAAAGCAAAGTAAAAAGCACACAAAATGCCACAATGAAAAAATTTGAGTCTGAAATAAAATAATTTGTTTTTGAGTGAGGATTGAATGAGAAGAAAAGTAAAGGAGAAAAGAAGAAACTAATAGAGAGAGAGAAAAAGGAGGAGGGGAAAGGAAAGAAAAAAGAAAAAGAGAGAGAGAGTTAAGGATTTTGGAGTGTAACCCTCATAGAGACAAAGGAAGAAGAAAAGAAAGAAAATGGGAAATGTAACACTTATGGGTAGTGTAGTACAAGAAGAGAAAAGAATAAGACGGGCAGAGAATGAAAGGACCAAGGTGGAAGAAAAAATAATAATAAAGACAAGAAGATAAAAGAAACAAAAAAAGTGGAAAAAGTTATAAAGTCTGTGGATTTTTCTTGATTTTTAGAGGATATCTTCTTCCTTTTTCTTTCGTCTCCCTCTTCCTGGTCAGTGACTCTGTACCCCAGGCTCTGCCCCTGTGGCACACTTAGGTACAGATTTACAGTTGATAAGTCTCTATGGTGATGTCATATATTAGGCTTCAGTCTTGTTGGTAGTCAAGGCTTGTTAGCCTTTGCAGGCTCCAACAGTGAGAGCGTTTGTTTTCCCAGAGCCTCTCTCCTAGTCTCTCCTTCCTGAATTAGCAGCCTAATGAGGTGGCTATGAGGTTGCTGCTGCCTCTGCCTGGAGAGTAAGAGGCTCAAAGAGCTAGCAGATCCCCACTGTATTCCCACTCAGCTCAGGGCTCTGGGTAAAGCTCTGTCAGTCAGAGCCGCCAGCGAAATCAGGCAGGGCTGAGAGCCAATTGCTCTCAAAGTGTCTTTCTATGAGCCTCCAGGCATGTCCAATATGCCTCAGCACTCTGTGGGACCACTATCCCTAGGCTTTTTGCACTTTGTAACCTGTTTTGGCTGGGAAGAAGATGCCCTAGTCGCTGCCTGCAGAACAGGAGGTCTTAAAAGCTGCCAAGTCCCTCTTTTTAATGTATAGCCCTGAGTATGAAAGCTCTGCCAATCAGAGCCACCAGCTTAATCAGGTAGGGGGGCATGTTGAATTCTGTTCAGTTCCCCAGGTATATATAGTTAAATTTGCCTTGGCGTTCTGTGGTATTTCTTTCTGCAGGCTTCTTCCTTGTTAAAAAGCCTACAGCCTAGCCTAGTTACTGCAGTGTTCTCTGAGGTTTGTTCTGTGGGAATGTGTTTTACACTTTGTATAGGCTAACAGGAAGTTGCCCCCATCCCTACATACATAGCAAGAGGCACAAAAAAATATCACGCCTCTTGTCTTAGATCGCTGAACTGAGAGAGATCTTGTCAGTTAGAGCCACGTAGGTCAGTTGGGAGGTGAGCAGACTTTGGGTTAAGCTAATTTCAGCGATTGGACGCACAGATCTGCTCCAGAGACAGACTGCAAGCTGCTGCGGCCCCTCCCCCTAACGCTTTTGTAATTTTTCTTCCCCGGGATGTTAGTCTGAATGGCTGGGTGAGGTACCCTGCCCGCCCAGAGAAGTTTGGGTGTAGGGAAGTTCACTTTCATGCACTCCTCATGTGCCACTGGTCAGGGTGCAGGGACCACACTGAGACTCTGGTCACAGCCCACGCAAAGGCCTCTGACCCTGCCCCTCTGTTTGGGAACATGAGTGCCCACTCCCAGGGTGCTAGGAGAAACCTCTCACACACTATCTGTGCTCGCCGACCAGGATATCGGGGCTAATGGCGGCTGCTGCTGGCCTGTCTTTGCTGGGGTCCAGCTGAGTCACCGCCAGCACACTTGTTCCTCAGCTTGGACATCTGTGCTGCAGCCTGGCTTCCTCCACACCTTCAGCCCTTACTCTATCTCAATTCCAAGTGAAAGCAGCCTTTGCTCAGGTTAGTGAGGAAGGCAGAGTGTTCCTTTCTCCATCTTATTTCCTACAGGGTTAATTATATATTTAGTCAATTTTTCTCTCGATCATACCTTTGTGTTCAGTGTGTGGAACTTCCAGACACTCCAAGGATAGATTTTTCTGTCACTGGTTGAAGAACTTGTTGAAATGTTGGGGAGAGTTATCAGTAGTGCTCCTCACGGCACCATTTCTCTGACGTCACTTCCCCTAAAATTTCATTCTTACTTGGCTTCTGCCCTTTTCCTATCCTGCTCCTCCAGCTCCTTTCTGGCCTTATCCAAGGGGTACTATTGCAATATGTCACTTTTACCTGAATACATATCTCAGAATTTGCTTCTGGGGGACCCACATGGGACAGGAATGGCTGTACCCATGAATATACCTCTACTCAAAGGCAGAAACAGAGCTGTAAGTCTTCTGCTTCCTAGTTCAGTACATTTTTCATCTCACCACAGGGAGTCCCTAACATTGAGCAACAACAAGTAATGCGCAGGTCACCCAGTGAGAGTATCGTATCTACCCCCAGATCTCCTTACATTGACTCTTTTTTTTTTTTACAGAGACAGAGTGTGAGTCAGAGAGAGGGATAGACAGGGACAGACAGACAGGAACGAAGAGAGATGAGAAGCATTAATCATCAGTTTTTCATTGCTCTTTGCAACACCTTAGTTGTTCATTGATTGCTTTTTCATATGTGCCTTGACCTCGGGCCTTCAGCAGACTAAATAACCCCTTGTTGGACCCAGCGACCTTGGGTTCAAGCTGGTGAGCTTTTGCTCAAACCAGTTGAGCCCGCAGTCAAGCTGGCAACCTTGAGGTCTTGAACCTGGGTCCTCTGCATCCCAGTCCGACGCTCTATCCACTGCGCCACTGCCTGGTCAGGCCTTACATTGACTCTTGCAGAGTTGCTTCTACTGAAGTGAGATGGTATTTTGCCATTCACTTCTCTGAGGGACACAATAAAGAATCTTATAACACCATTGTGTTTATGGTAGCAAGCTTACCAAAAACAGTATCCACCCATTATCCAGTATCCCCTCTGTGAAAACCTACAGAAGAAATTTATATTATCATATATTTCAGGACCAGGAAGCTCTTTGCTTCTCTTAAGAATTCAGTGGTATATTTATTATATGGTCAGAAAGAATCTTGTTTATACTCTCTCCTTTTATCTTGGCTATTAGAATCTTAAAAGACATATTTGCAGTTCATATTCACTAACCTCACTATGCCTTATGGCATGTCTGTTACTGACTTTTTTCTCTACCACCATTTAGCATTGCACACTGTTTGTCTCTGCCTTAAAACATTTGCCCAACTTTTGATATATATTTTCAGCTCTCCCAAAACCAAAATGATACAGTGTTAAAGAGGCTAAGGAGATGACAGCAGTCCATTCTGTATCTAGAGCACAGAGTAGTTTTACTTTAGGAGAACTGTTCTGCAAGCACCAGTGTAAGAGCTACATACTGTTTCTTCCTCATATTATACTAAGTTTTCCACTGGTTATTTTTAAATAATTTATGGTAATAACTTTTTCCAAAAAGTATCTCCACAGAATTACTGTGTGATACAGCAATTCAAATACAGTGAGTTTTTGTGGTTAACATTATTGCAATATAATTTTCCCTTGGTTTATTTTTTAAGATTGTTTCCTGCATCATTACTATAGTTAATGTTTTCAACTTCTACATTTACTGCAATTTGTACTCATTAGGCAAATATTAGAAAATATCCCCAGCATATCTGTATTATTGGTCATAACAAATAAAAAGAACTTTCATCTTAAACCATTAAGAAATTGGTATTTTCTTTAGAGAACCATAGCTAATTGTAATTCAATGGCCAGAGGCCTCTTTTCAAAGGTAAAAAACATTTACGGCCATTAGAGATATTGCCTTGACTAATACCTTATACTAAGAGGTATTCCAAATAATAACAGCACACACTTATTTATTTGGTACTTACTCTATACAAGGTACTAATCTAAGCTCTTTACATATATTAACTCATTTAATTTTCACTATGATCTTTTGAGATAGGTGCTATTATTATCTCCATTTTACACATGAGGAAACTTAGTCCACTCATTTAAAGAACATGCCTCATAATTTTCCTTTTACATTAGAATGGGGAGAAGCAGCCAGAAGGAGAGTCACAGAGAATTTCAGTTGTTTTGGGTTGTGCTCATACAAAAACACATTGAAATTGCCACCATGAAATTTGTGGTTTCTGGTTCACAAATCCAAACTTAGTACTTCTGTTCTCTCTTTTATACCCTTCTGAGGTTAGCAGCACCTCCATCTGTCCTCTGTGTGCTCCCCTGAGAGACCTCACAGGAAGAAGACAGTGGCCAAGAGCAGGATTCAGAGTTTTAAAGTCCCTTGGCCAAAATGTTTGTTGAATAAATTAAATTTGCAAACTGTTTATAAATATCAGAAACAAAAAATGGAAGGCAATGATCAGCAGTAGTAATCACTAAAATAAGAGAGGATCATTCAGTCAGAGTATTAACAAAACACTTTGTCTGTCTGTCTGTCTACCCATCTTTCTATGACCCTGTGTTTGAAAAAAAAACAAAACAAGGTAAGTAAACAACCATACTTCTTGTCTTCTAGGGAGTTAACAAAATTTTTTAAAAAAAAAGGAATGCACTTGACCAGGCAGTGGTGCAGTGGATAGAGCATCAGCCTAAGACGTTGAGGAGCCAGGTTCAGAACCCCGAGGTTGACTGCTTGAGCATGGGGTTGCCAGCTTGAGCATGAGATCATATATATGACCCTATGATCACCAGCTTGAACAAGGGGTCACTGGCTCAGCTGGAGCCCCCCAGTCAAGGCACATATAAGTAAGCAATCAATAAACAACTAAGGTGCAACAACTATGAGGTGATGCTTCTCATCTCTCTCCCTTCCTGTCTGTCCCACACCCCCAAAAATATTAAAAATTCATGAACATCAACATTACACATGAAAATCAAAAACACTGGAGACAAAGAAGAAATAACTAATGTATATTATATTTCTATTATGTCCATGCTTTGCTTGGACATAATGAGGATGTCATTTCCTTACATGTTCAAATGGAAATTAAGTTGATCATTGACATAATCTGTCACTTTGATGCATGTCTTTAAAATGACCTCACTCCAGAATAGTTTCCAACAACAGTAGTTTTTTGCCCTTTAGAATCTTACAGGTTGCACAAGACCTTCAACAATGAAAACATCTGGTTGTCCTCACTCTTCTGCACACCCTCAGAGGGTGACCCTTGAGGGTCATGTACACTTCTCGTGTATGGGTCATAGAGTCTCCTTGTGGAGTGTAACTCAGGAGTTCTTTGGAACAAAAAATAGAAAAATGAAGCAGTCCAGCAGTGGGAAGTTTAAAGGATGAAAGAGCAGGATTAGAATGGTAAAGGGACGTTGAATGATTTGCCTAAAGTTAGCAAAGAGGAAGGATGGGAGAATAGATTAGATCAGGAGTACTCTAATATGGCACCTTGAAAAAGAGCATAAAGTATTAAAGTTTTGATTCATAGTATAAAGGCAAGTCAATGAGGGGCCCTAACCCCAGGCATACCTAGGACAGTGCCCTACAAATAGTTATCATGCAACAAGTATCTGCTGTTATGAAAAAAATGATGTGGTGGTGGTGGTGATGATGATGATGATGATGATGATGATGACGACGACTTCAGAGGAAAACAGAATGTTCTGCTCTGATGTCAGAGAAGTCACTTTGGCAGTGTGCTTATTGCCTTTCAATATATTTGGTGTTCATTAAAGAAAGAAGAATTGAGAACAAAATATTAAAAGAAAAATAAATACACACATTGGTCCTTAAAAACACAAAGAGCCGGCTCAGTAATGGTCAGAACTGAAGCTGAAAGAAGGAAAGCTGTGAGGATCAAAATTGTGCACACACCACAACTCAGCCTGAACATTTCAGGTAACTTGAGCCACACACTCTGGCTCTCAGCATCTAGTAAGCCTAATTCCTCTCTTCACATTCATCATACAACAGCGGAACTCAACTTCCCCACTGTACCACTGCTATCTTCCACTCATCTAGATTTTACCAGTGTGAAATGACTGATGGTTTCCCTATGGATAAACTTCTGGATGCTCTTAGGGGATGAAGGCAATACGAATATGATTAAAAGGCTTTTTGAATGCAGCACTGTTAAAAATGCAGAAAAGATAAGGTCAAGGCACAGGATCTAGGCCTGGCTGCTATGGCATGTTGCAAAACCTGGATTTTTTAAGTAATGATAATAAATAATAAAAAAAATAATAATCTTGCATCATACTTGCATAGTTTTGGAACTTTTTATAACCTTGCCATCTCTATCTAGCTACTTGAGAAAATGACAGTAAGGTCAACAGCACCATCAGTATCAAAAGAAGATGCCCTACTTCCTGGGAGTTGTAGATTACACAAAATTGAGGGCTATTTGAATGTTAACTAGACCACTGACTCAGAAGCTTATGGTATTAAAAGAGGCTTATGAGGGTGCCAAGAATGGGACTAAAGTGCAGGAAGAATATTTGAGCTAAAGAGAAGGCCATTGGCTTTTAACACATACAGAGAATAAATATAGAGAGCTGTGAACCATCAGAAAAAATAACTAGCAAATGATAGGATAATTGCAAACATATGTATTTGAAACTACTGACGGGATTTGGAATTGTGGATTTTATCAGATGGTAATTTATCCTGGAACAAATGTCAATCAATGAACTAGCTCATTCCAAAACCAGGATTTATATCCACAGGTTGCCAAAATATCATAGGAGAACAATTATTATTGAGACAGTAACCACTCTCTCAAATAAATGGCATATTCAGGGAATGAGTCATTCTGTTTAAAGAATACTGATAAACTGAAAATTATCCAGAAAACCCTTGTAATTCTCATCTATATTTTTAGAACTGATTTTCTGTGATTTCCCACACAGCATGGTGAACATAATAGAGCTTTCCTGCTGTAGGGAAATGTGATGCACCTTTTTTTCTCACTGCCCAGGGTTACGGGTGAAAGGTACAAAGAACTGGGCTGCATGTGTCCTGGACTCAAGTCATCTTCTGAGGGCCCCAAACCCAGGGAACACCATTCACATTGAAAACTGGGCTCCAGAGTGTCAGGTAGGTCATGAATGGGATCTACTGGAAAGACAGTACTATCTGGTAATGTTACTATTAGTTTTAATCAAATGTTTGATGTTTGTTTGTTTATTTAGTTCTTTGCTTTTTCTCTCCAAAAGCAGAGAGCAGAGAGGGGCAAAAAAGGATGGGTATGATGAATCCAGTTGGTCTAAAACAGTGGTTTTTAACCAAGGGCTATGTTGCTCCCCCACAGGGTACATTTGGTCATGCCTGGAGATATTTTCTTTTCTTTTCTTTTTTTTTTTTCATTTTTCCGAAGCTGGAAACAGGGAGGCAGTCAGACAGACTCCCGCATGTGCCCGACCAGAATCCACCCGGCATGCCCACCAGGGGGCGATGCTCTGCCCCTCTGGGGCGTCGCTCTGTTGCATCCAGAGCCATCCCAGCGCCTAAGGCAGAGGCCACAGAGCCATCCACAGCGCCCGGGTCAACTTTGCTCCAATGGAGCCTCAGCTGCGGGAGGGGAAGAGAAAGACAGAGAGGAAGGAGAGGGGGAGGGGTGGAGAAGTAGATGGGCGCCTCTCCTGTGTGCCCTGGCCGGGAATCGAACCCAAGACTCCTGCATGCCAGGCCGACGCTCTACCACTGAGCCAACCGGCCAGGGCTGCCTGGAGATATTTCCGTGCGTCGTAACCAGGGAAGTGCTACTGACACCTAGGAGGTTGAGGCCAGGGATGCTGCTAACCATACTACAATGCCCATAACAAAGAATTATACAGTCCAAAATGTCAACAGTAATAAAATTGAGAGCCCTGGTCTACGTTTTTATTGCTCATTTCTGATTGATTGTTTAATAGCTTATCAAATAGTATGTTTATTTTATGTTTGAAGAGCTAATAAAAATAGAATTATTTGGGAAACGGGGAAAAGGTAAGAGTTGAAGGATAGGGAAGGAGCTATTTTAACTCCAATATTTGAGTGCCTACTATGTTCTAAGACCTGTGCCTAGAACATTGCTTATCTTATCACACTCACTGTTCCAGATAACTCTATGGCACAAATGTTTTTCCTACACCTTCTTTATGAGAAGACACTTCTTAAAAAAAGAATTAACATATACTTGAGCTTATAAGTAGCACTATAGAGAAAATAAATTCAAGAGGTACTAGAGGACTTATTTAGGTCACTGACAAAATAGTAAAAAAAAAAAATCCTCTCAGAACCAAAACACATCTGAGAGGAACTATCACATGGAGCTTTCCATCTGGTTGAGGTGGCTCATTTGTCATGTGAGAAAGCATTCCTTTAACTGCTCAGTCACAACAACAGCCAGTTCTGTGGAGTGCAGGATGCCTCTAAGCCAGTTGCACACACATTTTGAACTCTGCCTTGATTTCTGACCCGTGATCTGAGCCTGTGGTCTCAAGAACATTGTTAGAGAGGAATGAAAAACACATTTATTAATCAGCATGACATCAGCCCTGACCACTCTACAGTGGGACAAATCCTGTCAGTGCCAGGCATCTGCAAACCACAAACACCAGGATGCCTGGATGTTTTTCTGGCTAACTAAAATGCTCTAAAGCTTTTGTATTTATATCTAAACTGTGCCCCTCTGCAACACTGGTTCTAGCAGTGTTCTGGAATTTTAGGTTACTATCCTTTACTAGTTAGATCTGCAAAGTGAACCTAAATACATGTTATGCCGCCTCTTGTTTTACTATTCACTTAATTCCCAGAATTAAGTAGCTACTGTAAGAGTTCAGAAAGTTTTGTCATTCGTGGGAGTCTAGGTCCAACATTGCAGCAGTGGGTGGCCCAGAGAAGAAGAAAATGCACAAGATCCAACCTATAGTGTTTCTTCTATAAAATTACTAATTATTCAAATGATTTTAAGAGATTATGCATAAATAATCATGAGGACAGAAGACTGAAAAGAAATACAACCCAGTCATGTCCCTATTTTCTACTCTCAACGTCTTGCTAACTTTGAATTCTTTCCCTTTGCCTTGTCTCAGGGAAGATTTTTCTTATGTTTCTGACATTGTCTTGGATTCTAGATTTCTCTGAGCTTTCTGGGCTTCAGAGCATTCTATGAGAGTTCAACATTTTCAGCCTTCAGCAAAATTTGTAATGCCTTGCTTTCTTTACTTTTTAAGATAGAACTTTATCTATTCTTGTGTGCCAAGCTGTCCTTGCCCCTTTCTGCAGCCTGGGATTGCCTTCACATTCAGAAGAGCACGCTCCTCCTCCATCTTCACACTCCTCATACAGCTTCAGTTGATCCCACAGGAGGTGCAGGTGAAGGCAGACCTGCAGAGACATTTCCGCCAAGCTTCCCACTGAAGGTCTGTGCAGTCCAGGAACTCCCTGGCTGCCATCTTTCAATGTAGCTCTGCACCCTCATCCATCATGTAGCTTGCTTAAATTTACTGTGTCTTTTTTATCTTTTCCTAAAATTATAATTACTTTTATAAACAGAACAAAATATACTGCTCACAAAAATTAGGGGATATTTTATAGCTTCATATTCATTTTGAAGTATCCCCTAATTTTTGTGAGCTGTATAGTTTTAAAACCTGCCTTAGAGCACCATCACTATTTGAGCATAATATTCATGTGAAAACTCTTCTAATTTGGGAAATGCAGATACAATTATTGAAAAATCTAAAAACACAATCACCTGTACATCAATGAATAAATGGCAAGTACATGGAAAATAATAAAAAAGAACTCCAGGGTTCTTGGAGTCTTGGAGTTCAAAATGCAAAGGCTTTTTTTTTTTTCTTTTCAACAACCTGCTAAATGAAAATGTGAAAGAGAAATTAGGTAATTTAAGGAGTTGCAAGTTTCTTTTAGATTGAATCTATGGGGAAAAAAAAGTAAATGAGTAGTGAATACAGTTAATTATACCTCTGAACTAAATGGGTGGCTGCCGACAGAAGTGTGATTTGAAGGATTCTAGAAATACATGCTCACCTAAAAAATCTCTCCACTCTCATCTACCAGAGTATTTTAATGTCATCATTAGAGGTTTTACTTTTTTAAAGTAAATGTTGTCATGTAGACTTGTAGAGGATACCTATTAAAATGTAAATGCCCTTGATAAATAAATGAATTAAATGGTGTTGATTATTTATATATCAAAAAGACTAGGGGAGCAGGTTGGAAACCAATGGGATGGCATTAAAGAAATGAGATGTCTGGATAAGTGTTGTGGGGCCCCCTGAATGGCCCATGTACAACTGAAGGAAATAATGCTGGCACTGGGGGGTGTGGTTACAACAGGGGAAGGTAGGAGAGCCAGGCAGGGTAAACAGGAAAAAATGTGAGGGAAGAGGAAGCAAGAAAGAGAAATAAGTTAAAATAAAGAGGTGAAAAACACTTAATTCACAATTATTCACAGTCTGGAAAAGTATTATTCTGTACAGCTTTCCCCTTCAGTCTGACATTGAGCTCTGAGAGTTTCTTTAAAAAGAACATTTTTTCTCCAAATCTTAATACTCTGCTTAAGCCCAGCTTAGCACAGTGCCTTTCACATAGTAAGCACTCAATAAATATTTGATTGATTGATATTCACTCTCCTGTCAGATTACATGTTCTGCAATTGACACCACATCTCTCAAGGGGCTCTGAAAACTTAGTAGGAAAATGCTCACGTTAAAAGTGAAGGAGACAGATATATTCCCTTAGTTAATGGCATGCAGTCACACAACAGGGTACATACACACTGCAATTGGCATTTATATAGTTTATTAAGATGTATGAGAAATGCAATCTTAACCTCTCCTGGGATAAATATTGAAAGAACTTCCCAGCATAGGTTGCTGTGGTCAGAAAAAAAAATAGTATTAATAATCCTATGTCACAGAGTTAAGATGCCAGCTAATACAGAATTACAGATTTCAAATGCATGCCAGGTAAACACAGTCAGTGAGCAACAAAACTTAGCCTCTTGAAATTATCCATCCAGTCCATAGCCTAGCCTCAACGAAATGAACCAAGAGTTATTAAATCCTAGCTGGTAACATATGGAAGACCCTGAAAGGAATGCTTCAGTCTGTTGAAAATAGGCTATAGTATAATGCTGTTTGAGAAGTTCCATACATTTTTCTCTAATGGTACAAATGAAACTGTAAGCTGCTGTTAGTGAATAAAACCAGATTGCTCTGGGCACAGAGCCACACAAATCCAGGCCTAATGTGTCAACCAGAACTAAGCTTGGTAGGTAGCCTCTGCAGAGCAAGAAACTTATGCTAAAGAGTTGAGAAGCCTACAGTTATTCCATGTGGGGAAATCAAACTACTGAATTGAAAAGAGACTGTAGGGGTTCCAATTCAGAAAAGCATTCAGTAAGATGGACAAGATATGATAATGGCTCAAAGTAGAATGGTAACAGAGGAAATGGTAGTAAGTGGCAACAGTTAAAGATAGGGCTGGGACAATTTGCTAATGTACTGAACATGAGGTAGAAAGAGAAGAAACAAGGATGACAACATTTTTGGACTGAACAACTGGATGGAAATGCAAGGTTCAAGGAGAAAACCAGCTGAACTTGCTATAGTTGAAATACCTTTCAGGTGTAGCTATAAATCCAGGTGTAGCTATAAATTTTGGAGTCATCACCATATAAATGGTCTTTAAAACTATGAAACCAGGTAAGATCACTTAGGAGGTTGGTAGAAAACAGGTCTGACCCTGGAACATTTCAGAAGCAAATCTTGACCATATTTATGGAGTTTCCTAGAGGATGGGTGTGAGCAGATATTCTGGGATTATTGACCCATTAAGGACAAAGTGATCATTATAGGACATGACTATTTCCACAGATAGGAAATCAGATATGTTAAAATCTCATATATCCTCTAAATAAGCACATTATTTAAATTCCTGAAAATTATATGTGCATTTTACATGATTTAGAAATCAAAGTAATCTAGACTTATAGCTTTGAACACATAGACAAGTATTAATGTATTTGAGATAATTGTTGATTGAAAGGAAGAAGGAAGGAAGGAAGGAAGGAAGGAAGGAAGGAAGGAAGGAAGGAAGGAAGGAAGGAAGGAAGGAAGGAAGGAAGGAGGGAGGGAAGGAAGGAAGGAAAGAAGGGAGAAAAAGGGAGGGAGGGAGGGGAAAGTAAAAATATATTGCACAAGCCATCCCTAATGATTAGTATACACCAAGACTAATAAAACTGAGGTACTTTCTATTACCTTATCTTACTGAAAAGAATGGGACTTTCTGGTACAAACACCTAGCTGTGGCTTATCAGCACCAATATAGTCGTTAGCAAGCCCATAAAACTCATGCCAGATAAATATTAGGAAACAATATCTTTGATTATATCAATGTCTTGATTAAAACACCCACTAGTTCTGGCCAGTGGCTCATTGGATAGAGTGTCGGCCCAGTGTATAGATGTCCCAGGTTCAATTCCCAGTTAGGGCACACAGGAGAAGCAACCATTGGCTTCTCCCCCCTTCCCTCTCCTACTACCCTCCCTCTTCCCCTCCCAAGCTTGATTGGTTTGAGTGTCAGCCCCAGGCACTAGGATAGCTCAGTTGATCTGAGCAGGTCAGCCTCAGGTGCTAAAAATAGCTCAGTATTTGAGCATTGGCCCAAAATGGGTTTGCCAGGTGGATCCCAGTCAAGGCATATGTGGCAGTCTATCTCATTATCTCCCCTCTTCTCACATAAAACAACAACAAACCCACTGATGATGACATCAGCAAGATGACAAAGTAGGAATCCCTGAACTCTACTTTCCCTCAAGGACACACTGATTCAATAGCAATACATGAATCAATTCTTTTTGTGAAAAATAAGGAAACTAGTTGAGAAGCTCCTGCACCCCAGGCATATATAAAACTAGTCACATCAAAACTGGTAGGAAATTAAAGAGACCTTCTCACCATAATTCCTATTTCAAGCACAATGCCATATGATCAGTGAAAACCCCAGATTCTAGCTTCTTCCTGGGGTGGAAATGTGTTGGGCTACATATCAAACATTCACATTTCTGGGAGTTGCCCAAGGGGTAACTTCTGTCTCAGAGCACTGATAGGATCCAGCATATTCTAGAGCCACTGAGAACAAAGAAGGTGATTTGAACTAGAACAAATCACCCTCAAAAGCACCACTCCAGCACTGATGAAGCCTCTTATATGCCTAATGTATATCAGTGTTTTTAAACCACCAGTCTATGGACCATTGCTAGTCCACCAGAAATTTCATGCTGGTCAGGATTGGCACCAGTCCATGGACTAGTGGTTTAAAATCACTGACTAGTTGCCACTAAGAACAATGATGGCAGTTTAGATTATTATGAATTCTTGAGAGGCCCACAGAAGCTCTGGGAAAATTCCTTGGTGAAGGTCTTCTATATAGGGCCAGTGCATGAAGACTAGGAGAGGTGGCATTTTATTCTAATGCATAGATATCAACACAGATGCAAGAAAAATGAAGTAACTGGGAAACATAAGCCAAACAAAGGAACAAGATAAAACTTCATAAACTGAACCTAATAAAGCAGAGATATATTAATTACTTGATAGAAATTTCAAAATAACCATCATAGAAATGTTCAATGAACTCAGAGCAATGCATAAACATAGTGAAAATTTCAACAAAGAACTAGAATACATTAAAAAGCACCAAACAAAAATCATGGAGCTGAAGAATAGTAACAACTAAAGATTTCAATATAGGGGTTCAACAGCAGGCTACAGCACAGAAAGACTAAGTGAATTCAAAGACAGTTCATTTGAAAGTATCCATTCAGATAAGCAAAAGAATGAAGAAAGCTTAAGGGGCTTATGGTTCACTATCAAGCAGACCAAGATACGTGTCCACCTCTCTGTATAGCAAAAACAATAGATAAACCATTTTAATTTTATTTTTAAGATTTTGTTTATTGATTTTACAGAGGTATGGGGAATGAGAAGTATCAAATTTTAGTTGTTTGTTGATTGCTTGTCATATGTGCCTTGACCAGGCAAACTCAGGGTTTTGAACTGGCAACCTCAGCATTGCTAATCCACACTTTATCGAATGTGCCACCATAGGTCAAGTGATCAACTACTTTATTTATTTATTTACTTACTTACTTACTTACTTACTTACTTACTTACTTACTTACTTATTAGCAAGAGAGACAGAGACAGACAGTAAGTGAGAGAAATGAGAAGCATCAACTTGTAGTTGGAGCACTTTAGTTATTCATTGACTGCTTCTCATACGTGCCTTTCTGGGGGGCTTCAGCTGAACCAGTGAAGCCAGTAACCTTGGGCTAAAGCCATTGATCTTGGGCTCAGGGCAGAGACCATGGAATCGTGTCTATGATCCCATGCTCAAGCCAGCGACCTGGCACTCAAACTGGTAAGCTTGTGCTCATGACAGATATGCCCTCGCTCAAGCTGGTGACCTCAGGGTATAGAACATGGGACCTCAGTATCCCAGGTCGACATTCTGTCCTTTGCTCCAACAGCTGAACAGGCTGGTGATAAACCATTTTAGATTCTACATTTGCTTCTCTATAGACACAGCTACATGTCAGAAACAAAGAAGTTTAAATTCATATTAGCTCATTCTTCTTTCACCCACCACCCAGCCATGTCTTCATCCCTACCTGGGGGCTGCCTCAGATGTAGAAGGGGTGCTTTAGATTACTAAGTAATTAACCAAGTAAACAATTTTAATGTGAGAAATGATGGACCATTGTGCATCTCGACAATGTATTCAATCAGCACACCAAGCCTAAGTGTAAAATATTGAAAGCTGCTAGTTTCATCCCCTTTACTTCTCTACTCCTCCACCTTGCCCTAGCACCTTATCCTGCCAAGTATACTTGCAGAAAGATTTTCTTACTTCTTTTGTATTTGTTATTTTCCATCTTCTCATTTGGAATAAAGGCTTGCTAGGGTCTTGTTTTAAATTTTGTGTTGGACGAAGGTGGCCATTGGTTGAAGTGAAACAAAGTAAAATCTAGTCTGGAAAATGATAATACTGCTTTCCAACTTCTCATCACTGCATATTCTGCTTGCCTTGGCTCCAGAAAATTCTCCAGTTATTTCCTTTTGGCAGCACCATCTTAATGCACTTAATAAATCTGGACTTATGAAGGCATAGCGTAGCCTTCCCAACATTTTTTTAATGTTATGGACATTACTGTTTCCCTTAGCAAGAGCTAAGTAAAACACCTCCTGTTCTTTGTCATTTCTGGCTTTGCTGTCAGTTTCAGGTTTTGCTGTTCTTGGTCCTTCCTCAGGGCAGGCAACATCAAGGGTTCATCTACCCAATACGATTCAACAAGGTCCAAGGAAGTCCTGGAGCCCAGAATCCTTGCCCCTCCTACAAGATAACTAGCTTCACCCATTGGATGTATTGGGTGCTTAAAATTCCCCCATTACTATTTATCACCATAGATAATTTAATTCAAATGTCACTGTCTCCACAAAGCTTCTCATGATTTCCTCTACTTGCCCTCGCCTCCACTCCAGATGTAATAAATTAACTCCTCACCTTGTTTCTATGATTAAAACTGATCATATCCTATTACACAATTAGTTTTTTATGTTTCAGTCTCCCATGCTGGACGGTGAGTCTCAAAGATTAGAGTCATATCTTATTAATCTTTGTTTCCCCAGCATCTGACACATAAATGAATATAGTGCCTGAGAATCCACCTTGCATCATTCCTTTGGATTCCTTTCCTACAAAGCTTCTTCTTAAATGCAAATACTACTGGGTAGAATGTGATGGTATATTACTAATTCAGTCATTATTACTGGTAAACTAGTAAAGCATTCCACTTGACAGGACCAAGACCAAAATGAAACTGTCGGAGGCTGGGGAGTATGCCAAAGGGTGGTTTAAAAGGGAGAGAAAAGGCCCACAGAGGGAGGCATCAGAGATTTTTGTTTTTAAGCCAAATGTATCTCTCAACTCACAGCTAATTTACTGCAAAGAATTATGCTTTTAAAATGTTTGTCCTCAGAGAATGTAGAAGCTGACTGTCACAATTAATCTATAGGTGCATTTGTACCTGCAGTATAGTAACATACTCAAAACCTTGCTCACAGCCAATACGCCTTTAAGGTGATACTCCTATAAAAATGTTCCAGCTATTACCAAAACCCTGGCAAGCAGAGTGGCTCTTTTCACAGCCAACCCTCTGGGGTTCTCCAGGACCCATTGTGCCCCTGCTTCACCCACCTCATTAAGCTGCTGTGTTATACAGACAGACATTTATTACTCAGAATTAAGTGCCCACGTCTAAGTGCTTATTTTGGATAATTCAGAAGGTCATTCTAAAGAAGTACCATTAACTCCCTAGTAATTTTTGATTTGTGTTCATAAAGCTTTACTCTGAAAGGCCAGTTACTCCAGTGGGATGGCAATTTATTAAAAAGACATCACACTTGACTGGTTTTCTTTTCAATCTTCTTTCTGGCTCCACCTTCTGTAGGGTCTTTAATATTGAACAAGACTGTCTCCTAGAAGACTAATTTATTCACATTTCCCAGTATCCCTGAAAAAAGTCTCAATGAATATCCAGTGTGCTCTTGTGTTGCTGACACAACTTTTCTGAGTAGCCACGTATGGTACTTACAATAGAGGGCATGCTTAAGACCAAGACAATGGCAAAACTCTGTCTATACTCTCCTCATCACCACAGCCACCAATCTGGGCACCAGCGGGCTTCCTGGGACCACAGAGAGCAAGCATAATCTTTTTTTAAACAGTAAATTCATCATTTAATTTTTTCTGGAAAGATACACTGATTTTTTTATTGATTTATTCATCAAATTTAAATTTTCCTGTTTCCCCCCACCCACCCACTTGCCAAGATGTTGACATTAAGATTAATATATGAGAATTAAGCTATAAAATCCACATATCATATCTGAAAAGTCACTTGGATGAGATGATAGCTTCTAAGACTAGGAGACTGTACTGTAAACCCGATAGTGACGATAAGCATTGCATCATTACAATCAGAAAGCTCTTATCTTCCTCTCTTATTCTACCTTTAGCATGTTATTTAACTTTTGTACCTCAGTTTCCTCCTCTTTAAAATAACAATATTATCTGTCTCAAAAGATTGTTTGGGATGAGTATCAGTAAAATGTTACACTTAACACAGTTTCTGGCTCAAAATTGGCACTCAGTACATAGAATATGTATTCAGATCAAATCTCTAACACATGCCTTGTACTATGACAGAAAAGGGCATATAATTATAGAATATCAGAATACCAGAGATAAAGAAATGAGTCTAGTGGAGAGAAAAAATCCAGATAATATACAAAGCAATGGAAATCTGGAAATCTGAAGGATATCAGTCTTCTCAACAATGACTACTGAAGCCATAAAAGGGATGAACAATGCCTTGAAGATTATGAAAGAAAGTGATTTTCACTTGGACATCCATCTTGTGTGATGGGGGAATGTTACATGACCATTGATATCCTCAGAGATAAAAGATAAGATAATGCATTTGTAAAACAAAACCAGGATGCCACAAAATGGGGAAGTGAGCGAGCAAAGGAAGAAAGAAAGAGAGCTAAAAAGAATTATTGAAAAAATTATTGTTTAAGGGAGTTAATATAAAAATTCAAAAGAAGTACTAGAAAATAAGATTTTAAAAATTCTCAGAAAATAGAAGAAATAATAATAAAATACATAGAAGAAGACATAGGTACCAAACTCATGGACCTGGGCTTTAAAGAGCATTTTATGAATTTGACACCACAGGCAAGAGAAGTGAAAGCAAAAATTAATGAATGGGACTACATCAGACTAAGAAGTTTTTGTTCAGCAAGAGAAATTGATAACAAGATAAACAGACAGCCAACTAATTGGGAAATGATATTTTTAAACACCTGCTCAGATAAGGGCCTAATATCCAAAATATACAAAGAACTCATAAAACTCAACGACAAACAAACAAACAATCCAATAAAAAAATGGGAAGAGGATATGAACAGACACTTCTCCCAGGAAGAAATACAAATGGCCAACAGATATATGAAAAGATGCTCATCTTCTTTAGTTATTAGAGAAATGCAAATCAAAACTACAATGAGATATCACCTCACACCTGTTAGACTAGCTATTATTAACAAGACAGGTAATAGCAAATGTTGGAGAGGTTGTGGAGAAAAAGGAACCCTCATCCACTGTTGGTGGGAATGTAAAGTAGTACAACCATTATGGAAGAAAGTATGGTGGTTCCTCAAAAAACTGAAAATAGAACTACCTTATGACCCAGCAATCCCTCTACTGGGTATATACCCCAAAAACTCAGGAATATTGACTTGTAAAGACACATGCAGCCCCATGTTCATTGCAGCATTGTTCACAGTGGCCAGGACATGGAAACAACCAAAAAGCCCATCAATAGATGACTGGATAAAGAAGATGTGGCACATATACACTATGGAATACTACTCAGCCATAAGAAATGATGACATCAGATCATTTATAGCAAAATGGTGGGATCTTGACAACATTATACGGAGTGAAATAAGTAAATCAGAAAAAACCAGGAACTGCATTTTTCCATACGTAGATGGGACATAAAACTGAGACCAAGAGACATTGACAAGAGTGTGGTGGTTAAGGGGGGAGGGGGGAGAGGGAGAGGGAAGGGGGAGGGGGAGGGGCACAAAGAGAACTAGATAGAGGGTGACAGGACAATCTGACTTTGGGTGATGGGTATGCAACATAATTGAATTTTAAGATAACCTGGACATATTAACTTTGAATATATGTATCTTGATTTACTGATGTCACCCCATTAAAAATAAATAAATAAATAAATAAAAAATTCTCAGAAAATAGAAGAAATAATAAGTCAAAATAAAAAACAATAGAAGACAAATAAAAATTGACCAATTCAGAAACAACATTCAACTAACAATAGCTTCAAAGAAACAGAAGATAGAAAGTGAGGGGAATGAAGTTATCAAATAAAAAATACAACTCCCCAGAACTAAAGACATGGACCTCTAGATGAGAATACTTCATCGTGTACTTTATTATGGGCAGGGGGAAAATACTATGAATGAAAAAGACATAATTAGGAAAATTTATAGGCATTACAAGAGAAAATAACCCACATGATATACAATAAGAAATTAGAACGATTTTAGATAACCCAGCAGCAACTGCCTGATATAAAGGAAAAAGAATCAGTGGAATGCCTTAAACATCAATCTATGCATCTAGTATGATAGAACACATTCTTAGACTTACAGGTCAAAATTTTTATCTCCTTCCTAACTTTTTTTTTTTGTATTTTTCTGAAGCTGGAAATGGGGAGAGACAGTCAGACAGACTCCCGCATGCGCCCGACCGGGATCCACCCAGCACGCCCACCAGGGGGCGACGCTCTGCCCACCAGGGCGCGATGCTCTGCCCCTCCAGGGCGTTGCTCCGTTGCGACCAGGGCCACTCTAGCGCCTGGGGCAGAGGCCAAGGAGCCATCCCCAGCACCCGGGCCATCTTTGCTGCAATGGAGCCTCACTGAGGGAGTGGAAGAGAGAGACAGAGAGGAAGGAGAGGGGGAGGGGTGGAGAAGCAGATGGGCATTTCCCCTGTGTGCCCCGGCCGGGAATCGAACCCGGGACTTCTGCACGCCAGGCTGACGCTCCACCACTGAGCCAACCGGCCAGGGCCTCCTTCCTAACTTTTTATATGAATTTACCAAGGATTCCATCCAGCAAATGAAGGTATGCTCTAGTAAAACCAAAACAGAATGAAATTTGGGATCTAGGAGATACAAGTTCTGTTATAATTTAATAACAAGAAATCCTGTTTTGACAGAGGAGGAACTCTCAGGCAGACAGCAGTGGAGCAGGCCTGGAATCTAGGTGACTGAGTCAACAGGATAGATGACTCTGGGACACTGGTGTCAAGGGGAATAGGAACTGACAGCTTAAATAAAAAATAACCTAGATTCAGAAAATGATTTCTAATTATCATTCCCAATAAATGGGACAAAAGCCCTTGGAGAACTGGCTGACTCTAGGGCTAAAAAGAGAAAATACAAGATGAGACTGGAGCATCTTTTGGTGCCAGAAAGTAGGGAAGTACTAAATAATAATAATAATAATGAGTGCAGCACATCAAAGTAGAGACAAACTCAAAAAAATATATGAATTGGAGGACATCGAAGGGAAGCAGGAGTCAAACTGAAAGAATTCCCAGTGACCAAAGCTGGAATAACTTTTTTCTTTTTTAGCTTTATTTAGAAATTAAACTTAATGGGGTGACATTGATCAACAAGAGTACATAGGTTTCAGGTAAACATCTCTATAGCATTTGAACTGTTGATTGTGTTGTGTGCCCATAACCCAAAGTCAAATCATTTTTCATCACCTTATTCTTGTCCCTCTTTATTCTCCCCACTCCATTCCCCACCCTGGTAACCACTTCATTTTTATGTCTGTCCATGTGTCTCAGTTTTATATCCCATCTATATGTGAAACCATATAGTTCTTTTGTGTGTGTGTGTGTGTGTTTGTGTGTGTGTATGACAGAGAGAAACAGAGAGAGGGATAGAGAGAGACAGACAGACAGGAAGGGAGAGAGATGAGAAGCATCAATTCTCCGTTGCAGCACCTTAGGTGTTCATTGATGGCTTTCTCATATGTGCCTTGACCAGAGGGCTACAGCAGACCAAGTAACCCCTTGCTCGAGCCAGCGCCCTTGGGCTCAAGCTGGTGAGCCTTTCTCAAACCAGATGAGCCTGCGTTCAAGCTGGCAACCTCAGAGTTTCAAAACTGGGTCCTCCCCATCCCAGTCCGATGCTCTATCCACTGTGCCACCACCTGGCCAGGGGGAATCATATAATTCTTAAGCTGAAATAACTTAAACAACAAAAGTCTGACCTGTGGTGGCAACTCCTATGAGTTGATGCTCCCTGCCCCTCCCCCATCTCTCTCTCTCTCTCTCTCTCTCCCCCCACACACACCAAAATAAATAAATAAAATATTTTTTTAATTCAAACAAAATAAGACTCAGAGACATGGACAAGAGTGTGAGGGTTAATGGGGGGGGGGGTGGAAGGAAAGGGAGGGGGTTGGGGGAGGGGAGGGGCACAAAGAAAACCAGTTAGAAGGTGATGGAAGACAATTGGACTTTGGGTGATAGGAATGCAGCATAATCAAATGTCAAAATAACCTAGAGATGTTTTTTCTGAACATATGTACCCTGATTTATCAATGTCACCCCATTAAAATTAATTAAAACACACACACAAAAAAAATTTAAACAAAATAAATAACCTAGTATAGGGTTATAATCCAAAGTATAAAATAAATATCCACAAAGTCATACTGATATAAATAAATGATTGAATAAATAAATGAGAGAAGAAACAAATCTTCTTTACAAAACAAACCCAAATAACTTACGCCAATATCACTCTCCCTTCTAAGGAGGTGAAGCTTAGTTATGCTCCTCCTTGAGTGTGAGCCAAACTTTGTGTTTTGCATCCATAAAGTAGAATATAGAGCAGAGGCAGTAACTTTAAACAGGAGTGTACTGGGAAACACTGCCTTGGCCAGGTAATCAAGGGAAGCACCACCTGTGATAATTCATCTTAATAACACATATATACTGATATGATGATGAAGGGGGCACTTCCTCTCTGTGGCCGTTCTTCCCAAAAACATATAACCCCAATTTAATCATAAAAATATTAAACAAACCCATATTGAAGAACAAGTTACAAAATGTTTGACCAATATACCTCAAAACTGTCAAGGTTGTGAAAAGCAAGGAAAGACTGAGAAACTGTGACAGACCAGATGAGACTAAGGAAACATGACAACTAAATACAACACTCCATATGAGATTGTGGAACTGAAAAAAAAAAAAAGACACCAGTGGAAACCCTAGTAAAACCCTAGTAAAGTTTGAAGTTTACTTCAAATATACCAATATTGGTTACTTAGCTCTGACGAGGTACCTGATAATATAAGAATTAGTGGAAACTAGGTGAAAGGTATATAGAAATGATCTTTATTATCTTTTAAACTTTTCTGGAAATATGATTTTTTTTAATTGATTGATTTTTAGGGAGAGAAAGAAAGTGGGTGGAGAAGGGGAATAGCAGGAAATATCAACTCCCATATGTGCCTTGACTAGACAAGCCCAGGGGTTCAAACCAGCGACTTCAGCATTCCAGGTTGATGTTTTATTCACTCCACCACCACAGGTCAGGCAAAAAATTTGTTTTTTAAAAAGCATTTAGCCTGACCAGGCGGTGGCACAGTGAATAGAGCGTTAGACTGGGATGCGGAGGACCCAGGTTCGAAACCCCAAAGTTACCAGCTTGAGTGCAGGCTCATCTGGTTTGAGCAAGGTTCACCAGCTTGAACCCAAGGTTACTGGCTTGAGTCACTCAGTCTGCTGTAACTCCACAATCAAGGCACATAGGAGAAAGCAATCAATGAACAACTAAGGAGCCACAACAAAGAATTGATGTTTCTCATCTCTCCGTTCCTGTCTCTCTGTCCCTATCTGTCCCTCTCTCTGATTTTCTCTCTGTCTCTGTAAAAAAATAAATAAATAAATAAATGCTATTTATTAGCTACAGAAAATCAAAGCTTTGTATAAAAAGAAAATACAGTTTAGTATACTACCTGGCCTTGCATTAAATACTACTTAGATTATCATGATAAAATGATTTTAAATACTGATTTAACCAAAAATTTTGACATTGCTATGATGGAAAAATGAAAGGGAAGAAAGCAGAGATGTGTGAAAGAGAAATCCCATTTACCACAGGGAATCAATAGGTGATGTACTATATTAACAACTAATAGTGGTATATTATTTTCAAATATGGGGGTAAATACCAGTAAAAACAGCTAAAAGAACTGAAAGTGATTAGAATCAAGATTGAAGAATTGGAAAACTGACTGCTATTTTCTGTATTTAATGTTTTATTTGATCTCAAAAAAACCAAAACACTCTTCAACAAACTACCTAGGTTTTCTCCCCCTTCATGGATCAGAGAGAGGAGTTCAACAAAGAAAATCACTGGCCCTGGCTGGTTGGCTCAGTGGTAGAGTGTCAGCCTGGTGTGTGGAAGTACCGGGTTTGATTTCTAGTCATGGCACACAGGAGAAGCATCATCTGCTTCTCCACCCTTCCTCTTCTCCTTTCTTTCTATCTCTCTCTTCCCCTCTCACAGCCAAGGCTCCATTGGAGCAAAAGTTGGTCTGGGCACTGAGGATGGGTCCATGGCCTCTACCTCAGGCACTAGAATGGCTCCAGTTGCAACAGAGCAACATCCTAGATGGGCCAAGCATCGCCCCCCTGGTGGGCTTGCCAGGTGGATCCTGGGTGGGTGCATGTGAGAATCTGTCTCTCTTCCTTCCAATTTCTCACTTCAGAAAAATACAAAAACAGGGGATGCATTCGGGGCAACACTAGAATCTATGTAAACACAATAAATTAAAATCCATAAAAAAATACAAAAAAAGAGAAAATTATTTTCAAGTTTACCCAAGCAGTATCTAGGGTAGAGGCACCCCCACCTGTGAAAAACATTAGCCTTCCATGTTCCATATTATCCCTATTTGTGTGTGTGTGTGTGTGACAGAGAAAGAGAGACAGGGAGAGGAACAGATAGAGTCACACAGACAAGAAGGGAGAGGGACAAGGAGCAGCATCTTAGTTGCTCATTGATTGCTTTCTCATATGTGCCTTGATGGAGGGAAGGAGGGCTACAGCAGAGCGAGTGACCCTTGCTCAAGCCAGCGACCTTGGGCTTAAGCCAGCAGCCTTTGGGCTCAAGCCAGGGACCACGGGATTATGTCTATGATTCCACACTTAAGCCAGTTACCTTGCACTCAAGCTGGTGAGTTCAAACTCAACCCAGAGACCTCGGGGTTTTGAACCTCGGTTCTCCACATCCCAGTCTGTTGCTCCATCCACTATACCACCACCTAGTCAGGCCATATTAACCCTATTTTATGGCTAGTATTATCCTCACATAGTAGGCCCACAAGAAACACTTTTTTGAACCAATGAAGTGAACATAAGTTGTGCAGTAAGTATATGAGGAACTCCCACTATGTGCTGGGCTCTAAACATACATCATCTCATTTAAATTCACCAAGAACTACAAGGTAAACAATATATTATTGCTACTTTACAAATTATGAAACTATTGTTTAGAGGTTAAATATTTTGCTTCTTGTCACACAGTCAGTAAATGGCAAACATGCTCTAAATACAGCTCTGTGTGGCACTGAAGCCAAATGACCTTATTAACTTCAAAACCCTACCTCTGGTTAACCCCAAGGAAAGAACAGGTAAAGGGTCAGAACAGCAAGTGGCTAGTCTAGAGCGAGTTCTTGGAGAACTCAAACACAAAATAACCAGAAGGAAACAGCAGAGTACTTATATTCCAGCCAAACAAAATACATGAAAGCCCAGAGGCGAAAGAATAAGACACAAGAAACCATATAAGCTGGAAAACAAGAGTAAAGGAGAGACCATTAATGATTTAAAACCTTCCTAATATCAAGCTATGTGTCTTCACTCACGTTTTAACCACCACTTTTATTAGCATAAAGATTAAGAGTGAGTGCCTGACCAGGCGGTGGCGTAGTGGATAGAGCGTCAGACTGGGATGCAGAGGACCCAGGTTCGAGACCCCGAGGTCCCCAGCTTGAGTGCGGGCTCATCTGGTTTGAGCAAAAGCTCACCAGCTTGGACCCATGGTTGCTGGTTCGAGCAAGGGGTTCCTCGGTCTGCTGAAGGCCCGCTGTCAAGGCACATATGAGAAAGCAATCAATGAACAACTAAGGTGGAGATGACGTCAGAGTAATGGCGGGGTAGGAAGCGATACCGATAAATCTCCCCCAAAACTCAACAAGATCTTCAACCAGAAACAGAAAAACCTATCCTTGGAGCCTCCAGATGCTTCGCAATACACCCGAAGGTATGGTCGAGTGAAAAATTGGCAAAATATATAACCAAACCCCAAAGGAAAAAGGGAGTAAGAAATGCTCCACCTTCCTCACTAACCTAAACAGGGCGGCTTTCTCTGGTAACTGTGAATATAGAAACTGAGGCGGGCAAAGGGGGTGAATAGATCCAGGCCGCGGCAAAAATGGCTGAACCAGGCTGTGGCACGGAGATCCAAGCCAAGGAAAAACTGATCCTATGGCAACCTGGGCAATACAAGCTAACACTCGTGCCAAACCCAAACAAAGAAAGACAAGCGGGGCAGCCATTTTACCCGATCTCCTGGTCGGCACACGCGCAGTTAGTGGGCGAAAGATTTCTTCCTAAGCCCCGGGAGTGGGTGCCCGTGTTACCCCACAGAGAGGCAGGGTGAGAGGCCTTTCTGTGGGCCGAAAGCAGAATCTCAGGGCAGCCCCAGCACCCTGGGAAAGCCGCGCACTGGAGGGAGAGAGAACTAATTCCAACGGTGAAAATTTTCCATGCTGGTGGGGGTTGCACTCAGAGGGAAACGCGGCCGGCCTCATATCCTGGTCTGCGTGCGCAGATAGTGAGCGAGAGATTCCTCCGAGTGCCTCGGCAGTGCACGCCCGTGTTATCGCACAGAGGGGCAGAGTCAGGGGCCTTTGTGTGGGCCAAAGCAGAATCTCGGGCCGCCCCAGCACCTTGCAAAAGCTGCGCACGGGGACGGAGCGAGAGCCAATTCCAACGCTGGAACTTTTCCATGCGGTTGGGAGTTTCACTCAGAGCGTGAGACTGCTGGCCGGATATCCTGGTCTGTGCGCGCAGATAGTGAGCGAGAGTTTCCTCCAAGCGCCCCGGAAGTGGGTGCCCGCCTGTGTTACCGGACAGAGTGGCAGAGCCAGAGGTCTTTGAGTGGGTGGAAACACCGCCTGATTATGCTAGCAGCTCTGACTGACTGAGCCTTACCCAGAGCCCTGTGCTGAGTGGAAATAGAGTGGGGAGTTGCCAGCTCTTTGAGCCTCTTACTATCCAGGCAGAGGCAGCAGCAACCCCATAGCTGGATTATCAGGCTACTAATTGAGGAAGGAAAGACTAGGAGAAAGGCTCCAGAAACACGAACTCTCTCACTGTCGGAGCCTATAAATGCTAATGAGCCTTGACTGCCAACGAGACTGAAGCACAATACATGACATTGCCATAGAGACTTATCAACTGCAAACCTCTACCTGAGCATGCCAAAGGGGCAGAACCCGGGGTACAGAGTCACTGACCAGGAAGAGGGAGAGAAAAAAAAAAGCAAGAAGATAACCTCTCAAAATCAAGAATAATCTGCAGACTTTATAACCTATCCCATTTTATTATATTTGTTTGTTTGTTTCTCTTATCTTCATTCTTGATATTTTTTTTCCTCCTCCAATTTGGCCGATTAACTCTCTGCCGGTCTTACTCTCTCCTCTCCTTGAACTACACTAACCGTAAGTGTTACATCTCCTATTATCTTTTCTCTCCTCTTCCTTTCTCTCTATGAGGGTTGCACTCCAAAACCCTTAACTCTCTCTCTCTCTCTTTCTCTCTCTCTCTCTTCTTTTTTCTTTTTTTTTCTTATACTGGTTTCCTCTTTTTTTCTCTCTCTCTCTTTCTTTTCTCCCTCTATATTAGTTTCTTCCTTTCTCCTTTACATCTCCTCGCATTCAAACCTCAATAACAAACAAATTATCTTTTCTGGGACTCAAACTTATGTTTGTGGCATTTTGGGGGGTTTTTACTTCACCTTTTTAACTCACTAGCAGTGCTCCATTTTATCTAGTTCTTGTTCCACTAAATACAATAGTAACTTTTTAATTTGTCCCCCCATTTTTCTGTTTTCCTTTTATTCCTCTCATCATAACTCTTAAACAACCAACACCTAAAAGCAAATCATTTTATTCTTCACCCAAATTTTTTCCTTATTTTCTTTTTGTGGGTCCATACCCCCTTCTTTTTTCTTTTTCTTTTTTCTTTTTTTTTCTTTTTTTTTGCCCCTTTATTACTTTTCCCCAATTCAGGCCCTCCATCACAGGCATTGTTTGTTATAATTCCCAGTTCACCACAAGATTTTCTCAAGAAAAAGGGGAGAGGAGAGGAGAGGAAAAAAGGAGGGGGAAAATAATTTCCTTTTTTTAATTTTTAATTTTATTTTATTTTTCTTTATTTCATTATTAATTTTTTTAAAAAAACAACTCTTCAATTTTTTATTTTTTTAACTTTTTATTCTTTATTAAATCTCATTAATACTATCAACAAAACCACTCTCAGATGCCATTAAGGAGGAGAAAATCGAATATCATGGATACAAAAGAAAGAGAGGTAACACAGATAGATGAGGAAAAATCTATGGAGAAAAAATTTAAGATATTGGAAACCTTGGAGTTAAATGACAGAGAATTTAAAATAGAAATCCTAAAAATACTCAGAGATATACAAGAAAACACAGAAAGGCAATTTAGGGAGCTCAGAAAACAACTCGATGAACACAAAGAGTATATCTCCAAGGAAACTGAAACTATAAAAACAAATCAAACAGAGATGAAAAACTCAATTCACGAGCTGAAAAACGAGGTAACAAGCTTAGCTAATAGAACAGGCCAGATAGAAGAGAGGATTAGTGAAATAGAAGACAAGCAACTTGAGGCACAACAGAGAGAAGAAGAAAGAGACTCAAAAATTTAAAAAAAAAGAGATAGCCCTACAGGAATTATCTGACTCCATCAAAAAGAATAACATAAGAATAATAGGTATATTAGAGGGAGAAGAGAGAGAAAATGGAATGGAGAACATACTCAAACAAATAATAGATGAGAATTTCCCAAGCCTGTGGAAAGAACAAAAACGTCAAACTCTAGAAGCAAACAGAACCCCAAGTTTTCTTAACCCCAACAAACCTACTCCAAGGCATATCATAATGAAATTGACACAAACCAACAGCAAAGAAAAAATTCTCAAGGCAGCCAGGGAAAAGAAGAATACAACAGATAAAGGAAGGCCCATTAGATTATCATCAGATTTCTCAGCAGAAACTCTACAAGCTAGAAGAGAGTGGACCCCAATATTTAAAGTCCTGAAAGAGAGGAACTTTCAGCCACGAATACTATACCCATCAGAGCTATCCTTCAAATATGAAGGAGAAATAAAAACATTCACAGATACAGAAAAGATGAGGGAATTTATCATCAGAAAACCCCCACTCCAGGAATTACTAAAGGGGGTTCTCCAATCAGATACAAAGAACAAAAAAAAAAAACAGAGCCACAAGTAAAAGCTCCAAGAAGAACACAATAAAACCAAATTTAAACTGTGACAACAACAAAAAGAAAGGGGGGGAGAAGATGGAGATTAACAGTAGCAAAGGACGATGGAGTGCAAAAGTACTCACAAAATAGTTCGCTACAATGAACAGGGTAGAGACCCTTTTCATTACTCAAAGGTAACCACCATTGAAAAAACCACCACAGAAGCACATGAGATAAAAAAGATAACAACAGAGGAAAGATGTATGGAATACAACCTAATAAAAACAAAAGATAGAAAAATGAAAGAGAAGGATCAAACAAGACACAAAACTAACAGAAAGCAAGATATAAAATGGCAATAGGGAACTCACAAGTGTCAATAATTACACTAAATGTGAATGGATTAAACTCACCAATAAAAAGGCACAGAGTAGCAGAATGGATTAAAAAAGAAAATCCAACTGTATGCTGCCTACAGGAAACTCATCTAAGTAACAAGGATAAAAACAAATTCAAAGTGAAAGGCTGGAAAACAATACTCCAAGCAAATAACATCCAAAAAAAAAGGAGGTGTAGCAATACTCATATCGGATAATGCTGACTACAAGACAGCAAAAGTACTCAGAGACAAAAATGGCCATTTCATAATGGCTAAGGGGACACTGAATCAAGAAGACATAACAATTCTTAATATATATGCACCAAACCAAGGAGCACCAAAATATATAAGACAGCTACTTATTGATCTTAAAACAAAAACTGACAAAAATACAATCATACTTGGAGACCTCAATACACCGCTGACGGCTCTAGATCAGTCATCCAAACAGAGAATCAACAAAGACATAGTGGCCTTAAACAAAACATTAGAGCGCCTGGATATGATAGACATCTACAGGACATTTCATCCCAAAGTGACTGAGTATACATTTTTCTCCAGTGTACATGGATCATTCTCAAGAATTGACCATATGTTGGGCCACAAAAACAATATCAGCAAATTCAGAAAAATTGAAGTTGTACCAAGCATATTTTCTGATCATAAAGCCTTGAAACTAGAATTCAACTGCAAAAAGGAGGAAAAAAATCCCACAAAAATGTGGAAACTAAACAACATACTTTTAAAAAATGAATGGGTCAAAGAAGAAATAAGTGCAGAGATCAAAAGATATATATACAGACTAATGAAAATGACAATACGACATATCAGAATCTATGGGATGCAGCAAAAGCAGTGATAAGAGGGAAGTTCATATCACTTCAGGCCTATATGAACAAACAAGAGAGAGCCCAAGTGAACCACTTAACTTCCCACCTTAAGGAACTAGAAAAAGAAGAACAAAGACAACCCAAAACCAGCCGAAGAAAGGAGATAATAAAAATCAGAGCAGAAATAAATGAATTAGAGAACAGAAAAACTATAGAAAAAATTAATAGAACAAGGAGCTGGTTCTTTGAAAAGATCAACAAAATTGACAAACCCTTGGCAAGACTTACCAAGGAAAAGAAAGAAAGAACTCATATAAACAAAATCCAAAATGAAAGAGGAGAAATCACCACGGACACCGTAGATATACAAAGAATTATTGTAGAATACTATGAAAAACTTTATGCCACTAAATTCAACAACCTAGAAGAAATGGATAAATTCCTAGAACAATACAACCTTCCTAGACTGAGTCAAGAAGAAGCAGAAAGCCTAAACAAACCTATCAGTAGAGAAGAAATAGAAAAAAACCATTAAAAACCTCCCCAAAAATAAAAGTCCAGGCCCTGACGGCTATACCAGCAAATTTTATCAAACATTCAAAGAAGACTTGGTTTCTATTCTACTCAAAGTCTTCCAAAAATTGAAGAAGAAGCAATACTTCCAAACATATTTTATGAGGCCAACATAACCCTCATGCCAAAACCAGGCAAGGATGGCACAAAAAAAGAAAACTACAGACCAATATCTCTAATGAATACAAATGCTAAAATACTAAACAAAATACTGGCAAATCGAATACAACAACATATTAAAAAGATAATACATCATGATCAAATGGGATTCATCCCAGAATCTCAAGGATGGTTCAACATACGTAAAATGGTTAACGTAATACACCATATCAACAAAACAAAGAACAAAAACCACATGATCTTATCAATAGACGCAGAAAAGGCTTTTGATAAAATACAACACAATTTTATGCTTAAGACTCTCAACAAAATGGGTATAGAAGAAAAATATCTCAACATGATAAAGGTCATATATGATAAACCATCAGCTAACATCATATTAAATGGCACTAAACTGAAGGATTTCCCCCTTAAATCAGGAACAAGACAGGGTTGTCCACTCTCTCCACTCTTATTTAATGTGGTACTAGAGGTTCTAGCCAGAGCAATCAGACAAGACAAAGAAATAAAAGGCATTCATATCGGAAAAGAAGAAGTAAAGGTATCACTTTTTGCAGATGATATAATCCTATACATCGAAAACCCCAAAGAATCCACAAAAAGACTACTAGAAACAATAAGCCAATACAGTAAGGTCGCAGGATACAAAATTAACATACAGAAGTCAATAGCCTTTCTATATGCCAACAATGAAACAATTGAGAAGGAACTCAAAAGAATAATCCCCTTCATGATTGCAACAAAAAAAATAAAATACTTAGGAATAAACATAACAAAGAATGTAAAGGACTTATATAATGAAAACTATAAACCATTGTTAAGGGAAATCGTAAAAGATATAATGAGATGGAAGAATATACCTTGTTCTTGGCTAAGAAGAATAAATATAATCAAGATGGCTATATTACCCAAAGCAATATACAAATTTAATGCAATTCCCATCAAACTTCCAATGAATTTTTTAAAGAAATAGAGCAAAACATCATCAGATTTGTATGGAACTATAATAGCCAAAGCAATCCTAAAGAAAAAGAATGAAGCTTGGGGCAATACAATACTTGACTTCAAACTCTATTATGGGGCCATGACAATCAAAACAGCATGGTATTGGCAGAAAAATAGACACTCAGACCAATGGAACAGAATAGAAAGTCCAGAAATAAAACCACATATATATAGTCAAATAATTTTTGATAAAGGGGCCAACAACACACAATGGAGAACAGAAAGCCTCTTCAATAAATGGTGCTGGGAAAACTGGAAAGCCACATGCAAAAGAATGAAACTGGACTACAGTTTGTCCACCTGTACAAAAATTAAATCAAAATGAATCAAAGATCTAAACATAAGACCTGAAACAATTAAGTACATAGAAGAAGACATAGGTACTCAACTCATGGACCTGGGTTTTAAAGAGCATTTTATGAATTTGACTCCAATGGCAAGAGAAGTGAAGGCAAAAATTAATGAATGGGACTACATCATACTAAGAAGTTTTTGCTCAGCAAGAGAAACTGATAACAAAATAAACAGAAAGCCAACTAAATGGGAAATGATATTTTCAAACAACAGCTCAGATAAGGGCCTAATATCCAAAATATACAAAGAACTCATAAAACTCAACAACAAACAAACAAACAATCCAATAAAAAATGGGAAGAGGATATGAACAGACACTTCTCCCAGGAAGAAATACAAATGGCCAACAGATATATGAAAAGATGCTCATCTTCTTTAGCTATTAGAGAAATGCAAATCAAAACTACAATGAGATAACACCTCACACCTGTTCGATTAGCTATTATTAGCAAGACAGGTAATAGCAAATGTTGGAGAGGCTGTGGAGAAAAAGGAACCCTCATACACTGTTGGTGGGAATGTAAAGTAGTACAACCATTATGGAAGAAAGTATGGTGGTTCCTCAAAAAACTGAAAATAGAACTACCTTATGACCCAGCAATCCCTCTACTGTGTATATACCCCCAAAACTCAGAAACATTGATACGTAAAGACACATGCAGCCCCATGTTCATTGCAGCATTGTTCACAGTGGCCAGGACATGGAAACAACCAAGAAGCCCGTCAATAGATGACTGGATAAAGAAGATGTGGCACATATACACTATGGAATACTACTCAGCCATAAGAAATGATGACATCGGAACATTTACAGCAAAATGGTGGGATCTTGATAACATGATAGGGAGCAAAATAAGTAAATCAGAAAAAACCAGGAACTGCATTATTCCATACGTAGGTGGGACATAAAAGTGAAACTAAGAGACATTGATAAGAGTGTGGTGGTTACGGGGGGGAGGGGGAAATGGGAGAGGGAAAGGGGGAGGGGGAGGGGCACAAAGAAAACAAGATAGAAGGTGACAGTGGACAATCTGACTTTGGGTGATGGGTATGCAACATAATTGAATGACAAGATAACCTGGACTTGTTATCTTTGAATATATGTATCCTGATTTATTGATGTCACCCCATTAAAAAAATAAAATTATTAAAAACATAAATAAATAAATAAATAAATAAATAAAAACAACTAAGGTGTCACATTGCACAACGAAAAACTAACGATTGATGCTTCTCATCTCTCCGTTCCTGTCTGTCTGTCCTTGTCTATCCCTCTGTCCCTATCTATCCCTCTCTCTGACTCTCTGTTTCTGTAAAAAAAAAAAAAAAGATTAAGAATGAGACTGCAGTCAGATTACCTAATTCAAGTCTGAACTCCACAACCTTACGAGAAATACTGAACCTTTACATGCCTTCATTTCTTCACTTGTTAAATGAGTAAAGTAATGGTATGTTCCTCACAGCATTTTAGTGAGGATTGAATGCGGTAAATACATTAAAATGCATAAAACTGTATCTAGAACACATAGTGCTCAATAAAAGCTTGCTATGGTTGCATCTTACTTGACTAGTCATAAAATAAAGTTGGCACACTCCTCCAACTTGGCTCAGTGCCTCTGTGTTGTCAAGCTACTGGTTGCAAACAGGAGATGGTGACATATTTTAATGGAGTCAGGCTTAGCAACAAGGAAGGCAGGCTTTTATTATCTAGCTGTCCCATAGTAAACACTGTTTGGTCCCACAGAGCTGATCTCTCTTTAGCAATGTGATCAAGAAAAATAGATCATTATTGTACTGCTTCACATCTAAATACCAACTCTTACATAACTGTGATTCAGTTTTTGTTTTTTATTAAATTTATTGGGTGACATTGGTTAATATCATTATGTACGTTTCAAATGTATGGTTCTGTAATACAACCTCTATATACTGCATTATGTGCTCACCATTCAAAGTCAAGTCTCCTTCCATCACCATATATTTGACCTCCTTTTCCCTCCATCCCATTCCCTTCTGGTAACCACCATACTGTTGTTTGTTTTGTTTATTTACTTGTTGCTTTCTGTTTAGTATCCCACATGAGGAGAGAAATCATTATGGTTCTTGTTTAACACATAATAGTCTCCAAACAATACTTGGGGTTTAATTTTGACTCAAATTCATTGGCATAGGCAGTTGGGATACCTACACTTAAATGAAAGAGTCCTTAACTATTCAGTGCATTTGACCAAATGAAATATTAAATTCTATGACATTTTTTAATTTAGAACTTTAAGGCCCATTTTGTTAATAGTTAGTTAAATTTATGAATGAGGTGCCATGAGGGACCCAAAATTATAGGGTACAGTCTGCTCCATTAAGATACACATATTTTTTGGAGAGGCAAGAATTAAAACTTTTAGAGATTTAAACTTCTTATTCTCCTCTGTGTAGCTGGACATAGAAAAGTATCTTTATGTAGTTGTTCTGGTTCAAAGAAGTCACCAAAATTGTTCTTTTTTTTTTTTCCCCTGAAGTTAGAAATGGGAGGCAGTCAGACAGACTCCTGCATGCCCTGGACCGGGATCCACCCAGCACGCCCACCAGGAGGCGATGCTCCACCCATCTGGGGCATCGCTCTGTTGCAACCAGAGCCATTCTGGCACCTGAGGCAGAGGTCATGAAACCATCCTCAGTGCCTGGGCCAAGTTTGCTCCAATGGAGCCCTGGCTTTGGGAGGAAAAGAGAGAGACAGAGGGAAAGGAGAGGGGGAGGGGTGGAGAAGCAGATGGCGCTTCTCCTGTGTACCCTGGTTGGGAATCGAACCCGGGACTTCCACACACCGTGCCAACACTCTCCCACTGAGCCAACCGACCAGGGCCTAAAATTGCTCCTCTTAATTACAAAAATGTATTGCCAATAGGTACCTGTTCTCATTTTTTTTCTATAGTATTTCTTGTGTAGCAAATGCTGCCTCACTTAGAAGATAGAGCTCTGAGGAAGGATGGCTTTAGGAGTCATCCTCTGCTTCTCATTTTCGTTATTCTTTTGTGTCCAAACTCTGACCAAATCCTCTCACTGTCCTTTCTTCACCATTTCTCAGTTTGTTCACTCCACCATGTGCCCACTGCTGCTGCTTAGTCGGGCACTCCTCATCTCTCACTGAAAGATTAGAATACAATCCCAACGAGTCTCTCTTTCTCCATCATCAGGCTCCCCTTGATTCCCTTGACTGTATCTGTATCCAGCCACCTCAGAATGGAATATGTGTGTGTATGTGTGTGTGTGTGTGTGTACATATACATATATATTTTTTTTTAATTAAGTGAGAAGAGGGGAGGCAGAGAAAGACTCCCACATGTGCCCTGACCGGAATCCACCTGGCAAGCTCCTTAACAGGGATGCTTTGCCCATCTGGAGCTGCTGCTCTGTTGCTTCGCAACCAAGCTATTTTAGCTCCTGAGGTAAGGCCATGGAGCCATCCTCTGACTGGGGGGCCAACTTTCTCAAACCAATCTACGGCTGCAGGAGAGGAAGAGAAAGAGAGAGAGAGAGAAAGGGGAGGGGTGGAGAAGCAGATGGTTGCTTCTCCTGTGTGCCCTGGCCGGGAATTGAACCCAGGACATCTACATGCCGGGCCAACACTCTACCAGTGAGCCAACTGGAAAGGGCCTGGACTATATTTTAAAATTTAAATCTTGTTACATCATTTCCTTGTTTATAGCTTTTCAATACCTCTCTCAGTGGCCTCAAGAGAAAGGTCTTGCAAACTGAATGGTACATACTAGCCCTGCTCTTCTCTCCTGCACATTCCTTATTCTTATGCCAAACTTTATTTGGGAAGGAAAGGGTCTTAATAAAAGATTTTTGGCTGGAAATGACATTATACAAATTTTATGCTCTAAAGAGAGTTATCTGGAGCTCTGTATACACTGAATTGGACAGAGGAGAGTCAGAAGGCAAGGAGGTAAGTATTGGTGCTATTGTTAGAGCCTGAGCAATAGGTAATTTACATCTCTAGGTGACACAGCAATTAGATGAGTTTCTTGCTCATGGTAAGTACCAATAAAATGTTTTGACCAAAGAAAAGAGTAAAAATATTTTCATTGTAGCATTATTCATGGTAGCCAAGACATGGAAACAACCTAAGTGTCCTTCAGGGGATTACTGGATAAAGAGATGTGGTAAAACAGGTGGCAGATCAGAAAAAAGCTAGTGTTTTGCTCACAGTATAATTAGGCAAGAGCAGGATACTCATTGTTTTAGGTGTTAGCAGATAAATACAGCTGAAAACTAGCATCTTTTGCTGGAAAACAATATTTGCAGCACATAAAGCAGATTATGTTAGTATATAGAGTATTTGAAGGACAGAAAAAGATATCAGCTCAGTAAAAAATAGGTAGAAGAACATGAAGCAGAATTTCCTAGAATAGAAAATGCAAATGTCCCTTAAACACATGAAAAAGTATGCAGTCTCATTAATCAGCACAAAAGGATACAAATTAAAACACCACAGTTATTTCTAATTCTACACTCACTAAATTAACAAAAATTGAAATAATTAAGAGCACCAGAGACAGCTAGGCTGTAAAGCAATTCTCATTCATTAGTAGAGGAAATGTTAGTTGGTGCAACCTCTTTGAAAAAGTTTGGTATTGCCTATGTGATTATACTTTGTGATTATAAATTCTGTTTCCACATATGTACACACCCTAGGGAGAAAATCTTGGACATTTGTTCACCAAGACATATAAAAATATCCCAAGCAACTTTGTTTATAATAACAAAAAGGAAAAAAACAAAATCTATAAATAATAAAATGGATAAATAAATTGTGGTACATTTATAAAGTGGAGCACTATATAATAATAGAAATAAATTGCCCACAGCATTAACAGGGATGAGTCTCAAAAGCAAAAATTTTAGAGGAAGAAGCAAGTACAGAGAACACACATAGTATAATACAGTTCATAATAAATTTGAAAACAAGCAAAACTAAAGAATCTTGTCTCATAGGGATCCATATACAGGCAATAAAATTATGTAAAAAGCAAGAAAATATTAAAACTATTGAAGATAGTGTCTGCCTCTGGAGAATGATGTGGGAGGGTCATAGATGGAACTTTCCAGCCACTGATAATGTTCTAGTTATTAAATTGAGAGATGAATGCAAATTCTGCTTTATCATTATTCTTTCAATGGTACACATATATTTCACAGACTTTTTGTATTATAATTTATTCACAATGAAAACTTTTAAGGAATAATAACCTTAAACTAAAGAAGTAACAACTGCACATTTTCACTGAGAATTTCTGCTGACTGTTAGTCAGCATGTGGTCCAGTGTCAGTAGGTTTCAGGAAGCAGGATCCCCTGCAGGGGCCAGCAGGAAAGGGAGAAAGCATTCGTGGAATTGTCCACAGTGGTTGGGATCCAGCGCAGAGGGCAGCTTCCCAGAGCTGCAGTCTCTCCACAACTGTTCACTGTAATCCCAAACCTGAGACAACAAGCAAAGAACCAAAGTTTAGCGACCAACCAACCATCAGAACCCATGATGGGATCTTGGGAGAAAATGAGCAATACCAACTATCCTAGAAAATCCAAGTATTGCAATAGAATGGCCAAAATTTGACTGTCCTTACCTTTTCCAGTCTTTTCTTCTCACCTTACTTGTAAACTACTCAAAGGAAGTCTGTCTTCTACTTTCTCTGTTCTTTGTAACGTTTCTTTCACCCCTGATAGCTTTTGAGTACAAATACATTGCCCAATAATGAGATAGATTCCTTCATAAATACATAATGCCATTTCTAATGTGCATGGTCCACTCTGAATAACTCTTTGGGACATATTTTCTTCAGAGCCAGCAGCCTTGATCAACCCCCAAATGCTGCTATTCTTCCAGGCATTTTGTAAACATATTTTTATGTCACACACACATCCAAACATGCAAAACCAACCCCTTGACTCTAGAATCATACCTCCAGTTTTACTAAATCAGGACTGTTCACTTCAATCAACATCAGGTTCACTGGCTTTACACAGAATGACAATGCTTCCCAGAGAAGAGTGTTTTGTTCCATTAACATAATTGAAGATGTGCTTCAGTGTACAAAATCAATTCCAAGTCAGGGGCATTCTTAAAGCCCATGAATAGTTATGGGGTAATAAAAAGAGCCCCAGATTTGGCATCAGTTCTGGGTTTGAAATCCAGTCTGCCATTTCCCAGCTGTGCTGCTACCTTGAACAAGACTCAGTTTCTCTAGGTCTTATTTTCCTGAACTATTGATCTTTAAGAGGTGGCTGATCTCTAACATTGTTGCTGGAAGGATCAAATAAGTATTACATAAAGTTGCTTTGTAAACTGTCATACACTGTGTAAATGTAAGAGTCTTAATTCTAAACCTAGAAAGCTTAAGTTGAGTTGCTTTTATAAGGGATCAGGCTTCGGGATTAGAAATCTTTGTATCTCCTTTCCAGATCTACTTGCTTATCCAGGCAGTAATATTTCTCTAAACTTTGCTTTCCTTAGCTGGAATATTGGATTAGTAATAGTACCGTATTTTTTGCTCCATAAGACACATGGCACTTTCCCCTTCACTTTTGGGGGAAAAAAGTGTGTCTTATGGAGCAAAAAATGCAGTATTTTATTAAATATTTTAACACACCATTTGGTTCAGAATATTTTTTTTTCTTATTTTCCTCCTTAAAACCCTAGATATGTCTTATGGTCAGGTGCGTCTTATGGAGTGAAAAATATGGTATATATTTCTTGGTGTCACAGTAAAGGGTTAAGTAAGATTATGTATGTAAATACTTGGTACTATCTTTGGAAATGGTAAGTACAAATAAATGTTTATGGTTATGTGCAATGAAATCCTTTCTTGGGCTCATGCAAATTAGGTATTCTCTATTTCTAAGATCATGGACATTTACTCATGAAATTACTAAAAATTGTGTTATTCTTAGAATTGAAAAATGAATGACCATGAACATACATATAGAAACATATCCAAAAATCACTTACTTAACATATTGCTGTTATATTTGAGCCTCTATATCTGGGGCCAGGCACTGGCTAGACATTTTACAAACATAGCTAAATTAATCTTCACAGAAAGCCTACCAGGGGATTATTATTGCCAACTTCTAGAAAAGAAAGCTCCTCAGGGAAGTTCTGGAATTTGTCTGAGGTCACACAGCAAGCCAACATTTCAACTTAACAAGTATTTTGTCTGTTAGTCCCATAATAGTCTTTTCTTTCATCTTCTTTTATTTTCCATCTCTTCTATTTTTCCTATTGTTCAAAGTTTTAACTCAAATGCAAATAGTTTATAGTGATTAATGCAAGCAAAATCAGCTTGTATTGAATCTTTTGTGCTGCTGAATATATGAGTTATGAACAAAATAATGAGTAAATAGATATAAATATAGGTTGTGTTACTCCAGCAGTTCATCCTTGCAGTGTGGATACTTTTCTTGCTGTATACTTTGAAAGGAGCGTTGTGTGGGATGGGGGTGAGGAGTTGCCTTTTCTGTGCTGCAACGATGCCTCCATATTTGCACCAATCTAGTCCTAGCTGAGTCACCACTGATTCCACATATTGGAGAACAGAAGTTGGGAAATTTACAACCATCATTCAAGCATCAGTCAAAGATTGATTGAACACTGCTTTTGAGCAAGGGGTTGTATGATGTATTAAATATAAAAATAAGGTGGGCCATTTGTGTTGTGATTTTTTGGAAGGATGGCAGAGCAGGACCTGAACTCTCCTGTTATGCATTAATTATATGGAATCTAGAATTTGCACTGATTTTCTTTTCACAAGAAAGATATATAATGAAATGTAAGTATTAATCTTTCTTGTGATGCTAACTTGGTAAACTCTACTACTGACATTTATAGAAACCTTTATTCTGATGTATATATCTTCATACTTTGAGAGGGGAAAAAACACACAGTTAAAATAGCTTTAAGCAAAAATGGAACCAACTGTGAAGATGTTTTGATGAACAAAACACTACAAGATAAATGCAGTCAACCAGAGATGGTCAGATACTGTTTGACCATCTAGCTGACAAGCAGGGTTTTTAAGCAGAAACATTTCAATGGTATCACAAGGACAAAAAAATTCCATTATCAATGTGACAATTACTCAAGAGCAGCATGATAGCATTGCATTTTTAGAAAGATTGTTTCACTAACAGATAGAAATTCTTTGAATTTGCTCTGAGAAAAACAGGCCTCTGAAATCCTAATGCAGCCATGGAAGGCCTTACATGATAAAAAGAAACCAAAGATAAAAATTCTGTCATTCTTCACTCTCATGTCATCAGCAGTGGACATAGCTCCTTCACTGGTCTCTTTGTTCTCTTCAATCAGCCTGAAGGCAGTTAATAACATTATTAATCTTTTACCAGCCACAGTACCTTAAAACAATTCAGACCATGTGTGCACATATTCTCCACCATGTGACTACAGCAGTCATAACAAAGATGTTGGAAAATGCAAACAGGTGCTAAAAGACCTAGTCAGAGTTATTCAGAAGACTCTTTCACATAGAATGCCCCTATTTCAGTTTGTTGAATAGCTTGATGAACCAGGGATATGTGAGTGGCCACTTGTGGACAACTTCTGCTTGGTGACTGATCTTGGATTCCCTTAAAAATACAACTCCCCTCCTGTTTGAGACCTTTGGTTACATTCAGCACAGTATCAGCATTAAAATGTTGGCAGAGAAACTGAATACAACCCCAAAAGAAGCTAAAAGATTATTTTGAATTTATTAGAAATGCAAGATTGATTCTTTTTTATAATATACATATATTTAATTTATTTATTAAATGTAATGCAGTGACATTGATATATCAGAGTACATATGTTGAGAGAAAACATCTCTTGATTATTTTGACATTTGATTGTGCTGTATACCCCTCCCCCAAAGCTAAATTGTCTTCTGTCACCTTCTATCTGGTTTTTTTTTTTAATAAATTTTTATTAATGGTAATGGGATGACATTAATAAATCAGGGTACATATATTCAAAGAAAACATGTCTAGGTTATTTTGTCATTAAATTATGTTGCATACCCCTCGCCCAAAGTCAGATTGTCCTCCGCCACCCTCTATCTAGTTCTCTGTGCCCCTCCCCCTCCCCATAACTCTTTCCCTCCCTCCCTCCCATGTCCTCCCTCCCCCCACCCCTGGTAACCACCACACTCTTGTCCATGTCTCTTAGTCTCATTTTTATGTTCCACCAATGTATGGAATCATGTAGTTCTTGTTTTTTTCTGATTTACTTATTTCACTCCTTATAATGTTATCAAGATCCCACCATTTTGCTGTAAATGATCTGATGTCATCATTTCTTATGGCTGAGTAGTATTCCATAGTGTATATGTGCCACATCTTCTTTATCCAGTCTTCTATTGAAGGGCTTTTTGGTTGTTTCCATGTCTTGGCCACTGTGAACAGTGCTGCAATGAACATGGGGCTACATGTGTCTTCACGTATCAATGTTTCTGAGGTTTTGGGGTATATACCCAGTAGAGGGATTGCTGGGTCATAAGGTAGTTCTATTTGCAGTTTTTTGAGGAACCACCATACTTTCCTCCATAATGGTTGTACTACTTTACAGTCCCACCAACAGTGAATGAGGGTTCCTTTTTCTCCACAGCCTCTCCAACATTTGCTATTACCCGTCTTGTTGATAATAGCTAATCTAACAGGGGTGAGGTGGTATCTCATTGTAGTTTTGATTTGCATTTCTCTAATAACTAATGAAGCTGAGCATCTTTTCATATATCTGTTGGCCATTTGTATCTCTTTCTGGGAGAAGTGTCTGTTCATGTCTTCTTCCCATTTTTTTATTGGATTGTTTGTTTGTTTGTTGTTGAGTTTTATGAGTTCTTTGTAAATTTTGGATATTAGGCCCTTATCTGAGCTGTTGTTTGAAAATATCATTTCCCATTTAGTTGGCTGTCTGTTTATTTTTATATCAGTTTCTCTTGCTGAGCAAAAACTTTTTATTCTGATGTAGTCCCATTCATTTATATTTGCCTTCACTTCTCTTGCCATTGGAGTCAAGTTCATAAAATGTTCTTTAAAACCCAGGTCCATGATTTTAGTACCTATGTCTTCTTCTATGTACTTTATTGTTTCAAGTCTTATATTTAGATCTTTGATCCATTTTGAATTAATTTTAGTACACGGGGACAGGCTGTAGTCGAGTTTCATTCTTTTGCATGTGGCTTTCCAGTTTTCCCAACACCATTTATTGAAGAGGCTTTCTTTTCTCCATTGTGTGTTGTTGGCCCCTTTATCAAAGATTATTTGACCATATATATGTGGTTTTATTTCTGGGCTTTCTATTCTGTTCCATTGGTCTGAGTGTCTATTTTTCTGCCAATACCATGCTGTTTTGATTATCGTGGCCCTATAATATAGTTTAAAGTCAGGTATTGTAATGCCCCCAGCTTCATTCTTTTTCCTTAGGATTGTTTTGGCTATTCGGGGTTTTTTATAGTTCCATATAAATCTGATGATTTTTTGTTCCATTTCTTTAAAAAATCTCATAGGGATTTTGATGGGAATTGCATTAAATTTGTATATTGCTTTGGGTAATATGGCCATTTTGATTATATTTATTCTTCCTATCCAAGAACAAGGAATATTTTTCCATCTCATTGTATCTTTTTAGATTTCCCTTAACAATGCTTTGTAATTTTCATTATATAGGTCCTTTACATTCTTTGTTATGTTTATTCCTAGGTATTTTATTTTTTTTGTTGCAATCTTGAAGGGGATTATTTTTTTGAGTTCGTTTTCTAATATTTCATTGTTGGCATATAGAAAGGCTATGGACTTTTGTATGTTAATTTTGTATCCTGCGACCTTACTGTATTGGTTTATTGTTTCTAATAATCTTTTTGTGGAGTCCTTCGGGTTTTCGATGTATAGGATCATATCATCAGCAAAAAGTGATACCTTTACTTCTTCTTTTCCGATATGGATGCCTTTTATTTCTTTGTCTTGTCTGATTGCTCTGGCCAGAACTTCTAGCACCACGTTAAATAAGAGTGGAGAGAGTGGACAACCCTGTCTTGTTCCTGATTTAAGGTAGAAAGTCCTCAGTTTTATGCCGTTTAATAGGATGTTGGCTGATGGTTTATCATATATGGCCTTTATCATGTTGAGATATTTTTCTTCTATACCCATTTTGTTGAGAGTCTTAAACATAAAATTGTGTTGTATTTTATCAAAAGCCTTTTCTGCATCTATTGATAAGATCATGTGGTTTTTGTTCTTTGTTTTGTTGATATGGTGTTTTACGTTAACCGTTTTGCGTATGTTGAACCATCCTTGAGATTCTGGAATGAATCCCACTTGATCATGATGTATTATTTTTTTAATATGTTGTTGTATTCGGTTTGCCAGTATTTTGTTTAGTATTTTAGCATCTGTATTCATTACAGATATTGGTCTGTAGTTTTCTTTCTTTGTGCCATCCTTGCCAGGTTTTGGTATGAGGGTTATGTTGGCCTCATAAAATGTGTTTGGAAGTATTGCTTCTTCTTCAATTTTTTGGAAGACTTTGAGTAGAATAGGAACCAAGTCTTCTTTGAATGTTTGATAGAATTCACTAGTATAACCATCTGGGCCTGGACTTTTATTTTTGGGGAGGTTTTTAATAGTTTTTTCTATTTCCTCCCTGCTGATTGGTCTGTTTAGGCTTTCTGCTTCTTCATGACTCAGTCTAGGAAGGTTGTATTGTTCTAGGAATTTATCCATTTCTTCTAGATTGTTGTATTTGGTGGCATATAATTTTTCATAGTATTCTACAATAATTCTTTGTATATCTATGATGTCTGTGGTGATCTCTCCTCTTTCATTTTGGATTTTATTTATTTGAGTCCTGTGTCTTTTTTCCTTGGTGAGTCTTGCTAAGGGTTTGTCAATTTTGTTGACCTTTTCAAAGAACCAGCTCCTTGTTTTATTGATTTTTTCTATAGTTTTTCTGTTCTCTATTTCATTTATTTCTGCTCTTATTTTTATTATCTCCTTTCTTCGGCTGGTTTTGGGTTGTCTTTGTTCTTCTTTTTCTAGTTCCTTAAGGTGTGAAGTTAAGTGGTTTACTTCAGCTCTCTCTTGTTTGTTCATATAGGCCTGAAGTGATATGAACTTTCCTCTTATTACTGCTTTTGCTGCATCCCAGAGATTCTGATATGTCGTATTTTCATTTTCATTTGTCTGTATATATCTTTTGATCTCTGCGCTTATTTCTTCTTTGACCCATTCATTTTTTAGAAGTATGTTGTTTAGTTTCCACATTTTTGTGGGTTTTTCCCCCTCTTTTTTGCAGTTGAATTCTAGTTTCAAGGCTTTATGATCAGAAAATATGCTTGGTACAATTTCAATTTTTCTAAATTTGCTGATATTGTCTTTGTGGCCCAACATACGGTCAATTCTTGAGAATGTTCCATGTACACTAGAGAAAAATGTATACTCTGTCGCTTTGGGATGAAGTGTCCTGTAGATGTCTATCATATCCAGGTGTTCTAGCATTTCGTTTAAGGCCACTATATCTTTATTGATTCTCTGTTTGGATGACCGATCTAGAGCCGTCAGCGGTGTATTGAGGTCTCCAAGTATGATTGTATTTTTGTCAGTTTTTGTTTTAAGGTCAATAAGTAGCTGTCTTATATATTTTGGTGCATATATATGTCTTCTTGATTGTTATGTCTTCTTGATTCAACTTCCCCTTAATCATTATGAAATGACCATTTTTGTCTCTGAATACTTTTTCTGTCTTGTAGTCAGCATTATTAGATATGAGTATTGCTACACCTGCTTTTTTTTGGGTGTTGTTTGCTTGGAGTATTGTTTTCCAGCCTTTCACTTTGAATTTGTTTTTATCCTTGTTGCTTAGATGTGTTTCTTGTAGGCAGCATATAGTTGGATTTTCTTTTTTAATCCATTGTGCTACTCTGTGTCTTTTTATTGGTAAGTTTAATCCATTTACATTTAGTGTAATTATTGACACTTGTGGGTTCCCTACTGCCATTTTATAAATTGCTTTCTGTTAGTTTTGTATCTAGTTTGATTCTTCTCTTTTGTTTTTCTATCATTTGTTTTTGTTTGTTTGTGTTCCATACTTCTTTCCTCTGTTGCTACCTTTTTTAAGTCAAGTGTTTTTGTGGTGGTTTTTTTAAGGGTGGTTACCATTAAGTAATGAAAAGGGTACCTACCATATTCATTGTAGTACCCTATCTTATAAGTATTTCTGCACTTCATCGTCCTTTGCTACTGTTAATCTCCAACCTCTCCCCCCTTTTTTTCCTTTGTTGTCACAGTTTAAGTTTGGTTTTATTGTGTTCTTGGTGGAGCTGTTACTTGTGGTGTTGTTTTCTTTTGTTCTTTGAATCTGGTTGGAAAACCCCCTTTAGTATTTCCTGGAGTGGGGGCTTTCTGTTGATAAATTCTCTCATCTTTTCTGTATTTGTGAATGTTTTTATATCTCCTTCATACTTGAAGGATAGCTTTGATGGGTATAGTATTCTTGGCTGAAAGTTCCTCTCTTTCAGGGCTTTAAATATTGGGGTCCATTCTCTTCTAACTTGTAGAGTTTCTGCTGAGAAATCTGATGATAATTTAATAGGCCTTCCTTTATATGTTGTACTCTTCTTTTCCCTGGCTGCCTTGAGAATTTTTTCTTTGTCATTGGTTTGTGTCATCTTTATTATGATGTGCCTTGGAGTGGGTTTGTTGGGGTTAAGAAAACTCGGTGTTCTGTTTGCTTCTTGAATTTGAGGCTTTAGTTCCTTCCACAGGCTTGGGAAGTTCTCGTCTATTATTTGTTTGAGTATATTCTCCATTCCATTTTCTTTCTCTTCTCCCTCTGATATACCTATTATTCTTATGTTATTCTTTCTGATGGAGTCAGACAATTCCTGTAGGGCTTTCTCGTTTTTTATTATTTTTGAGTCTCTTTCTTCTTCTCTCTGTTGTGCCTCAAGTTGTTTGTCTTCTATTTCACTAATCCTATCTTCAATCTGGGCTGTTCTGTTAGCTAAGCTTGTTACCTCGTTTTTCAGCTCGTGAATTGAGTTTTTCATTTCTGTTTGATTTGTTTTTATAGTTTCAATTTCCTTGGTAATATATTCTTTGTGTTCATTGAGTTGTTTTCTGATCTCCCTATATTGCCTTTCTGTGTTTTCTTGTATCTCTCTGAGTATTTTTAAGATTTCTATTTTAAATTCTCTGTCATTTAGCTCCAAGGCTTCCAATATGTTAAGTATTTTCTCCATAGATTTTTCCACATCTATTTGTGTTACCTCTCTTTCTTTTGTATCCATAATATTCGATTTCCTCTTTCTTATCGGCATCTGAGGGTGGTCTTGTTGATAGCACACAGGCGCACAACCTCGCGGCTTGAATGAATGCCCCTGCGGTAGCTTCCTCCACACCCTCGTCTCTCAGATACAAGTGATAACAGTCCTTTCGCTATCAGTTTGTGTGGAACTCTGGAATGCTCCGAGGATAAATTTTTCTGTTTCTAGTTGATAAATTTGTTGTGATTTAGGGGAGAGCTGTCGGACGCGCTGCTCACGGCGCCATTTCCTCTATCTGGTTTTCTTTGTGCCCCTCCCCTCCCCCAACCCCTCTCTCCTTCTTCACCCCCCTCCCCCCCTCCCCCATCCCCCACCCCTGTTGCCATCACATTCTTGTTCATGTCTCTGAGTCTCATTTTTATGTCCCTTCTATGTATGGATTCATATAGTTCTTAGTTTTTTTTCTGATTTACTTATTTCACTCCGTATAATGTTATCAAGGTCCATCCATGTTATTGTAAATGATCCGATATGCATCAAGATGATGCTCTAACCAACTGAGCCATTGGCTAGCTCTTTTTGATTATGTTGTGGATGAGGTGACACTGCCCATTCCACAGGGCCTGTTTAAGAATCAATCTTGCTACTGTGAACAATAGCCAGGTGTGGCCAGTTCAAACACAGCAAAGTCTCTTGTTTAGTAGCCAGATATTGGCCATAGAGATGGAGAAAAATGCTCACTCAGAACAGTAGTTCAGATGATTTTAGTTGGTCAACTTGGGACTCTAGCTCTACAGTGGACTGAATGTATCCTCAGAAATTTGAAAGCCTAATCCCAATTAGATGGGATTTGGAGGTGGGGCCTTTAGGAAAAAATTAGAATAAAGTTTGTACCCATATAGTAAGAGACCAGAGAGCTAGCTCACTCTTTCTACCATGTGAGGATAGAACAAGAAGTCGGCTCTCTGCAACACTGAGGGATACCCTCACCAGAGCCCAACCACACTGGTACCATGATCTTGGGCTTCCAGCCTCCGGGCCATGAGAAATAAATTTTTATTGTTTAAAGGCCACCCAGTCCTTGGTACTTTGTTATAATAGCCCAAACTAAGACAGGATCCTACTGAAGAATTATAAAAGAAATATTTAAAAATTTAACATCATAAACCCATTATTAAAAAAGCATGATATATATTTTAGAAATAAGTAAAATATTCTGTAGAAATTCAGGGACAGGGGACTAAATCAGACCTGGATCCTGTCCTCAAATCATCAGTGACATAATAGGGAATAAAAAGCCATAAATAAATAGCTATGATGCAAAATGGAAATAAAAAATAGAATGACATAAAAGATAATAGAGTTAGGTTCTATAGAATTTCAGGAGATGAGAAATTCCTAAAAGATGGAGGAATCAATGGAAGATACAAAGGAAGGGGCATTTGATCTGGGCATTAAAGAATGTTAGGATTTGATATGTGGAGAAAGGAGGAAAGAGAAAAAAGTAAGCAAAGGTATGGGAGGAGCGTGGCTTTTACAGAGCAAACTAACACTTGGACTGGACTGGAAGGCATGTGAAGAACATTAGTGGGCATTAATGCAAGAAGTTAAGCAGAACTAAATCACAAAGGGCCTGAAGCCTGGTCACAACATGGCATGAAGCAGCTGTCCTCCAGCTCCCCTGTTAGCCTTCCTCTGTTTCTGACAGGATTTTTTCCAAAAAGTTGTCGTTCTGACTCCCCACTCAATGCCACAGCCTTATTTAAATCAGGCCTGACACCCACACCTCTCTCCTCTCTTTCCCAGGACATTTCCCTTCAAGCCCTGACAGGATGCACAGAGCAGCCTGAGCACCAGGTTCCCACTTTTGCAGATCTTACCGAGAGACTTGTGGTGTGGCAGCTTGCCAGGCCCTGATCACTTAGTCTGGGGAACCCACCACAGGGGAGTTAATCTGACGTGCAGAATGAGCCCTCTCCAAAGGCTCTGCTGGGGCATCAGTGCTAAATTGTACCTGACATTTAATTCCAGCTTTGGGCAGTTCCCTGTGAAACTTGACTTCAGTGAGACATTGATCAGCCTGCAACTCTTCATGAGCTTTGACACAATCAATTTTCTCCAGTGGATTGGGCAATCATTAGCTGACTTACAGAAAAGCCTGGGTCACGCACAGCTTTCTACAGGCCTCGAAGCTGCATGCCGGGAGGAAATGATGAAAAATTGCTGCTGGCAAGTGACTGCCCCCTTCCCTGCTGAACATAACCAACAGGAGTCTACAGAGTGCAGACCCACTTTCTGTCTCATCACCTTGGAAATCTGGGTCTTTGAGAGCATTAAGCAAATCATGCGGTTGATTTAGGAAAAGGAGACAAAGTTGAATGAAACTCTACTCAGTGGAGGTGTCCTTTACAACCATGTCTTATACTCCCAAATGTCCTTAGTTTACTCTCTCCATCCTTCTTACCTTGAACTATCTAGAGATGGAACAAAAACTAAGGCTCTTGATTAATGTGAATCCCTATAACTTACTATGAGGTTTTTGGTCAGTGAATCAATAAGCACCGATTGTGTTCTCGGAAACACTGCAAAGGCAAACAGGTTTTTAAGCCACTAACTCCCACGTTTATATGCAGAACTGCCCTGCGCCAAGGCAGAACAAACAGATGTCTTCCTGTTTATAGGGTGACTCATGGGATATGAAAAGGCTTGCTTCTCCCCAAACATGAACCTCATTATCAGAAACATGTCAACATTTACTCCTGCCTCTGTGCCCAGTGGTCAGCAGGATACCTGCGATGCATTCCACACTCAATAAAAAATATTGAATGAATGAATAATTCAGGAGTGATATTTGTGATATTTGAGTTTTTCCTATGATAAAAGTGTAACTAGAAGAGTTTCTAGAAAACTCCCTAAGAAACATACATACTAGCTTATTGTCACACCTATCTGTGTTAGCACAGCATAGCATATATGATATATGTTGTATTTCCGGGGTGACTAAGCTTCGTTTATTCAGGCATTTTAGAATGTGAAGCAGGACAGGTAAGTGTGAAGGTGAAGGAGCAGTCTTAGAGCAGTATTGTCACTGTCTCTGCAAACACAGGTACAATGTGCAGGGAGCCCTGAGTCACCCCACTGCAGCACTGCAGAGCACATGTGCCCTACCCTCCCGACCGGGACAGCGGGGGCTTTCAAACCACTCGCTGCCCACCACTTGAAAGACTTCATTAGCGCTCCCTGAGCATGTCTTCTGTTTTTGCTTACCTAAACCACAGGCCCTCTGCATTCTCACAGAAGATGCTGGCTTCTATCCTTTGAGGAAAGATCTGTGGGCCCCGAACTAAACGGGCTTTGAATTACCTTCTCGGGGAAAGTTGGCACCTCCTAAGGCACAACCAGCTAGCTGGCCATAAACTGGCAGATGGTACGAGATGGGCCCGCTCAGCCTACCAGGCACTCGGAATTCAAGAGGATCTGCAGCATACCCAGGCACTTGGTAGATATTCAGTGAAGTTTTCCGAAGGAATTAATGTCATTTCATTAGGTATTGAAAATCTATTTTATTACATCTATAACAGATGTTCTTGTATTGTATGTCTTTCAGAGGAGAAAGAGCTTTAGGTTTGAAATTAAAATGTAGATGTCAGTCCTGCCTCTGCCCATCTTGGACTTGTCTCTAACATCTCTGGCTTCAGTTTCCTTGGCCGTGAAATGGGTGTGATAGATTTGCTGCCTCATTTGCAGTTTTTAAAGAAATTCAGCAAGATAATCAATATTAAAGCTCTGTGGAAAACTGTAATTTACTCAATAAATAAAATGTAAGCTTTCATTGATACAGAAATGATACAGTTTAACAGTACAATTAATTTGTATTTGAAGTTGAAATGGGATTGTTGGTACATGATTTTTCATGCACTGCTGAAAACCCTAGTTAGCATAATAAGCATGCTGCTTAGAGAGAAGGAGCATAGTAGTAATCAAAACAGGTTTTTTTCTAATACAAGCTGTCATATGCTCAATATGATCTTGGAAAAATCACTTAGCTTCTGCAAGCCTCAATTCCTCCTTCTCTTAAAATTGATAATACTTGTTCTGTTTATCTCACTGATACTGGTGAGAGTCAATTCAAATGCTAACTAGAAATACACTTTGAAAAGTATCAGGAACAGTTAAAATGTAAGACATATTTTTGTGTTTTTCTTTTTAAAAAGTGTGAACCTTCCCTTGATATTATTCAGTGAAAAAACTACATTTACTCACCTGACAGAAGAGTCTCCCCAAATAGGGATTCTGACTCAGACTGTCTGCCTCTGAACACAACTCTCCTGTTTATTTAGAAAGGCTAGGAAGCATGCTTATCAATAGGGAAAACATCTGTTATTGATATTAGCTAGTGTTTGTTAAAAATACTCATGCGATAGCAACAAAGTAGTAGCCCTGGTTTCCATGGTCATTCTCAGCTCCATGTCTCCCTTAGAAAGGAACAAACTCACCAGCCATTGTTCTGCCAGGACAATAACACCAGCAACTGTAACAAACGCCCAATTTCCAGTGGTTTAATAAACCCAGAGTTACTTCTTACTGATGTCACATTCTGATACAGGTCTCCATTAAGCATAACTCAGGAACCCAGGTTGCCTCTCATGTGTGGCCCAGCCATTGTTCAATGATCAGATGGGGTAAAAAGAAAATATAGAAAGCCTATCAAATACTCACCAAGTATCACTTCTCACAATCCACCAGCTACACTAGTCATATATCAACTAACTGAAAGAGTGATTGGGCAAGGCAGAGGAGCACAGGGATCATGGTGGGCACTGACAGTCTCCACTGGACTCCATGATTATGAGTCCTAGCCATGGTTCAGCAAACTACTTTCTGGTCCTACAGTCATAACCGTAGCACATTCACCCAGATGGAAACATTCAGTGGTGCCATTCTTCATGAAGATGGGATGGGATGAGATAAGAAGAAATGACATAGCTGGTATAGACCGACTCCTTACAAATGTCTGTATATACCAGCATCTGCAGAAATCCTGGCTTAAAGCTAATGAGCAATATTTCTGTTGACTAACAGGCACAGAAAACTGACACAACAGAAGAATGACAGGAGAGAGTGACTATCTAAGGAAGATGTTTCTTCCACCAAACATAGGCTTAAGTTGTGTGGTTCTCAGATTGGGATCATGAAAGCATCACAAGATTGGGATGAGGTGGAGAGTGATCCTCCTTTCTTACTTCTGTTAATTTGGTTCCAGACTTAAACAGGTATAAACTATCAATACTTTCTTTTCTCCCAAGCTTTCTGCTCTTTTTTTCCCTCTCTCTTTCTACTTTCTCCTTCAACTTTCATTTTATCTTTCATAATTCCCTCCTTGCTTTTCTTTCTCTCTCTTAGTACCAAGTGGGATAAGGATTGCAAAAGATGTGGTCAAGATTTGACATATGTTTAATGTTGAACAAATGTGGGCAAACCTGAAGTGTAGTCAGTTACTAAAGAGAATGCTAGGTCTAAAAAGGACTCTACAAATTGTGAATTCATGAACAAGTAGTACAAGTAGCAATTTTTCACCCAACGATTATGATTTAAACCCTACCCATTCATATTATTTCTTATAGATACTGCTGTTTTGTGTAAGATTCTGCACAAGAAAATTTGGGAAAAAGTGGTGTAGACCAATTCTCTTATTTTATGAATATGAAAATGAGCCATGGAAGAGAAGGTGGCTTAGCCAAGGTCATAGAGTACATGAGTAAGTATATGAATGACCAGACAAGGTAGTCTAGAACTGCACTGCCCAATATGGTAGCCACTAGACACATGTTGCTGTTGAGTATTTGGCTAGTCCAAACTGGGATGTGTCACAGTATAAAATATGCACTGAATTTCAAAAACTAAGAGTAGAAAGAACATAAAATATCTCAATAATTTTTGTTTGATTACATGCTGTAATGATATATTTTTAGTACATTAGGTTAAATAAAACACATTATTTAATTAACCTGTTTTGTTTATTTTGTTGTTGTTGTTTTTTTTGAGGGGTGGGGTTTTTTGTATTTTTCTGAAGTGAGAAACAGGGAGACTGACAGACAGACTCCCACATGCGCCTGACCGGGATACACCTGGCATGCCCATCTGGGGTGTTGCTCCATTCCAACCAGAGCCACTCTAGCACCTGAGGCAGAGGCGATGGAGCCATCCTCAGCACCTGGGACAACTTTGCTCCAATGGAGCCTTGGCTGCGGGAGGGGAAGAGAGAGACAGAGAGAAAGAAGAGGGGGAGGGGTGGAGAAGCAGATGGGTGCTTCTCCTGTGTGCCCTGACTGGAAATCGAACCTGGGACTCCACACACCGGGCGGATGCTCTACTGCTGAGCCTACCTGCCAGGGTAACCTGTTTTTATTTTTTTATTTTTTATTTTTTTTCTGAAGCTGGAAACGGGGAGAGACAGTCAGACAGACTCCTGCATGCGCCCGACCAGGATCCACCTGGCACGCCCACCAGGGGCGACGCTCTGCCCACCAGGGGGCGATGCTTTGCCCCTCTGGGGTGTCGCTCTGCCAGACCAGAGCCACTATAGCGCCTGGGGCAGAGGCCAAGGAGCCATCCCCAGCGCCCGGGCCATCTTTGCTCCAATGGAGCCTTGGCTGCGGGAGGGGAAGAGAGAGACAGAGAGGAAGGGGGGGTTGGAGAAGAAAATGGGCGCTTCTCCTATGTGCCCTGGCCGGGAATCGAACCCAGGTCCCCCACACGCCAGGCCAACGCTTTACCGCTGAGCCAACCGGCCAGGGCCACCTGTTTTTATTTTTAATGGCACTAATAGAAATTGAAAAATTGACTCAAATTTATTTCTGTTATACAGTGCTGAACTATAATACCAGGTTTTTTGCCTCTATCAAAGCTCTTTTCTATACTACAATAGTACTTTAATTTGCTTTGTTTGTCTGTTCATACGTTTATTTGCTTGATTATTTTCTTAGGTACCAATCATAGCCTAGGCAGGACTTCACCATTTTTGGCAACCTTAAATTGAAGAAATGTAGTTAGAAGATCTGGCCATCCTGCTTAGCTGCAAATCTGAAAACTCGACACTGAGATAGTTACTTGTGTGTGCTCCTTGTGCCAGTCTAGTTTTGCCTAGAAAGATACAGGCAGCTCTGGAACATAGGTTCCATGTGTTAATCTGGCCCTCACACCAAATATTTTACTAAGTACAGTGTCTGCTAACTCGGTGAGAACTCATGGGCAGTTCACGACCCAACAAATGCTAATGCTGCTCACCTGTCCTCAGGAAAACTTGGCCTCATGGTCCGGGCAGTTTGTCGTTATTGAAACAGGAAAACAAATGCTAGTACTACTCATCTTCTTTTCTAACACCACCTGCTTTCATTTTTAAATTTTTTTTAATTTTGAAATTAAATTGAATAGGGTGACATTGATCAATAAGAGTGTATAGGTTTCAGGTGAACATCTCTACAGCATTTGAACTGTTGTGTTGTGTGCTCATCACACAAAGTCAAATCACTTTTCATCGCTGCATACTAGTCCCTCTTTACTCTCCTTCCTCCTCCCCCTGCTAACTACTTCACTTTTATCTATGTCCATGAGTCTCAATTTTATATCCCATCTATGTGAAATATATATTTCTCCCTCTTGACTCCCCTCCTTCCTGCCTTCCTCTCCCTGGTAACCACTTAATCCATGAGTCTCATTTTTATATCCACTTATATGTGAAATCATATAGTTCTTAGCTTTTCCTGATTTTCTTATTTCACTTAGTATAATGTTTTTGATGTCCATCCGTGTTGTCATAAATGGCAATATGTCATCATTTATTATAGCTGAGCAGTATTCCATTGTATATATGTACCACATCCTCTTGATCCAATCCTCTATCGAGGGACACTTTGGTTGTTTTCATGTCATGGCCACCATGATTTGATTTTAGAGAGGAAAGGAGGGAGAGAGAGAGAGAAACATGATTTGTTGTTCTACTTATTACATTCATTCATTGGTTATTCTTGTATGTGCCTTAACCAGGGATCAAACCTGCAACCTTTGCATATCAGGGTGATGCTGTAACCAACTGAGCTATCCTGCCAAGGCACCACTTGCTTTCTATATAATTTCTTAATTGAATTCCTCCTCGATAGGAACTGAAATAGGAAAGAGCTCACAGGGCTAGGATCAGTGTCTTTTATTTCATTGTGAACTCAGAGGAAAGTAAAAAGGGAAAAACTTCCTTGAAACAAAGCAGAGAAAAGCAGAAGAGAATGCAACCTTCTGGTACTATGGTCTTGCCATGTTTCTCTTTTCTTGGCTTCTTGTCTCTTTTATCCTGGCTTCACTCTACCAGCCTATTTTGTTCTCAGTGTTTGTCATTATAGATTAGGTGGTAGAAAGGAAGAATATCTGTTAATACAGCCAAAATCCGAGGCAATCCCCAGTGTAAAAGCAGACCACTTGATTTCCAATAGCACAGTCTTTCAATCAGACAGAATCTGTTTGGCTTGCTAAATGCAAAGGCTCGAATCTGTGTGGTATTCTGAGGGGAAAATAAATTGACCTCATACAGCCAGCCCTGCAACATCACTGCCCTGACACATATTCAAAAGCATTTGATCCAACTCTGCATTCAGAGAAAGTGAAAAGTCCTCCTTCTTAAGGATATTACTTCTGTACACAGCGTCCTTGGAACTCCAGCCCAGTCAGAGATACCTGATCAGTAGTTAGCCATTTTACTTTTATTAATTTCCATCTCACTGATCCTTGTTGTAATCCTTTAATAGGAGCCTCTCTGTCATAAGGTCATGAATCAGAGGTTAAGTTGCCACCAGGGACTTCATTGTTATTAGCAAACTCTGCCTTCTGAGTGTCTGCAGTATTGGCATCTTTTGAATATCCCTTCCAACACTGTTGAGTGCCCCTTTCACTTTTGCAAGAACTTCAAAGAGAAGCATTTTTATTAAGACATATGTTCTGAAACTGGCAAAGGAAGTCTGGGTGGGTTGGCTGAGGAGGCATTTTCCCCTCCTTCAAGATTTATTCTTTGAAAGAACAAATGCTGTTCACTTAGCCACCACTGTTACCCTTGACCCAAAAAATGAAGAATAGAGGTGATCCTAGAGAAAGAAAGAGAACCAGTTCCAACTTAGCTGATCAGAAGGATTTTATATTTTAAGGATACACCTAATTCCTGCCACTCCAAAACAGCAGAATAGACCCTTCCCAAATTGTCAAAGCCAGGCCATAAAAACAACAGCTGTCACCTGGGTCCCTACCCTGCCTCTCCTTCAGCTTCTGCATGCCATCTTAGATGATCATCAGCCACATTTTGGCCCTGACCCCAAGAGTTCCAGCACATTCTCCTGAACATTCTGTCACATTATTCCCAAGAGCATCTGTTCAAGGGCATTAATGTCTCACTTTAACTCAAATCACTTTATCCCTGCTTTACTCTGAATAAAAACAAGAAAGGAGGTGGGAGGGAATGGAGGGAGATGGGGGAGGGGGGTTGTAGCAGTTCCCAGACAGTATGACTAGCTCAGGGAAGGAGTAGAAAGGAAGAAGAAATAATCTATATTGAACCCTAGCAAACCAATTTGTTGAGTTATCAGATATAGGAATAAGTCTTGATTTTACAGAAAGTGTAAAGCAATGAATGTAAATCCACCTTTTAGGATGCTATTGGGAATTCAACTCCCTTGGCCTCTCTCTATATTAGCTTTATATTACTGTATAACAAATTACTCTAAAATTTAGAGTCTCAAAATAAACCACACATTTATTTCACAGTTTCTTTGGGTCATATATCCAGGTCTGGCTTAGATAAGCATATTTGGCTTAAATTCTCTCTTGAGGTTGTAGTCACAGGCCAGGGCTGTGGTCTCCTCTGAATACTTGGCTGTGGAGAATCCACTTTCAGACTCACTTATACGATTGTTAGCAGAGCACAATCCTGCACACCAAGAATTCTGGTAGGTCCAGAGTCTGCCAACTCATTGGGAATCCCTGTTCAGGATAGGATACAGTAAATGCTGAGCTGTCCACCTGACCTCAGGAAGACTTGGCCTTGGGAAAACTTCATTTGGAGATATAATTGTTATTAAAACAGAAAAAAGAAAAACAACTACTAGTCTGACTACTCAGTCTTCTCTCCAGTGCCATCCTGCTTTCTATATGATCTTTATATTGAGGTCTCTTCATGGGGATGCCTAATTACATAGCAGCTAGCTTTTCCCAGGATGAGCCATCCAAACGACAGAGTATCCCCAAAATGCAAGCCACAGTCTTTCCTAACCTAATCTTAGGAGATTAGGTTAATTTTCTAACAATTATATCTCCAAACAAAGCTTATAAAAGACGGATGTAACTTACAAGTATATTTCAACCCTTTTACCATAGTCTATTCATTAGCCATAGATCAATTAGTGCAAGTCACAGTCAAGGAGAGAATTACACAAGGAAATGAATGTGAGGGATCATCAAGATCATCTTAGAGGCCACCTGCTACATCCCCTTCCATTGATTCATTCTAATGTGAAGGTTTTAGGTCTTATGTGAATTGACAGAATGTGTTTCTTAAAGTTTTATAGATCAATTAGAGGTAAGATATAAAAAATATTACTACTTGATGGGGCACACAGGAGAAGCGCCCATCTGCTTCTCCACTCCTCCCCCTCTCCTTCCTCTCTGTCTCTCTCTTCCCCTCCCGCAGCTGAGGCTCCATTGGAGCAAAGATGACCCGGGCACTGAGGATGGCTCTGTGGCCTCTGCCTCAGGCGCTAGAATGGCTCTAGATGCAACAGAGCAACACCCCAGAGGGGCAGAGCATCGCCCCCTGGTGGGCATGCCGGGTGGATCCTGGTCGGGCGCATGCGGGAGTCTGTCTGACTGCCTCCCTGTTTCCAGCTTCGAAAAAATGAAAAAATGAAAAAAAAAACAGAAAAAAAATATTACTACTTGATGATTTACCCAAAAACAGGATTGAAAGCAATTTTGTTGAAATAGAGTGGTTCAACAACAATTTGGTCAAAATAAATCCTAGACACTAAGAAATAGAAATATAAAAGCAAGTAAAAATAGAACCTTCCCAAATTCTCACAGGCAGATGAAAATTTCTAAATATTCATAAGGAGTTGCAAAAAACTTTCCAGGGTGTACAAAAATAAACTATACCTTGACCCTAGAGACAGGCTATTTATATTCCAAAAAATTAATTGTATTGGTCAACTTGCTTCATAATAAATTGCATTTGGCTAAATTGCTGTTAACTGAATCACTCTATCCCATAGTGGGAAAAGAAAAGTAACTCACTTGGGAGCAAGCTTGTTGAATTTTTTATCAAGATTTCTAGGGTAGGTGACTAGTGTTAGAAGGCTGAAAGATGGTGCTAAATAACAAATTACCCTAAAACTTAGTGATTTAAACTAGCAACAATAATTTATCATATCTTGTAGTATCTGTAGGCCAAGAGTTTGGAAAGGACTAAGCCAAAAGTTTATACCTAGGTCCTCTCGTATAGTTGCTGCCATATACATATCAGCTAGGGCTGCAGTTATGTAAAGGCTTCACTGGGGAGGCAGCCACTTCCTAAGTGGCTTAATCACATGGGTGTCAAGTTAGTTCTAGCTGCTGGTGGGAACCTCAAATTCTCCTCACATGAATATATCCATGGAACTTTTGGGTGTATTAAAGTATGGCTGCTAGCTTCCCCCAAAGTCAGAGATTTAAGACACCTTGACACTAAGGTTGAAGTTGCAATGCCTTTTCTGACTTAGCCTCAATAGTCACTTACCTTCACTTCCACCATTCTGTTAGTTACACAGGGCCAGCTCTGACTCAAAGTGGGAGGACACAACACAGAGGGTTTCAGGAGGCATGGATCACTAGGAGCCAGCTTGGAAGCTGGCTATCATATAAACGAAGATGACAGGCCAAACCCAACACACTTTTCGATAGAACCCTCTCTCTAGGACCTCTGTCTCATTACAGAGATAAATGCTGGCCTCCTTGGTTTTCACAGAACCTAAGTCAGGGTGAATTTAGGCTTTGGGGCCACATCCAAGATGGAAACTCATGTATGGTTTATGGTGAGAGCCAGTCTTAACCTAAGAGTTGCCTGGTGGAATATCAAGGAGGGATTTTACCTGGTAAAATATCAATTCCTCTGTCTGGTGAATAGAGCTTAAATTCCTCTAGAAACAGACAAAATACTTTTGCATGTTTAGAGAAAAAATCTTAAAGGGTGTACATCCCAGAGAAAGACAACATACTGATATAAATTTACATCAAGTTGTGAATGATTGGTGACAGATCTTTTCCTGAGAAGAAACTTTCATAGAGGCTGGGCAACAAACAAAAAATGGAAAGATTCTACTGAAAAACACGAGAGAGCTTTCCAGGGAAGTGGAATTCAAATCACTGACATTACTATTTTTCCAGGGCCCACACTCATCCCACAGCAGTTCAAAAAGATAATTACAGAAAGTAAGATATAGTAGCCAAAGAATAGTAATGTATCCCCAAATAGAGTAGAGTTAGGAACTAGCTATTGAAAGAAATGAAGTGTTTTAGGGACTAGAACTGATTTTGCCTTTTGATAAATGGTCTCTTCATGCTGCTGCTCTGTTGTGTTAGATGTTTACCAGCTCTCACATAAGGAATGATCGACCAGGGAAGGACAGAGATGGGGAGATACCATGGAGCTCCATGGAGATGCAGTCATAAAAGCACACTTGGACTAGAAATAAATTACTGCTGCCTTGCTTCTGTTTTGTCTTCACAGCACTGAGATATTCCCAAATGGGTAGAGCAAAAGTATATATATACCAGCCTTGGTCTTTGTTCCCACAAACGATCTTAGAACTAAATGTGTAAAATGTGTTTTTAGGTCAAGTTTCATGACTGAGCTTCAAGAAGCATGGAAGGTGATCAAATACTTCTTCCAAGTTTCTGCAATTTAGTTGTACCAAAATTGTGCAAGATCATTCCCAAATAACCTGAAAACCATCCCAAGGCAATGGTCCCTATTTGGATGAATTATATTAAAATATGTAGCTCAAAGACTATAATTTTCAAAAATGTGGCTATTGTAATACCTGATTTCTTTGCCATATCTCCCTTTTTCTACCAGAACCAACTATGCTACCATATTCTCTGTTTCTGCTAGAAAAAACCTGCTTCCATCTCTTTCTCTGTTAGCCATGGCCACAAGATATCATTTCTGTCATTACCAGTGAGTGCTCTTGTAGAACGCCTTGCCCATATACAATACCACACAACCAAATGTTTTATATTTTGGCTTTAGAAGAAAATGCATTTATACAATTAAAAATTCTACACATATCCCCTAAAATTATCTTCATTGGAGTGCTAGCCCAGAGTGTCTTCCTCATTGAAGGAAAGGAGACACTACCTGTGAAATATACTGCTCACAAAAATTAGGAGATATTTCAAAATGAATATGAACTGATAAAATATCCCCTAATTTTTGTGAACAGTGTATTTGTTTCTGGCAAGAGACTGTGGAACACAGAACTTGAGGTGGGAACAGAATTTAAACAGTGTCCTCTTTGCATCCTTCCTTCAAGTAGACTTTAAAGAATTATGTCTGACTTTTTCACTGTTGTATCTTGGTAAGTAATGAAATGTCTAGCATATGGTAAATACTCAATAAATATTTATGGAATGAATAAAGGTGGATAAATAATAATTAAGTCAATAGTTTGATGAAATGTATTACTATATGACTCTTCCCCTTAACTGTGAACTGCTAAAAAACCTATTTTTCCAAATCCCAGAATCCAGCTTTATACCCAAGATTTATCTAGGTCTCCATACTCTGTCCCATATTCCCACTAGCTGGTCCTGGTTTCCAGACATTCAGATATATTGCTTCTCCCTTCCCAACCTCCTTCTAGTCCTTACTGATCCCCACAAACAAGACAGACACTTTTTTTTTTAATTTATGAGTGCAAAGCAAAATTACCAATGTCTAAGAGAAACTAGAGTCCAGGATAAAAACATCTACTTGTTGTGTGATACCTTCCCTTGAACCCTGGTTTCAGCCATTCATACCATCATGTGTGAGCTCATTCATTCTGTCAATAAATACTTGCGTGGCTTCTCAGTGCTATTATCCTTATTGTCACAAAGATACATCCATTATGGGACCTCTAAGAGTTATAGTTTAGTAATCAAAATCTGGCAGAAAAGAAAAATATATTCCTAGTGAAATGCCAAGTTACTCCTAGTGCTGAATCTCTATTTCAGTGGTGATGATTATAGGAATACCAATATTACTGAGTCTCTACTATGTGCCAGGCACTGTACTGTACATTTTCCATATACCATAAAAAATCATTACTATGGAGCATGGGTGATGTCCTTGGATACTGTTTTATTACATTGAGTCTGTGCATCCAAGAGCTTCCTCAGCTCCTCACACTACCAGAGTCCCCTGTCTATTGTGAAGCCAATAATTGAGTCACAAATAATAGAAACAACTCTAACTATCAAGTCACAAATCTTACTTGTGTTTGAAGAATTGTGATCCCAGCAGAGTAAACATTGGTTTGAGATATTATTTAATATTAGAAGATTAAAACTGCAAGATATTTTTCCCCACCGAGGAAGAAGGAAGGGCGTAGCCACAAAGTATGGAATAGCAAAAGCTTTATTTAGTACAACACTTCCCACTCAACGAGGTTCTCTGGTCCAGGGGGCAGGGGCCAGAGAAGTCGCAGGGAGGAAACTGCATGGGGAAAATTTAAAGGGATTGTTTAGGGTGGTTGAAGTAATATGACATGGCGAAATTTCACTGGCTGACAGACGGTCGCTCTTTCACAAAGTACTCCTGGGAAGTTTCTTTTGGTGCTTATGGGTGTGGACAGTTCTAGCCAAAGTTCCCAGATCTGGTTCCTCATTCTGTGATCTTCCCGCATTGCCCACCGACCTTACAATAACTGCATTACTCCCAAGCTTGACAAGAAACCTAATTTCAAGTTAGTCACAGGGGAAGATATCTGAGAATGAACGTTAATGAAATGAAGTAGAAACTCACCAAGCTAAGTCTTTGACTTTATTTAACTTTGGCCAAATGAATGTATCTATATCTCATTTCCTTTTCTCATTTGAGCCTCTCTTTTCTCTTCCTCCACTTGTCCTCAGTCCCATCTCCCTATCTCCAAATGTCAGTGGTTGTTTTCATGCTGCTTGGCCTGGGGCACAGTGAACATAGCTCACCATTCAAATGTTTCCAGGAACATCAGGAAAATCGAGGTGGTTTGCCAGGTGTGTGAGTTCTTGGTGTGTGCCAAAATAATGTGCCAAGTCACTCGGGAAAGAATATAAGATTTTCCAGTGTCCAGATGAGCCAATAAAATATACTTTAAATTCCCAAAATATAAATTCACTACATTTTGTGAAAAGATTCTCTGTTGTAACTGAAACCTGGCAGAAGAGAGGGCAACCTGAGGGGACTTCCTCCTCTCTGACATAAAACCCCCTAGGGAAAGGGGGTTTCACCTTTATGCTGGTCTTGTTGCCAATGAATTCAATGAAGTATGATTAGACTTCACGTTTTAGATTCCATGAAATTTTATTTAACAAGAAAATACTTGAATCTTGACCTTTTATGATCATAAAATTCAAAACCATTTTTCACATTTACCAGCACCTGAAATGATGAGTGAACATCTTGATTCAGTTTAACATAATAAGCATCTGATAAAACAGGACCCTGAAGGGCATTTCTGAGGTTTTATAATTAGCTTGAGATGTCATCAATACATTATCTCTGTTGTCTTCCTGATTAATTATGATTATTATAGCCAAACTCACTTTGGATAAAATGGTGAAAATAAAAGTATCTACCAAGTATTCCATTTGGCTAGATTAATAGAGCCAAAAAAGGCACATAAAGGCTGAACACTAAATGTAAGAGACAGAAAGGAAGGGCTGGAGCCTTTTAAACTGGTACTACTTCACAAAGTCTTCTACTTCTCAAAGCAGAAAAAGCCAAAAGGAAATAAGAATAAAAGAGTGATATGTCAGAAGATTGTATAATTATACAGATGTTGGTTTACACTAAATAAAATTATACTTTCCCCATTATTTCAGTTTCAAAATATTCTTGTTTTTATCTCAACCAAGTCCTGACACATAAATACTTACAAAACTATAAAGCAGGTTTATTGTAGGGAGATCAAAGAACTCGAAAAATTCTCTAGATAATTTATTTTGGATTATTATTAATAATTAGTTCTAACTCCTAAATTCCACTTCTACTAAAGAAAATATATTTGGATAATGATGATGACCCAGGTGACCCCAATCACATTCTACTTCTTTGTGCCTATACTGATCACTGATATTAAGGCCTTCTTTTCTTCTTTCCTTCCTTCCTTCTTTCCTTCCTTCCTTCTTTCCTTCCTTCCTTCCTTCCTTCCTTCCTTTCTTTCTTCCTTCCTTCTTTTCTTCCTTCCTTCTTTTCTTCCTTCCTTCTTTCCTTCCTTCCTTCTTTCCTTCTCTCCCTTCCTCCCTCCCTCCTTCTTTTTTTCTTTTTTTAAAAATTTTATTTAGAAAATTAAATTTAACAGGGTGACATTAATTAATAAGAATACATAGGTTTCAGGTAAATATTTCTATAGCATTTGAACTGTTGATTATGTTGTACACCCATCACCCAAAGTCAAATTATTTTCTATCACCTTATATTTGTTCCTTTTCACACCCTTCCCCCCACCACCTTCCTCACATAGCCCTTCCTCTGGTAGCCACTTCACTCTTATCTATGTCCATGAATCTCAGTTTTATATTCCACTGATGTGTGAAATCATACGGTTCTTAGATTTTTCTGATCCTTCCTTTTTTCATATACGTATAAAACCCTACAAGGAAATTCATTCAAATACTAGTAACAGTGAACTGTAGATAGTGGATGAAGTTATTTCAATATTTTCAAATCTTTTTTACTAAAATAATATGTCACTTTTCAAATAAGGGGGACAAAATGAAAAAGACAAAAAGAGACTAAACCAAAAAAAACCCACATAAAATTTAAGAAAGGATTTCCATTTAATTGGATTTTCTCCATCTAGATGATGTGAGACTCAGTTCTCTGTAGTTCATTTATAGCTCCTTCTCCTCAAACAGATTAAGGACTTCCTGGTCTGCGTATCCACAGCCCTGAATTCTTTCCACCATGGTTCGCCATCACAGCTCCTTCCTGTGCTGACTGCATGGAATCTGCCTCTGAATTGCTTCTGAACCTCCATAATTCCTCAGTGAGGGTACAGGTAGGGGCTGGAATCCTCTTTTTTCCATCCATTACCAATGTATGCAATAAAACCCTGAATACAACCTTGATCATTTGCATTCATTCAACTCCTCTTGGTTTGGTCATAAAAATTTAGAAGGCTTGGTATATTCCAATCCAGCAACAGTATATTCCAGTTCTGTCTCTTGAAACCATGGATGGAAAGGAATCCAGGATTCTCCTTCATCCCCTATCTTCAAGTCTTCAAGGGAAGCCTCTCAGGATTAAACAGCTGCCACATTCCATCTTTAATACAGACACATGGAGTGGACAGTAAAATGATTCTAATAATAAGAGTTTGTATTTGAGCACAGTGAAAATTTTAAAGTGCTTGAGATTATCAAGGAAGGAAATATGCAGCTATTAATAGCCTCTAATTAAAAGAGATAGGTTTTGTTGGATTTGAAACTTAAACATTTTTCTTAATGGCCATACCTACCAGTCAAATGAGAAGGGAGAGCAACCTGAGGAGACTTCCTCCTCTCAGTCAAATGAAATGAAAGGAAAGAAAGCAACAGAAACAGAATCTGCAAAGCATTGGATTTCAAAAAGACCTGTTCAATTGACCTGCCCTTTTGACTTTGCTTTCATATTGCCTACCTATATCTATTCTGGAGATACAAAAAGGCAATTAAATTTTTCTGAGGTAAACTAAGGTCCCTTAGGACTTGATGAAGTGATATGGGTTACACAGCAGTGTTGTTACAAGAAGGCCAACCAGTAAATAACATTTATGAGGAGAACTCTTAGAAGTAAAATGATCTTCCCTTTGTTTGTATCCATGTTGCACAGGTTAGAATAAATAAGAATAAGTGAGATAGTCTCTCCATAATGTCTTCAATCTTTTGTCTGATGCACCCAATATGATTTTCAAAATATCCCAGAATACTGACAAATCTTAGAAATTACCACAGGACATTAATCAACAACCCTATGAAAATTAAAGCTAACCTTTATATTTAAATGCCATAAAATGTGCATCTTGGTCTGTCTCAAGAATTCTGATCATTATCTTATGGACCACAGAAGAATTAAAGGCCTGCTGGTTATCCTATACTGTGAGAAAAGTACCCAAAACATGTAGAGTTCTATCTTTGGTATGACTCAAATAAGATGTTTAGGTTTTATTAAACTTTAGAAGTAAATATCTAATTCAGAATAGTAACTTCTAATGTTATATTTTTAAAAACATAAATGCTACCCAAGACCAACGTTTGTACTACCTGGAGGTCTCTCAAGATCTACAAGGATCATGGGTCTAAATGAGAACATACAAGATAAAAACCTAGAAAATAGAACCATGCTGTACCTCATCTTATTTATGGCCTCATGTGGTCACCTTACTTCAGTCAGATCATCTCCATATAAACACTGAGGTCTACATGTTTATAGACTATGTGTGTTCTACCTCTAATGGGTGATTCAGGGGGGAAAAAATATAGTCCTCTGGCTCAAGTTCCACATTTTGATTAAATGGACATCTATCCCCACTTTTGAAGGAAATGATACAACTCAGCACCTGGAAGAATGTAAAATTAGCTATTTTATGATTGTCCAGGGCTTGAGTAAATACCAACCTCTTATTTTTAAAGTTTTAGCATAACATTAAACCATTCAATTTTGCCCTTAAAAAAATCTCTTCCTAATGGTTCCAGCTTCAAGAGTTTATTAGAGCATAAAGATGTATGTCAATAGAAATAACTACTCTTTTTACATAAAAGAAACTCAAGAAAGAAGACACTCTGGATATTTTCCAGAGGACAAGGCACCCAGTTTTGCAAATATTTGAGCTTTAGAATTTTATGCATAAAATTTTCTCCCAGATTTTTTATTTTTTTATTGAAAGCAAGGTCTCTGTGGTAAAGAGAAAGAAGCCAACAGTAAGAAGAATTAAGGTTAATTCTGATTCCAAGTGGATTTCTAGTCATCGCTGATAGGTTGGCCATCAACATTGCTCAGATTCCTGTATAAATTACATAGACTTCCACTAGATGGATGAAAACCACATTTAGTTGCAAATTAAATCATTAACAGAAAGCTCCTGGCAAAACACTAACTGGATAACCTTTTATTTCTGATGCCAAAGCAAGGAGAACATGTAAGATTATACCATAAGAAAAGACCATTCTAAATAACACTTTGCCAGGCAAATATATATAAAACCCACCTACTCCTATAGAAAATAACATCTGAACTAACAAACAGTTCTGCACTGAAGGGGAAAGTCATCTCCCAGTATTTTTGAATACTGTAAATTAGTGCCACAGCTGGTAAGGGAAATAAATATCTGAGCACAAAAGTGTAATTCATGACATCCATAATGTTGTTAGTAAATTTTAAAACTCTAGGCCCTGGCCGGTTGGCTCACTGGTAGAGCGTCGGCCTGGAGTGCAGAAGTCCCATTTCGATTCCCGGCCAGGGCACACAAGAGAAGCGCCCATCTGCTTCTCCACCCCTCCCCCTCTCCTTCCTCTCTGTCTCTCCCTTCCCCTCCCGCAGCCAAGGCTCCATTGGAGCAAAGATGGCCCGGACACTGGGGATGGCTCCTTGGCCTCAGCCCCAGGCGCCAGAGTGGCTCTGGTCGCGGCAGAGTGACGCCCCAGAGGGGCAGAGCATCACCCCCTGGTGGGCAGAGCGTCGCCCCCTGGTGGGCATGCCGGGTGGATCCTGGTCGGGCGCATGCGGGAGTCTGTCTGACTGTCTATCCCCATTTCTAGCTTCAGAAAAATACAATTGATCCTTGTACAATCTTGAGGAAAAGAATTTTTAAATGGCCTTGATTTGGAGACCAGCTCTAATACAAAAAAGGGCTTGCATAGGGCAGAGGTCAACAGGAATGAGAATAAAGCCTGAAAGTACATCATTAGATTATATGAAATCACCACCTGAAAGTGGAGGACCTTTCTAGATTCTGCACTATCCACCTCTGGTTAAAGAAATCAAGAAGAGACAAGATGGCCACAGAGTAGGCAGATGCTCCAACTCCCACTTCCCAGAACCAAGGTGGATTACAACTTAATTCTGAGAACACTCATCTTGAGAGACCAACTTTGGACTAAACTAAGAAAATTTTATAGTTGAGGACCACCAAAGGACCCACACTGAGACTCCTGGGAGCAAGCGGAGGCCGGGAGGGACTTTTGCAATGGGAGGGTTGCCTGGCGAGTTGGGGGTCCTCAGCCCCAAAACTGAAATCCCAGCCTAGAGCCCCAGAGCCTGGAAGGGGCTTACAAACTATATTTGGCTGAGAAAAGGGCCTAAATACTGTTTGAGAGAAGGAGGCAGAACTCTCAGACCCAGGATCCATATTGAAGGGAATGCATGGAAAGCCTTGCTCACAACCACTTCCCTGGAGCTCCAAGAGCCTGGAGTGCTAGAAGGACTGGAGTTGCCAGGGGAGAGTGTGGTCTCGGAGGCACAGGGGGAGACACTTTGAGGGATGGACCCCCTAACCCCTGGGCTGAGTCACTCCCCAAATCTAAAGTGAACATTTTTCCTCAGAGCAGCAACACCAGCAAAGGGAAGAAATTATCCCATCCACTGGAGGATCTCCTGCTCCAGTCAGAACAAAGAGGCACTTAAAGGCAGGTATCACATTAGGGACACAAATAGTGAGTGCAGAGGTTTAAGCTACACCATCCCCCCCACCACTACTGAGTGCTCCCAGAGGGCAGGCGGGCAGGAGGCAGCAGGGTGTAGCTGGAGAGGCCAGGGTGGTCTGAGCAAGTGTGTGCGGGCCAGCCTGTGGAGGCGGAAACTGCAGCAGTCACTGCAAAGGTCCCAGTTCATGCAGAGTCCTGCCTGCAGCATGGACCCACCATTGGCGTGGGCAGAGGCCTGAGCAATGGTGGAGGGGATCTGTGCAGGAGCATGTAGGTCCACCAGTGAGGGCAGAAGCCTTGACAACCACTATGGAGGTCCAGGCCAGCGCTCAAAGCTGCCCATGGTACAGGTGCACCCTCAGCCGCAGCAGAAGGGGGTTGACCTTGGGGGTGGTCTGAGCAGGTGTGTTCCCCTTCCCAACCCCTCCCCTTGGAGGTGGGAGTCATGGCAGCTGCTGAGGAGGTCTGAGCTCACATGCAAAATCCTGGCAATGCAGAACCACCCTTGACAGCAGCAGAGGCCAAGACAGTCCCGGAAGCGGTCCCAGCAGGTGTGCACAGGGTCACCTGTGGAGGTGGAAGCTGTGGCAGACACTGTGGAGGCCCAAGCCCATGCACAAACCTGCCCATGGCGCAGGCCTTCCCTCAGCAGCAGTGGAAGCTGTAGCGGCCTAGGAAATGGTCCAAGCAGGCATGCAGGAGCCTGCCTGGGGCAGTGGAAGTTGCAGTGGCCATGGAAGTGGGCTGGCACTGGCAGCACCTGAGCCCAAACACCCCAGGCAGCAACAGCGGCAGCAGGCTGGTTGACAGACCACACAACAGGAGCACAAGGGCTACACCAACTGGACCTCTGTGACTACAGCCTACTGAGTGCTGAAAAAGAAGAAAAAAACAAAATAAAATAAAATAAATACATAACAAGTCTGGATAGAATGACCCCTGAGGCTAAGGGGCAGGCCTAATACCATACCATCCAATACCATACCTAATCACTGAATTACAATACGGAGCTCAACAAGTAGCCAGCAATAAGAGGCAACAGAAAGCAGATCTCAGGGGAACTTGAACTTTTAAAAGAACTTCCTCCAGCCTGACCAGGCGGTGGCGCAGTGGATAGAGTGTCGGACTGGGATGCGGAAGACCCAGGTTCGAGACCCGGAGGTTGCCAGCTTGAGCGTGGACTCATCTGGTTTGAACAAAAATTCACCAGCTTGGACCCAAGGTCGCTTGTTCAAGCAAGGGGTTACTTGGTCTGCTGAAGGCCCATGGTCAAGGCACATATGAGAAAGCAATCAATGAACAACTAAGGTGTCGCAATGCGCAACGAAAAACTAATGATTGATGCTTCTCATCTCTCCATTCCTGTCTGTCTATCCCTGTCTATCCCTCACTCTGACTCTCTCTCTGTCTCTGTAAAAAAAAATAAAATAAAATAAAAAAATAAAAATTAAAAAAAGAACTTCCCCCAGGCCAAGAGTAGATGAAAGCAAGCCTAGAAGTGCAGTTGATATTTACCTGGGTCCAGCAGAGGCAGCCACAAGATCTGGATCACCTGTATCTCCTAAAAGGTTGATAAGAGCCAGTCATAGGCAGTGGCCCTCACTGATCTACACCAGGCTTCAAACAGGGAGGTCTAGGACAGGTACATTCAGCGACCAGATACGAAAAGCATGAGTTCAGGACCTATCAACCTTTGTTAGAGTGGATGATTAAGGAAGGGCTCCTCACACCTGACTCAGCTAAGACATAGAAAATGCCGACACAAACAGCAAAAAAAACAGTGATAGCAGATAAGTAGCCCACAGTGAGTTACAAACAACAGCTGATGCCAACCCAAGAAGACGTAGAAATAACACAACTGAAAATTGGAGGCAGACAATACCAACCCTAGACTTAGCTAGCTTCACAAACAACACACCAAAATAAGGAGTATATACAAGGACAAAATGGGAAGACAGAGAAATGCAATCCAAATGAACCAACAAAAGAAATCCCCAGAAGAAGAACTGAGTGCAATGGAAATAACCAAACTACTGGATGCAGAGTTTAAAATAATGATTATTAGAATGTTCAAAGATCTTAGAGCAACAATGGATGGACACAATGAGCAGCTAAATAAAGAGATAACAAATATTAAAAAGGACTTTGAAATAATAAAAAAGAACCAGTCAAAAATGACAAATACAATATCAGAAATGAAGACTACATTAGAAGAAATTAAAATCAGGCTGGATGAAGCAGAAGGTTGAATCAGCAATTTAGAAGACAAGATAAACAAAAGCACAGAAGCAAAAGAGCATAAAGAAAAGAGGCTCAAAAAGTCTGAGGAAACTATCAGAGCTTTGTGATGATATAAAGAGAAACAACATCTGTATCATAGGGGTTCCTAAAAAAGAAGGGAAAGAACAAGAAATTGAGAACCTGTTTGAACAAATCATAGCTAAAACTTTACTAAATTAATGCAAGAAAAAGTCACACAAGTTCACGAAGCACAGACAATTTCATTAAAGAGAAACCCAAAGAAATCTACAAGACACATCATAATTACAATACCAAAGCTAACAGATAAAGAAAAAATACTAAAAGCTGCAAGAGAAAAAAAGTCAATCACCTATAAAAGAGTCCCCATAAGGATGACATCAAACTTCTAAACAAAAACATTTGAGCCAGAAGAGAATGGCAAGAAATATTCAAAGTAATGCAGAACAAGAGCCTACAACCAACACTTCTTTATCCAGCAAGGCTATTCTTTAAAATTGAAGAAGAAATAAAAAGCTTCCCAGACAAAAAAAAAAAAAAAAACCCTCAAGGAATTTATTACAAAAAAATAAAAGCTGCAACAAATGTTAAGGGGCCAGCTGTAACAGAACAAAGGTGAAAAAATATACTAAAAGACAAATGTTTTAGTCTTTAAACTAAATTTAGACAGATTTAAAGAATAAAATGGCAATAAACAAATACATAACAATAATAACCTAAAATGGATTAAATGATCCAATCAAAAGACATAGGTTAGCTCTGTGGATAAGAAAACAGGACTCATACATATGCTGTCAACAAGAGACACACCTCAAAACAAAAGATACACATAGACTAAAAGTAAAATGTTGGAAAAAATATTTCATGCAAATGAAAATGAAAATAAAACTGGGGTAAAATACTTACATCTGACAAAATAGACATTAAAACAAAGGCTATAGTAAAGGATAAAGAAGGTCACTACATAATGATAAAAGGAGCAATCCAACAGAAAGATATAACCATTATAAATATTTATTCACCTAATACACAAGCACCTAAATATATAAAGCAGACTTGGTGGACATAAAGGGCGAGATCAAAAGCAATACTATAATAGTAGGGGATTTTAATACCCCACTAACATCACTGGATAGATCCTCAAGAAAAAAAATTAAAGTAACAGCAGACTTAAAGGACACATTAGATCAACTCGATTTAATAGATGTCTTCAGAACCTTTCACCTTAAAGCAGCAGAATATACATTCTTTTCAAGTGCTCATGGTACATTCTCTAGAATAGACCACATGTCAGGGCACAAAACAGGTCTCAACAAATATAAGAAGACTGAAATCATATCAAGCATTTTCTCTGATCACAATGGCATGAAACTAGAAAAACCTACAACAAAAAAACTGAAAAATACTCAAACACATGGAAACCAAATAGCATGTTTTAAAATAATGAATAGGTTAACAATGAGATCAAAGAAGAAATAAAAAAAAAATTCCTAGAAACAAAAGAAAATGAGCATACAACAACTCAAAATTTATGGGACACAGCAAAAGCAGTCCTGAGAGGGAAGTTCATAGCATTACAGGCATACTTCAAGATGCTAGAAAAAGCTCAAATAAACAACTTGAACCTGCATCTAAAAGAACTAGAAAAAGAACAGCAAGTAAAGCCCAGAGGAAGTAGAAGAAAAAAAACAAAGATCAAAGCAGAAATCAATGATGTAGAGGCTAAAAAAACAATACAAAGGATCAATGAAACCAAGAGCTGGTTCTCTGAAAAGGTAAACAAGATTGATGAACCTTTAACCATACTAACCAAGAAAAAGAGAGAGAGGACTCAAAGAAATAAAATTAGAAATGAGAGTGGAGAAATAACAACTGACACAACAGAAATAAAAAGATTGTAAGAAAATACTATGAAGAAATGTATGCCAAAGAATTAGACAACCTAGGTGAAATGAACAAATTCCTTGAAACATATAATCTTTCAAAAATCAATCTGGAAGAATCAGAAAACCTAAACAGACCAACAACAACAAATGAGATCGAAACAGTTATCAAAAGCTCCCAAAAAAACAAAAACCCCGGGGCCCGATGACTTCACTGGTGAATTCTACCAAATATTCAAAGAAGAACTAACTTCTATCCTTCTCAAGCTATTTCAAAAACTTCAAGAGGAAGAAATACTTCCAAGTTTCTTTTATGAGGCGAGCATAATTCTGATTCCAAAACCAGGCAAAGACAACACAAAGAAAGAAAATTATAGGCCAATATCCCTGATGACTTTAGATGCTAAAATCCTCAACAAAATATTAGCAAACTGGATCCAGCGATACATGAAAAAAATCATACATCATGATCAAGTGGGATTCATTCTGGGGAGGCAAGGCTGGTACAATGTTTGCAAATCAATCAATGTGATTCATCACATAAACAAAAGGAAGGAGAAAAACCACATGATAATATCAATAGATGCAGAAAAAGCATTTGATAGAATCCGGCACCCATTTATGATCAAAACTCTTAGCAAAGTGGGAATACAGGGAACATACCTCAACACAATAAAGGCCATCTATGACAGACCCACAGCCCATACTCAATGGGCAAAAACTAAAAGCAATCCCCTTAAAATCAGGAACAAGACAGGGGTGCCCCCTTTCACCACTCTTACTCAACATAGTCCTGGAAGTCCTGGCTACAGCAATCAGATAAGAAGAAGAAATAAAAGGCATCCAAATTGGAAAAGAAGAAGTGAAACTATCATTATTTGCAGATGATATGATACTGTATATAGAGAACCCTAAAGTCTCAGTCAAAAAACTACTAGACCTGATAAACCAATTCAGCAAGGTGGCAGGATATAAAATTAATACACAGAAACCAGAGGCATTTTTATACACAAACAATGAAATGTCAGAAAGAGAGATTAAGGAAACAATCCCTTTCACTATTGCAACAAAACAATAAAGTACCTAGGAGTAAATTTAACCAAGGAAGTTAAAGACTTGTACTCAGAAAATTATAAAACATTGATAAAATAAATCAAGGAGGACACAAACAAGGGAAAGCATATACTGTGTTCATAATTAGGAAGAATAAACATCATTAAAATGTCTATATTACCCAAAGCAATTTATAAATTCAATGCAATACCAATTAAAATACCAATGACTTACTTCAAAGATATAGAACACATATTTCAAAAATTTATATGGAACCACAAAAGAACACAAATAGCCTCAGCAATCTTGAAAAAGAAGAATAAAGTGGGAGGTATCACACTTCCTGATATCAAGTTATACTACAAGGCCATTGTACTCAAAACAGCCTGGTCCTGGCATAAGAACAGGCATATAGATCAATGGAACAGAACAGAGAACCCAGAAATAAACTCACACCTTTATGGACAATTGATATTTGACAAAGGAGGTAAGAGCTTACAATGGAGTAAAGACACTCTCTTTAACAAATGGTGTTGGGAAAATTGGACAGCTACCTGCAAAAAAAAAAAAAAAAAAATGAAACTAGACCACCAACTTACACCATGCACAAAAATAAACTCAAAATGGAAAAAGGACTTAAATGTAAGTTGTGAAACCATAAGCATCTTAGAAGAAAACATATGCCATAAGCTCACCAACATCTCTCGCAGCAATATATTAGCTGATTTATCTCCACAGGCAAGTGAAATAAAAGACAGGATAAACAAATGGGACTATATCAAACTAAAAAGCTTTTGCACAGCTAAAGACAATAAGAACAGAATAAAAAGACAAACCACATAATGGGAGAACATATTCAACAATACATTTGATAAGGGGTTAATAACTAAAATTTATAAGGAACTTGTAAAACTCAACATCAGGAAGAGAAACAATCCAATCGAAAAATGGGCACAAAAAGTGAATAGACATTTCTCCGAAGAGGACTTGCAGATGGCCAATAGACAGATAAAAAAGTGCTCAACATCACTATTCATTAATGATTAGAGGAATGCAAAGTAAAACCACAATGAGATACCACCTCACATCAGAATGGTGCTCATCAACAAAACAACACACAGTAAGTGCTGGCGGGATGTAAAGAAAAGGGAACTCTCCTGCACTGCTGGTGGGAATGCAGACTGGTGCAGCCACTGTGAAAAACAGTATGGAGATTCCTCAAAAAATTAAAAATGGAACTGCCTTTTGGCCCAGCCATCCCACTCAGGAATATATCCTAAGAACACCACATCACTAATTCAAAAGAAGTAATGCACCCCCATATTTATGGCAGCAGTCCAAGTGTCCATCAGAGGACGAGTGGATTAAAAAGCAGTGGTACATATATACAATGGAATACTATGGGGTCATGAAAAAGAAGGAAATCTCACCTTTTGTGACAACATGGATGGACCTGGAAACTATTATGTTAACTGAAATAAGCCAGGCAGAGGAAGAAAAATATCATATGACCTCACTCATTTGAGGAATCCAATGAACAATGTGAACTGAGGAATGGAATTGAGACAGAGGAGGGATCAAAGAAAACAGAGGGAAAGAGGTCAGAGGGAAAGGGGATGATACGATGGGATAATCCGGAAGGGAATGGGGAGGGCGTTATGGGGAGGAGGGCAAGGGAGATGTTGAGGGGAATACGGGGGAAGGGGGGATGCATTTGTGGCAACACTAGAATCTATGTAAACACAATAAATTAAAATCAATAAAATAAATAAATAAATCCTAATTTACAAATAAAAAAAAAGAAATCAAGGACAGTCCTATAAGGAAAGTTAATATCAATACCACACTGCAATGATAACTGCATTATTTATAGTTAATCAGTTTGTGTTTGTATATATACACCTTGTTATTCTAAACCATTTCTTGGTGATGCAACTTCTTTCTGGTTACTGAATTCAAATGAAGTCATGTTGGACTTATTCCTAATCTTATTCCATAATATCCTGAAAATCATAGTCTTGCCAGTTATCTCTTTATTGTCACTCACATTGTCCTTTCTCTACTTCCCCTGTGCCAAATTTTCGTCAGTATCTGAATGAACTCAGTTTATTCCCTGTCTTGAATAGTACTGACCATAAATCTTTCTTAAATTCTTCCTTTCGTGCTGTTATTCCACTGCTCAAAAATATACAGAAGCTCTCTAGTTAGTAATTCTAAAATGCAATCTTCTCTCCCAGCCTTTCCAGACCCTTTACAATAAGTCTCACCCAATTTATCCAACCATGCTTCCCACTGGCCCCCAACATATTACCTCCATTGGACACAAGTCACTTAAACATTCCCTGTTCATTTTTATACTCAGTGGCTTCACCGTTATTCTGTTTTGTTTTCCCCCCTTAATTAATTCAAGTTCTCAACTGCATTGCAAATTTTATTAATTTAATTCTGTTCATTCCAATATACATAGATTCATTCATTCAACTGGGTAAAGAGGATATTCCAGATAAAAGAACAAGAGAGCTCAGGTTGGGAGTGGGCTGCAGGGAACTGTTGAGTGGCTCCAACATGCAGCATAATGTGACTGGATAAAAAGCTTAAAAAATAAGGTCAAACAGAATGATCACTGAAGCATAAACTGATAAATTTATGATAAATGGGTTATTTAAAGACTGTTTTAATCTTTTCATCATTCAATTCTCTTTTTAGTTTTGTAATTAAATATATGAAAATCTTTTATAAAATGCATAAGTATGATTTTCATACACAATGACTATTATTACGGAATTTTTTTTCTCTCCTCCCCCCATTTAGTGAGGAGGCTTTGGCTCTCCTTTACCTTTCTATCCTATCTCTATCCAGATTACCCTGGCCCACACCTAAGAGGTCTGAAAACTATTTTTATTTTATTCCACTCTTAAACTAATAATACCTTTACTGGGAAAAGCATTCTAGGTTTACAGTTTTCCTCCTCAGAATTCTAAGGATTTTCACATGGAGAAAAAACTAAATGTTAATACTATAGATTGTTGTCAAATATCTGAAGAGTTTTTCTATAAAAGAGTCACCAAATTTTCCATTTCACCTTGCAACATGGAACTAGGGCTACCAGATGTCTGCTAAAAGGAAAAGCCTTCTAGTTCATGCAGGAAGAATTTTCTAGCATCAGAACTGCCAAAGATGGTGTGGACACTCTCAAGAGGCACCAAGATCCCCATCCCTAAGGAGGTTTTCATGTATAAAAAGGACAGCTAAGGCAGACAAACATTTGGCAGGGGTGTTGTACATGGGATTCAGACATCCTATCACAATTAAAATAATTGGGCTTTTAGCTTTCTTCCAGAACTGAGAACTTCTAATTCCTTTACCTGACTTACATATAATTTCATAGTATTTGCTAGGTACTAGCAGTTTTCTGTGTTTATTGATTAGATGAAGATTTCTGTATTACTCAGGTCCCTGAATCTCAGTACCTTATAACAACAAATATGTATTTTTTATTACATTTATTGGGGTGACACTGGTTAACAAAATTATACAGGTTTCAGGTACTCAATTCTACAACACATCATCTGTATACTGTATTGTGTGTTCACCACCCCAAAGTCAACTCTCTGTCCATCACCATTTAATCCCCCCTACCCTCTGCCACCTCCTCCCACTACACTCCCCACCTCTGGCAATCACACTGTTGTCCATGTCTGTGAGTTTTTTCTTTTTTGTTCAATCCCTCCACCTCCCCCCAAAACCTATTTTTTTGTTCACATTATATGAGAGTTGCAGTTCGGCTGTGTCTCTGCCAGGCTATGCTAAGAATAGCTCAACTCAGGTGGCTGCACATGTCTTCTCATTCTGGAATCCTGGCTGAACAATCATCTGCTAACTGATTCACTGTTCTCCAAGTGGAGGGCAGAAGCTGAAAGGGGGCCAGGAGAACAGAGCCAAGCCACGTAAGCACATTGAAACCTTTGCTTGTAGGTGGCCATGTCACCTACTTATATTCCATTGACCAAAGCAAGTCATAGAGCCAATCCCAAACCAGTGGAACAGGAGAATAAACACCTCCCACAGGAAAGCTTAACAAGGTAGGAAAGAGCCAGTGATGTGTTAGAAACAGCTCATACTAGCTTGCAGCAGCCAATTTTTTAATTTCAGGGATTTTTCCAACTGGATCTTAAAGCATCAGTATCTTGAAATCAGCCATAATGGAAATATTTACAGCATGGAAGTTGGAAATTTCTACAAGTCAGACCTCTCCCATCCAAAGCCAGTGGTAAGCGTTTACCAGCACACCACTAGAGGGAACCAATAGTTGTAAACAAAACTGTCTACCACTGTTTCCTTAGCAACCAGGGCCTCTAAGAGCCCAACAGTAGCAATGGATGGATAACACCTAAAAATCTTTCCAGGTGTGTCTCTTCTCAGTACCAAGAGGTCATAGTGCTGGTTTTCATAGCTCACAGGAAAGAATGAATGTCAATTAGACCCTCTTGAATCACCTTCTGACACAGCAAGTTGAAGCAAAACCAAGGAGGTAAAATCCCCTTCCCCCTTCCCTATCATTAATGAGCTCAGTTTAGGGTCTTCTGTTTCCTTGGCAACATATCTGACACTAAAACTACCTCCAGTTCCCAATTCTCTCAGCTGCTTTGAGTGTTTCCAATAAAATACTTCCATGCTTTTCTGCTCTCTTGGTACGCTTTAGTCCTGTCACCCTACATGAGCGCTCAGGATGTTTTCCAGGCTGGGTCCCCCACTTTAACACACAGCCCCTTCCTCAAACTAGGCTCTAATTGAGTCCACCACTTTCTTTCCTACAGTGTGGGCTGGATAGTGCTAAGTGCTGTCACTTAAGGAACCCCAAGTGCAAAGGCTGGGCCTCCCCAAACCCCACACAGTCATCTTTCCACCTCCCCACTCACCAATTGACCCACACTGTCAAGATTTCCTAAGCCAGTTCCTGAAGTCAGAGGTATTTGTGGATTTCCCTTGGAAACTCTCCCACCTTAAATATGATGAAAAGATTAAGGAGAAACCAGTAGGTTTCCTCAGAACAGCGCGGAAAACACCAAGGCTGTTTCTGCACAAAATCTGTGGCCACTGGCCCCTTTTGTCCTTCCACTTCTCCCAGTTTCCCTCTCTCGGCCCCCCCCCCCACACACACACACACATCCACTGCCCCAGAGGATGGTTCCAATTCCAAGGCCCTTCCTGCAACAATCTCTGGCAACTGGAGTGAAAGGTGCCGACAAAGAGGCCTCTCCACAGCTCCCTTTTCACAAGAAGCATGTATCCAATTAAAGGATTTTAATTAAAATGCTTTCTGTAGCATCCTGTTTCTACTCACTGTTATAAATTAAACTTGACATTCTCTGATTTAACAGGTGGGTGAGATTATTCTGAAAGCTGCCAGATGAGAGGAAATAGAAGTTAGGCTAAAGGAAACTGTGTGCCTGGAAGCATGAGTGTGTGTGTGTGTGTGTGTGTGTGTGTGTGTGTGTGTGTGTGTGTGTGTATACAAGTGTGTGTGACTGTGTGTGGTTTTGAGTGTGTGTGTTCGCTTGTGTGCACATATGCACTGGTACTTGCGCTATGCATATATCTGTCTTTACATTGGTTTTGAATTGTTCAATTTTAGATGTAAAACTCATGATACAGCAAGAGGCACACAAAAAGAAGACAGAAACCCAATCTAAAATGTTAGAATTGCATGCAACATCCTTAAAAATCTCAGTCAGCATTACCCACTTGCACATTTCTCACTGGTGACATTCCTTTTCTAATGTCAGCTCAGAAAGATCTGTGACCCTCATTCGTTGCCCCCTAGGAATGATCTTTTAATCTACATTATTTCCTCATGCAGGGGATAAGGTGGAAGGGAATTTTGGAGTTGACTACAGGTTTTATGTCTCCACTGCCTTATAGTCAGTATTCAAATTAAATGCTCCATGGATGTTCACAGATTGTTCACTACACATCTGATGTAAACTGGCCACCTCAAGGACCCCCTTTGTTCCAGCCAAAGTAGTTGATTCACGAGTCCTATATGTGAAGTGCATTACCTAAAAACTCCATGCAGTTGCCCATGCCCGTCTCACTGCCTAGAGCTCTTCTCTCCAAAACTACCTACCTTTCCATCCAAATTCTGCCCGTCTCTCCTTCCTCATGAGACTCTTCCCAACTGGTCTAACACATTCTTTCATTCCTTTTTTTTTTTTGTATTTTTCTGAAGTGAGAAACATGGAGGCAGAGAGATAGACTCTCTCATGTACCCGACCAGTATCCACTTGGCAAGCCCACTAGGGGGCGATACTCTGCCTATCTAGGGCATTGGTCTGTTGCAACCGGAGCCATTCTAGTGTCTGAGGCAGAGGCCATGGAGCCATCCTCAGCATGCAGGCCAACCTTACTCCAATGGAGCCTTGGCTGCAGGAGGTGAAGAGAGAGACAGAGAAAAAGGAGAGGGGGAAAGGTGGAGAAGCAGATGGGCGCTTCTCCTGTGTACCCTGGCCGGGAATTGAACCCAGGACTTCCACATGCTGGGCCGGCGCTCTACCACTGAGCCAACTGGTTAGAGCCCCAGCACATTCTCTCTTATTCTATCATATTCATTCATTTATTTGACAGGACCAGGCAGTATTGTAGGGTCCAAAGATAATGCAATGAACAATAAGATAAATATAAAATACGTTCAGTGGTGGGTATATGCTAGGAAGAAAAATAAAACAAATTAAATGGGCAGAGTGTTTTTTCTCTAATTCTATTGTCATTATTTAAAGTTTTATATGTTTCTATTCCATTTATACATTTAGATTGTAATTTTCTTGAGAAATGGAATTATATCTAATATCCATGGGTATATTTAAAATATGTAGCAGCTAGTAGAGCTGAGGCTGTAATCAGTGAGTGAGAGTGGACCTTGCCATGTCCCAGCTGGACATCAGTCATACTAAACTTCATTGAATCCTCCAGGTTATATTATTACTCAGTGTGTGTGTGTGTGTGTGTGTGTGTGTGTGTGTGTGTGTTTAATTTTTCTGAAGTGAGAATCAGGGAAGCAGAGAGACAGACTCCTGCATGTGCCCAACCAGGATTCACCTGGGAAGCTCACCTGGGGGCAATGCTCTGCCCATCTGGGCCATTGCCCCATTGCAACCAGAGCCATTCTAGCACCTGAGGCGGAGGCCATGGAGCCATCCTCAGCACCCAGGCCAACTTTGCTCCAATGGAGCCTTGGCTGCAGGAAGGGAAGAGAGATGGAGAGAGAAAGAAGAGGGGAAAGGGTGGAGAAGAAGATGGGTGCTTCTCCCATGTGCCCTGGCCACCAGGACTTCCACACACTGGGCCAACCCTCTACCACTGAGCCAGCTGGCCAGGGTATTACTCAGTATATTTTGATATACATACTGACTTCATAATAATTGTAGATTTCTCGTATTATCTAAGAGGTATTCCAGTGGCCTGAGTGAATGAATTTCAATCAAAGAGTCTAACTTACTTTTAAAGAATATGCAGGCTACACACTCCTCAAAAAGGGTCAGACAGTTACCATTAAGCAGGCTGGGTGAATTGTCTTGTCAATCTTAACAACTCATCATATCTTCTCTCCACCTAAGAAGCATTTTCCAGAAGAAACAAGGCCTTCAAAGACTTATCTCTGCCAGAAAAGTCCTAAAATTGCAGCTTCACCTTTTAAGTACTCCCCAGGAGGACTTTGTATTTAAACAGATCTGGGTTCAAATGCCAGCTTTACCTGCTGTTGTGTCTCAGGTATTTAGTTAGCCTGGTTAATTAACTTTTCTGAAGTTTGGTATTCCTAATTATAAAATGAGACCACCTTGCAGTGTGGTTGTAGAAAATTAAATGAAACAGTGTGAGAAAAGTGCATGGTGCCTACCTGATACAAAAATCAATGCCTTATAAACAGTAGTAATTGTAGTTATTATGATTATGTATTATTACCAAAATGGGCCAATCATATAGGGTCAGAAAGTGGATTATACAGATAAACTCACCGCCGTTTGCTGGTAGATACCTATTATGGCTTATACTCCAAAATGCTAGCTCCCTGAGGACATGCATCTCAACTTCCCTTTCTCCTGGACCTTCATGTCTTCCCACCCCAATTCTGTGCCCTCCTTGGATAAGGCTCCACCCATCAGATGAAGTAAAACATGGAGCTGGAGAACTAGAGAAGAATGGTATAAATGACTAAAGGAACCAGGGTGGGGGAGGGGGCATTGATGAGTGCTTAAGGCTTTTGAACAAGACTAAAAGGGGACATGCTAAAGTCTACTGAGTCATAAGCCTGTCTGTCCAGTGAACGCACTCTTTCATTAGGAGACAACTGTTTCAAGCTGGAAAGAGGAAAACCCAGAGGGAATAAATAAATATATCATTTTCCATGATAGTTTTTATGATTATGGAATTCATTACTCCCAAGAAGTGATGCAAGCTAAACTATAAATGGCTGCAAAAATGAATGAGAAAAACCATGTAAGACTGACTGATCTTAGAGTTCATTGTTCATTAAAGGAAATTAAAACAGTTGAAGTGTAGTGGAAACAAAAACAAAACAAGAATTTACTAAAGCCCACTGTGCCAGAATTGTGCTGAGGGCAGATGGAGAAGAAAGAAGTATGTACAGACAAGGCCCCAGGCCTAAAGGACCTTACAAAACAGCAGAGCCGTGAGGTGTCCACACATGGCTACAAGTCATTAAAATTTGACCAGCAGCAATAAAGTGCTATGGAAAATAAGAGGAGAGAGAGCTATGGCTTCTATTCCAAGGCTTACAAGGAAGAGGTGGCCATTTGATGTGCACAATGAGGAAGGGCTAGAATTTGAGCAGTGAAAATCAGTTAGAGATGGGGCCACTGAACAGGGATATACCAGTAGGACCCAGGGGAAAAGATTCAACTTAGGTTGATATTCAAAAGGGCAGGGCTAGCCCCTTGAGAAGAAGTAGTAGAAAAGTTAACATAAAGATAAGAAAAGGTAAGTAACAATAAGGTTAAGTGTCTATCAGATAATAGTAGAGGGGAGGTTAAAGAAAATGATATCTAGAATCTCCACTAGCTCCAGAAGAGCCTTAATTTATTTTATATCTAAGTCTTGCCTGAAAAGAATTAGCACCCTGCCCAATGCCCCCCACACACACACACACAGAGACTCTCACACAATAAGCTCCCACAATAAGCAAACTAGACACAGATAACCAACATTGTAAAGCACACAGGACAGGATTGGAGGGCTAAATTAGGGCTGAGCATTAAACAGATAAATGTACAAACATACACTCACAATCTTCAATATATGCTCTACAGAAGGAGATGGCAGTACGGTGAGAGAGGGTGACTGACAGGTGATTCGAGGATGGCTGGTAAGGATTTCCAACCCTCTTCCTGGGAGAGGCCTATGTTCACTTCAAACACCACATTTGTCTTCTTAAATGATTTCCCAGCACCGTCTCTCATTTTCCACCCCTTGCCATTTCAACACCACTTTCACATGTCACCTCTTCAAAGCACATATAGAAGAATATAGACAATACTCAATACAAGAATAGGTTTGAAGACTATTGTTGTAAAGCCTGAAACCAAGTGGTGGTAATTCAAATTTAAGCATAGATGGTATGCACCACCTGTGATCACCCTTTAAGTCCCTCCCTTGAAGAGAACCTATGATTGAGTCAAAACATTTTCCCCCAAAGCACCCAAGGAAATGAACTTTCCCAAGAGCCCTCACAAGATGCATCATGTTTTTTGTTGTTGTTGTTGTTTTTTTATTCCAAGGAGAAGCCCACTTATAAAAGAGGTCCTGTTTAGCCTATTGGTAAAAGATAAATTGGTGTAGCAATTACATATGACACCCTATCAACTTTTTTTGGCATTCAGTAAGAAGGCATAAAATTTGCTTGTTTCTTCATGAAGGGATAAAGTTATTACCCATCAAATTCTCTCTACAAAAATATTGGCAGCAAAGATAGAAATGTAGGCCTGTAGTACAGAATTAAGCAGTAATATTTAGGCCTAATATGAAGAATCCATGCATCTGCTGGGAAAGAATCAGCAGTTCAAATGCACAAGGAACTATGGGGAGGCCCTAAAGTTAAAACAGAAATGGTGTGAGAACATCTTTCATATGTAGATGAATGCCAAGAAGCTGCATTGTATTTCTCAGTTGGAGGAGAAAAGAGGGTTTTTTCAGGATAATTTTTTTTTTCAGTTCTCAACTTTTCTCTGCCTGGGAAGGACCACTGACATAGTGGTTTGTCTGAATATAGCTTTAACAGCTACTGTCTTTCAGACCTAGTATATAAACCTATACTTATTCTGAAATACTTGCTAAAAGCATCTCAAGAACACAGAAGAGTGTGGTAATCCTTCCTCTGCTGGTCTTCTTACTATAAGATAGATATGTAATTAACTGTTCCAGCCCTGAGACTGACCCAGCTTTAGCAACAAAATAATAATAAATAAATAAATAAATAAAAACACCATGTCCCAAAAATCCTTCATTCTCTGATAAGCTGAGGTTGGTCATCCTACCAGAGAACACCAAGTCAAGTCCTGAGCCACCAACAAGGGGTTGCACCAAGACTGGGGAGTGACATGAAATGGTAACTGGAACAACACAATGGACTGACTTGGCCTCCTTCACCACTTTGAGACAGTCTAAGTCTTGAATGAAGAAAAGCTTTAACCCATTTTTTTTGTTTGGGACTAAAAAGTAGGAAAGTTATAAAATGGGAACCATATTCCATAATTGTCTTTTATTCTGGATAAATTAGCATGCTTATAAGAAGCAAATCATTCTGAGAAGGCCTCATTTTTTCATTTTAGTTGTTTCAAATGAAAAACAACTAGCCTTTGTGGTGAAATATTGGGGCTATTAAAATGTCTTAGAGAAATCATGGCTTTCTGTTTCATGGGTAGCAGAAAGTAAAAACACAATTCCTCCATGTGAATTGTACTTTGTGTAAATGAAGAGATGTTGATGAATGATCTGAACTAAACGTAGAAAGCAAAATTACCAGTTCCTACTGAACTTCTGTCTTATAAATAAGGAGAATGGTCTAAAAATTAAGAAGAACTGAGCAAGTGCCATTAAGAAGGAAATTCATTCTCAGAAAGGAAGAAGGCAATTAAAGATCATTCATATCTCTCATTCCCAAATGTTGCTTCATAGATTGGCTACATCAGAATCACATGGAAAACTTGTTAAAGATACAGAGTCTAAGTACTAATTCTAACAGACACTGATTTAGGTCTGTGTAGACCAAGGAATCTTATTTTAACAAGCTCTCTGGGTGATTCCGAGGAGCAGCTAGTTTTGGAAACATTGACTAAGATGATTAAAATTGTTTAAGTTGGCATGTTCACAGAGATTATTCTCCAAAAAACAAGAGGCAATAGAATTTGATGGTTAAGAGATTAGGTTCTCTTAGGATATAACAGATCCTAACAACTAGGATATAATACTGGCTCTATTAACTTGTAAACTGCAAGAATTTGGAAAAGTAAATTGTTCTGTTCCTCAATTTCCCCACCTAAAATGGAGTTAATAATAGTAACCTCCCAGATTTGTTGTGAGGCTTAAATAAGTCAACACATGTCAAGCTTTTAGAAAAGTCTGTGTCACCTAGTAAGTGCCCAGTACATGTAATTCTTATTAATGCTGAAGGCACTGGCAGATGAGAGCCCAGAATCACCATCAGTGATTCCATATGCATTACAAGTATGAGGAAGTCAGTGGAAGACTAAAGAAAACTATACCAGCTGATTTTCAAAAAGAGCAAAACAGTGTTTTCCAAAAACTAAAATAATTTCTGACAAAATTCTAGAGCAGGTGCATGCACTAGATTAGGATGAGTAGTTAGAAAAAATCACTAGAAGCCAGTGAAGGTTCACTCATAAACTATAGTGCGTAAACTTCAAACATTTCCATTGTTATTAACAACTGTTCTTTAATTGTTATTTCAGGAAGTCTTCCTGGGCATAATGAGTGGGAGCTCAGGGAAGAGGTATCTTGAGCTGAGCATGTTTAGATCAGAACTCTTAATTCTCCCCATTGCTGTCTAACCTAACTCATCCCAGTTCTCCAGCTAGGAGATGGTACCACCATCTATGCAGAAATATCTGACTCATCTTAGTCTCTGATACACAGACAGATACAAATTCAATTCATCAAGTGAGTCCTGTAAGTTCTACCTCCAAAATATTTGTTGAACTAGCCACATGTCTTCATCCTCACTATTACCACCATGGAGTGTCCCATCATCCTCTCTTATCTGGAAGCTCTCAATAATCCTCTAACCAACCTCTTTATTCTCACTCTTGGTCACTACAGGGAATTCTCCATGTGGTAACCAGAGTAGGCTTATTTTTCCCATGTTTTTCCATATCATTTATTTTTCCTCTTTTTTTATATTTGACATATAACATGGTGAATTTAAGGTGAATAACAAGTTAATTTTATACATAGGTATATTATAATATGGTTGCCATTATAGCAATAATTAGCACCTTTATTACATCACATAATTGTCATTTCATTTTAATAGTTGGAATAATTAAGATCTAGTCTCTTAACAAGTTTGGTGGTTATAATATTGTTGTCTATACTGTGCATTAGGTCTCTAGGACTTACTACTAATTGCAAGTTTGTGGCCTTAAATAACATGTAGCCTATCCCCCACCCTTCATCTCCTGGTACCCACCATTTATTCTCTGTTTTAACAAGTTTGGTTCTTTTAGATGCCACATATAAGTGATATTACACAGTATTGTCTTTTTGTGCCTGAGTTATCTCACTTAGCATAATATCCTCAAGGTTCATCCATGTTGTCACAAATCAGAGTGGGCTTTCATGTCATTCCCCAGCTTAACACTCTTCAATGTGTTGCAATCGCATTTAGAATATAAAATCAAACTCCCTGACCATGGTCTATGAGGCCCTGCCTAACCGGCCCCCAACCCACCTCCTCCCCAGTTACTTCTCTAGTCGATTTCCCTGCTGCTCTCCCATCCTCAGACACTGGCCTTCTTTAGCTCCTCAGCTAGTAAAGCTCAGCTCAGAGCTTCAGGCTTGCTGTTCCCTCAGTCTTTGCCCTCTACTCCACTTTTCACATGGCGGTCTGCTCTGCTTCAGGTCTTGGTTTAAATGTCTCCTCACGGAGAAGCCTTCTCTGACCCTACTCACCACATCTATAATGTGATCCTGCATTAATCTATATAGCTGCACCCTATTTATTAGCTTTTACCCACTGTTTCAACTTGTATTACTTTTATTTAGCTTATTTCCTTGTTATCCTCCCAAGAAGATGATGAGTAGCATGAGAGAAGGGACCATGACTATTTTATGCAGAAGTACATCCCCCAGTTCTGTGTCTGGCTTATAGGAGATGCTCAAATACTTTTTGATGAATAAGTATACTTATGAAAGCAGCAAATCCATAGCCAAGTAGACAGCCATACCCAAAGACTTGACTAAAGGACATGTTTTAATTTTATAATGATGTAATGTATAGAAGGTATTTGGGGAGGTGAGAATGATATATTTTAAAATATTTCATCCTCCTAATGCAAATTAAAGAAGCACTAAGAAACAGCAGTTAATAAGATGCCCCTGAAACCATGCCTTAATTCTCTTTTACTTATCTTAAGGCCAACCCAGTAAACATTTTTTTAAATTTTTTTAATAATTTTATTTTTAATGGGGCAACATCAATAAATCAGGATACATATATTCAAAGATAACAAGTCCAGGTTATTTTGTCATTCACTTATGTTGCATACCCATCACCCAAAGTCGGATTGTCCTCTGTCACCTTCTATCTAGTTTTCTTTGTGCCCCTCCCTCTCCCCTTTTCTCACACCCTCTCCCTCCTCCCCCCGTAACCACCACATTCTTATCAGTGTCTCTGAGTTTCACTTTTATGTCCCACCTACGTATGGATTAATGCAGTTCCTGTTTTTTTCTGATTTACTTATTTCACTTCATATAATGTTATCAAGATCCCACCATTTTGCTCTAAATGATCTAATGTCATCATTTCTTATGGCTGAGTAGTATTCCATAGTGTATATGTGCCATATCTTCTTTATCCAGTCATCTATTGATGGACTTTTAGGTTGTTTCCATGTCCTGGTCACTGTGAACAATCCTGCAATGAACATGGGGCTGCATGTGTCTTTACGTATCAATGTTTCTGAGTTTTGGGGGTATATACACAGTAGAGGGATTGCTGGGTCATAAAGTAGTTCTATTTTCAGTTTTTTGAGGAACCACCATACTTTCTTCCATAATGGTTGTACTACTTTACATTCCCACCAACAGTGGATGAGGGTTCCTTTTTCTACACAGCCTCTCCAACATTTGTTATTACCTCTCTTCTTAATAATAGTTAATCTAACAGGTGTGAGGTGGTATCTCATTGCAGTTTTGATTTGCATTTCTATAATAACTAAAGAAGATGAGCGTCTTTTTATATATTTGTTGGACATTTGTATTTCTTCCTGGGAGAAGTGTCTGTTCATGTCCTCTTCCCATTTTTTAATTGAATTGCTTGTTGGTTTGTTGTTGAGTTTTAGGAGTTCTTTGTATATTTTGGATATTAGGCCCTTATCTGAGCTGTTCTTTGAAAATATCATTTCCCATTTAGTTGGCTGTCTGTTTATTTTGTTATTAGTTTATCTTGCTGAGCAAAAACTTCTTAGTCTGATGTAGTCCCATTCATTAATTTTTGCCTTCACTTCTCTTGCCTGTGGAGTCAAATTCATAAAATGCTCTTTAAAACCCAGGTCCATGAGTTTAGTACCTATGTCTTCTTCTATGTACTTAATTGTTTCAGGTCATATGTTTAGATCTTTGATCCATTTTGAGTTAATTTTAGTACATGGGGACAGACTGTAGTCAAGTTTCATTCTTTTGCATGTGGCTTTCCAGTTTTCCCAGCACCATTTATTGAAGAGGCTTTCTTTTCTCCATTGTGTGTTGTTGGCCCCTTTATCAAAAATTATTTGACTATATATATGTGGTTTTATTTCTGGACTTTCTATACTGTTCCATTGGTCTGAGTGTCTATTTTTCTGCCAATACCATGCTGTTTTGATTGTCGTGGCCCTATAATAGAGTTTGAAGTCAGGTATTGTAATGCCCCCAGCTTCATTCTTTTTCTTTAGGATTGCTTTGGCTATTCGGGGTTTTTTATAATTCCATATAAATCTGATGATTTTTTGCTCCATTTTCTAAAAAAAAATGTCATTAGAATTTTGATGGGAATTGCATTAAATTTGTATATTGCTTTGGGTAATATAGCCATCTTGATTATATTTATTCTTCCTAACCAAGAACAAGGTATATTCTTCCATCTCATTATATCTTTTTCGATTTAACTTAACAATGGTTTATAGTTTTCATTATATAAGTCCTTTACATTCTTTGTTATGTTTATTCCTAAGTATTTTTGTTGTTGTTGTTGCAATCATGAAGGGGGTTATTCTTTTAAGTTCATTCGCAAATGTTTCATTGTTGGCATATAGAAAGGCTATGGACTTCTGTATGTTAATTTTGTATCATGCGACCTTACTGTATTGGCTTATTGTTTCTAGTAGTTTTTTTGTGGATTCTTTGGTTTTTTCGATGTATAGGATCATATCATCAGCAAAAAGTGATACCTTTACTTCTTCTTTTCTGATATAGATGCCTTTTATTTCTTTGTCTTGTCTGATTGCTCTGGCTAGAACCTCTAGTACCACATTAAATAAGAGTGGAGAGAGTGGACAACCCTGTCTTGTTCCTGATTTAAGAGGGAAAGCCTTCAGTTTTGTGCCATTTAATATGATGGTAGCTGATGGTTTATCATATATGGCCTTTATCATGTTGAGATATTTTCCTTCTATACCCATTTTGTTGAGAGTCTTAAACATAAAATTGTGTTGTATTTTATCGAAAGTCTTTTCTGCGTCTATTGATAAGATCATGTGGTTTTTGTTCTTTGTTTTGTTGATATGGTGTATTACGTTAACCGTTTTACATATGTTGAACCATCCTTGAGATTCTGGGATGAATCCCACTTGATCATGATGTATTATTTTTTTAATATGTTGTTGTATTCGATTTGCTAGTATTTTGTTTAGTATTTTAGCATCTGTATTCATTAGAGATATTGGTCAGCAGTTTTCTTTTTTTGTGCCACCCTTGCCTGGTTTTGGTATGAGGGTTATGTTGGCCTCATAAAATGTGTTTGGAAGTATTACTTCTTCTTCAATTTTTTGGAAGACTTTCAGTAGAATAGGAACCAAGTCTTCTTTGAATGTTTGATAAAATTTGCTGGTATAGCCGTCAGGGCCTGGACTTTTATTTTTGGGGAGGTTGGTAATGGTTTTTTTTCTATTTCTTCTCTAATAATAGGTCTTTTTAGGCTTTCTGCTTCTTCTTGACTCAGTCTAGGATGGTTGTATTGTTCTAAGAATTTATCCATTTCTTCTAGGTTGTTGAATTTAGTGACATAAAGTTTTTCATAGTATTCTACAATAATTCTTTGTATATCTACGGTGTCCGTGGTGATTTCTCCTCTTTCATTTTGGATTTTGTTTATATGAGTTCTTTCTCTTTTTTCCTTGGTAAGTCTTGCCAAGGGTTTGTCAATTTTGTTGATCTTTTCAAAGAACCAGCTCCTTGTTCTATTAATTTTTTCTATAGTTTTTCTGTTCGCTATTTCATTTATTTCTGCTCTGATTTTTATTATCTCCTTTCTTCGGCTGGTTTTGTGTTGTCTTTGTTCTTCTTTTTCTAGTTCCTTAAGGTGGTAAGTTAAGTGGTTCACTTGGGCTCTCTTGTTTGTTCATATATGCCTGAAGTGATATGAACTTCCCTCTTATCACTGCTTTTGCTGCATCCCATAGATTCTGATATTTCGTATTGTCATTTTCATTTGTCTGTATATATCTTTTGATCTCTGCACTTATTTCTTCTTTGACCCATTCATTTTTTAAAAGTATGTTGTTTAGTTTTCACATTTTGTGGGATTTTTTTCCCCTTTTTTGCAGTTGAATTCTAGTTTCATGGCTTTATGATCAGAAAATATGCTTGGTACAAGTTCAATTTTTCTGAATTTGCTGATGTTGTTTTGTGGCCCAACATATAGTCAATTCTTGAGAATGTTCCATGTACACTGGAGAAAAATGTATACTCAGTCACTTTGGGATGTAATGTCCTGTAGATGTCTATCATATCCAGGTGCTCTAGTGTTTTGTTTAAGGCCACTATATCTTTGTTGATTCTCTGTTTGGATGACCGATCTAGAGCCATCAGCGATGTATTGAGGTCTCCAAGTATGATTGTATTTTTGTCAGTTTTTTTTTTTAAGATCAATAAGTAGCTGTCTTATATATTTTGGTGCTCCTTGGTTTGGTGCATATATATTAAGAATTGTTATGTCTTCTTGATTCAGTGTCCCCTTAGTCATTATGAAATGGCCATTTTTGTCTCTGAGTACTTTTGCTGTCCTGTAGTCAGCATTATCAGATATGAGTATTGCTATGCCTGCTTTTTTTTGCATGTTATTTGCTTGGAGTATTGTTTTCCAACCTTCACTTTGAATTTGTTTTTATCCTTGTTACTTAGATGAGTTTCCTGTAGGCAGCATAAAGTTGGGTTTTCTTTTTTAATCCATTCTGCTACTCTGTGCCTTTTTATTGGTGAGTTTAATCCGTTTACATTTTGTGTAATTATTGACACTTGTGAGTTCCCTATTACCATTTTATATATTGCTTTCTGTTAGTTTTGTGTCTTGTTTGATCCTTCTCTTTCGTTTTTCTATCTTTTGGATTTTTTTAGTTGTATTCCATACATCTTTCCTCTGTTGCTATCTTTTTTATCTCATGTGCTTCTGTGGTGGTTTTTTCAATGGTGGTTACCTTTAAGTAATGAAAAGGGTTCCTACCCCTTTCATTGTAGTGCACTACTTTGTGAGTACTTTTGCACTCCATCGTCCTTTGCTACTGTTAATCTCCATCCTCTCCCCCCCTTCCTTTTTGTTGTTGTCAGTTTAAATTTGGTTTTATTGTGTTCTTCTTGGAGCTTTTTTTTGTGGCTTTGTTTTTTGTTTTGTTTTGTTTTGTTCTTTGTATCTGATTGTAGAACCCCCTTTAGTAATTCCTGGAGTGGGGGTTTTCTTATGATAAATTTCCTCATCTTTTCTGTATCTGTGAATATTTTTATTTCTCCTTCATATTTAAAGGATAGCTTTGATCGGTATAGTATTCATGGCTGAAAGTTCCTCTCTTTCAGGACTTTAAATATTGGGGTCCACTCTCTTCTAGCTTGTAGAGTTTCTGCTGAGAAATCTGATGATAATCTACTGGGCCTTCCTCTATATGTTGTATTCTTCTTTTCCCTGGCTGCCTTGAGAATTTTTTCTTTGCCATTGGTTTGTGCCAATTTCATTATGATGTGCCTTGGAGTAGGTTTGTTGGGGTTAAGAAAACTCGGAGTTCTGTTTGCTTCATGAATTTGATGCTTTAGTTCTTTCCACAGGCTTGGGAAGTTCTCATCTATTATTTGTTTGAGTATGTTCTCCATTCTATTTTCTCTCTCTTCTCCCTCTGATATACCTATTATTCTTATGTTATTCTTTTTGATGGAGTCAGATAATTCTTGTAGGGCTATCTCATTTTTTTTAATTTTTGAGTCTCTTTCTTCTTCTCTGTTGTGACTCAAGTTGCTTGTCTTCTATTTCACTAATTCTCTCTTCTATCTGGCCTGTTCTATTAGCTAAGCTTGTTACCTCGTTTTTCAGCTCATGAATTGAGTTTTTCATCTCTGTTTGATTTGTTTTTATAGTTTCAGTTTCCTTGGAAATATATTCTTTGTGTTCGTTGAGTTGTTTTCTGACTTCCCTAAATTGCCTTTCTGTGTTTTCTTGTATATCTCTGAGTATTTTTAGGATTTCTATCTTGAATTCTCTGTCATTTAACTCCAAGGTTTCCAATATATTAAATTTTTTCTCCATAGATTTTTCCTCATCTATCTGTGTTACCTCTCTTTCTTTTGTATCCATGATATTCGATTTTGTCTTCCTTAATGGCATCTGAGGGTGGTTTTGTTGATAGTATTAATGAGATTTAATAAAAAAATAAAAAGTTAAAAAAATTAAAAATTGAACAGTTGTTTTTTTAAAAAAAATAATAATGAAATAAAGAAAAAGAAAAGAGGCCCTGGCCGGTTGGCTCAGCGGTAGAGCGTCGGCCTAGCGTGCGGAGGACCCGGGTTTGATTCCCGGGCAGGGCACACAGGAGAGGCTTTCATTTGCTTCTCCACCCCTCTGCCGCACTTTCCTCTCTGTCTCTCCCTTCCCCTCCCGCAGCCAGGGCTCCATTGGAGCAAAGATGGCCCGGGAGCTGGGGATGGCTCTGTGGCCTCTGCCTCAGGCGCTAGAGTGGCTCTGGTCGCAACATGGCGACGCCCAGGATGGGCAGAGCATCGCCCCCTGGTGGGCAGAGCATCGCCCCTGGTGGGCGTGCCGGGTGAATCCCGGTCGGGCGCATGCGGGAGTCTGTCTGACTGTGTCTCCCTGTTTCCAGCTTCAGAAAAATGAAAAAAAAAAAAAAAAGAAAAGAAAAGAAAAATTAAAAAAAGGAAATTCTCCCCCCCCTCATTTTTCCCTCTCCTCTCCTCTTTCCTCTTTCTTGAGAAAATCTTGTGGTGAACTGTGAATTATATTGTACTAAATAGAACAAACAGTGCCTTTAATGGAGGGCCTGAATTGGGGAGAAGTAATAAAGGGGCAAAAAAAAGAAAAAAAAAGGGGAGTATGGACCCACAAAAAGCAAATAAGAAAAAAATTTGGGTCAAGAATAAAATGATTTGCTTTTAGGTGTTGGTTGACTAAGAGATATGATGAGAGGAATAAGAGGGAAACAGGAAAATGAGGGGACAAATTAAAAAATTTCTATTGTATTTAGTGGAAGAAGAACTAGATAAAATGGAGAGCCAGGGATGGGAGCACTGCTAGTGTGTTTAAAAGGTGAAGTAAAAACCTCCCCAAATGCCACAAACGTAAGTTTGACTCCCAGATAAGACATTGTTCGTTATTGAGGTTTGCATGAGAGGAAATGTAAAGGAGAAAGGAAGAAACTAATATAGAGAGAGAAAAGAAAAAGAGAGAGAGAAAAAAAGAGGGAACCACTAAAAAGAAGAAAAAAGAGGAGAGAGAGAGAGAGAGAGAGTTATGGGTTTTGGAGTGCAACCTTCATAGAGAGAAAGAAAAAGGAAAGAAAAGATAATGGGAAATGTAACACTTATAGGTAGTGTAGTTCAAGGAGAGGAGAGAGTAAGACCGGCAGAGAGTTAAACCACCAAATTGGAGGAGGAAAAAAAAAATCAAGAATGAAGATAAGAGAAACAAACAAACAAATATAATAAAATGGGATAGGTTATAAAGTCTGCAGATTATTCTTGATTTTGAGAGGTTATCTGCTTGCTTTTTCTTTTCTCTCCCGCTTCCTGGTTGGTGATTCTGTACCCCAGGTTCTGCCCCTTTGGCATGCTCAGGTAGAGGTTTGCAGTTGATAAGTCTCTATGGCGATGTCATGTATTGTGCTTTAGTCTTGTTGGCAGTCAAGGCTCATTAGCATTTATAGGCTCCAACAGTGAGAGAGTCCGTGTTCCTGGAGCCTCTCTCCTAGTCTTTCCTTCCTCAATTAGTAGCCTGATAATCCAGGTATGGGGTTGTTGCTGCCTCTGCCTGGATAGTAAGAGGCTCAAAGAGCTGGCAACTCCCCACTCTATTCCCACTCAGCACAGGGCTCTAGGTAAGACTCAGTCAGTCAGAGCTGCTAGCATAATCAGTCGGGGCTTCTGCCCACTCAAAGACCTCTGACTCTGCTACTCTGTGGGATAACACGGGCATGCACTGCCGAGGCACTTGGAGGAATCTCTCACCCACTATCTGTGCGTGCAGACCAGGATATCAGGCCAGCAGTCTCACACTCTGAGTGAAACGCCACCCACACGGAAAAGTTCCAGTGTTGGAATTGGCTCTCACTTCGTCCCCGTGCACGGCTTTTCCAAGGTGCTGGGGTGGCCCAAGATTTCGCTTTTGGCCCACACAAAGGCCCCTGACTCTGCTCCTCTGTGGGATAACATGGGCGCACACTGCCGAGGCACTCAGAGGAATCTCTCGCTCACTATCTGCGTGTGCAGACCAGGATATCAGGCCGGAAGTCTCACCCTCTGATTGAAACTCCCACCCGCATGGATAAGTTCCAGCGTTGGAATTAGTTCTCGCTCCCTCCCCGTGCGCGGCTTTCCCAGGGCGCTGGGGCGGTTCGGAGATTCCGCCTTCGGCCCACACAGAGGCCTCTGACTCTGCCTCTCTGTGGGATAACACAGGCTCCCACTCCTGAGGTGCTCGGAGGAATCTCTTGCCCACTCTCCTTGCATGCAGACCAGGATATCAGGCCGGCCACCTCACCCTCTGAGTGCGTCCCCCTCCTGCACGGAAAAGTTCCAGCATTGGAATTGGCTCTCACTCCCTCCCCGTGAGCGGCTTTTTCAGGGCGCTGGAGCGGCCCAGAGATTCTGCTTTCGGCCCACACAAAGGCCTCTGACTCGGCCTATCTGTGGGACAACACGGGCGCCCATTCCCAGGGCTTTGGAAGGAATCTCTCGCCCACTATCTGCATGCGCCGACCAGGTGATCGGGGAAAATGGCTGCCCCACTTGTCTTTCTTTGTCTGGGTTTGGCGCAAGTGTTAGCTTGTATTGCTCGGATTGCCACAGGAACAGTTTTTCCTTGGCTTGGATCTCCGTGCCACAGCCTGGTTCGGCTGTTTGTGCCGCGGCCTAGATCTATTCACCCCCTTTGCCCACCTTAGTTTCTATATTCTCAGTTCCCAGTGAAAGCCGCCCTGTTTAGGTTAGTGAGGAAGGCGGAGCATTTCTTACTCCCTATTTCCTTCGGGGTTTGATTATATATTTAGCCAATTTTTCATTCGACCATACCTTCGGGTGTATTGTGAAACATCTGGAGGCTTCAAGGATAGGTTTTTCTGTTTCTGGTTGAAGATCTTGTTGAGTTTTGGGGGAATTTATCAGTATTGCTTCCTACCATGCCATTACTCTGATGTCATCTGTAAACATTATTTAATTTAAGTTTCTCCCCATTCTGACCCTGCAGTGCTTGGCTATATGCACAATTGGAACTAACTAAATTGGTCATCAGTTGCCCTGTCCAGTTGGCTCAGTAGTAGAGCATCAGCCCAGCATGTGGACATCCCGGGTTCAATTCCTGATCAGAGCACACAGGAGAAGTGCCCATCTGCTTCTCTACCCTTCTGCCTCTCGCTTCTCTCTCTCTCTCTCTCTCTCTCTCTCTCTCTCTCTCTTCTCCCCTTCTACAGCTATGGCACTATTGGAGCAAGTTGGCCCCGGGTGCTGAGGATGGTTCCATGGCCTTCACCTCAGGCACTATAAATGGCTCTTGTTTCAATGGAGCAAAAGTCCCAGATGGGCAGAGGATCCCACCCTAGTGGACTTGCTGGTGGATCTTGGCCAGGGTGCATGCGAGAGTCTATCTCTGCCTCCCCATCCTCTCACTAAATAAAAATAATAATATAAATAAATAAATAAATAGGCCACCAGTGAGATGTACTGAAGTGAATAAAACAGCCATCAGGCAAGACAGCAGTTAATGTAACCAACACTTAATGATCTGTGGCATCATGTAGGGTATGTTGGGAGTGGGTGAGGCTAGCGTGGGTAGCTCAGCTGAATAAAATCTTCATATGATAGGGATCTATTACCTCATCTCTAAGTTACTTCTCCCAACAAACTTACACAATTGTTGTTGGCAAGGGGCCAGATTGGCTGATGGGAGTTGCATACCCACTCTCTCTTTCCCAAGCCCATGTCTCTAGCCAAGGTGCTAATGAGCAGTAAAAAGACCAGAAGGTGATGAGGAGGAGGGGGAAAGAAAGCCTGGATTATCTATGACCTATATAATTAGTCCCTAAAGATTTGACTTTACTTGATTTTTAGAATACCCTTTCCACCCTAGAGCATGAGAGAAATTCAGAAGAGGTGGTAAAGTACCAGGAATTGAGACATGACCTTTTTAAGAGTGTACAAACATTGACACAATTTCCATAAAATGTGATTTGTGGGGGACTGAGGATGGATATAGAATGCATGTCATCAGGAGCTCTCTCATTGCAGAATTTTTTTATAGCTCATTCAGTCACAAAAACTAGTATGACATATTTAGGCAAGGGTTCCCGGAAACTATTTCCCTTCATCACTCCCATGGCTTAATTCTATGGTCTTCCTGTTGAGAGAACTAGTTTGGCAAAGTGCAACATGCAAAGTAGTAAAATCAGGTCTCAAAGAGGACAGAGACACTGTTAGAATGTGCAGATGTCCATGGTGTAAACACAGGATTTAAACAACTGATGTGAGCTCACTGAAGGCTGTGTTAAGAAGAGATTGGAAGAAGCAATAGTCACAAACTAGTGTGAGCTGCCTCCCTCATATCTTCAATACACACATGGATTTTAGGTGTCAAACAGATTAAGCCCCAATGCCAAGTCTGCCCCATACTAGCTACGTGATCTTGGACAAGGTATTTAACCTCTCATATACTTCATCTTTCAAACAGGATAAAGCAAATAAAATACTTATTAAAAATATTGGTATAAAGAAACAGTGCCAGGTGTATACAATAGTAGGCTCATTAACTGGTAGAGGATGATGGCGTTACAGATGATGATTTTCATCAGCTAAAAGATCCATAACTATGGTAGAAAAGTTATGAGTAGCTAAGGGTTCCTATATTGGAAAGACTCACATAAACTCCAACAAACTTAACTGTTCGAGCACAGTGGCCACTAGACTGTAAGCAATTTCTTGAGGAAGACTTGAAAACAGGAGGAAAATTATAAATCTTTACTAGAGATATAGTTTGAATTTGTGCATCAAGAATCTATATTTTGAATGCATAGTTATTTTTAATTTTTAAGAACAGCTATGAAAAGAAAATTCCAAGTGCAACACTTTCAGAGTAGTAGAAATAAGCATTGAACTTCAAGATTGCCTGAAAGTTGAAAATTATGTAGAACTCATTACTGTGATGCTCTAATATAGACCCAGATAAAATTTCTGGGAAATCTTACAGAAAACTGTGAACTTGGATAATGGGATACAGCAAAGACATAGGTTCAATCGAATCCCTAGAATGAATTTTCATGAATTAATTGAGGGGATTCATTGTACGGAAATTTTTTTAAAAAGTAAAAATGTAAATGAAGCCACAGAATTACAAGGTATACGGCAGAGTAAATCTCCTCAACAAAGTTCTAGTTTTCTACATTGGGAAGATTAAGAAGGTCATTCTGGATTTTTTAAGCCTTATGTGCTCCCTGGATGGCCAATTAATTTGTGAGGTAGAGATGTTTTGAAAAATATGGGAGCATTGCTTGTCAGTCCTAATGGTTTAGTCAGTACTCAGATGCTTGATCGAGGATTTTTGCCCACTAAGGGACTAGGGAAAGAACAGCGAGGAATTCTCACCCCCATAGAAATGGTACCCAATATCAGAAGGTGTGGATTAGGATATCAAAATTTAGCATAGGGGCCTTGATAGCTCCTGCTACCTCAATAATGCATTGTGCAGACTCAATTACTTGGAAATCAGATATTCCTGTATGGGTAGACCAATGGCCCCTTTCTCAGGAGAAACTTAGGGCAGCTGCTCGATTGGTACAAAAGCAGCTACATCTTGGGCACATGGAACCATCTAATAGCCCATAGAATACACTTCCATATTTTGATCTTGTCACCTCCTTGATTATCAAGGGGCAAAGGCGACCCTTACAGCTTATAGGTTTTGAGCCTCAAAATTATTGTTGTTCCTTTTTTCAAATGATCAACAACAATGGCTCTGGGAAACTCCCACTAAATGGTAAATTGCTTTTGCAAATCAATGGACAACTTTATACTGAAACAGTCAACTTAAAATCAGCTCAAAGACTAGAAGTATATGCCATTATCATGGCTTTTCAGCATTCGCCATATTCCTCCTTTAATCTATATACGGACAGCAAATATTTACTTATGGTTGTTTCCGCTATAAAGACTGCTGTCTTAGGGACAACTGCTGATGAACTATTTCAGCAGTTTCTCCTGCTTCGAAGACTTGTATGTCAACATAGAGTTCCATGTTTTATAGGACATACTTGAGCTCACTCCATGCTCCCTGGAGATTTAGCACAAGGGAATGCCCTTATTGATCAAGCTACCCAAAAGACAATTATTTGGAGCAACCATGACATATCGAGCAATTCAGCCAGAATGCTGCAGCCCTGTGTAAACAGTTTCAACTTTCTTGGGAAGCAGCACTGCAGATTGGGAAATCCTGTCCAAGGGGTCCTATACTACAATCTGTCCCTTCATTTGGAGTTAACCCTCAAGGACTCCTGCCAGGACAACTTTGGCAAATGGATGTTACTCATATACCTTCATTTGGCAAACAATCCTATGTCCACATTACAGTGGATACCTATTCTGGATTTAACCTCTGCCAGAACAGGAGAGGCTGCTAAGCATGTTATAGCTCATTGTCTGTATGCATTTTTCTATTATTGGATATCCTAAACTGGTTAAACTGACAATGCTTCTGCATATGTAGCAAAAGCATTTACTGTATTTTGTCAAACCTTTCGAATTATGGGTATCTCTTACAATCGTTAAAGATAAAGTATTATAAAAGTGTACCCAGCAAATATTTTAAGGTCAATTTAAAAAACACTTAAAAGGGGGGAGTCATATCCTGGAACTCCTATGGGTCTACCATATCATGCTTTTTACTTAAAATTTTTTAAATTTCTTTTGAATGCTGATGAACAGGAGATGCCAAATCTCCTGCAAACTTCTACCTTCTTTTATTTGATTCAACTAATAACACTGTTTTGTCATTTTCCAAATACCTCCAGATATACGAAAAAGGTTTATATAGGTGGATGGGGATCCTCAAACCCCTCAGCGAGCTCTTCTGAACAAGGCCTTTAAGGTACCAAGAGGCAGAAAAAAGCCAATAGAGATCAGGTGAATTACCAGCTTTTAGGATATGCCCTTAAAGGCTCCAATGCCTCAAAGAAGTCTCATAGGAATCCATCTGGGTCCTACTTCAGTAGTGAAAAGGAAGGTCATTGAGCTAAAGCCTGCCAGGCTTACATGCCTTTGCTGTGAGGAAAAGGGACACTGGAAGGTAGGCTTCCCCCTTACTCCTCTAAGGGAGGGTTCAGTCTCTTCCAGCCCCGCTCCAGCCACCTATGACCTAAACTTGCCCAGAATGCTAGGGTTTGCCACTGAAGGCTGAAGGTGCCCAGGGCCATTGGCCCCATCTATGACACTGTGGACGAGCCTAGGGTATTTATTCCAAGAAGCAGGTAAACTGATCTCATTTGCACAAGGGCCACTTAACTGTGTCTTGCCTGAATAGTCAGGTATTTTATTCTTCCCTCAAAGATCTCTGGTGTGGGTGTTGATAGTCCTATTTTCTGCTGCTTTGTTCAATATATAGTGTTTCCTATATTCCTTCTACCTCAATGCCCCACTCATATTTCAGGCTGGGAAATACTCCTAATTTAGAGCTCTCTCTCCTCCTTTTGCCAACTTCTATTGTGAATTTACCTTTGCCACCCAGCTTAGTGTATCCCAAGGTTCTCTTTACCACACCACAGTTGCAGAGCTCCAGGGAAAAGCACCCTGGTCTCATCTCTCCAGGCAGAGGAGAACAGAGGCTCCATCGCCACACATGCTACAGATGGCTTTTCCAGTCTACCTGAATCATTACCAGCCAGAAGCAGCGGTCATTGGGACTTGGATGTGAGCTGCAAAGTGCAGAATTGTGACAATAATTCCAGTGCCATGCAGACTTTTCCTAGATGTGGACTTTTTCTGGACTCCTGTTCCTTTTGATAGCTCCTAACGGACTGAACTGGGCTTGGGTTGCATTTGCTGGGATTTGGAATGGTGTTGGTGCCAACTTGGACTTGGTGAACATGTTAAGGACACTACTCTTTTATGGATTCTTGTTGTATTGGCCAAGAGTTTGCTTAAAGGCTTTAATCACAGTAAAAAAATAAAAATGTATATATTTATGTGTGTGTGTGTGTGTGTGTGTGTATGACCAGGTAAAGAAGATGTGGCACATATACACTATGGAATACTACTCAGCCATAAGAAATGATGACATCGGATCATCTACAACAAAATGGTGGGATCTTGATAACATTATACAGAGTGAAATAAGTAAATCAGAAAAAAACCAAGAACTGCATAATTTCATACATTGGTGGGACATAAAAATGACACTAAGAGACATGGACAAGAGTGTGGTGGTTATGGGGGGGAGGGAAGGAGAAAGAGGGGGAGGGGAGGGGGAGGGGCACAAAGAAAACTAGATAGAAGGTGACAGAGGACAATCTGACTTTTGATGATGAGTATGCAACATAATTGAATGACAAGATAACCTGCACATGTTTTCTTTGAATATATGTACCCTGATTTATTGATGTCACCCCATTAAAATTAATAAAAATTTATGTATAAAAAAATAAAAATTGGGTGACGTCACGGAAATGGCGCTGTGAGCAGCGCGTCCGACAGCTCTCCCCTAAATCACAACAAATTTATCAACTAGAAACAGAAAAATTTATCCTCGGAGCATTCCGGAGTTCCACACAAACTGATAGCGAAAGGACTGTTATCACTTGAATCTGAGAGACGAGGGTGTGGAGGAATCTACCACAGGGACGTTCTTTCAAACCGCAAGGAAGTGCGCCTGTGGTGAGTCAGCCCATATACTTGGGAACCGCGAGCCGCCACCGCGAGCCCCCGCCGCGAGCCGCCGTGAGCCCCCGCGAGCAGGCGCGAGCAGCCACGCGCGCCCGGTCCGGTTGAGCACCGCTGATGTTCCCAGCGGCCCGCACAATGCGAGTGGGGGTCGCCGGCCACCGGTGCCCGGAGCGCCCCATTCGCGCGCGTGCCTTGGGCATTCCACGCGCCCAGGGCGCCCTGCTGGCCCGCACACCCAGGGGGCTCCATTATCCTGCGCCTGGTGCGGTCCAGCCGCCAGCGGTGGGGCGAGCGGGAGAGGCTTGGGAGATTCTCTCCGTGGGCGGGGCACCTCACCCAGCCATTCAAGCTAACAATCAAGCGTTGGGGGAGGGGCGCGCGCAGGCAGCCTAAAATACCTTCGGAAGCACAGCTGCGACCCAATCACTGAAATTAGCTTAACCCATGAAATCTGCGCACCCTCGGTTCTAATTGATAAGATCTCTCTCAGTTCAGCGATCCAAGACAAGAGGCGTGATATTTTTTAGTGCCTCTGGCTAAAGGGGCAGGGGCAACTTCTGATTGATAGAGCCTCCATATTCAGGGATAAACGCTAACAAGAAGGACTTGGCAGATAATAAGGTCTATACTACACTAGTCGTAAGCAGAGACTAGTGCCTCTTCTCCCCTGCAAAAACAGGCTACAAAGTGTGGAAAGCCTGGGTTGAGAGGTCCAACTAAATGATAGGTGCTGAACAGTCACCTTGACAACAATTGACTCCCACCCCCGCCTGATTACACTGGAGGCCCTGACTCTCAGAGCCTTTCCCAAAGCCTTGCACTGAGTGGGGATAGAGTGGGGATTTCCCAGCTCTTTGAGCCTCTTACTCCCCAGGCAGAAGCAGTTGCAGCCTTATAGCTGGATCACCAGGCTGCTAATTCAGAAAGGGGGGACTAGGAGAGAGAATCCAGGAAAGCAAACTCTCTCATCGTTGGACCCTGCAAACGCCAACAAGCCTTTACTTCCAGCAAGACTAAAGCCAATTATATGACATTGCCATAGAATCCCATCAACTGCAAATCCCTACCTAAGAGTGACACAGGGGCAGAGCCTGGGGTACAGAGTCACCGACCAGGAAGAGGGAGAGAAAAGAAAAAGGAAGAAGTTAACCTCTCAAAATCAAGAAAAACCCACAGACTTTACAACTTGATCCACTAATTTTTTTTTGTTGTTGTTGTTGTTTGTTTCTTCTATCTTTTTGCCTTTATTTCCTCCACCTCGGTCCTTCTATTCTCTGCCCATCTTATGCTTCCCCTTTCTTGAACTACACTACCCATGAGTGTTGCATTTTATTTCTCTTCTTCATCCTCACCCTCCTTTAAGATTATACTCCAAAACACTTAACTCTCACTCTCTCCTCTTTTGTTTTTTGTTTTGTTTTGTTTTGTTTTTGTCTTGCTTTATTTTGTTTTTTTCTCCTCTTATTTTATTTCTTCCTTCGTTTTTCTCTTTTTCTTATTTTTTCCTTTCTATACGTTTTTTCTTTTCTCATTTTACTTTCCTCCCATATAATCCTCAATCACGAACAAATTAGTTAATTTGGGACTCAAGGCTTTTTTTTGGCTTTATTTCTCTTTTTTGCTTTTTTTTTTCTTGTTTGTTTATTTTTGTGGCATTTTGGGTCCTCCCAACCCAAGGTCTCCATTGTATTTAGTCTTCGCTCCACTTAATACAACAGATTTTTACTTATTATTTTTATTTTTTCTTCTTTATTATTCTTTTTTGGTCCTTTTTTCTGGTTCCCTCTTATCCCTCTCATTATATCTCTTAGTTGACCATCACGTACAAGCAAATCATCTTATGCTTGTCTAAGATTTTCTTCCTTTTTTTTTTTTTTTTTTTTTTTGCATTTAGTAGGTCCCTACTCCCTTTTTTTTTGCCCCTTGAACTCTTCACCCCAAATCAGGCCCTCCATTATAGGCACGATATTTCCCTGAGGAGGGGAGAGGAGGGAAAGAGAAGAGAGAAAAAAAAGGGGGAAATAATAAATTATTACTGTTTTTTTTGTGTGGGGTGTTTTACCTTTTTTTTTTTTTTTTTTTTACTTTTTACTCTTTATTAATTCTAATTAGTGCTATCAATAAGACCACCCTCAGATGCCGATAAGAAAGAGGAAATCGAATATTATGGATACAAAAGAAAGAGAGGTAACACAAATAGATGTGGAAAAATCTATGGAGAAAAGACTTAACATATTGAAAGCCTTGGAGCTAAATGACTGAGAATTTAAAATAGAAATCTTAAAAATACTCAGAGAGATACAAGAAAACACAGAAAGGCAATATAGGGAGATCAGAAAACAACTCAATGAACACAAAGAATATATTACCAAGGAAATTGAAACTATAAAAACAAATCAAACAGAAATGAAAAACTCAATTCACAAGCTGAAAAACGAGGTAACAAGCTTAGCTAACAGAACAGCCCAGATTGAAGATAGGATTAGTGAAATAGAAGACAAACAACTTGAGGCACAAGAGAGAGAAGAAAGAGACTCAAAAATAATAAAAAACAAGAAAGCCCTACAGAAATTGTCTGACTCCATCAGAAAGAATACCATAAGAATAATAGGTATATCAGAGGGAGAAGAGAAAGAAAATGGAATGGAGAATATACTCAAACAAATAATAGACGAGAACTTCCCAAGCCTGTGGAAGGAACTAAAGCCTCAAATTCAAGAAGCAAACAGAACACCAAGTTTTCTTAACCCCAACAAACCCACTCCAAGGCACATCATAATAAAGATGACACAAACCAATGACAAAGAAAAAATTCTCAAGGCAGCCAGGGAAAAGAAGAGTACAACATATAAAGGAAGGCCTATTAGATTATCATCAGATTTCTCAGCAGAAACTCTACAAGCTAGAAGAGAGTGGACCCCAATATTTAAAGCCCTGAAAGAGAGGAACTTTCAGCCAAGAATACTATACCCATCAAAGCTATCCTTCAAGTATGAAGGAGATATAAAAACATTCACAAATACAGAAAAGATGAGAGAATTTATCAACAGAAAGCCCCCACTCCAGGAAATACTAAAGGGGGTTTTCCAACCAGATTCAAAGAACAAAAGAAAACAACACCACAAGTAACAGCTCCACCAAGAACACAATAAAACCAAACTTAAACTGTGACAACAAAGGAAAAAAAGGGGGGAGAGGTTGGAGATTAACAGTAGCAAAGGACGATGAAGTGCAGAAATACTTATAAGATAGGGTACTACAATGAATATGGTAGGTACCCTTTTCATTACTTAATGGTAACCACCCTTAAAAAAACCACCACAAAAACACTTGACTTAAAAAAGGTAGCAACAGAGGAAAGAAGTATGGAACACAAACAAACAAAAACAAATGATAGAAAAACAAAAGAGAAGAATCAAACTAGATACAAAACTAACAGAAAGCAATTTATAAAATGGCAGTAGGGAACCCACAAGTGTCAATAATTACACTAAATGTAAATGGATTAAACTTACCAATAAAAAGACACAGAGTAGCAGAATGGATTAAAAAAGAAAATCCAACTATATGCTGCCTACAAGAAACACATCTAAGCAACAAGGATAAAAACAAATTCAAAGTGAAAGGCTGGAAAACAATACTCCAAGCAAACAACACCCAAAAAAAAGCAGGCGTAGCAATACTCATATCTAATAATGCTGACTACAAGACAGAAAAAGTACTCAGAGACAAAAATGGTCATTTCATAATGATTAAGGGGAAGTTGAATCAAGAAGACATAACAATCCTTAATATATATGCACCAAACCAAGGAGCACCAAAATATATAAGACAGCTACTTATTGACCTTAAAACAAAAACTAACAAAAATACAATCATACTTGGAGACCTCAATACACCGCTGACGGCTCTAGATCGGTCATCCAAACAGAGAATCAATAAAGATATAGTGGCCTTAAACGAAATACTAGAACACCTGGATATGATAGACATCTACAGGACACTTCATCCCAAAGCGACAGAGTATACATTTTTCTCTAGTGTACATGGAACATTCTCAAGAATTGACCATATGTTGGGCCACAAAGACAATATCAGCAAATTTAGAAAAATTGAAATTGTACCAAGCATATTTTCTGATCATAAAGCCTTGAAACTAGAATTCAACAGCAAAAAAGAGGGGGGAAAACCCACAAAAATGTGGAAACTAAACAACATACTTCTAAAAAATGAATGGGTCAAAGAAGAAATAAGCGCAGAAATCAAAAGATATATACAGACAAATGAAAATGAAAATACGACATATCAGAATCTCTGGGATGCAGCAAAAGCAGTAATAAGAGGAAAGTTCATATCACTTCAGGCCTATATGAACAAACAAGAGAGAGCCGAAGTAAACCACTTAACTTCACACCTTAAGGAACTAGAAAAAGAAGAACAAAGACAACCCAAAACCAGCCGAAGAAAGGAGATAATAAAAATCAGAGCAGAAATAAATGAAATAGCGAACAGAAAAACTATAGAAAAAATCAATAAAACTAGGAGCTGGTTCTTTGAAAAGATCAACAAAATTGACAAACCCATGGCAAGACTCACCAAGGAAAAAAGACACAGGACTCAAATAAATAAAATCCAAAATGAAAGAGGAGAGATCACCACAGACATCATAGATATACAAAGAATTATTGTAGAATACTATGAAAAATTATATGCCACCAAATACAACAATCTAGAAGAAATGGATAAATTCCTAGAACAATACAACCTTCCTAGACTGAGTCATGAAGAAGCAGAAAGCCTAAACAGACCAATCAGCAAGGAGGAAATAGAAAAAACTATTAAAAATCTCCCCAAAAATAAAAGTCCAGGCCCAGACGGTTATACTAGTGAATTCTATCAAACATTCAAAGAAGACTTGGTTCCTATTCTACTCAAAGTCTTCCAAAAAATTGAAGAAGAAGCAATACTTCCAAACACATTTTATGAGGCCAACATAACCCTCATACCAAAACCTGGCAAGGATGGCACAAAGAAAGAAAACTACAGACCAATATCTCTAATGAATACAGATGCTAAAATACTAAACAAAATACTGGCAAACCGAATACAACAACATATTAAAAAAATAATACATCATGATCAAGTGGGATTCATCCCAGAATCTCAAGGATGGTTCAACATACGCAAAACAGTTAACGTAATACACCATATCAACAAAACAAAGAACAAAAACCACATGATCTTATCAATAGATGCAGAAAAGGCTTTTGATAAAATACAACACAATTTTATGTTTAAGACTCTCAACAAAATGGGTATAGAAGGAAAATATCTCAACATGATAAAGGCCATATATGATAAACCATCAGCCAACATCCTATTAAACGGCATAAAACTGAGGACTTTCTACCTTAAATCAGGAACAAGACAGGGTTGTCCACTCTCTCCACTCTTATTCAACGTGGTGCTAGAAGTTCTGGCCAGAGCAATCAGACAAGACAAAGAAATAAAAGGCATTCATATCGGAAAAGAAGAAGTAAAGCTATCGCTTTTTGCTGATGATATGATCCTATACATCGAAAACCCGAAGGACTCCACAAAAAGATTATTAGAAACAATAAACCAATACAGTAAGGTCGCAGGATACAAAATTAACATACAAAAGTCCATAGCCTTTCTATATGCCAACAATGAAATATTAGAAAACGAACTCAAAAAAATAATCCCCTTCAAGATTGCAACAAAAAAAATAAAATACCTAGGAATAAACATAACAAAGAACGTAAAGGACCTATATAATGAAAATTACAAAGCATTGTTAAGGGAAATCGAAAAAGATACAATGAGATGGAAAAATATTCCTTGTTCTTGGATAGGAAGAATAAATATAATCAAAATGGCCATATTACCCAAAGCAATATACAAATTTAATGCAATTCCCATCAAAATCCCTATGAGATTTTTTAAAGAAATGGAACAAAAAATCATCAGATTTATATGGAACTATAAAAAACCCCGAATAGCCAAAACAATCCTAAGGAAAAAGAATGAAGCTGGGGGCATTACAATACCTGACTTTAAACTATATTATAGGGCCACGATAATCAAAACAGCATGGTTTTGGCAAAAAAATAGACACTCAGACCAATGGAACAGAATAGAAAGCCCAGAAATAAAACCACATATATATGGTCAAATAATCTTTCATAAAGGGGCCAACAACACACAATGGAGAAAAGAAAGCCTCTTCAATAAATGGTGTTGGGAAAACTGGAAAGCCACATGCAAAAGAATGAAACTCGACTACAGCCTGTCCCCGTGTACTAAAATTAATTCAAAATGGATCAAAGACCTAAATATAAGACCTGAAACAATAAAGTACATAGAAGAAGACATAGGTACTAAAATCATGGACCTGGGTTTTAAAGAACATTTTATGAACTTGACTCCAATGGCAAGAGAAGTGAAGGCAAAGATAAATGAATGGGACTACATCAGAATTAAAAGTTTTTGCTCAGCAAGAGAAACTGATATCAAAATAAACAGACAGCCAACTATATGGGAACTGATATTTTCAAATGACAGCTCAGATAAGGGCCTAATATCCAAAATTTACAAAGAACTCATAAAACTCAACAACAAACAAACAAACAATCCAATTAAAAAATGGAAAGAGGACATGAACAGACACTTCTCCCAGGAAGAGATACAAATGGCCAACAGATATATGAAAAGATGCTCAGCTTCATTAGTTATTAGAGAAATGCAAATCAAAACTACAATGAGATACCACCTCACTCCTGTTAGATTAGCTATTATCAACAAGACGGGTAATAGCAAATGTTGGAGAGGCTGTGGAGAAAAAGGAACCCTCATTCACTGTTGGTGGGACTGTAAAGTAGTACAACCATTATGGAGGAAAGTATGGTGGTTCCTCAAAAAACTGAAAATAGAACTACCTTATGACCCAGCAATCCCTCTACTGGGTATATACCCCAAAACCTCAGAAACATTGATACGTGAAGACACATGTAGCCCCATGTTCATTGCAGCACTGTTCACAGTGGCCAAGACATGGAAACAACCAAAAAGCCCTTCAATAGAAGACTGGATAAAGAAGATGTGGCACATATACACTATGGAATACTACTCAGCCATAAGAAATGATGACATCAGATCATTTACAGCAAAATGGTGGGATCTTGATAACATTATAAGGAGTGAAATAAGTAAATCAGAAAAAAACAAGAACTACATGATTCCATACATTGGTGGAACATAAAAATGAGACTAAGAGACATGGACAAGAGTGTGGTGGTTACCAAGGGTGGGGGAGGAGGGAGGACATGGGAGGGAGGGAGGGAGAGAGTTAGGGGGAGGGGGAGGGGCACAGAGAACTAGATAGAGGGTGGCGGAGGACAATCTGACTTTGGGCGAGGGGTTTGCAACATAATTTGATGACAAAATAACCTAGACATGTTTTCTTTGAATATATGTACCCTGATTTATTAATGTCATCCCATTACCATTAATAAGAATTTATTAGAAAAAAAAATTAAAATTAAAAATAAAGTAAAAATGTAAATGAAGCCTGACTGGGCAGTGGCGCAGTAGATAGAGTGTCGGACTGGGATGCAGAAGACCCAGGTTTGAGACCCCAAGGTTGCCAGCTTGAGCGCGGGCTCATCTGGTTTGAGCAAAAGCTCACCAGCTTGAGCCCAAGGTCGCTGGCTTGAGCAAGGGATTATTTGGCCTGCTGAAGGTCCATGGTCAAGGCACGTATGAGAAAGCAATCAATGAACAATTAAAGTGTTGCAATGTGCAACGAAAAACTAATGATTGATGCTTCTCATCTCTCTCTGTTCCTGTTTGTCCCTGTCTATCCCTCTCTCTGACTCTCTCTGTCTTCATATATATAAATGAAGGAGTAATGATTACAAAACAAATTGAAATGAAATCTAGTTGGAAAACTACTCATGGTAGAAAAAATATCAAGATAGTGCTGAGTGAAATGCATTAACCTTCATAAAATCACTCTTGACAGATATCTAGGCTAATATAACTCATCAAATTTAGAAAATTGAGTGTACTGTTTATGTGGACGACTGACAAAAGGAAGGATTCAGGATGGTGAATTTTGGTGACTGAAGAAGGCAATTAGAAAAAGTTTACATTTCACAATTTCTTGGGTCCAGGGGTCTATGAAGAGACATTTCACTGTGGGGGACTCAGATCATAATTTACTTGTATGTCAATCGTTGAAGGTTGACTTGGGGCTAGAAGCCAACCTCACCTGTGATGTAGTGCCATGTGCAGTCTCTGGGATGTCCTGGGATGAGTCTGAACACCACCATCGCTCAGCTCCTTCGTGATATCCTGAGTTGCAGCAGCTCCCTTTGCATCAACACTGGAGGCAATACCGCCACTAGGGTGTTTGGATATTTTTTGGCTCACTTTCATCCTGGGAACAGTGACACCAAGATGGCTATACAATCTCCAACATCTTGACCATGTTAGAGTTGCAATTAAGCAAGACTCATGGAGACAAAATACCGTGGCAAGGCAACTTTTAATAACTTCTGCAGAAGGGCATGCTGCCACCAGTGAAAGCCTGCCAGCAAGCCTGAGTGCACGGGGGTCTTTTCTGTTTTTATCCCTAACATGCCCTAGGCTGGGTCTTGCCCCATTGACTGGAGTGTTTACAATCTTATTCTTTTCTGATTGGCTAGTTTAAATGGCTGCACAAAGGGAGAAGGAAGAGGTGGGGATATCATTAACTGGATGAGGGGGTTGGGGAATGATCAGAGAAACCAGATGAAGGGCCTGGTGACTCACTGCGGATGAAGGGCACTGGGGAATGGTAAGCAAGTTGTTTTTCCTTCTGTCCACCTGTCAGAGAAATCCAGATGAAGGGGGCTGGGGAATGGTTAAAGAAGAACATGAGGTAAACAACTTGTTTTTCCTTCAACCAGAAATCTGAACAGTACGCTATAGCAGTGAAAACTCTTTGGACTTGGCTTGGTAAAGTACAGTTGCTCCTTGAACAACAGGGGCTTGAACTGTGCAGGTCCACTTACATGCAAAATTTTTAAAATAAATACATTTTTAAATAAATGCATTTCCTATTGTTATTTTCTTAATAATATTTTCTTTTCTCTAGCTTACTTTATTGTAAAGTACAGTATATATTACATATAAAATACAAAATATATTTAATTAACTGTTTATGTTGTCAGTAAGGCTTTCAGTCACTAGTTAAGTTCTTAGGAAGTCAAAAGCTACACATGAATTTTCAACCATGTGGAGAGCTCAGTGCTCCCAATTCCACACTGTTCAAGGGTCAACTGTACTTCATAGCAGGAATTCCATGACAAAAGAAGCTGCAAGGAAACCCAGACTCAGCCTGATCCAGAGCATTGGAATGTGTCCACATGTTGTGCTGGTGGGGCCACTTTAAGAAAAGTCAAGATATGGAACTCTAAATTGATTTAAAAGATAAACCAGATTTGAATTACTCTTGTCACATATCTTTTTCTAGAAAACTATTCAGAATAGGGTTATTGTATGTATCTCACTCACTCTCTGCTCCTGTTAAATATATGCTTGATTCCCAAAAACTAGATCGACCCACCTTTCATTGACCATACCTTTTGCATAAAATTCAATGTAGCTGAACATAGATGAATTTAAATTAAAAATGTGATTTTGGTTATTGTTCTGATTGAATAATATTTTGATCTGGGGCTCAACAGTTTTTATAAATATTAGGGTCAGTTCTAGTTCATACTAATTCATTAGGTATGTTTTTATTTCATTGGTGTGCATGTGTGTGTTTGGAGGGTTTTATTCTCATTATTATTGTAGAAGAGGCTTCAGTTCAGTTCAAAGTTCAGAAAGAGAGCCACAGGTGGTTTCTGTGTGTTTAGTAATTCAGCCAGGGGTTCCTGAACTAGGTCAAGCCCATGTATTTGTACATGTTGTGTGCATTGGATGTGTAAGTATCATGTGCACGTGCACAGATAAACAGATCTTGATTTTTACCCATGTTCATTTCATCATGTCACTAAGCACTGAGCTCGATTGTTGAAAGGGATCTCTGAGTGCACAGTGATGTCTTAGGCTCCATAGAAAGAGAAACACAGTTCCCTGTGGCTGAGCAAGAAGGCCACCTGGATGAATGCCTCCTAGACAGACACATATCCCACAAGCCCCTCAGGCAGTGTCCTACTAACTGCTGCTATGCCTCCAACTCTGATCTTTTCCTGAGCCCTCATTTCTACCTAGGAGAGAGAAGACAGGCAATGACCTCTATCATATTTATCCATTGAGTAGATATTTTATGAGCCAGGTTCTATTCTAGGCTTGAAAGATTCAACAGGAAACAAGATAGACACATTTCCTGCTCGCATGTTGCTCACAAGTGCTCTTCACTGAGACACAGACCTTTTGGATTATGATAGTTTTCAACAATGAGGCAAGGTAGGTTATATATATTTGAAAGATAAGGTTTGCTAATATTTGGGATACACAATTTAAATCTTGTCTCTTTCGTCAGAAGTCCATAAAAGGCCACCTTCCCTAGTATTAGCTATTAAATGAGATGAATTCAAGATGCATGCCTCTGAGATACAGAGGATCCTTGGAATGTTTATGTCTATGCTACTCTTTTGTCAAGTGTAATGGCTCTTGCCTTCATGATTTACTGTGTTTTAAAATTTTTTAAAAGACCCTGTATGAATAGATAGTATAGTGGATTTGGAGAAAAAAGTGACTTTTGCTTCATTATAAATCATTTGTTCTCATTTCATTATTCAAAAAATATTTATTGAGCTATTACTCTGAATCAGGCACTTGTATCTCAGGCTTTATTAAAAATTTTTTCATACTTATTACCTGAAATGGTCCAGAGAATTATTCCATGATGTAGACAAAGTAATTATTCAATTATTACTAATTTTTTAATACCTGTCATAGTCCCAAGTATCAAGGGTCAAAGAGTTCAAAATTCCCTTCTCAATATTGCATAGCTGAGAAGTAGTGCAGGCAACTACTTGGCAGGGATTAGAACACAGACATTGGAGTTCTAGTATTTGGGGTCAAATGCTAACTCTGCTGTGTGACCTCAGGCAAGTGATAACATCTCTGTGCCTTAGTTTCCTCAGTGATAAATGGAGAAAACAACAGTTCCTAGCTCATAAGGCTGGTGTGAGAATTAAACCAAAATTGCAAATTAGACACTTACAATGGTATCGATAGCTAGTAAATGCTTAATAAGCATTTATTGTACCATTTTCTTTTTTTATGATTTTATTTATTAATTTTAGAGGTGTGGGGGAGCAGGAAGCATCAACTCATGGTTGTTCCTTCTCAAATCCCCTTGACCTAGCAAACCCAGGGGTGTTCGAATCAGCAACTTTAGCATCCCAGGTCAACTCTTTATCCACTGCACCACCACATGTCAGACAACATTTACCATTTTCATCAAACTCAGTTTTATGGTACCAATACCTCTCTCTGCTGCCTCTGTCCAAAACCCCTCTCTGATCTCACTTTGCTCAAGGTTTTACACCCTGAGATCAGAAACATGTATATCTCAAACTCTCAAATTCCCCCTAGAAATTCTTACTAGTCTAATGAAAACCATTATGGCAAAAAGCCTTAAGATGGTTACCATGAATCAATAGGTCCAACAAGTTTATCACTTTCCATAGAAAAAAAATGCTATATTTTTTCAGATCCATTCATCTTCCCTCACAGAAATTCAAGCTGGAAGTCTGGTAAGCATGATATTCTTTTCATCAAAGGACTAATTGTTTTTCTTTTATCACAGAGGTAAAAATTTTGCTTCCAAGCACTGATGCATGCTTTAATATCCATACTGGTAAGGATCCCTGGAGAAATTTTTAGAAAGAAGGTTGGGTTTGCTTTAGTTTGCTAGAGAAGAGTGTCTGTGACTTGTGTTTTCACACTCTGACCCCTGGGCCAGCAGTCAGTGAGTCAGCACACATTTCCTGAGCACTAATTGTATGCTGAGCCTGGTGAAAGATTCAGAGATAAGGAAGAAGTGGTTCCTGGCATCGTGTCCGGAGGGAACCTGGAGGGGCAGCTGCCCTCTATGTGGGTATTCACAGGCTCCTATGAGTTACCTTGTTTGAGGAAATCTGATTTGGAAATTTGAAATTGAATGCAGAGCTTACTTCCTTTGGTGCTTTAAGTAAGTTAAACAAGCCAAGAAACTGATCGAACTTATAGGTGCAGTGACCTCCATGGCAAACCCAAGAAAACATTGGACAGATACTGCCTATAAAGTCACAGAGCTGGATAAAACCCTGAAGCCTTGTATCCAGTATGGGCAGATGCTTTGGCCAAGTGGGGAACCTCAGTACGTTGGCAGAACGTCTTGCAATAGGATTCTGAGGCCCAAGATTCATGTTCTTTTGGCAAAACAGTAACTTCCTGCTTCAAAGTAAATAGGCTTAAGGAAATTGTTCTGAAAGATGCTTGGCTATCCAAAAGTTCTTACAAAATAACATTTCAATAAGTTAAGTGTGAAAGAATCAGAAACAGATGGAATAAGTTTCCCACAGAATACCCAGGATTTAAATATTAATATTAACAAAAAAAAGAAGAAGAAGAAGAAGAAAATTTAAAAAGGGAAGAAGGGAAGCCATGTTTGGCAATTGTCCAAGTCAGGACCCTTGAAGAATTTAGGATGTCCCACCAAACACCTACCTCTGTCAGGCCCTCCATTCTCTAGCATACCACACTATGGAGCCTCAAATTGGGTTAAATTTATATGCTTTAGCCTTCTCCCAATATGAATTATGAAAAACACAGTCAAATGCACTTTAACTGTGTAGACCGTTTTCCAGTATGTGCCCCTTGGACCAAGGGTTCTACAAGATCAAGGTCTCCGTGCCCTTGCTCACGTTGTACTCTCTGCCAAGGAGGCCCTTCACTGCCAAGTTAAATCCTTCGTGTCTCTCAAGGACCACCTTCCGTGCTTTAGAGACATTTTCTTTGACCCTCTTGCAACCAGCTCTATCACACAGGTGACAACTGCACTTCTGTTGGGTGGCTCCAAACAACTGCCATCCAAGAGAAATCCTAGTTGTCCACAAACCAAAGAAAAGGCAAAGGCCAGTGAGCACCTCTGAGAACAAAGTCTGCATTCCAGCACTCCCCTTTGCACACTAACATTATGTCTATGAGAATGGCACCCTCTGTAGCAAAATGCAGTGTTTAGGATGCCTCCTGGGCAAAACAAGGCAGCCCCACTGCACTGCTTCACAGCCCACCCTCCTCACTCTTAGCCATGTGCATGAACCACCATGCTACCCAGAACAGCAGAGGCAGGAGCACACATCGTAGTTTGAAGTGGAGAGAAAAGTAGGACCCAGTAGTTTCCATAGGACAACCCACGATGTGGAATGGTACACTTTGGTCCAGATTTAACAGCTCAGCATTTCCCAAGGTATATTCTGTGAGATGTTCTACAAAAATAAGATTCTCTAGTCAAATTAACTTAGAATTTCTCCAAGATTTCTTGGCACACATAATATGCTATTTATGCATTCTGAATTTCCTAAATGGGAATGGAGAGAGAACTGGGTAGGATGATTCCCAACTCATTTCACCAAGGAACCTATTTTTATAAAGCATCACTGTGGCTTTTTTTTTTAACTTAAGTATAATTTGCATATAATATATTATTAGTGTAAGGTATACAATATAGTGATTTGATATTTGTATTCATTTTGAAATGATCACCGGCACTATACAAATTTGTTAAAATATTGTTGATATATTCCCTATACTGTACATTACATCCCAATGACTTATTTTATAACTGGAAAATTGTACCTCTTATTCCCTTTCACCTTTCACCTGCCCTCCAGCCCATCCTACCTCTGGTACCCACATGTTTGTTTCCTGTATTTATGGGTCTTGTTTTGTTTTTTAGATTCCACATGTAAGTGAAATCATACAATATTTGTCTTTCTTTATCTGACTTATTTAATTTAGCCTAATATCCTCTAAGTACATCCATGTTGTCACAGATGGCAAGATTTCATTCTTTTTTATAGATGAGTAATATTTTATCTTTATATAATATACCAAATCTATCAGTGAACACTTTGGTTGTTCCATATCTTGGCTATTGTAAATAGCGCTGCAGTGAACATAGGGTGCATATAGCTCTTTGAATTAGTGTTTTATTTTCTTTGTATAAATACCCAGAAGTGGAATTGCTGGATCAAATGGTAGTTCTATTTCTTCTTTCTTTTTTTTTTAGGATCCTTCACACTGCTTTCCATAGTGGTAGCAGCAATTTATATTCTCATTCACAGTATGCAAGGATTTCCTTTTTTCCACATCCTCACCAACACTTATTTTTTGTCTTTAATAACAGATGTGAGGTGATATCTCACTGTGGCTTTGATCTGCATTTCCCTGATGATTAGTAATGTTGAGCATCTTTTCATAGGCCTGCTGGCCATTTGAATGTCTTCTTTGAAAAAAATGTCTATTCAGCTTGACCATTTTTTAATAGAGTTGAGTGTTTTTGATACTAACTTGTGTAAGTTTTTTTATAAATGTTGGATATTAATCTTTTATCAAGTGTATGATTTGCAACTTTTCCCACTCAGTAGATTGCCTTTTCATTTTCTTTTTTTATTAATTTATTTATTGTGTTTACATAGATTCTAGTGTCTCCCCAAAAGCATCCCCTCTCCCTCGTATTCTCCCCAACATCTCCCTTACACCCTCCCAACAGCTCCCTCCCCCTTAACTTCAGCTTTAATTCCATTCCTCAGTTCACATTGTTCCTTTGATTCCTCAAATGAGTGAGGTCATATGATATTTTTCTTTCTCTGCTTCGCTTATTTCACTCAATATAATAGTTTCCAGGTCCATCCATCTTGCTGCAAAAGGTAATATTTCCTTCTTCCTCATAGCCCCATAGTATTCCATTGTATATATGAACCACAGCTTTTTAATCCACTCGTCCACTGACAGAAACTTGGGCTGTTTCCAGTTCTTCACTATTCTGAACAATGCTGCCATAAACATGGAGGTGCATTTCTTTTTTTCAATCTGTAATATGGTGGCCTTTGGATATATACCTATAACTGGGATGGCTGTAAAAAGGCAGATCAATTTCTAATTCTTTGAGGAATCTCCACACTTTGCCCCAGTGGCTGCACCAGTCTGCATTTTCACCAGCAGTGCAGGAGGGTTCCCTTTTCTCAACATCCTCACCAGCACTTACTCTGTGTTGTTTTGTTGATGAGCACCATTCTGACTGATGTGAGGTGGTATCTCATTGTGGTTTTACTTTGCATTTCTCTAATGATTAGTGATGTTGACCGTTTTTTTTTTATCTATTGGCCATCTGTATGTCCTCTTTGGAGAAATGTCTATTCACTTTTTATGCCCATTTTTCGATTGAATTGTTTGTCTTCCTGATGTTGAGTTTTACAAGTTCCTTATAAATTTTAGTTATTAACCCCTTATCAAATGTATTGTTGAATATGTTCTCCCATTATGTGGTTTGTCTTTTTATTCTGTTCTTATTGTCTTTAGCTGTGCAAAAGCTTTTTAGTTTGATATAGTCCCATTTGTTTATCCTGTCTTTTATTTCACTTGCCTGTGGAGATAAATCAGCTAATATATTGCTGCGAGAGATGTTGGTGAGCTTATGGCATATGTTTTCTTCTAAGATGCTTATGGTTTCACAACTTACATTTAAGTCCTTTTTCCATTTTGAGTTTATTTTTGTGCATGGTGTAAGTTGGTGGTCTAGTTTCATTTTTTTTTTTTTTTTTTGCAGGTAGCTGTCCAATTTTCCCAACACCATTTGTTAAAGAGAGTGTCTTTACTCCATTGTAAGCTCTTACCTCCTTTGTCAAATATCAATTGTCCATAAAGGTGTGAGTTTATTTCTGGGTTCTCTGTTCTGTTCCATTGATCTATATGCCTGTTCTTATGCCAGGACCAGGCTGTTTTGAGTACAATGGCCTTGTAGTATAACTTGATATCAGGAAGTGTGATACCTCCCACTTTATTCTTCTTTTTCAAGATTGCTGAGGCTATTTGTGTTCTTTTGTGGTTCCATATAAATTTTTGAAATATGTGTTCTATATCTTTGAAGTAAGTCATTGGTATTTTAATTGGTATTGCATTGAATTTATAAATTGCTTTGGGTAATATAGACATTTTAATGATGTTTATTCTTCCTAATTATGAACACAGTATATGCTTTCCCTTGTTTGTGTCCTCCTTGATTTATTTTATCAATGTTTTATAATTTTCTGAGTACAAGTCTTTAACTTCCTTGGTTAAATTTACTCCTAGGTACTTTATTGTTTTGTTGCAATAGTGAAAGGGATTGTTTCCTTAATCTCTCTTTCTGACATTTCATTGTTTGTGTATAAAAATGCCTCTGGTTTCTGTGTATTAATTTTATATCCTGCCACCTTGCTGAATTGGTTTATCAGGTCCAGTAGTTTTTTGACTGAGACTTTAGGGTTCTCTATATACAGTATCATATCATCTGCAAATAATGATAGTTTCACTTCTTCTTTTCCAATTTGGATGCCTTTTATTTCTTCTTCTTATCTGATTGCTGTAGCCAGGACTTCCAGGACTATGTTGAGTAAGAGTGGTGAAAGGGGGCACCCCTGTCTTGTTCCTGATTTTAAGGGGATTGCTTTTAGTTTTTGCCCATTGAGTATGGGCTGTGGGTCTGTCATAGATGGCCTTTATTGTGTTGAGGTATGTTCCCTGTATTCCCACTTTGCTAAGAGTTTTGATCATAAATGGGTGCCGGATTCTATCAAATGCTTTTTCTGCATCTATTGATATTATCATGTGGTTTTTCTCCTTCCTTTTGTTTATGTGATGAATCACATTGATTGATTTGCAAACATTGTACCAGCCTTGCCTCCCCAGAATGAATCCCACTTGATCATGATGTATGATTTTTTTCATGTATCGCTGGATCCAGTTTGCTAATATTTTGTTGAGGATTTTAGCATCTAAAGTCATCAGGGATATTGGCCTATAATTTTCTTTCTTTGTGTTGTCTTTGCCTGGTTTTGGAATCAGAATTATGCTCGCCTCATAAAAGAAACTTGGAAGTATTTCTTCCTCTTGAAGTTTTTGAAATAGCTTGAGAAGGATAGAAGTTAGTTCTTCTTTGAATATTTGGTAGAATTCACCAGTGAAGTCATCGGGCCCCGGGGTTTTTGTTTTTTTGGGAGCTTTTGATAACTGTTTCGATCTCATTTGTTGTTGTTGGTCTGTTTAGGTTTTCTGATTCTTCCAGATTGATTTTTGAAAGATTATATGTTTCAAGGAATTTGTTCATTTCACCTAGGTTGTCTAATTCTTTGGCATACATTTCTTCATAGTATTTTCTTACAATCTTTTTATTTCTGTTGTGTCAGTTGTTATTTCTCCACTCTCATTTCTAATTTTATTTCTTTGAGTCCTCTCTCTCTTTTTCTTGGTTAGTATGGTTAAAGGTTCATCAATCTTGTTTACCTTTTCAGAGAACCAGCTCTTGGTTTCATTGATCCTTTGTATTGTTTTTTTAGCCTCTACATCATTGATTTCTGCTTTGATCTTTGTTTTTTTTCTTCTACTTCCTCTGGGCTTTACTTGCTGTTCTTTTTCTAGTTCTTTTAGATGCAGGTTCAAGTTGTTTATTTGAGCTTTTTCTAGCATCTTGAAGTATGCCTGTAATGCTATGAACTTCCCTCTCAGGACTGCTTTTGCTGTGTCCCATAAATTTTGAGTTGTTGTATGCTCATTTTCTTTTGTTTCTAGGAATTTTTTTTTTATTTCTTCTTTGATCTCATTGTTAACCTATTCATTATTTTAAAACATGCTATTTGGTTTCCATGTGTTTGAGTATTTTTCAGTTTTTTTGTTGTAGGTTTTTCTAGTTTCATGCCATTGTGATCAGAGAAAATGCTTGATATGATTTCAGTCTTCTTATATTTGTTGAGACCTGTTTTGTGCCCTGACATGTGGTCTATACTAGAGAATGTACCATGAGCACTTGAAAAGAATGTATATTCTGCTGCTTTAAGGTGAAAGGTTCTGAAGATATCTATTAAATCGAGTTGGTCTAATGTGTCCTTTAAGTCTGCTGTTACTTTAATTTTTTTTCTTGAGGATCTATCCAGTGATGTTAGTGGGGTATTAAAATCCCCTACTATTATAGTATTGCTTTTGATCTCGCCCTTTATGTCCACCAAGTCTGCTTTATATATTTAGGTGCTCGTATATTAGGTGCATAAATATTTATAATGGTTATATCTTTCTGTTGGATTGCTCCTTTTATCATTATGTAGTGACCTTCTTTATCCTTTACTATAGCCTTTGTTTTAATGTCTATTTTGTCAGATGTAAGTATTTTACCCCAGTTTTATTTTCATTTGCATTTGCATGAAATATTTTTTTTTATCCTTTTACCTTTAGTCTATGTGTATCTTTTGTTTTGAGGTGTGTCTCTTGTAGACAGCATATGTATGGGTCCTGTTTTCTTATCCATGCAGTTACTCTATGTCTTTTGATTGGATCATTTAATCCATTTACATTTAAGGTTATTATTGATATGTAGTTGTTTATTGCCATTTTATTCTTTAAAGCTATATTCCTCTTTTGCTATATTTTTTTCCCCTTTTGTTCTGTTTACACCAGGCCCCTTAACATTTCTTGCAGCCTTCGTTTGGTTAGAATGAATTCCTTGAGTTTTTTTTGTCTGGGAAGCTTTTTATTTCTCCTTCAATTTTAAATGATAGCCTTGCTGGATAAAGTAGTCTTGGTTGTAGGCTCTTGTTCTGCATTACTTTGAATATTTCTTGCCATTCCTTTCTGGCCTCAAGTGTTTCTGTTGAGAAATAAGATGTCATCCTTATGGGAGCTCCTTTGTAGGCGATAACCTTTTTTTCTCTAGCAGCTTTTAATATTTTCTCTTTATCTCTTAGCTTTGCTATTTTAATTATGATGCGTCTTTGTATAGATTTCTTTGTGTTTCTCTTTAATGGAGTTCTCTGTGCTTCTTGAATTTGTATGACATTTTACTGCCTCAACCTAGGGAAGTTTTCTGCTATGATTTGATTGAACAAAGTTTCTAACCCTTGTTCTTTCTCTGCTTCAGGAACTCCTATGATGCTGATGTAGTTTCTTTTTAGATTGTCACAGAGCTCTCTTAGAGTTTCTTCAGATTTTTTCATTCTCTTTTCTTTTTACTACTCCACTTCCGTGTTTTCAATTATCTTGTCTTCTAAATCGCTGATTCGATCCTCTGCTTCATCCAGCCTGCTAGTAATTGCTTTTAGTGTAGTCTTCATTTCTGATATTGTATTTGTCATTTTTGATTGGTTCCTCTTTATTATTTTAATGTCCCTTTTAATATTGTTATTTCTTTATTTATGTGTTCACTGTGACTTTTCCTTGTTGTTCTAAGATCTTTCAGCATTGTAATAATCATTATTCTAAACTCTGCCTCTGGTAGTTTGCTTATATCTGTCTCACTCAGCTCTTTTTCTGAGGGTTTCTCTTGTTCAGTCATTTGGATTGCACTCTTTGTCTTCCCATTTTGTCTGTGTTGCCTTGGATTTCCCTGGCTGGAACCTGGGGGAGATCAGAGGGGGTCACTGCCTGTGACTGGTGCTTATCCACTACTTGAGAGCTACAGGTTATCTGGATCTTGTGGCTATCTCTGCTGGGTCCAGGTGCCATTGTAAATATCAGCTGCACTCCTAGGCTTGCTTTTATCTACTCTTAGACTGGGGGAAGTTACTTTAAAAGTTCAAATTCCTCTACACTTCGCTTTCTGTCTTTTATTGCTGGCTACTTGTTGGGCTCAGTACTGTAATTCAGTAATTAGATATGGTATTAGATATGGCCTACTTCTTCACCTCAGGTATTTTTTTATCCAGACATTTTAGCTCCCATTTTGTGGTCTCTCTACCCGGTCAGAGCTGCTGTTACTACCCAGCACTGCTGTTACTACCCTGGGCTTTTGGGCTCAGGTGCTGCTAGCTCCAGCCCACCTCTGTGACTGCAGCTGCCCTGGTCAGGCCCCTGCACCCGCCTGGACTGCCTCTGGAACTGCCTCAGTTGGCTCAGCTCTCAGTAGCCGACTCAGGGACTGCACGAACCTTCTAGGATCTCTGCCCTGTTCCCCCTTCGTGCGTGCTGACATTACTGCTGAGGGCGTGTCTGTAGCCTAAGCAGGTTAGCGCACTGCCAGGATTCCTGCAATAGCTATCGTTACTTCCGCTCGTGTGTGCACCCGTGCTTCCACACTCAGTTGCCATTGGGGCTTCGCCTCAGCTCAGATCACCGCCAAGGGCGCACCCAGCCCAGGGCCAGTTTGCATGCCCACTGGGCTCCCCGAGGCTGCCAGGCTCACGCAGGCGGTGCGCTACCCCTCAGTTGATTCTTGGGCCTCTGTGTCCGCCTAAGGCGGGCCACTCAAGGCACAGGGATCTGCGCAAGTCCAGGCTTCCCCAACAGTTACGCTGGTCCCGAGGTCAATGGGCTGGCTTGTGCTTGCTCCTCAAATAGCATCCATGCCCTGCGGCCTCCGGCCCGTCTGTCCCAGGCGAGCACTCAACAGTACGGTGGGTGGCATAGCTTAGACCTCTGTACTCCCTATTTTTGTCCCTAATATGGTGCCTGGCTCTAAGCACCTTTGTTTTAGCTAGGATAGGGGAGCCTCCGGTGGACGGGGCACTTTCTCTCCTTTGCTGGTGATATTGGTTCACTTTAAATTTGGGGAGTGACTAGGCCCAGGGGTTAGGGTGTCCTCCTGGGGCTCTGGAAAAGTGGCTGTGAGCCAGGCTTTCAGTGCAGTTACTTTAATACAGAGCCTGGGTCTAAGAGTCCTGCCTCCTTCTCTCAGACCATATCCAGGCTTTTTTTCTCAGCCAAATATAGTTCATCAGCCCCTACCCAGCTCCAGGGCTCTAGGTTGGGATTCTAGTTTTGGGGATAAGGACCTGCAACTCGCTGGACAGCCCTCCCCTTCATGTAAATTTCTCCCAGGCACAGCGCCGTCCCTGCTCCCCAGGAGCGGGGTAGCCTTCTCCTTGTCTACACCTCTCCTACCAGATTCAGCGTGGGTTCTTTGGTGGTCTTTGGTTGTAGGAGCCTCCTAGTTCAGTCCAAAACTTGTCTTTCACGATGAGTGTTCTCAGATTTAATTTGCAACCCACCTTGGCTCTGGGAAGTGGGAGTTGGTGTGTCTGCCTATTCCGTGGCCATCTTGGTTCCCCCGCCTTTTCATTTTCTTGATGATTTCTTTGGTTGTGCAAAATCTTTTTATTTTGATGTAATTCCATTTGTTTATTTTTGCTTTTGTTGTCCTTGCCTGGGAAGTCATATCCAAAAAAAAAAAATGTTACTTAGACTAATGTCAAAAAGTTTACTATCTATGTTTTCTTCTAGAATTATTATCGTTTCTAGTCTATATTTAAGTCTGTAATCTCTTTTTAGTTTATTTTTGAATAGGGTTTAAAACAGGAGTCAGGAGCCTATGGCTCGTGAGCCAGATGTGGCTCTTTTGATGGCTGCATCTGGTTCACAGACAAATCTTTAATTTAAAAAAATAATGTTAAAAATATAAAACATTCTCATGTATTACAATCCATGCATTTCTTACCACTCATGTTCATGGTTGCGGGTGGCTGGAGCCAATCACAGCTGTCCTCTGGGACAACACCAAATCTTTATTGGATAATGCGTAATGTACACGGGTTGTTGTGAGGTCAGGAAGTAAACTTCCCTCCTTTTAATCAAGTAGTCAGCTAGCTAATTGCAGAAACCCTCTTGACGAAGAAGATGGCTAAAAGAAAAAAAGATGAGGAGTATCGTACTTTTCAGCAGGAATGGACAGAGGAATTTGCCTTTGTGGAGAGAGCAGGTTCTGCAGTGTGTTTAATATGCAATGATAAAATTGCATCGATGAAATGGTCAAATATAAAGTGGTACTTTGACACACGCCATACTACATTTGCATTGAAATATCCAACGGGGACAGCAGGAAGAAAGCATGTCAAGAGCCACTGTGCAGAGTGCAAGCTAGTCAGCAGCAAATCTGTGTTTGGATCCAACAAGGTGACTGGAATTCGGCTATCTTTGCTGGTGCTTTAGCAATTGTGAGAAACAGAAAGCCATTCACAGATGGAGAGTATGCCAAAACATTCATGCTTGATGCTATCAATGAACTTTTTCACAACTTTTCAGATAAAGACAAGATAAACAAATAAAAGACATGCCCCTGTCAGCAAGAACTGTTCACGATCGTATTATCATGATGGCAAATCAAATTGAGGCAACACAGTGAAGGACATAAATGCAGCACCCTTCTTTTCTTTCGCTTTGGATGAGTCAACAGACGTAAGCCATTTATCACAGTTCAGCGTGATTGCAAAATATGCTGTTGGTGACACACTACCTGAGGAAAGTTTTGCTGTTTTTTCTATGAAAGAGGCTATAAGAGGGGAGGTTTATTCAAGTCTTTCACTGAGTTCACTTAAGAAAAAAATCCACTGGTGGATAAACTTATTTCAGTGTGTACTGAAGGTGCTCCGTGCATGGTGGGGAAAAACAGAGGATTCATAGCACTTCTTCGTGAACATGAAAAGAGAAACATTCTAAGTTTTCACTGCATCCTACAGTGAAGGTGCTTTGTGCTCAGATGTGTGGCGAGCAGCTTGGTGAGGTGATGTCGCTGGTCATTCGGGTGGTCAACTTTATTGTTGCCCGAGTTTTAAATGATCACCAGTTTAAAACCTTGCTGGATGAAGTTAGGAATAATTATCCTGATCTGCTTCTGCACAACAATGTGCGTTGGTTGTTAAGAGGGAAGGTGCTCAGCCATTTCACGGTTTGTCTGAGCAAAATGAAAAACATTGAGCATCCTGAGTTAGCTAACACTGAGTGGCTCCTGAAGTTCTACTATCTCATGGACATGACTGAACATCTGAACCAGCTCAATGTGAAAATGCAAGGCACTGGAAATACAGTCTTATCCCTTCAACAAGCAATGTTTGTATTTGAAAACAAGCTGAAACTCTTCATCACTGACATTGAAACAGGCCGTTTACTACACTTTGAAAAACTGAGAGAGTTTAAAGATGCATGCACAGCAAGTGACTCTGCTCAACATCTTGATCTCCAGCAGCTAGCGGGCTTCACATCTAATCTCCTGCAGTCATTCAAAGCACACTTTGGAGAATTTCGTGAGTGCACTCGTCTTTTTAAGTTCATCACCCATCCACACAAGTGTGCAGTGGACAGCGCCGACCTGAGTTACATCCCTGGTATCTCTGTCAGAGATTTTGAACTACAAGCTGCTGACCTGAAGGCCTCAGACATGTGGGTGAATAAGTTCAAATCACCAAATGAAGATTTGGAAAGACTTGCACAACAGCAAGCAGAGTTGATGAGCAAACACAAGTGGGGAGAAATGAAAAAACTTCAACCTGCAGACCAGCTGATTGTCAAAACTAGGAACGCACTTCCCATCACATACCACACACTGCAGCGTGTTAGTATTGCTGTATTGACAATGTTTGGCTCTACGTATGCATATGAGCAGTCTTTCTCACATCTAAAGAAGATAAGACCAACCTACGATCACGTTTAACAGATGGAAGTCTCAACACCTGCATGAAGCTTAACCTCACCACATATTAACCAGACTACAAAGCCATCAGCAAAACCATGCAGCACCAGAAGTCACATTAGTGGTAAGAAGTACTTTATTCATCATTGGTTAGCAACAGCATAACAACGTTATTAAAAAGAATTCAAAGACTTATTGTACTTTAAAAGTGTTGGTCTTACATAAAATGCACACATTTACTTGTATTTAGTGTTAAACATATTGTATAGCTCTCATGGAATTACATTTTAAAATATGTGGCATTCATGGCTCTCTCAGTCAAAAAGGTTCCCGACCCCTGGTTTAAAAAGTAGTTCAGCCTCATTGTTTTGCATGTTGCTTTCCAGTTTTCCCAATAATATTTATTAAAGAGATTGATTTTTCCCCATTGTATATACTTACCTTATTTTTTATAGATTAATGGGTCATATGGATGGAGGGTTATTTCTAGTCTCCCTATTCTATTCCATTGATCTATGTGTCTGTTTTTGTGCCAGTGCCATACTATTTTTATTATGATAACTTTGTAGTATAGTTTGAAATCAAGAAGTACAATGTCTCCAGCTTTGTTCTTCTTTGGCTATTTGAGGTATTTTGTGAGTCCATATAAATTATAGGATTTTTTTTTTTTTGGTGGTGCTAGTTCTGAGAAAAATGCCATTGGTGTTTTTTTTATTTATTTATTTTATTAATTATAATGGGGTGACATTAATCAATCAGGGTACGCAGGTTCAGAGAAAACATCTCCGGGTTATTATGACATTTGATTATGTTGCATACCCATCACCCAAAGTCATATAGTATTTTTTTATACATAAAGTTTTATTAATTTTAATGGGGTGGCATCAATAAATAAGGGTACATATATTTAAAGAAAACATGTCCAGATTATCTTGTCATTCAATTATGTTGCATACCCATCACTCAAAGTGAGATTGTCACCTGACCTGTGGTGGCACAGTGGATAAAGCGTCGACCTGGAAATGCTGAGGTCGCCGGTTCGAAACCCTGGGCTTGCCAGGTCAAGGCACATATGGGAGTTGATGCTTCCAGCTTCTCCCCCCTCCTCTCTCTCTGTCTCTATCTCCCTCTCTGTCTCTCTTTCTCCTCTCTAAAAATGAATAAATAAAATTTTTTTAAAAAGTTAGATTGTCCTCCGTCAATTTCTATCTAGTTTTCTTTGTGCCCCTCCCCCTTCCCTTCTCCCTCTCCCCCCTTCCCTCCTCCCCTATAACCACCACACTCTTGTCCATGTCTCTTAGTCTCATTTTTATGTCCCACCAATGTATGGAATCATGCAGTTCTTGTTTTTTTTCTGATTTACTTATTTTTCTCCGTATAATGTTATCAAGATCCCACCATTTTGTTGTAGATGATCCGATATCATCATTTCTTATAGTTGAGTAGTATACCATAGTGTATATGTGCCACATCTTCTTTATCCAGTCATATATACATATATATATTTTTTACTGTGATTAAAGCCTTTAAGCAAACTCTTGGCCAATACAACAAGAATCCATAAAAGAGCAGTGTCCTTAACATGTTCACCAAGTCCAAGTTGGCACCAACACCATTCCAAATCCCTGCGAATGCAACCCAAGCCCAGTTCAGTCCATTAGGAGCTATCACAAGGAGAGGAGTCCAGAAAAAGTCCACATCTAGGAAAAGTTCACATGGCACTGGAATTGTTGTCACAATTCTATACTTTGCAGCTCATGTCTAAGTCCCAATGACCGCTGCTTCTAGCTGGTAATGATTCAGGTAGACTGGAAAAGCCATGTGCAGCATATGTGGAGATGGAGCCTTTGTTCTCCTCTGCCTAGAGAGATGAGACCAGGGTGCTTTTCCCTGGAGCTCTGCAACTGTGGTGTGGTAAAGAGAACCTTGGGATACACTAAGCTGGGTGGCAAAGGTAAATTCACAATAGAAGTTGGCAAAAGGAGGAGAGAGAGCTCTAAATTAGGAGTAGGTCCCAGCCTGAAATATGAGTGGGGCAATGAGGTAGGAGGAATATAGGAAACACTATATATTGAACAAAGCAGCAGAAAATAGGACTATCAACACCCACACCAGAGATCTTTGAGGGAAGAATAAAAAACCTGACTATTCAGGCAAGACATAGTTAAGTGGCCCTTGTGCAAATGAGATCAGTTTACCTGCTTCTTGGAATAAATACCCTAGGCTCATCCACAGTGTCATAGATGGGGCCAATGACCCTGAGCACCTTCAGCCTTCAGTGGCAAACTCCAGCATTCTGGGCAAGGTTAGGTCATAGGTGACTGGAGCAGGGCTGGAAGAGACTGAACCCTCCCTTAGAGGAGCAAGGAGGAAGCCTAACTTCCAGTGTCCCTTTTCCTCACAGCAAAGGCATGTAAGCCTGGCAGACTTTAGCTCAATGACCTTCCTTTTCACTACTGAAGCAGGACCCAGATGGAATCCTATGAGACTTCTTTGAGGCATTGGAACCTTTAAGGGCATATCCTACACGCTGGTAATTCACCTGATCTCTATTGGGCTTTTTCTGCCTCTTGGTACCTTAAAGGCCTTGCTCAGAAGAGCTCACTGAGGGGTTTGAGGATCCCCATCCACCTATATAAACCTTTTCTGTATATCTGGAGGTATTTGGAAAATGACAAAACAGTGTTATTAGTTGGATCAAATAAAAAAAGGTGGAAGTTTGCAGGAGAAGATTTGGCATCTCCTGTTTATCAGCATTCAAAAAAATTTAAAAATTTTTAAGTAAAAATTATAATATGGTAGACCCATAGGAGTTCTGGGGTATGATTCCCCCCTTTAAAAATTTTTTAAGTTGACCTTAAAATATTTGCTGGGTACACTTTAATAATACCTTAACTTTAAAGATTGTAAGAAATACCCATAATTTGAAAGTTTTGATAAAATACAGTAAATGCTTTTGCTACATATTGTCAGTTTTAACCAGTTTAGGAACTCTAATAATAGAAAAATGCATACAGACAATGAGCTATAACATGCTTAGCAGCCTCTCCTGTTCTGGCAGAGGTTACTATAAATCTAGAATAAGTATCCACTGTAACATGGACATAGGACTGTTTGCCAGATGAAGGTTTATGAGTAACATCCATCTGCCAAAGTTGTCCTGGTAGGAGTCCTTGAGGGTTAACTCCAAATGAAGGGACAGACTGTAGTATAGGACCCCTTGGACAGGATTTACCAATCTGCTGTGCTGCTTCCTGGGAAAGTTGAAACTTGCCATTGGTATTTTATGGTAATTGCATTGAAACTGTATATTACGTTAGGTGGTATGGACATTTTAATAATATTAATTCTTCCAATCCATGAGCATGGTATAGCTTTTTATTTATTTGTGTTGTCTTATATTTATTTCATCAATGTCCTGTAGTTTTCAGAGTACAAGACTTCCACCTCATTGTGACTTTTAGAGAAACATAAATCAAGCAAAAGATATGGTTTTCTAACTTTTTACAATATCATACCGCAATCTGACTGCCTCACACCAATCTCATAATAATTACTCTGCATCAGTTATCCTTAGTGTGAGGTCCATGGATGGGTTATGGGAAGTTTGTGAGTGCCCTGAAATTGTGGGCAAAATTTTATTCATATAGGTAGTATAAAGAGAGGACTTGTCATATTTGGGGAGGGGTTCAAGACTTTAAAGTAAAGCAAATTCTCTACCAAGCCCCTCTTCAAAACCTTGGTATAATGCAATGTGGTGGAGGGGTATTCTTTTATGCCCAGGTAAGTAAACATGCAGAAACAAACTCAAGAACATAAATGTTTACCTTAAAATTATCATCCCTTGATCTGTAACAGGGTGAGCGGTGTTCTTAATTTGGCCCAGAGTCCTTTTCTAGGCAGGATGTGAATTTCTGCTTTGAAAGGCCTGGTTTGGCATTTAACCCCATGATGATGTTTGGTTTCCAAGGCCCTCACCTCATCCTCTGCCATTCCACTGTCAGGCTGGCTGGCAAGGGCATGGATGGCAAGTCCACCGAAGGGGCCCCAGATGCCTTCGGGCATCACAGAAACAGGTCTCATTGTACAGGAAATGGGTCCAAGAAAAAAATGAGAGAGTTCAAAAGATCAAGATGCATTTTCATTGATCTTGGACTTGTAAGAGCTACACCATCAATCACAGTCATTTAAAAATTCTTATTAATGGCCCAGAGTTCTGGGGCTCCCATATGGTTTGTCTTTGTAACATTTGGTTTGGACATCTCTTTGGAATCAGCATGAAAATCTGTCAGTGTCAGATTCAGACCCGCACTTCTTTCCTTATTCCTGGGCAGCAGTGTAAGGGAGAAATGGAATAACGTGTCCTTACATCTATGCTTCAGGACAATGGATATCTGTGGCTCTGGGAAAGAGCCAGAAGACTAAAAGTCCTTTGTCTCTGGAAGAAAGCAGAAAGCTAAGGCGAGGTTCAGCCAGGTCAAGGACCTAGAACATAGTGAGGAAGCCCCACGTCTGGAAAGTAATTCTGCCCCATCCCATCTGTCCCAAATGCACTGGTGATACCAGAGGTAGGGATAGACCTGATGCTTTCTGGTAGAGGAGCAGTGAGTATTTGAGATTTGTGTTTAGGACAAATCAATAGAAACTGAGAGAGCACCAGAAGGTGCAACACAAAGGACAAAGGTCTTCCATCTTGTTCCCTCCCTGCCTTCACTAGCGATGCAATGCACACTAGCTTGACACCAGGAGAGGGAAGTTCAATACCACACCACCCACAATGGAAGCCACTAGTCACGTGTGACAGTTGAAGACTTGAAATGGCTAGTCTGAATTTGAGATGTACTGTACATGAAAAATACACATAGAGTTTAAAGACTTGATATGAAAAAAGATAGTAAAATAAAAAGATAGCATTAATGATTTTATATCAATTATATGCTCATTTAAATTTTTTCTTGCCTGATTTTTAACAGCTTTATTAAAATATAACTGATGAAACAAAAATTGTACATACAGTATTACTATACAATTTGATGAATCAGACATGTGTATACACTCATAAAATCATCACCAAGGTAATAAACATATCTATAACCTCCAAAAGTTTCCTCATACCTTGTTGTTTTGTTATTGTTTACTTTGTGGTAAGAACACTTACCATGAGAGCTACCCCTTAACAACAACAACGACAACAAAAAGATGTTAGAGAGAGAAAGAGAAGCATTAACTCATTGTTCTACTTAATTATGCCATGGATTTATTCTCATATGCACTCTCGCCAGGGCTTGAACTGGTAACCTTGGGATTGAGCAGGCAACCCTCAGGATTAAGAACAAAGAATTGAAATGTACAATATAGTATTGTTATATATAGGCACAATGATGTACATATCTCTACAATGTATTCATCTTGCATAATGAAACTTGTATTAAATAAAATCTATTATTGAAATTAATTAATTCTCAACTTTTTTATATAGTTCCTAAAATATTTAAAATTACATATGTGGATCCCATTATGTTTTTATCAGACAACACTGCTCCAAAGCATAGCCATACTGATTTCCTAGGGCTGCCATAACAAAGTATAACAAATTAAGTGGCTTAAGACAACAGAAATTTATTCTCTTACCGCTCTGGAGGCCAGAGATATGGAAACAGGTGTCAGCAGAGTTGGTTCCTTCTGGAGGGCTCTGAGGGAGAGTTTGTTCTCTGTCTCCCTCCTAGCTTTCAGTGGTTGTCGGCAATCCTTGGCTTTTTAAAAAAAAACATTAATGTTTAGAGAGAGAGAGAGAGAGATCGATTTGTTGTTCCACCCATTCATGGATTCATTGGTTGAGTCTTGTATGTGCCCTGACTGGGGATCAAACCCACAACCTTGGCATGTCAAGGTGACATTCTACCCAGCTAAGCTACCGGGCCAGGGCTAATCTTTGGCATTTTTTGATTCATAGATGCATTGCTCCAATATCTGCCTCCATTTTATATGGCTTCTCCCTAGTGTGTCTCTGTGTCTGTTTCTTTTCTTATAAGGATACCAGTCATATTGGATATAGGAACAAACCTACTCCATCTTAAATTATTACATCTGCAGAGATTCTATTTTCAATTATTTTCACATTCCAAGAACGACATGAATTTGGGGGATACTATTCAACTTAATGTATTGGCAAACTGTTTTTCTAAGGCAACAGAAACTCATGCCTCCCCTCCATGGAGAACACAGATTTTCTCGTTATAGGGTGAGGCATGCTCCCCATGAACCCTGAAAGATCTTCTGTCTGGTGAGGAGCTTGCTGAGATAAAACATACTCAAGACTGGAAATTAGGAGACAGGTTCTAACTCTGTCTCTGTCATTAAGCACTACAGTGGCCATTAGGAGAAATCCTACTCAGGCATAAGAAAATATTAAATACTGTCATTTGCAACAACATGAGTGGATCTTAAGACTATCATGCTAAGCAAAATAGTCAGATGGAAAGAAAAAAACAAGAACTGTATGATTTCACCCATATGTGGGATATAAAATAGCAACAAATGAACAAAAAAGACAAACAAACAAAAACTCATAGAAACACAATAATATAATGGCTATCAGAAAGGGGAGGTAGAAAAGGGTAAAGGGGGTCAAAAATATGGTGATGGCAGGAGACTTTGGGTGGCAAGCATATAATGTGATATACAGACAATGTATTATAGAATTGTACACTTAAGACATAACTTTATTAACCAATGTCACCAAAATAAATTTAATAAAAATTCATAAGAAAAAGAAATGCTAAACCACTCTGAGTCTCAGAGTTTTTCTCTATAGGCAATGAAAATATAGGCCCCTATACTTCCAAATGCACAAGATAACTGTGAAGTTTGTATAGACAGCTGTGAAAGTGCTTTTAAAATTAAAAGAACCAGCCCTGGCCAGTTGGCTCAGTGGTAGAGCATCAGCCCAACGTGTGGCTGTCCCAGGTATGATTCTCAGTCAGGACACACAGAAGAAGTGCCCATCTGCTTCTCCAACCCTCCCTCACTCTCTCTGTCTCTCTCTCTCTTTCTCTCTTCCCCACTTGGAGCCATGGTTCGATTGGAGCAAGTTGGTCCCGGGCGCTGAGGATGGCTCCATGGCTTCCACCTCAGGTACTAAGAAGAGCTTGGTTGAATAATAGAGCATTGCCCCCTAGTGGGCTTGCTGGGTGGATCCTGGTCAGGGTGCTTGTGAAAATCTGTCTCTGCCTCCCCTCCTCTCACTTAATTAAAAAAAAAGATTATTATTATTTAACAAATAATAATAAAATAAAACTAAAAGAACCAATATGCAAATGCCTTTGTTACAGGCAGCTGCCTACTCTGGTCATTTCTCTGTAGCTTTGAAAGAAACAGGATACTCACTCTGAATGCTGGAGGGTCTGGGATCTCTCAGCCTCTAGCACAGAAGGAGACATTATTGGACTCCTGAAAAATACTCCCTGCCCCCAGAATTGTCTCATTCAATCCAGTCTTTCCACTGGATTATTCATTTAAAAGCTTTATTCATTTTAAAGTAATAATAACTTAATCATGTCATCTACTTTGTGCTTAAAAGCTTTTACAAAAGAATATGTATTTGAATAATGAATTAATGAATGACTCAGTTTGCGTACTTCTGACCCAGGAAGACAGGAAGGTTGGAATGGTCTTCTGTGAAACTTCCTCTGGTTGAGGCCCCAGGATTGGAATCAGGCAAATCTTAGTTGATGAAAGATTTGAAAACTGTCTGATGTCCGGAGGAGGAGATGGGCACTGTGCTACCTGGAATACATGCAGCTGTCCCAGGGAAACCGGGCTGTCTAAGTCCACTTTGAGCCAGGCCCAGTCAGCTGGGCAAAGAGCAGCAATTCTTGCAAAACCGGGTTTCCAGTGGCCCGTCAGGGAATGGAGACCCAGAGGGAGGCTGAATTAGAAACACTTGCTGCTTCTCACATAGGTCTAAAAATATTATTTTGTTTTTTGGTTTCTGTTTTTTTCTCAGAGTATTTTATTTGGCAGGTCCTGAGTGAAATGGCATCATTTCCCAGGGTCCTTGAAGCTGCTTATTTGTTTTTGCAATTGGCTATTTTACAAGTAGGGGTCACAGGCGATTCACACGGTGACCTGATGTCACTTGTGACCACACTATTCCACTAAAATACAGGGCTTGGGTAAGGTCAGCTGAGCAACAGAAGGCCAGGCCCAAGGAGGGCAATGCATTTCTCACCTTCATTACTGATGGCTGCTGTGTGTAGCTCGGTCAAGGTGCTGCCCAAAGTCCTTCCCCACCACTATGCACTGAGACTCTCTGAGTCAACTGATTTGTATTGATGCCTCTTACATCCTTGGCAATAGTCTCAGTCAATCCCATCTCCTCCCTAAAAATCCTAATGCACCAGAGCCATGCCATTCAGACTGTTCTGGGAGAGGCTAAGCCTATGCCTTCTAAGAGGGTGACCAGATGTCCCCAATTTACCTGAGACAGTTCTAGCTTATATTCATGCAGGTATAATAGTGTCCCCTTTTCTCTCAGAATTGACTGGCTTGAACAACAAGTTATAAAGACACTATTACAGACTTCATTTTCTAAAGAGGATTCAGTTGAATGACTAGCAAAAGATGCCCAGAGCAATAAGTTTCCTTAGGCCAGTGGTCGGCAAACTCATTAGTCAACGGAGCCAAATATCAACAGTGCAACGATTGAAATTTCTTTTGAGAGCCAAATTTTTTAAACTTAAACTATATAGGTAGGGGCCCTGGCTGGTCGGCTCAGTGGTAGAGCATCGGCCTAGCTTGCGGAAGTCCCAGGTTCGATTCCCGGCCAGGGCACACAGGAGAGGTGCCCATCTGCTTCTCCACCCCTCCCCCTCTCCTTCCTCTCTGTCTCTCTCTTCCCCTCCTACAGCCGAGGCTCCATTGGAGCAAAAGATGGCCCAGGCGCTGGGGATGGCTCTTTAGCCTCTGCCCCAGGTGCTAGAGTGGCTCTGGTCACGACAGAGCGACACCCTGGATGGGCAGAGCATCGCCCCCTGGTAAGCGTGCCAGGTGGATCCCGGTCGGGCGCATGCGGGAGTCTATCTGACTGCCTCCTCGTTTCCAGCTTCAGAAAAATACAAAAAAAAAAAAAACTATATAGGTAGGTACATTGTTATTAACTTAATTAGGGTACTCCTAAGCTTGCCTTTGCTAAACACTCAAGGGGCCAAAGAGCCACATGTGGCTTGCGAGCTGCAGTTTGCCAATAGGTAATAAGTTTGGAAAATACCACACATTGTGTCTTAGTCATAATTTATCTTAGCAAGTTAAGGGCTCTGAGAAGTCCCTGAGCAAAGCTGTCTGTTTAACTTTGCTTAACCCAATGCCCCCAATATTTATTAAACCACAGCCCTGATTTTTAATAAACACTATTAATAGTTTATTGGAAAATGCTTCTCCGAAGTGTTAGAAATGCAGTGTACTGCTCCTCTCAGATACCAAGTATCAAAGACATTCCTTAGGGGAAAGCACACGATCATCTGAAGGGTAAATGGTGCACTTTGCAAATTTACCATGTTGGTCATAAGCATATTTTTTGAACTGAAAATAAGACAGTATGGTCTAACACACAGTCTAAAAATGAGACAAGATTTGAAATCAGGACAGATGTAAACAAATGTGAGTCTTCTATACACAATCCTGCTTCCAATCTCTCTCATGGCTGGCCACAGGACAGATTTTCAGCCCTTTAAGAGAAGCCTATGAGACTGGTGTCCCTAACTAGTCCTATTAGTATCTTGGAAATTCTCCCAAGGTACCACTGCTTCTTCCCCCGGTCTTGCCTGCTATATACTGCACAGAAATCAGCCACCAAGAGGCCAAGTGATCAGATGCAAGTGGAGCACACACATCCTTGCAGATGCCTCCCTCCATGATGTCAAGCAGCCTTCTTTCTGATTCAAAGAGTAGATGACAAATGACTCCTTCTTGCCTACCCGAACTGTAATTCTTGCCATGGAAACAAACCACTGACGGTTGTACCTCTGACAAATCTGGGTGTCTGAAAGAGCTAAGGCTTTATCCCATTGTGCAGTGACCAGCACATAAAAGACATCTGCAAACATTACAGGTTAAAGACACTTGCAGCATGAAGAACTGAACATGTGTGTTTTCTTAGTCATAAATATAAGATTTTCTTCATTTTTTCAGTCATGTCTTTTATTTCTCTGTCAGAAGATCTATGCTAATGAAATGTTTCTGGCTTTGAAAAATGTTTCCCATTTGTTACAGTCTTGGTCACGGACTTACAGGTCATTTTACTATTCCTCTGAAAAGTTAAATGATGCCTAGGTGATGTGCTAGCATCCGCCTCTTATAAAATGACTTCCCCATAACCCCCAGCAAAGAGTGAGATTGAATAGACTTTGAAGATTCCCCTGGAAACCCATAAACTATTATCATCTATGGAATTACTAATGCTGTTGATTGACTTTCCCTGGGTCCCAAGATATAGGCTCTCCCCTTTGATCTTTGGAGGAAATTTTGCTCACCCAAACTGGACACATACTATCCTAGAGAAATTCATAGAGCTGGATACTTCTTGCCCTATCAAGCCATGGTGACTGCACCCTGGCCTAAACTGGAAAAATGAACCCTTTAATTGGCACAAAACTGGACTAAACTGGAAAAATGAACCCTGTAATTGACACAACTGATTCCTATAGAATCTCTGGGTACAACATGGGATATAGCTGAATGGTTGAAAAATAAGACCTGTGTAACTTTATTAAAGAGATAGGATTGTTTCTCTGTGCAAGAAAAAGGCTGAAGATGGTCTATAGTTGATTATATAGAAATAATGTCTACATTTCCACTAAAGTCAAAATAAGAGAAAGTGGGATTAGACCTGAAGATGGCAGTGGAGTAGGTGGACACACAGACATCCAGCTCTCACCACCAAACTGGAATACAAATCAATTTAGGAAAAATCAGCATGAAAAACCAACTATGGGCTACAAGAACAGCTCTCAAAAACCAAGGAGCAAAGAAGAAGCCACAACAAACCTGGTAGGGAGCGCCTGAATCTCCCCTGCTTACAGGAACAAAGGGGGGGGATGAGGCTGAGAGCCCAGAGGAGATCTCACTCCAGGGAAAAGGGCAGAAAATACTGCTCATAACCACTTGTCTGGTGACCAGGGAGCAAGGTGTGTTGAAAAGACCAGCTTATCTCCCAAGTGGAAAGAAAAGAGAGAGGGACAGACTGTGAGGGGCTAAGGAATGCAGGAGACGACCTAAAAAAAGCTGACTCATCCATGCTGGAGGCGGCCATAGCTGGGGGAGGGACTGATCCTTCCCTACAAAACAGTACTGAATTGCTTCCAGATCAGAGATCTCCAGACATCTCTCCAGCTCCAATCAGTGCAACAAGACACAGCTGAAAACAAGAAGTGGGGAGGAGGGGCAGTAACTCAGGTCTCCATGGAGAACTGAGATACAACTCCCTCTACTGAAGCTGAGAAAACACCCTGCCCCCGGAGAGATTAGTTGGTGGAAGAGGCCTTCAGCATCTCAGGTTACACCCACTGCATTCCTGAATACAGTTTCAAGGAAGCCCTCTGCTGAGATCAGTAAACAAGACTATCACCTGTTAAGAAAAGAAACAAATCAAGACTTCAAAGCTGCCCAAATCCAAAAGTGGATTACAAATAATAGCTGATACCAACCCAAGAAGACCTAGAAATAACACAACTGAAAACTGGAGGCAGACAACACCAAGCCTGGACTCAACCAACTATACAAACAAAACACCCACACAGACAATGAGAAGAGAAAAAAGTGCAATCCAAATAAAACCACAAGAGAAATCTTCAGGAGATGAACTGAGTGATATGGAAATAATCAAACTTCCAAAGGCAGAGTTCAAAATAATGATTGTAAGGATGTTTAGGGATCTTAGAACAACAATGGATGGTCATTATGAACACCTAAATAAAGAAATAGCAAGTATAAAAAAGAATCAGTTGGAGATGACAAATACAATATCAGAAATAAAGACCACAATGGAAGGAATTAAAAACAGGATAGATAGAGCTGACGATCGAATAAGCGAGTTCGAAGACAACCAGAATGAAGGCATGAAAGCAGAGAAGAAAAAAGAAAAGAAATTCAAAAAGTCTGAGGAAACACTTAGAGAGCTCTGTGAAAACATGAGAGAAATAACATCCGCATCATAGGGGTTCCTGAAGAAGAAGAAAAATAATAAGGGATAGAAACTTTGTTCAATCATATCATAGGTGAAAACTTCCCTAAATTAATGCAGAAGAAACTCTCACAAGTTCAAGAAGCACAGAGGACTCCATTAAAGAGAAACCCAAAGAAACCTACACCAAGACACATCATAATTAAAATACCAAAGCTAAGCAATAAAGAAAAAATATTAAAAGCTGCAAGAGAAAAAAATGCTATCACCTACAAAGGAGCACCCATAAAGATGACACTCGACTTCTCAACAGAAACACTTGAGGCCAGAAGGGAATGGCAAGAAATATTCAAAGTAATACAGAACAAGAACCTACAATCAAGACTACTTTATCCAGCAAGGATATCGTTTAAAATCGAAGAAGAAATAGAAAGCTTCCCAGACAAAAAACAATTCAAGGAATTCATTACAACCAAACCAATGCTGCAGGAAATGTTAAGGGGCCTGTTGTAAACAGATCAAAGTGGGAAAAGAATATAGCAAAAAAGGAATACAGCTTTAAAGAATAAAATGGCAATAAACAACTACATATCAATAATAACCTTAAATGTAAATGGATTGAATGATCCAATCAAAAGATATAGGGTAACTGCGTGGATAAGAAAACAGGACCCATACATATGCTGTCTACAAGAGACACACCTTAGAACAAAAGATACACATAAATTGAAGGTAAAAGGATGAAAAAAAATATTTCATGCAAATGGAAATGAAAAAAAAAGCTGGGGTAGCAACACTTATATCAGATAAATTGGACTTTAAAACAAAGGATATAGTAAGAGATAAAGAAGGCCACTAAATAATGACAAAGGGAGTAATCCAACAGGAAGATATAACTATTATAAATATCTATGCACCTAATATAGGAGCACCTAAATATATAAAGCAGACTTTGATAGATTTAAAGGGTGAGATCAACAGCAATACTCTAATAGTAGGGGATTTCAATACCCCACTAACATCACTAGATAGATCCCCAAGAAAGAAAATTAAAAAAGAAATAGCAGACTTATTGGACACACTAGATAGACTCGATTTAATAGATATCTTCAGAACCTTTTACCCTAAAGCAGCAGAATATACATTCTTTTCAGGTGCTCATGGTACATTCTCTAGGATAGACCACATGTTAGGGTACAAAAGTGGTCTCAACAAATTTAAGAAGATTGAAATCATATCAAGCACTTTTTCCGATCACAACAGCATGAAACTAGAAATGAACCACAACAGAAAAGCTCAAAAATTCTCAAACACATGGAAACTAAATAGCAGGTTGTTAAATAAGGAATGGAGTAAGAATGAGATCAAAGAAGAAATTAAAAAATTCCTAGAAATGAATGACAATGAGCATACAACAACTCAAAATTTATGGGACACAGCAGAAGCAGAACTGAGAGGGAAGTTCATAGCACTACAGGCACAGTTTAAGAAGCTAGAAAAAGCTCAAATAAACAACTTAACCCTGCATCTAAAAGAACTAGAAAAAGAACAGCAAGTAAAGCCCAAATGTAGTAGAAGGAAGGAAATAATAAAGATCAGAGCAGAAATAAATGACATAGAGGCTAAAGAAACAATACAGACGATCAATGAAACTAGGAGCTGGTTCTGTGAAAAGGCAAACAAGATTGATGAACCTTCTTCAACTAGACTCACCAAGAAAAAGAGAGAGAGGACTCAAATAAATAAAATTAGAAACGACAGTGGAGAAATAACAACTGACACAACAGAAATACAAAATATTGTAAGAAAATACTATGAAGAACTGTATGCCAAAAAACTAGACAATCTAGATGAAATGGACAAATTCCTTAAAACATACAATCTTCCAAAAATCAATCTGGAAAAATCAGAAAACCTAAACAGACCGATTACACCAAATGAGATCGAAACAGTTATCAAAAAACTCCCAACAAAGAAAAGTCCGGGGCCTGATGGCTTCACAACTGAATTCTACCAAATATTCAAAGAAGAACTAACTCCTATCCTTCTCAAACTATTTCAAAAAATTCAAGAGGAAGGAAGACTTCCAAACTCCTTTTATGAGGTGAGCATAATTCTGATTCCAAAACCAGGCAAAGACAACACAAAGAAAGAAAATTATAGGCCAATATCTATGATGAATATAGATGCTAAAATCCTCAACAAAATATTAGCAAACCGGATCCAACAATATATGGAAAGAATCATACACCATGATCAAGTGGAATTTATTCTGGGGAGGCAAGGCTGGTACAATATTCGTAAATCAATCAATGTGATTCATCACATAAACAAAAAGGAGAAAAACCATATGGTAATTTCAATAGATGCAGAAAAAGCATTTGACAAAATCCAGCACCCATTCATGATCAAAACGCTCAGCAAAGTGGGAATACAGGGAACATACCTCAACATGATAAAAGCCATCAATGAGAAACCCACAGCCAACATCATACTCAATGGGCAAAAATTAAAAGCAATCCCCTTAAGATCAGGAACAAGGCAGGGTGCCCCCTTTCACCATTCTTACTTAACATAGTCCTAGAAGTCCTAGCCACAGCAATCAGACAAGAAGAAAAAATAAAAGGCATTCAAGTTGGAAAAGAAGAAGTAAAACTATCATTATTTGCAGATGATATGATATTGTATATAGAAAACCCTAAAGTCTCAGTCAAAAAACTACTGGACCTCCCTGGCCGGTTGGCTCAGTGGTAGAGCATCGGCCTGGAGTGCAGAAGTCCCGGGTTTGATTCCCGGCCAGGGCACACAGGAGAGGTGCCCATCTGCTTCTCCACCCCTCCCCCTCTCCTTCCTCTCTGTCTCTCTCTTCCCCTCCTGCAGCCGAGGCTCCATTGGAGCAAGGATGGCCTGGGCGCTGGGGATGGCTCCTCGGCCTCTGCCCCAGGTGCTAGAGTGGCTCTGGTCGCAACAGAGCGACACCCCAGAGGGGCAGAACATCGCCCCCTGGTGGGCAGAGCGTAGCCCCCTGGTGGGCGTGCCAGGTGGATCCCGGTCGGGCGCATGCGGGAGTCTGTCTGACTGTCTCTCCTCGTTTCTGGCTTCAGAAAAATACAGAAAAAAAAAAAAAAACTACTGGACCTGATAAATGAATTCAGCAAAGTGGCAGGATATAAAATCAATACTCAGAAATCAGAGGCATTTTTATATGCCAACAATGAACAGTCAGAAAGAGAAATTAAGGAAACAATCCCCTTCACTATTACAACCAAAAAAATAAAGTACCTAGGAGTAAACTTAACCAAGGAGACTAAAGACTTGAACTCAGAAAATTAAAAACATTGATAAAAGAAATCAAGGAAGATACAAATAAGTGGAAGCATATACCGTGCTCATGGTTAGGAAGAATAAACATCATTAAAATGTCCATATTACCCAAAGCAACCTATAAATTCAATACAATACCAATTAAAATACCAATGACATACTTCAAAGATATAGGTCACATATTACAAAAATTTATATGGAACCAAAAGAGAACACGAATAGCCTCAGCAATCTTAAAAAAGAAGAATAAAGTGGAAGGTATCACACTTCCTGATATCAAGTTATACTACAAGGCCGTTGTACTCAAAACAGCCTGGTACTGGAATAAAAAACAGGCATATAGATCAATGGAACAGAACAGAGAACCCAGAAATAAACCTACAGCTCTATGGACAACTGATATTTGACATAGGAGGTAAGGAAATACAATGGAGTAAAGACAGCCTCTTTAACAAATGGTGTTGGGAAAATTGGACAGCTACCTGCTAAAAAATGAAACTAGATCACCAGCTTACAGCACTCACAAAAATAAACTCAAAATGGATAAAAGACTTAAATGTAGGCCATGACACCATAAACATCTTAGGAGAAAACTTAGGCAGTAGCTCTCTGACATATCTTGGAGCAATATATTTGCTGATTTATCTCCACAGGGAAGTGAAATAAAAGACAGGATAAACAAATGGGACTATATCAAACTGAAAAGCTTTTGCACAGCTAAAGACAATAAGAACAGAATAAAAAGACAAACTACACAATGGGAGAATATATTTGACAATACGTCTGATAAGGGGTTAATAACCAAAGTTTATAAAGAACTTGTAAATCTCAACACCAGGAAGACAAACAATCCAATCAAAATGGGAAAAAGAAATGAATAGACACTTCTCCAAAGAGGACATACAGATGGCCAATAGGCATATGAAAAAATGCTCAACATCACTAATCATTAGAGAAATGCAAAATAAAACCACAATGAGATATCACCTCACACCTGTCAGAATGGCACTCATCAACAAAACAACACAGAATAAGTGCTGGCAAGGATGTGGAGAAAAGGGAACCCTCCTGCACTGCTGGTGGGAATGCAGACTGGTGCAGCCACTGTGGAAAACAGTATGGAGATTCCTCAGAAAACTGAAAATCAAACTGCCTTTTGACTCAGCTATCCCACTTTTAGGAATATACCCCAAGGACACCATAGAACGGCTCCAAAAGGAGAAACGCAACCTCCATGTTTGTGGCAGCATTGTTCACAATAGCGAAGATCTGGAAACAGCCCAAGTGTCCGTCAGAGGATGAGTGGATTAAAAAGCTTTGGTACATATATACTATGGAATACTACTCAGCCATAAGAAATGATGACATCGGATCATTTACAATAACATGGATGGACCTTGATAACATTATATGGAGTGAAATAAGTAAATCAGAAAAAACTAAGAACCAATGAATCCATACATAGATGGGACGTAAAAATGAGACTCAGAGACATGAACAAGAATGTGATGGCAACGGGGGTAGGGGTGTGGGGGGAGAGGGGGTGGGGCGAGGAAGGAGAGAGGGGGTGAGGGAGGGGAGGGGCACAAAGTAAACCAGATAGAAGGTGACAGAAGACAATTTAACTTTGGGGGAGGGGTATACAGCACAATCAAATGTCAAAATAATCTGGAGATGTTTTCTCTCAACATATGTACCCTGATTTATCAATGTCACTGCGTTAAATTTAATAATAAAAAAAAGAGAGAGAAAGTGGGACTAGCAAATGGCTTGGTTCTGTGGTAGGATTCTGGGACAGAAACTCTGGATTGGCCAATTCATTATTCACTTATTCTTTAGTCACTTAATGAGAACTTACTATGGTTTGGACATTGCATAAGTCCTGAAGCTTATGGAGACAAGGAACCAGTTCTTTTGCTACTCACGGACTAGTTGGAATGACAACATCTAAATGAATGCTAACTGCATGTGAGTTAGTACTAAGAGAGGGGAATGAGACCCGAGAGGAACGGGCAAGCAATTGACAGTTCTTAGGAACATCTTAAAGAAGTTGCTGTTCCTCACATGGAAAAGTAGACAAAGGCATTCCAGGCCAATTAAATCATCTCCAAAAGAGTAAACAAGTGTAAAACAGTATGGCATTAGTTAGCACAAAGAAAAAATGAGGAAATGGTCAGAGATGAGGCTGGTGTCACCCCAGAGCACCAGGGATGGACAACTGCGGTCCTCACCATTTAATAACTCTAAGATTCATGACTATTTTCTTCCAGGCTGTCACCAGCTTTTATGCCGCAAAATGATTGAGTAGCTCTTATCAACCATGTCAAAAACTCAAAGCAGAAGATCAGACCCAAACAGGAGAGGACAATGCTGGTGGATTTCCCTGCCCAGTTTAAGAGGATCCGTATGCTCACTGGAAACTAACTGCACCAAGGACCACGAGAATGTGCATGTATATCTCTCAATGCCTTACAAGGAGGCTTAGTGGGTTTTTCAAGACAGATGGACAACCAAAGATACTCCCAGCCACAAGAGATACCATGCAGATGCTTTGTCTGCCTTAAAATGACATGCTTATGATACATCCAGGGGCCCTTAATGAGGTTGCTTAAATCTAAAGCACAGAACCATGGTGCTACCCATCTTCAAAGTAGGTGTAAGTTTCTGCCAGGCCAGAAACAGGATTTTCCCCATATTTGAAGAAAGCAGCACTGCCCTCAAGAAAGCAAGCTGCCTCAAAGTCTGAGTCCAGAACTAAGTCAGCAGGCAGGGCTTTCCAGAGCTCAGTTGGGAAGATAGCAGGACCTATGCTTCCCCGTAAGCTTGAACTTGGAGCAGAGCCCCCTGGGTGTCTTCAGAAGAAGCCGAGGCATCCAGCACCAGAATTGCTCAGGGCACATCCTGCCATCTGTTCCATGCTTTCTCATAAACATTATCAAATCCCTTTGACTCTGAAGTCTCTATTTTGTTTAAAATATGTGGTGATTTCTCCCAAAGATAGCCAGAGCATTGAGCATTGAGCATCCCAGGGAGCTAGGAATTTTTGTCTACATTATCTCTCTGAAAAATTAACTTCTTGATTTATTCTTCTAAAAAATTCCCTAAAAGTTCAGTTTGATTGTCCCTGTACTGACAATTCTACTCTTAGCAGGGCTGGTTTCATGGGCCCCACATTCAAAATGGCCCATACTTGGTTTAATTAATTCTCTGCTGTGCCATCTCAAAATTCTCAATAAATTTTGAATATTTTCATTTTGTACCAGGTCTGCAATTTGTGTAGTGGTACTGACTGCAACCAACACAAATAATAAGATGTGGTTTTGGAGTAATGCTTTTGTATATTGTAAAGTGCCTTCACATCAGTTATCTTATTTCATACTCACAATTAAACAGCCAGAAAAGGCAAGTGACCAGGAAGGTATCATCTTGCCTGACCAGGCAGTGGCACAGTAGATAGAGCATCAGACTAGGATGTGGAGGACTCAGGTTCAAAACCCTGTGGTCACTGGCTTGAGCACATGCTCATCTGGCTTGAGTGCGGGCTCACCAGCGTGGGGTTGCTGGCTTGAGTGTGGGATCATAGACCTGATCCCATGGTCACTGGCTTGAGCCCAAAGGTCACTGGCTTGAAGCCCAAGGACCCTAGCTTGAACCCAAGGTCTCTGGCTTAAGTAAGGAGTCACTAGCTGTGCTGTAACCCCCACCTCTGCTGGTCAAGGCACATATGAGAAAGCAGTCAGTGAATAACTAAGGTGCTGCAAGGAAGAATTGACACTTCTCCTCTCTCTCCCTTCCTGTCTGTCTGTCCCTATCTGTCCCTCTCTCTGTCTCTCTCTGTCACAAAAAAAGAAGAAGATATCATCTTGAAGTCAGAAGAGACCTTGGGTTCAAGTCCAGACTCTGCCGTAATCTTGGATTACTGATTTAACTTTTCTGTTCCTCAGCCTCCCCTTCTGTAACATAGTAGTACTACCTACCACGATAGAGTTGATGTGATAAGTATGTAAAATAATGTATGTGACAGTGTGGCACATGACAGACATCTAATTAGTCTTTCCCCTCTTCTAGCTCTTCTTTCTTTCCCCCAACTCTCCCAATTTGCAAGATTTAAGAAATGGAACTGAGAATTTTTACAATCTGCCAAATGTGTTATTTTGGGTTCAAGCAGAACTTGAACTCGAATTAACTGTGCAAAGATTTTATTAGGAAAACGCCTATGTGAGGGAAATGGGAGGGAGCCAGGAAAAAAAGGTGGACGAGCCATCAGACCAAGCAGCCCTCAGACCGGGAGCAAGTCTGACTCTGAATGAAGGGGTGAAGGAAAAAAAGTTGGGTGTACATGTCCTGGGTTGCTGTGCTATCTAAGGAAGAAGCATCAAAGCAATTGGGGAGCCCTCATCAGTTAGTCAACTGTTGGCTGAGTCCCACATCTCCCTGAGATGGTCTTGCCTTTGACCCTAGCCATGCTGTTATTAGCTAGAGCAGCTCATGGAGGCATGGCCTAGGTACAAGGAAGGCTGTGGATTTTAGGGCAAAGCATTCAAGCCCCTGGTCAGTTATTCTCTCTGTGTTTAGAAGGCTTTTAGATATATTTTCAAGACCACTATATCAAACTTCACTTTGTGATGGTGTCAAAGCCAGACCCACTATTGACTCTTACCTGTGAAGAATTCCATGAGTTCAACACCTTTCTGGAATGAGAAGAAAGTTGTTCTTGAGCCAGTGTTTCCTCAGAGAGCACTTGGATTTGCATTCAAGTTGACAGCTTTGCCTGGCCGCAGATACCAAGGCTCCATTCACTGAAGAGCCACTGTCCTGTCTCTGGAGGAGCTGAAATGTTTCCATGGAACACTTCTCTCATTGCTCGACTCACTCTAGGTGTTTGGAACCCAGAACAGGAAACTTATTTAGTCATGGAGACATGACTCCTTCCAGACATTAAGGCTCATTCTGGGGAAATTGTTCAAAAGTTAACTATCTTCTGGCTCTAATGGTCCATGAAATAATGTTTAAAGAATTGAAGGGGGAAACAAAAAGAAGATAAAAGGTGATGGTGGTGAGGGAGGAGGAAAGCAACCCTTCACTTACAGAATTCGCACATACTGCAGTGCTGACCCGCTACCTGGAGAAGTGTGTGAAGATAGTCTGGGTGATGTTGTTATTCCCACTTTAGAATGTGGAAATTAAGATTCAGAATGGTTAGACCTCTTGCTCAGATTTTCACAGCTCATGGCAGGCAGAGCTGGAGCTCCAGCCCGTGCCTCTGCCCTCCTCCAGGAAGACTGGGTCTACACAACACCAGTAAAGTCCTTCAAATGAATTATAGAAAACGTTAGTCATCTCAGCAAATCGTCCTTCTGGTGGTTCAGTGCCCTCCCCCAGCTCTCTTCAGGCTCTGGAGCCCAGAACCCATAGCACTGGCACTGTTCATGGGAAGAAGGGAGGATCACACTCACACACACACACACACACACACACACACACACACACAGAGTCAGATTTAATCAAGAGTGAGCAGAGAAGAGGAAGGAAGGAGAGAATAACAGGTCTAGTCTTAATTGGGCATCCATCCAAATAAAGGATATTTCCAAAGTAATTCAGTTTTACTTTACTGCTTCCACCTAAGTGAAATTTTAGTAGAAATTCTTCAAAGATTTGCCTAAGGAACAAAAATTATTTACATGTTTCTCATTCACTCAAATGGCCCTACCTAATTCAGATGGCCCTAAAATTCAAAGTTTTTAGTGCTTAGAACAGGGCCTGCAACTTAGTTTGTGTTTGAAGTACATAATAAGAAAGATGCTCTAAACCAATTAGTGGTGGAAAATATAAGAATATGAGGGAATTTGCTATCAACTCTCTTGAATAAAAAATAAAAACCATTTACCCATTTATAAACTGATCTATTTGCCTAAAAAGGAACATACGCAATAAGTTAGGCTTATTTACTAAAAACATATAAAATGAGGTAAGATTTAATTGAGCTGAAAATTATGGACAAAACCAAATTTCTTTTTTAAAACATTATCTTCTTAATTCTTACTACCTAATTCAAAGCAGCCTTCTTATATCCTACCGAGTTCCCCTCTACCACCACCTCCACAACATCACACATGCACACCCTGCTTAGTTAACCTAAATTAAAGAAATTTCACTATGTTTGCTTGGTAAATTTGTAGAAGCCCATTTCCATCCAAGATGCCAAATGAGAAAGTGTAGGTCCATGGCAAAAATTTCAAATAGGCTAAGTGTCTTTTCTTTTCCACCTCATAAAATCCTAGAACCAAAGCTTCTACCCAAATTTCCTTTAACAATATCCTTCAAAGACACCCCTTCTTTCTTTACAGAAGCTCTCCAGTGACAAAGAGCTCATAGAAGCAGTGCCAGGAATCATGATTTTATTAGAATGGCTTCGACTTCTAGAATATAATTTTTTATTTCAAGTTCAAGTCAATTCTTCAACTATGAAGATATTTATCCTAGCACCCATTTGTCTTCCTTTCCGCATTTTGCAGAAAGAATTCTACAAACTCACATGACATCTATAAAGAGGTTGGTTCCATTTTTTTGAAACATGTAACTTGTCATTATTCTTCTTTAAATATAATAAAGAGATCCAAATTGTGCCATCACTGAATCTGTCTTTCCTGTCTTTAAAATGGGGTCAATAGTAGTATCTACCTCATAGGTGTGTGTTGAATATTAAAAGAAATAAACCAGACTGTGAGTGCTTGTCAGTGTCTGCTCTGTTCACCATCTGGGACACAGAGTTGGATGGAGTACATGTTCTAGTCTCCTTTGCAGTCAGTGGAGGCCATATGCAAGTTTTGAGCAATTGAAGGTGGGCAGAAATGATACATACTACTTTCATTTTTTGTTCTCTTCCCCAGAAAATGTTGTTATGTGACCTTTCTTTTCTTTTTTCATCTGCCTACTGAATGGAGATAATTCCAAGGACACATAGGAATGTGGAACCACAAGATAGAAAGAATTTGAGTCTCCATAGGACTGTATCCCCTTCCCCATTTCCCCCAACCCACACCGGTGTGTAACATCAGCAAGAATAAAATTTTATTACATTAAATCACTGAGATTTTAGAGTTATTTCAGCCATTAGCCTAATTCTGCTATGTATATATGTTAAACTAATTCATTCATGTAAAAATGCTATACCAGGTATAGAGTGCTCAGTAAATATTAGAACTTTGCCATTAAGGGCACCTCAATCACTGCTACTGCTGCAATGACGACTACTGCAGACGTAGTCTGACTGGTCCAATATGTTGTCTCACTTTATCTCACTTCAGCCTGAAATTGAGTCCACTGTTTTACAACATTAGACTTATATTACTATTCCAGTCAACAACTCCAAACAGAAAGAGAAAACCAGATCTTTTTTTTTCACATGTGCTTCTTTCAACATTGTTCTCCTCTTTATATTTTCAAGAATGGAACATCCTAAAATTTCAAACTAAAAATAAATAAGCACATATGATGAATTTGATTTTTACCATTGGCCCATTTTTGAAGAGCTGCAAGATATTTTTGGATCTTGATTCCTCACTCAGTGCATGATTTACTCTCTCAGTTTTATGTGAACCATGAATTTGTCTGACATGTAATCTATTTCATTCTAGTTGCTGATGAAGACATTGATAAGTATAAAGACAAGTGGAGAATCTTGTGGCATAGTCCAGAGGATCCCTTAAGAATTGAGAGTGGTCTACCTATTTGAGCAGTATTTGAGTTCTACAAGCTTAAACTGTGTTATCATTCAACCCAAGTCTCACCATCTTGTCAACAAAATATCTTGAAATTTTTGTCAGATGTCACACCAATGGCATGATTAGCTAATCCAAGTGTTCTCTTAATTAGTTCAATAATTTTAACAAAAAGTTAAAAGTTATAATTTGCTTAGAATAACTTTTTTTCTTAACAGTTCTGGGATGACACCTAGTACTCATTGTCTTTTCTAAACCATTTACTGTCCTTCTCCCAAACCACCTGCTTATTAATATATTCCAGAATATTGTCTGAGTTTGACACCAAATATTTTTTTTCTGGCTTCCACCTTTATTCCTTTCATATTTAAATATGTGGCAGAGTGAGCAAACCAAAAAAACATGACTTGGGGGATCTGTGTATTTATCCATTCTACTTTTTAAAGACTTAAAAATTTTGTTTGGCTATTACAATACTTTTAACCACTCACAAATAATGAAACTATGCGGACATGTAGTAGTTTTTCAAACTAATGCTGTATTTTTAAGGAACAAGGGAAATTTGGACCACCTGTGTGTAGAACAGCATGTTAATATTTTTAGTTATATTCTTAGACAGGATCAGAGCTACCAAATGTAGTAATGTGCAACGAACCACACTAAATCTGGAACTAACCACAAAACAAATAGAGCATACAACCAGGTAGCCAAAGCTTAATGGGAATCATTTATCTCATACATAATTTTGGTCTGTTGTGGTTAAGAAAGCCATGCCGTATGACAATGTTAAACCCCAAAGCACTATTAGTGTTAATATGCCCATGACTTTCTGCCAGCCAAGTAAAAATGACCAAAGTATCTTCTTTATAATAGTACATTCTATTGTATTTAGTACAAAATTTCCTGAAAATCATGTTAAACAAAGTCTCACTGTATTGTTAATGTAAGTTAACTTTGAACGTGGCATAAAAGAATAAGAAGCAAAGGGTGCTTTCTTGAATAAACATTTCTTTGTAGATGTTCAAATTTTTAAATTCAATGAGAATTTACTCACATAAAAACAATGTACAAAGAAAAAAAAAACATAAGTTAAATTTAACATATCAGAAAATGGAATTCTAATTAATAATTTAAATCACCAATTTTTTTCTTTAGATTTGCTCCTACATGCCAGAGAATGGGAGAACAATGAAGATATATATTTAAATAACAAAACAAAACAAAAAGCAGGTTGCTCATTGTAGCATCCACCGGGGTACAAAACAGATGTCGGAGACTTTCAGGAATTTAGATGGAAAATTTATTGGCCAAGCTTTTAACCTGCGCAGGGGCAGACTCTTGGGTGTCTCAGGGACACTATACTCTTAAAAAGTCGCAGATGAGAGCCATGCCCAAACGCTTACAAACTAGGTCTTATATAGGCTGAGCAAGCAAGCAGTTTCCAAAAGCAGACTTGGCTATTAGCTATTGGCGGGGGGAGAAGTCACATGACATAGTAACATAGGGCAGGCAGTGGAAAAGTTTTAAAACTGTTACAAATCTAGATAAACAGGATTTGGGGGCTGGGTCAGCTCTAAGTTCCTTGTTCCTATGCAACCTCTCATGCAACCTTCAGGGTAAGGCGGGTCTCTACATTCCCCCCTTTTTCTTAGACATGAGTTAAACCTTTGATTCGTTTTCTTCCCCTGCTAGGAGCGTGTAAGGCTGAGAAAGAATCATGAGCTTAACAACTTCTATTCTTTCTTTGATGAAACCTAAAACCTTGTTTAGGATTATTGGTCCAATAAAATATTAGAGTCTTTATTCCTTAGAGAAGGTGACCTTGAGAGGCTGATTGGGGTCCCGTCGCACTCGCCATGTCCTATTATTCTCTCCTGGTTCCTGGGCCTGCTTCACATGGGATAGGTGGATCCAGTAGGGCTTCTCAGCAATTCTAACAGCAGAAGGTGTGCTGAGCAATACCTGGAATGGCCCTTGCCACCTTGGCTCGAGGTTTCCCCTGCGATGATTAAGGATCCATACCCATTGTCCAGGTTCTGGTGGAGGTTCTCGGGTGCTGCTTTCTTTGGGCTGCTCTCTTTCCCTCCTTAGTTTCTCGCACTTCCTCTCGATCGGCTGTAATGCCTGTAGGGACTTGAGGAAATTATGATTAGATACCTCTATTTCCTCTCTAGTGAGCTGGGGAAACTAATGGAGTAGGTTGTCCAAACATGAGGCTCATAGGGAGTCCACTTGTTTGACATATGGGGTACTTCCTGACCCGAACAAGGCGAAGGGGGAGTAACTCTACCCAGTTCTCGCCGGTCTCCTCCTTTAACTTGATTAAGGTTTCTTTTAGGGTCCTATTCATTCTGTCTACTTGCCCAGAACTCTGAGGCCTGTAAATGCAATGTAATTTCCAGTTAATTCCTAACCTTTCAGCTAACTCCTGAGAGATTTTATTTTTTTTTTATTTTATTTTTTTTTACAGAGGCAGAGATAGACAGAGGCAGAGATAGACAGGGACAGACAGACAGGAACAGAGAGAGATGAGAAGCATCAATCATCAGTTTCTCCTTGCGTGTTGCGACTTCTTAGTTGTTCATTGATTGCTTTCTCACATGTGCCTTGACCGTGGGCCTTCAGCAGATTGAGTAACCCCTTGCTGGAGCCAGCGACCTTGAGTCTAAGCTGGTGAGCTCTTTGCTCAAGCCAGATGAGCCCGCGCTCAAGCTCAATGGGTCCTTCCGCATCCCAGTCCGACGCTCTATTCGCTGCGCCACCACCTGGTCAGGCCTGAGAGATTTTAGAAATGAAGGCTGGTCCATTATCAGACCCTACGGCTATGGGAATTCCATATCTAGGGATGATCTCTCTTAGTAGGATCTTGCAAACCATGGAAGCAGTTTCACCTTTAGTGGGAAAGGCTTCTGTCCATCCTGTAAAAGTGTCTATTAGCACAAGTAGATACTTAATATCCTGCCTTTCCTGGAGTCATTTCTGTGAATCTATTTCCCATACTCTCCTGGGCACTTTCCCCTATATCTAACTAAAAGGGGGAAGCTTCTTTTTTATAGCATTGACCTTAGCACAAGCCTTACATCTAGAAACTATAGATTGTACTATATTCCTAATCTGAGGTCCCCTATAGTACTTCTTAATTAGTTGTTTCTCTTATTTTGCCCTAAGTGGGAACTTGCGTGGATTTCCTTTGCAATTTCTCCTATTATTCCTTGGGTAGGTAGAGTCTGATGTCAGGAAGTTCTATCCACTCCTGCTTATTTCTTTTACCCCTAATTGCTTTCCTTCCTGCTCTTCTTCAGGAGTATATTAGGGTCTGAGGCAGCAAGGGTTGAGGCAAGAGCCGAAGAATGTCTGCAGTCCCTTCTTCCGCAGCTTCTCTGGCAGCATGTCAGCAAACGGTTTCCTTGAACAATGGTAGAGTCCCCTTTTGGATGTCCTTTGCAATGAATTATGGCTACTTTAGAGGGAAGCCAAATGGCATCAAACAGGGCTAAGATCTTAGTCTTATTCTTAATTTCCTTTCCCCCTGCCATTAGCAAGCCTCTTTCTTTGTAAATGGCACCGTGAATGTGAGCAGTGGCAAAGGCGTATCTGCTGTCCGTGTAAATGTTGGCCACTTTGCCCTCAGCTATCTGGAGGGCCTGTGTAAGTCCAATTAACTCTGCTCACTGTGCAGACGTACCTTTTGGTAATGCCTTCTGCCATAAGACACTGTCCTGGGTAGTTACAGCTGCTCCTGCATATCTTTGTCCATCTCGGACATAACTGCTTCCATCAGTGAACAGCGTGAGGTCTGCCTTCTCATAGGCCTGGTTCCGAAGGTCCGGTCTGGCCCCTATGACAGTGTCCAATATCTGTCTGCAGTCATGGACACTGATGGGTTTGGCCAACAGGTAGCAAGGTGGCAGATTTAAGGCTGCCGTCTTCAAGAATGCACTGCAGGGGGATTCATAACTGTGCTTGGTACTGCGTCAGTTGTGCATTGGAGAGCCACCTATCCGGTGGGGTACGCAGCACTTGTTCTAGATAGTGCTCTCCAATAACCTGGATGTCCTGACCCAATGTCAGCTTGTTGGCCTCCTTAACTAGGATTGAGGTAGCAGCAAGTGCCCTCAACAGGTTGGCCAGCCAGACACTACGGTGTCTAGCTTCCTGGATAGGTTGCTACAGGCCTCTTCCATGGCCCAAGCTCTTGGCTGAGGATTCCCAAGGCTACCCCTCCCTTTTCAGCAATGTACAACTGGAAAGGTTTGGCCATATCTGGTAGCGCCAATGCCGGGGCAGCTACTAGGACTTCCTTCAGTGCCTGGAAAGCCTTCCTTTCCTTGTCTGTCCAAATAAACTGTTCTTCTTTGCCCCGTGTTAATTCGTGGAGGGGTCTGGCCAACTCTGCAAATCCTAATATCCAGAGTCTGCAATATCCTACTGCTCTCAGAAATTCCCGCACTTGCCTTTTGTTAGTGGGTTCTGGGATCTGCAACACAGTCTGAATCCTTTGGCTGAATAATGTCTTTTGTCCCCCTTGTAAGTTATACCCCAAGTAACTTACAGTTTGGGTGACAATCTGGGCCTTCTTGGCAGAGACTGGATATCCCATCTGCTGGAGATCCTGGAGTAGGTCCAAGGTGGCCGTCCTGCATTGCTCTTCTTCGGCTACAGCGATGAGGAGGTCATCCACGTACTGTAGCAGTACAACTGATGGATGGTCAGCTCGGAACCCCTGCAAGTCTTTGCTCAGAGCCAGCTCGAGCTGTCCTTCTGGCCTCCGACCAAAGGTCCCACCAAAGGGGATCCCGGGACGAGCCCCCAAAATGTAGCATCCACCGGGGTACAAAACAGATGTCGGAGACTTTCAGGAATTTAGATGGAAAATTTATTGGCCAAGCTTTTAACCTGCACAGGGGCAGACTCTCGGGTGTCTCAGGGACACTATACTCTTAAAAAGTCACAGATGAGAGCCGCTGACACCAAATATTTAGTATTTAAACTCTTCCTTCCAACTCCTCTTTCAAAATAATGACATCAGCCCTTCTTCAGTTTGTCTAGGACCTTTCTTGATATTTGTGATTTCTTAAGCATTACCAAGGAGAGTTTCTTCATCTCATCTATAAAATCTTTTGATACTCGGGGTCTGATTGATCTGGATCTAAAGAATTGAACTTACTGACATCTGAAGTTTGCTCCTCAAGTCAGAGAAAGCGCTTGCAGCTACCAAATACTGTAATCATGACTACAAATAATCCCAGCGATAGGTCAGGAAATCTAATCTTATTTATGGAGCACTTCCAGGCTGGGAAACCTTAGTGTCCACTCAGCTATGTGCTGAGGGTCTGCTATATGCCAGGCACTTAACACACATAACTCATTGAATCTTAACCATGAAAACTGAGGTTCAGAGAAGAAAGCCAACCAAGGTTATACAACTGAAGTCAGGCTGAGTCAGGAGTCAAACCTAAGTCTGTCCAAGCCCAAAACCTAGTTTCTGCCACCCACTGAGCCATACCTACCTTGTTACTAGGACTCTCATTCTGTCTTCTCACCTATCTTGACCTTCAATTCCCTTTTAATCATATCTGTTCTACACTTTACAGTATTGAGACACTTCTCCTTGGTGAAGAAAATTGGGACTTGTCAGAAACTCAGGTACTTTGCTTCCTCTCATGTCTATCATACATATTAAGCATTCCCCAAATGATTGACAAGGTCTAGCAAAAGTTTATCATTTTTTCACAAGCTTCACTTATTGTGGACTTTTTTGTTGGCCCCAACTTCATCCCCCATCTTTCACCTAAAACACATTGATCATGTACATGATCCTTGGTTCCTTTAGGTCCTATGCATTCTGCTCTTTATCAGAAGTCCATATGTCTTTTATCAAACTGTCTTCAAAACCCAGTCTCCTAAACATCAGTAGTCTTCCCCTCTCTTCTTTCTATGAAGCTCTTAACTTCAGCTGAAAGGTTCTTCTCAGAGCCTTGCCCACCCTCCTTCAGGCCCATTCTATCCCCTCATAGATTTATGAACTAAAGACATAGCTGTCAACTAACTACTCTTCAGTATCAGCTGAACACTCCCAGTCTCCCTTCACCTGGTGGCATTTTCCTCTTTGGAAAGGACTGGTGAGGTGAGGTACAGTGATTCTAAATGCAGCTCAGAGAAACTGCCTAAATTGGAGAAAAACTGCCTGGGTCCAAATACTGACTCTACTATCTACAACCTCTGTGACCTTGGACAATTTACTTAATCTCTCTGGTCACAGTTTATTTATCTGTAGGTAAGAATAATAACTGTGCTAGGAGAAATGTTGGCTATTGTTTATCATCAAGTGAATCTTAATGTTGGCATTTTTGTTCTAGGGGTCAGTGAAAGAAGGAAATATTTGAGAGTCAGGAGCACTGAAGGTTGCCACTAAATTCATACTGTGTGAGTGGTTACCTCACATATGCAGCTATGTAATTTCTGAGTTGTAAATGTCACCACATCCAAGCCAGAGGAGAGAAGTTACAGATTAGATGCCAGGGAAACAGACCCAATGAAAGTTGTCAAACTGCAGAGCTCACAGCCCCTCTAAAAAGGGCACCTGTATCAAACCAACCTCAACATTAACAATGTTACTTTATTTTTTCCCAAGAGATACCAAAACTCTGGACTCTTACATAAAATCTCTCAATTTTTAAATGTTGGTGAATTTTAAAAAATATATTTAACATTTTACATGTTTACTAACAACATATGAACAGTTTGCAACTTCCAGTCTAAAGTCTGAAGTCTGAATCCCACACTCTTCTTGTCATAGAAAAGACTGTAGCTACCACATGCTGTAACCATGACTACAGATAATCCCAGAGATAGGTCAGGAAACTTTATCTTATTTATGGCGCATCTCCAGGCTGGGAAAGCTGCGTGTCCACTCAGCTATGTGCTAGAGTCACCCTTTTTTTGTCACAGATATTAATTTACCACAAGACTGCTCTTGTCAGATCCCACAGAATCTCCAGGTCAAATTCCTGGCCTATCCCAAGATTCCAGGCACTCACCGGTGATCTTATTTATGGTGTCACTTACTAATGGTGCCGAGATGAAGAACCTGGTGAAACAGATGCCAGGCAAGCTGTTGCTAAAATTATCTATGTATGGTGAGAAGCAGGAGAACCCACCCCGGCCCTCCGCATGTGCGGAAGCAAGGCAGAGGTTACTGGCGCCAGCACCCAGTGTTCACGGTCAGGCTGGCCGAAGCCCACAGGATGGTGCATTTAGGGATTCCAAGGCTGGTGGCAGCTGTTGAGTCAGCCTTGCTCATTGGAGCATTATGAGGGAGCTGAAGAAGCTTTGATAAGTCGCTAAGAGCCAAATCTGTCTTTGGAATCCAACATACTTTTCCAACAGATTCAACCCATAAAGGCTAGAGCTAGGCTAAGCTAAGATTTAATACTTACAAGTGGCCAAAATATATATTTAAAATTTTATTTCAGTGTTGTTTGAATTGGCATGATAGGTAGATAGGTAGCGAGAGTGTGAGAGAGAGAGAGGGGATCTACATAAATGTTTATTTATAGAAAACTGGATAAAAATTATAGTACATCCATCCCATCAACAGAAGCAGCCAACTAGGGGATAAATGAAATTATTTTTTAAAAGCTATTTACAGAATAATATGTATAGTATTATTACTTTTTGGTTAAAACCTTATATAAAAATAAAGAGAAGGAAGTAAAAACCCACGTGATATATGTAAATATAAGTAGACATGTGAGTGTGTGGGCTGCACAAGCTTCAAAAAAGAATCTGGAAAGACACATACCGATCGGCAATAGTGTGCCAGGAACAAAATTTTTATTTTTATTGAATATATTTTGTTTTGTTACAATAAGCAAAAAGGCATTTTATAAATTTAAAAAGTGAATATGTAAAGAAAATATTTAATCCCTGTCAGATAAACTCAACTGATAATTAATTAGCATCTACTGTGACTCTAACACTGCACTATATCTCATCAAGAAAATAAAAGAAAAACTCCTATCCTTGAGTATTATAATTCACTAGAGGAGCATAAATACATACATACATATATATATATAAATAATCAGAAATACACATATATAAACATAAATTTACATATACACACACAGGGTGGGGCAAAAGTAGGTTTACAGTTGTGAGTACATGAAACAGAGTTTATTCTTGTATTATTAATTATTGTATTATTTCTCATATGAACAACTATAAACTTTCTTTTGCTACACCCTGTATTTATGCTCCCTTAATCCAAGTAATTGAGTTACCCCCTTTCATAAGAAAGCTATAATTATTCTTATTTTATAGATGAGGAAAACTGAGGTTCAGAGAAACTGAAGGACAGCCAGCAAAAGAATTGAGTTCTGATTCTAAATCTAGTGTTCTTTATTACCAAATGCTTAAAGGTAAATGTTTTCTTTGGGGTTTCATATCAGTCAGAGTGTCATGGCTCTGAAGAAGAAAGGGTATTTTTTTTTTCTTCTTTTCCAAGTGAGAAGAGGGTAGACTGACACACTTCCACATGCGCCCTGACTGGGATTGACTCAGCAACCCCCATCAGGGGCCATGCTCTGCCCATCTGGGGCCATGCTCGCAGCTGAGCTCTTTTTAGCACCTGAGATTGAGGCTCCATGGAGCTATCCGCAGCACTCGAGCCAATGCACTCAAACCAATCAAGCCATGGCTGCAGGAGGGAAAGAGAGAGAGAGAGAGAGAGAAGGGGACAGAGTAGAGAAGCAGATGGTCTCTTCTCCCGTGTGCCCTGATCAGGGATCAAACCCAGGACATTGAAATGCTGGGCCGACACACTACCAACTGGTGAGAGCTAAAGAAAGGGTATTTTAACACAAGTAAATTAAGAAGCATTTGGAAGTGCTTAGCCGGAGACGAGATACCCAAGTTTCAAGTTTGACTTTCTTCATTAGTGAGGTTTGTCTGGTTACTGTGGATCTTGCTTTTCACTTATTTCTTTAAGCAGAATCTACTCCAAAGATTGACCAAAAATCATGCAGCATCTGAGGTGGAGCATCAGAGGTGACATAGATGTTAGAAATCACCTCTGGTGACATCTCTATCTAAGACAGGAAACTGTGGCCCAGAAGGACCTGGAGACTGTACTACAGTTGTCTGAAAATCAGTAGGACTGGAATTTGAATCTACTACCATTTTGGCTGATGCATGCCATGCTCATTCTCATGAATGACCCAGTGAGACATCAAGTAGAATTCCTAAGTAACCCTGTTTAGCATGCAGGTGCTCTCACCAGTTGCAATCCGACCTCACTGGTTCAAAGTTCCTCAGATCAGCCTTAATGGAACAGGCTGTCATGCCATTCTAATCATGTCATTTTTGAAACAGCTTTTGCTAACTTGTGATTTTATTACAGGGAGACAGATGGCAAACACCATCACAACTAGCATTTATCAAGTGCCTATTATACAGCCCTTAATGAGAATGGAACTTTTAATTACATATTTTTCTAACAATCTAGAATGTATATTATATCTCCACTTTATAGCTAGTAAACAATAAAATCAAAGGCTCAAATCCAGGCCTTCTAAAAGTGTATCTAGGACATGTTCCCTGTGTGCTGCCTTCCACGGTGTAACAGGAAAACCACTGGATGTGGCCCAAAGACTGTAGCTTCTTTAGAAGCAAAACATGCTAATAAAATCTCTGCTACCAGAGGGGAGTCAATGGAAATCAAATCAAATAAGAGTGAATTGCATTCTGTCATCTCCTGACCTATAAAAGTGAATTAGAAGACCAGCCTCTTCCAGAGTCTCTGCTCATTTTCCATTGTTCCAGACCTCTGGATCTTGGCTTCAGGAAAGCTTCCTGCTCTCTTCTGATCACAGCAAAACTCCGTTCTATTCTTGGACAGTCTGTGAAATCTGTGCCCCTTTGGAACAGATTATAGGTCTTAAGTATCCTATATCTCTCGTCCTCTGAGTTTCTGGAACTGGGCGTTCATAAGAGCTGAAACAAAAAAAAATAGGTTCTCCTCATGTAAGTCTAAGGGTTACTCTACCATCCTCTGACCTCCTTCTTAATGTCTCCTTGTTCTGATCAGGTCTCCTGCCTAAAGTTACTGTAGGATGTGGATAGTTTTGTGTGCAACAACAGGTACCATCAGAGCTTGTGTTCCTATAGTACACCTCTTTGCAAAGCAGCATTTTCCCTGAGATAATGAGCTAGAATTAATATATCCCATACTATTGATTCTTCTTTAGTTATTTCTCTAAACAGAAAGAACTATGACATTGAAAGTATAAAATGCACCTAAAAAATATTCTTTGGTAAAACCCAATAGAATCGAGGTGTGACATCCCCAAGAACAGCCAAGTCACAAAAGAGCTAGTCATGCTGGCAGCCAAGTTAAATAACTCATAATTTTTTATCTCTGGGTTCTGCTAGCACTCTTGAGTGAGGGCTTATGAAATGCCTGAACAAGCAAAACGGCCCCTGTTGAATCTTGCTTGACTTGGCCTTCGCATGGGTAACTCTTCTGTGATTTGGCTTTCCCCACACATCTCACACCTTCCCATAAGTGACCTTTTCACTCTGTGGTTGGCTTTTCTGTGGTGGGTTAAGTGCCTGCACACATTCTCATCATTGGGTTCCTGGTGTGAAGATGATGTGGCCATACATGTGACTCTCCAGATATTACAATCCTTTCTGGAATAATTATGGATAAAAATCAAATGGCAAGATGATATATGCCCTGCATGTCTCCATGATGCGGCCTCTAGTATCTCCCTGAGCTAGCCAGTACTTTTTTTTTTAATTATATTATACATATCTAATGGCACCTAGTCCCTTGGACTCTAAGTGGTAGAGCATGCACTGTTATTTCCTAACATTCCAGAGCTGTTTCCTCTTATAGGAAGTTTCCCAGAATTCATGTCCTGGCAGTGGGCTTCTGCATTTCCTTGGGGCATTAGTACAGGTCACTCTGGTCCTCAGCTTTACCATTTGTTTGTGTTAAGCAGTCTTGCTTTTAACCATCATTACCTTCAGGAAGCCTTCCTTGAACTCTGGATTTGCTTAACTTCTTCTTTTCTGCACTCTCAGAGCATCCATGTTTATCTGTATCATACAATTTCCTCACTACAATAATTGCATCTGTTTCTGCTGTCTCCACAATAGACCCTGAGCTCCTAAATTATATGGACCAGCTCCTACCTATCTGTATATTAACAACACCTCACACTGTGTCCTGCACAAAATAGATGCTCAGCACATGTTAATGAGCCATTGCTAAAGATTTAGGTGAGTGAGGTTGGGGGAATATTATTTCTAGGCCTGTAGATTAATTCTATTCCAGAAATTCTTTTTGTTGCCAGTCTTACTTTGTCATCAGATAATAAGTATGGCTTGTGTTGACACTCGAACTGAAGAACACACAATCAAATAAAGTTGTCACCACAGAAAGACTAATTTAACATTCACAGGGTAACTTTATTTACTAGGTCTTGCAGAGGGCCATATTGAGGGGGATGATTGACTTCCCCCTTGCTCTCACTTTGTAAAGAGACAAAGAATTTCTCAGCCACTTTGGACTGGTCTTCATTTTGGTTTATAGCTCAATATTGTCTGGCAGCATCTTCTTTAAGTCCTCCCAAAAGGCTCTGCTGGGCTTCATGGACACTATCAATCTGTCTGATATGATAATGGGCCCCTCACCCTCTTTGTCAACTTTCCAGCCAGACCCCCATTACAAAAGCATGTTTCTGCATAGTCACAGATCAGGTGCCCCAGAGACGGTCTTAGCCAAGCTCAGCACCTGAGGTTTGCTTGAGGATGTTCCTAAGTGATAAGGAGTCTTGCCTCATGGTCATTTAAACAGAAAACTAAGTCTTTCCAACTCTAGATCTTATGGCTTTTCCCCTGATTACTTTACTAGAGCTTCAATCATCTGATTCTGAATGGTTAAGGAAGGCCTTCCCTGGCCCAGGAGAGTGAGCCCATGTTAAGGGGATGCATGGAGAGCTTTAACAAAAAAATGTATGTGAGCCATAATGCAAAGAAACAAAACCAGCACTTAGTAAAAAGGCTCTATTGAGCCTTTTTTTTTTTATAAGCATGAATCTCTCCTCAGACCAGCAGACTCCAGAAATGGGAAATGACACCTATGGCAGTTTGCCTACGTGTTTCCTGTAACTATGTCTGAATGAAGAGATTGCTGAACTAGTTTCCACTCTTTCTCTGTCTGGTACCTGAAGGGAAAGGTACCATGCTATGTGTTGTAGATAATTGTTAAGCCAAATTCGGAGGGACCCAAAGCATGAAGGACAGGAACAATGTCCGTCATTTACACATCAAAGCTTTATTGTCTAGCTTGGCCAAGCGGCGGCAGCTCCGACAGAAATCTGAGGGAGAGCGCGCTGGCCCTTTGTTTTACTTAGTTTTTATAGTTTTGTAAGTGGGAAGTACAGAAGCAAAAATTGCAATTAAGAGCCCCTTACCGCTATTGGTTATAGTCATATGTCCTTTAACATGATAGGACCACGTTCAATTTGCAAACCATACATCATTTTGGAGAAAACAAAATTTACAAGCCAACACAATGGTAGAAAGATGTCTCTTTACATATTAAAGGCATTCCTATATTATCTAGTGTTTATCTGCTATCTCTCTGTCCAGAGTCACACACGCATTTACATAGGAGAGGTAGTTTCGGTGGGGACAAATGCCCGCACATGACTCATTGCTATAAGAAAAGGTTTATTTTGGCTTTTCTCTTCCTGCACCTGGCTAGCCATTCACCCCTTTCCCCACAGGTGTGGTGGAATGTCTGGGAATCCATGTTTTCCTTCCCTTGGATTTACAATACAATGCCAAGGGCCATCCTGGTTATGCCAATCACACAGTACAGAGACTACTCTCATAATTTCTCTGCACTCCTTAACCCAAATTAATAAAAATGTTCTCCAAGCCTCTCAAAATATTAATTCTGTATTTTTTGGTACCTTACAACACCTGCGGATGAAGTGGCTCAGTGGCTCCTCATAATGGAGTCAGGAAGGAGCTCGGTTCCCAGAACCACTTCTTGGAGAAGAGCCCCTCTCTGGGAAGCCCATATTGGAGTGTGAGATGAGAAAGAAATATACATGATTGTGTTCATATTTGGAGGGTCATTTGTTACATCATCTAGAGTCAGCTTTGGTGGGGCTTTACCTTTCCGTGGGTAGAAGAAGGTGTGCAGTGTGGAAATATGGGGAGAACTCCAAGAATCCTCTTCATTGAATCCAGAAACTTCTCCTAGAATGCAGAACTGCTGACAGTTGACTTGGCAATCCTGTGGCAACCCCGTTGTCTGTTTCAGCTTTACTGGGTGAAAACACTAAAAAGAACTCAAACCTCTTTGCTTTCTGTTCCTCTGCAGGACCTGCAATAAAGTCTAATGGAGGCAGGAAAGTGTGAATATGAAGCAACTGAAGTGGGAAATGCCATTCAGCTGGCCCGAAAAGATGAGGGCTGCGAGCAGCGAAATGAGCTAAGAAGGAAACATGATAGATGTTTGCCTGGCCTTGAGCAGCAAAGTCCCCTTTTGCCATCCCATGTGGCGGTGTACACCTGGCTGGGGAAAGCAAGGGACTGTGTGCAAAGCCTGAAGCAGAGGGCAGCTGTGGATCTCCCCCTGGGGCCCTGGCCAGGGAGGGGGGTGGTGTGTCAGTGTTGCAGGGGATGGAGCCTGACTCCTCCATCAACCCCCAGCTCCCACCAGTCCTTCCTAAAGTGAATGTTCCCAAGGAGACATGATGGAATCCTGAATCACCCAAGTTACAAAGCAAGGACTTCTCACATGAGAGAAAGGGAATCCAGAGTCATGGTGTTAGAAGCAGCAGACTTAAAAATTTGAGATTTGACTGAAGAGTTGTTAGGCAAATAAGTTTTAACAAATGATTAAGTTTGCTAGTTTATAGTTTGCTTTGGGCAGTCTATGAAAGGCTGTGGCAGATTGCAAATTGCGATTTACCTTCCTGCTTGGGAAGGGCCATTGTTTTGCTAATGTTTGCTGGAGGAGGGATTTTTGGTTGCCCCAGCCAGTTTTTGCAGAGGAGCAGAAGGAGTGCAGAGGCAGAGTGCTGAGGGGGCTTTGGGAGCCCTACTAAGGCTTGTCGGGTCCTTTCATTCCAGGAGAAACTGGAGAAGATTCTCCAGTTTGTAGAACCAGAGAATGCATCAGGGCTTTGAGAGCTCTGAATGAGAGGTAAGCAGTCTTCCCTGTGTGTTTGCTCATCGGCCGGTGTGAGACTTTAATAAACAGAACAGCCCACCATTTTTTGGATCCACTGTTTCTTTACCATCTGCCCAAATCCAATTTGAACCTGCATGGCCATGATGGCGGTGGCCACTGGCCCTACAAGAGTAAACATAATCTCCCCCATCCCCACCACCATATCTCATTGTCCCACATGGAGAATACTTTTCTTAACTGTGCTGCTTCCCACTCTCACACCAGGACACCCTCCTTTCTCTTCAGCTTATGCAGTTTTGATGAATTCTTCAAAGGAAAATTCAAATTCAACCTTCTCCACGAACACTTCTTTCTTTATTAAAATTTCCATAAATCTCATTTTTAAAAGAACATAGAATAAAAAGGCTAGGGTTGGAGCACTGTCTTTGGTACTTGTAAGCTCTATGATTTTGTACACCTTACTAACCTCAAAAAGTCTCAGTTTCCCCATCTATAAAATAGGGACTGAAATACAAATTCTACAAGGTAATTGCAAGGATTATAGAATAACTTTGCATAATGTGTAACATGTAATAAACACTCAATAAAAATGTGTTCCCTTCTAAAATTGTGTGGCAGATGCAAAAATGGCTCAGAGATGTTGCAGGTTTGGCTCCAGACCATCACAATAAAGCAAATGTTTGGCAATAAGGTGAGTCACAAGATATGGGGGGTTTACCAGTATATATAATGTATGTCTATGCTATACTGTAGTCTATTAGGTATGCAATAGTATTATGCCTAAAAATGTACATAACTTAATTAAAAATACTTTCATGCTAAAAAATGCTAAACATCACCTAGGCTTCTAGCAAGTCATGATTAGTTGAGGAATTTGCCTCCGTATTGATGAAGACCCAACATCTGTAAAGTACAATAAAGCATAGTGCAATAAGAAGAGTTATGCTGCCTGACCTGTGGTGGCACACTGGATAACACGTTGACTTGGAATGCTGAGATGGCTGGTTTGAAACCCGGGGTTTGCCTGGTTAAGGCACATATGAGAAGCAACTACTATGAGTTGATGCTTCCCACCACCACCTTTCTCTCTCTCCTCTCTCTAAAATTAATAAACAAAATCTTAAAAAAAATAAGAAAAGGTATGCCTGCATGATTTTTACCACCACTTTAATACTGTTATTGCTCCCTGTTTCACATGTGTATATCTTGACTCCTTAACCAGGTTGGAATCATCTTGAAGGTAGAAATTTCCTCTATTCCTATGTGACTTAGACCAATTCTAAGAAAATTGTAGAATACCAAGCTATATTTAATATTTTCTTATTGATTATTGCTCATTAATAATCTGATTGTGAATTGGTTGTCTGATCATTAATTTTAACCTTTGAATCAAGTCAGATAGGAGAATTGACTCTCATTCTTCTGCTATGGAAGTCATGACAATAAGACTTATTGGAACCATAGGGAAGAAAGATTGAGATCTGAGTAGTCTATAAATGGCCCCAGTCTCAGGAGGCCAGCAGCAGGGCTTCAATGAATAAGTATCAGTGCTACAAAGCCCTTGCAGGAACAAAAATGCCTGGCCTCAGCTGATGCAAGACTAGCAGTTGCATCCTCCAGTGAGGACATGGCCACCCTCAGCATAAGCTAGTAAGCAAATTCTAAGATAATGTCTGCATCAGTAGAAAACCCTACCTAAATGAACCTTTAATTTTACTCCCAATCACTCTCTATCATCCTATTATTTTTAAATGTCTCAAAATGACTTTTGCAATCTGAAATTATACTATTCATTTTTTTTGCTAAAGTATTCATTAGCAAACTATTCATTAGTTTACTAAAGTATAGCAGTGCCCCCTTACCCAGGGAGGATGCATTCCCAGACCCCCAGTGGATGCCTGAAACCAGAGATGGTACCAAATCTGCATATACAGATGCTCCTTGGCTTACAGTGAAGTTATATCCAGATAAGACCATCATAAGTTAAAAATTCATTCAATACAACTAACCTACCAAACATCATAGCTGAACCTACCCTACCTTATATATGCTCAGAACACAATATCCAAAACACTGGCAACACAGTACACTGTGGGCTATCAGTTGTTTGCCCTCATGATCTCGTGCTTATCTGGAAGCAGCTCACTGCCTGGCATCATGAGAAAATATTGTGCCACATATCAATCATCCAGGAAAAGATTTTTGATTTTGACTCAAAGTATGCATCAAAAAGTAAAAAAAAAAAATGTAAGTCAAAACATTGTAAGTTGGGAACCATCTGCACTATGTTTTTTCCTATACATTCATACATATGATAAAATTTAATATATAAATTAGGCTCAGTAAGAGATTAACAGCAATCACTAATAATGAAATAGAACAATTATAACAAAATACTGTAATCCCAGTTATGCGGATGTGGTCTGTCTCAAAATGTCTTCTTGTACTACACTCACCTTTTCACTTAAAGGAGCACTTTACAGTTTCTTTTTGGCATGTTCAAATTACCAGCATCAATATTCTTGGGGTCATTAACTTGAACACAGGCACTACAATACCTCAGCAGTCAACCTAATAACAGAGAGGGCTACTATATAAATGACTAACTAGTAACCTGTGTACACACTGGATCCCCTGAACAGAAAGACAGTTCATGTCCCAGAAGAGACACAGATAGGGATAGGCAGCATGAGATTTCATCATGCTGCTGAGAAGAGTGCAAAATTTAAAACTTATAAATTGCTGATTTCTGGAATTCTCCACTTAATATTTTCAGACCTCAGTGGACCATGGGTAACAGATTGTGGAAAGCAAACCACAGGTAAGAGGGCACTAATGTATTCCCTAACAGTCTCCCACTAGACCATGAGCTTCTCATAAGCTAAAATATGCCAATTGTTCACTGCATTGGCCTCATCTGAGAATGGTGTTTGATGCAGAGTAGGAACTAAATAAGTATTTATTGAGTTGAACTCGACAAATCAATGAAGCTGGTCACAGGCACGGACGGCCCTTTCTGGAAATTAGATCTTCAACTGACAATCATAAGAAGATAAGCTTTGTGAAAATTTATCTTAGTGGCTGAATGTCTTTGGGAAGACAGCTCTCCTTTAGCTTGCTGAATGCAAAGGGGTAGATACAGCAGAGGTTCTCAAATCCTCAGAGGGCCAATCAGTGACTCAACCATTGACATCAATGAGATAGCTCTGCCCATCAGTCTCAGCCCTCTCTCTTCTCACAAATGATAAAGGATAACATAAAAGTGAGTGTTAGTCTATAGGCTGCAAAAAGTTTCTGAATGTTTTGTTTTATTGAATTACTAGTTTGAATGGAGATGCTATCATGTTCCCTCTAAAACTTACTTTATTGACTTTTAAAATGTTATTTCATTCTTAGCCTGTCATTCCTTATTTCTATAAAAATTCTGAGCATCCTTCAAAGCTCAATCATGTTCTCCCTTCCCAATGAAAACAATTCCACCCTCATTTTTTTACCCAGAACACCTCTGAATTTGCAGAGAGCATCTTTTATCATTTGTCTCACATGTGTATGAATGCCTGAAAAGTGAATCCTTTTGAGAAAGAAACGAATACATGTATTTTTTAATCCTTCATTGTCTGTAAAGATGCTGGCAAAGAATACACCATGAAAAACACTACATCCTTGTTAACCTATATCCCATTAATTTGGAGTGAATGATAATTCAGCTATACAATCATTTTGCATTGTCCTTGAAAAATGAGTTTGATTGATAAATTCAGCAATAAGAATGGATATGTATTGAGATTCTACAATAAGCCAAGCACTGTTCTAGGCATTGAGGATGCAAAGAGGAACAAGACAGCTTTTCCTCAGGAAACATGAGCAATGTTAGAGCACCTTAACTTACAGAGGAATAGTCCTTTCACAGGCCTTTGCATATAATAGTATCTAACAGCACTTTGTATATAACCAATGTACCTATTACAATGAATTTCTACCATTACATTTAAGAGAATGGGGGAGAGCATATTCTTGACTCTTCTTTATCCAGTTTATGTTAAAATAAATATTTTTATTACTTCTGTTATAGAGAAAAGCATATGCCATAATTCAGATATAACTGATTTGTATTGTTCTAATTCATTCAAATTACAGAAATGTTCTATACTGAATACAATTAAATAATTATTGCAGTTCTTATTCTTAATATTAAATGAGAATATGGAGATTTCTAAGTCAAGTTTGCTACTTGGCACATTATGATTTTCTATTACAGAAAACTTCAAGTGCACATCAGTGAACAATACTTGGTGAGCTGCAAAATCAGAAAAAAATAATCATAAGCTTCATGTCTAGTTGTTTTAGGTCTACCATTGTGAAGCCAAGGGTTAACTAAGAGATTTCCAAGTAGAAGAGTCTCTAAGTTTTGAGATATGTCATGCCCAGAGATCCTACAAACCATGGAGATCTTCAGTCAGCCACTGTCCCAGCTCTTTTGGCAATGGTCTAGTAGCTGATCGAATTTACTGGCATGCCACTCTTTGAAATTATTTATAAAACCAAAGCAGTGATTAATTAGTGTTCCTGTTCCCCCAAGCCAAGCTCCATTTCCAGTGAATGAGTGCAATAGTCAGCAACCTGAGCCCCCAAAATCAAGTCCTCGTGAAACGGATCAGTGAGATCCCAGTGTAACTGTCCACCAGGGAGCAGTCCAGGCCAGGGGTAACAATGAGAGATTTCAAGAATCTACTGCTTTCAAATTCCATTTAAAGACAGGCATGCCACACTCTTCATAATCCTAGTCTTACATTTACAAAACAATACTTCCTACCCTGTTTACATCTCATGGTTATTATAGGGTTCAAATGCGATAATATGGGAAAGTGCTTTCTTGGGGAACAGCCCTAAACACATCAGGAGGCCCTTAGGAGTTATCATTTGGTGCATGACAACTCAAAAAGTACTCTTCCCATGCTGTGGTGTTACATTCCAAGGAGAAGGTATATATACGATTAAACATATCAAGTAAATCTGACCACAGAGGCAATCTTGGCTCAATCCCTTAGAATATTTCTTCCTCCATGATTGTTCCTCGTGGGACTGCTGGGACTCCAGAGGAATGACTTAGTGTTCATCTCCCAGATCTTGCAATCAAAGTGCCAGCTCAGTCACTTGCTACCTGAGGGAGGGCCTGGCTCAAGTACTTTACCTTTTTAAAGCTAATTTCAAGATCTATAAAATGATGATGAAAATAACACCAACCTCGTAGAATTGTGGGAGGATTCAATAAGATATTCATGTAATGTCCAACACATGGATATGCTGAGGGAGGCTATTGGACTCACTCAGGCTTCAAGTTCTTCCCTCTCTGATGGGCTGATTCTGGACGATTCGCTCAAACTCTCTGGAGCTCACTTACTCATCATAAAATGAAGGTGGTAACATTTTCCTTGTAGCGTCTGAATAAATATCATGTAAAGCATAGAGATGAGAGCACTGTGCTCTTCCTAAAGCACAGTGCACATGCACAGACTAACAGTTACTTTTTCATATAGGCAAACACACAGGAAACAATGGCAAAGATTTTATTTAGCGGCTTTCTGTGCTAGCCACTTAGAAACAGATTTCCGTGCATAAGGGCAAATTTTTATATACCTTTTCTTCATACATATTTTACATGCCCTTTTTATTGCCCCCTTTTTTAATATTCATAATATTGAATTCCCCACTAGGCACATAAATACACTTATCTACAACACTTCAAAACCAAAAATCTTAAGATCTGTATTATTTTACTTGGTATTATCTGCATTTCCACACCATTTAAAAAGTTTAGCTTGCACCAAACTCCACTTGTTTTTCTTACTATTAAAGGGTTTGAAAGGGAAGGGAAGGCAAAAACCCAAAACATCAAAATACAACAAACTATTTGATAAAAATGGAAATCTAAGGGCAGGTGGAAGGATGTAGAAGGCCCACCTGCAATTCCCTGGAACATAACAGCATTTCTCCTGCCACAGGGACTGTGGGACAGCTGATCCAGGACAGGTGTCTGGATCTGACAGGCAGAAGGCCAGGCCTCTGTTTGTCACCTCTGCGCTTGACTTAATATGCCAGGGTCGTAACTTCATCTTCACACTCCCTACATGCCTTCCCTCCTAGGCTGTGTGCTCTGGAATTGGCACTTCCCACGTGTGCACCTTCTTCTGGATCACAATGGTCAGAGCTGTAGGATCAAAATGCATTCCTTGCCCGCTCGTTCTCACCATTGCCCTTGACCATGCATAGTGTCCTAAAGACGTTTACTACTCAATAACACCGTGACTCTTTCTGTAACCTGCGGGTGTGGGGGCTGGAAGAAACAAACCCAAACCAAATTTCCTTGGTGAATTAAAACTCTCATCATCGCTCACACTTCCTCTGTCAGTCTTGCTTTCTGCCTCTCTCTTGCCTTCTATTCTTTCTCTTTCTCTCTATCTTTTCACAGGCACCACTGGGAATGTCAATGATAGCATACTGAGTGAAGACAACCAAAGTTTAAAAACACTCTTTTTCGAGAAGCCAAGTCCAGTTGTAGGACTGATGTCTTTCCACCTCCATCAATGGGAAAGGGTTCCAGGACACACAGTTCACTCCAGAAGTAGGGTAAGCTGCAGGAGAGAAAGGCGGCAGCTGCTGCGGGCCAGTCCATCTGGTGTTGTACAAAGACATGTTCTCCGTGAAAGCACCCTTTCCAGGCCTCCCTCCACAGTTTGCCCAGTTCTGAGTCAATGTGCGTGTATGCGTATGCATGTATGAGTTTGTGTGAACCTATGTGTATGCATGTATGTATGTGTGTGTGGGTAGGTCCGTATGTGTGTGTGGTTGACTTCTCATGGCTGCTAAATGCTAGCATCTCCCTCAACATTGTTATAAAATGATTATTCAGTTTCCTTAAAGGCCACTCTGGAGTAGACAACGCTTTATAAAACTAAGCTTTGGGAAGGCAGGAAAATGGCCACTGAGTTGGAGAGGATTCCAACACAAGTATACGTCAGTGGCTTATATGTCTCTTGCTGTTCTTGGATATATGCTTTCCTCCTCCAGAAAAAAAAAAAAAAAAACAAAAAAAACCAAAAACGCAGTTCCTGTGTTTCAAAGGCACTGGGCTCCCAAAGAAGAGGATCTGCCCATGGAGACTCTGGGGCCTTGGCTGCTGGAGACTCCGTGGTACCAGGATGCGCCATTAAACCATGTGCACGGACATCTGGGAGGAGGAGCTTGGGACTGCCCCATACTGCCGGCCGTCACAGGTGTTATTTGCCTGCTGGTTGTTGGGGGAAGGGCTGATCATGTGCATGCTATGCTCCATCCCCGTGGGCAGGTACTGCCTCTCTCCGAAGGCCCCATTGGAAGGCGAAGAACAGAGTAAAGTGCTTTGAGAGGCGCTCAGTTTCTCTGGGCTTGCAGCTAGCCTAGGGGAAGTGGGGAAATTGTATCCATACAGGTTGTAAGGGTTGTGGAGAGAGAAGGCATTGTAGGAGCTCTGCTGCATGTGGCTGCCCCCGAACATGTGTGCTGAGGAGGAGGTGGAGGCTGCATTGCTTGCCTGCATGACATACTGAAACTGGGAGGTGGGGAAGGACCCCAGTTGGCCACCATAGGCTTCCATCTTGCTGTTGCCAGGCAACGAGGGTGGGGTTGGTATTCCTGAGATCAGGGATGGAGTCCTCTGAGGCATGAAGGTTTCAGATGGCTGAGTGGCTGTAGCAGCGCCACTCTGGAGCCTGTTGTAGCCACTGTCACTCAGTCCTGGGTAGCTCTGCAAGGCAGCCATGTTGCTTCGGGCACATGGTGGGTAATCAGAGAGGTTCAGGTTACATAGCTGGCTCTCTCGACAGCCCACGTTGAAAGTGTTGGGGGCCAGATGAAAGGTTGGAGGAGAACAGGATGGAGATAAAAGATGAGAAGAAGCTGAAGGGGATGGTGTGCCAGTGCTGGAGGTGGTCGGAGAAGTGCCTGTGCTGCCGCCTGAAAAATAAAACATGAATTCCATTGAGAGGGAGCCCTTTAAGTTGAGTCCATCTAGGTCAGATGCAAGCTGTGCACAAGGTCCCCTCATATGTCCAGGATGGCCTGATTTTTACAGAACTGTTGCTTTCTCTTAACTCAGCAAACGTATGCTAACTGGTTCCACTTGTATGTGCATGCATGCACACACACAAACACTCCCAAAATGAGGACAAAGGTGACAAAAAGGAACACTAAATTCTTGTTTCTCTGTAAAGTCTTATTTTGTTTCTTAAAAAAATAATAATAAGTCTTCTAATATTCACTTTGCCATTTCTAGCTATCAACTTCACTTTCCAGTAAGACCTCTGGTAATCAGCATTAAATCCACTAGCTCAGCTTTCCCCAGATCAGTGAAAAAGCATTAAATATGTATTTTAACCTGGCTCTGTTGCTAACTTCACTTTATTTAGTTTTCCAACAAAAAATATAAGTTACAAATCTCAGGACCTGAATCTCAGAGGAGGTGGATTACTTGGGGCAGGTGGCCCGGTCAAGGCTGAGGCCTGGGAGAGTGAGCAGAGGGACCCAGGTAGTGGCAGTGCAGTATGGGAGTGAAGTTCTGTCACATGGAAGATGCTGATCGCACAATTACAAGGACTAGGTTAGCATAAAGCAAAGCTAACTCAAAACGAAATCATTATGATATAGAGACTCTACTAATCTCCTTTTATAAAAGTCTGCCTAGGCCCTGGCTGGTTAACTAAGTCAGTTAAGAGCATCATTCAGAAACAACAAGGTTTTGGGTTTGATCCCCAGGCAAGGCACACACGAGAAGCAGCCAATGAATGCACACCTGAGTGGAACAACAAATGCTTCCCTTTACCCTCCCTCTCTCTCCCTTCCTCTCTCTGTCTTGGAAAATAAAAAAGAAATTAAGCCTTGGCCAGGAAATCTCAGTGGTTGGAGCATCGTCCTAGAGTGTGGAGATTACCCATATGATTCCCTTGTCAGGGCACGTACAGGAGCAGCACAATGTTCCTGTCTCTATCCTACCTCTCAAAAAAAACCAAAAACACACACACAAAAAAAGTCTGCCTAGTCTGAGACTGGAACAAAGCCACCCCAGAACAAAAATTACACATAGACTGAAAATGAAGGGATGGAAAAAAGTATTTCATACAAATGGAAATGAAAAAAAAAGCTGGGATAGCACTACTTTTTATCTATAGTCTTTGGGTTTGAGGACAAGGACCAAATGGGTCATAAAGTCCAGAGATTTACATTCTACTCACAGCTCAGCTACACTAACCCCCAATCTGACCCTAGGCACATCACTGTCCCCTCTGGGCTCCACTTTCCTCATCTAGAAGACGAGAACTTGAGTTGGATCAGTGGTTCTCAACCTAGAGAAGCTGTGACTTCAAAAATTGCTGAAGTTTCAGGATCTCACCTCCTACAACCTAAATGAAAATTTCCATGCATGGGACCTCCATATCCATATTGTCTTAAAACTCCCCAAATGATTCTGGCATGCGGCCTCAAGTGAAAACCAATGATTCAAAATAAATTCCTTATTTCAAAGTACTCAAGTAATGATTCCTAAACTTGAGTGTGCTTAGGAGTAACTGGAGCGTGTGTGAAAACCCAGATCACTGACTCCACCCCCAGAGTTTCAGATTCTCTAAATCTGGGGCAGGGCCTGAGAAGTTACATGTCCAGTAAGTTCTCAGGTGATATTGATGCTGCTGGTCTACAGAGCACAGTTTGGGTTAGAGGACCTCTCAGTCCTTGTCAATTCCTAAGTCCCTAAATCTGTATCTGAAAGGGTCACTCTTATGAAGTATGGATTTTAGAACTAGATTGGTGGCAGATGCACCAAGAGATGAAGGGCCAGTTCAACACAACCTATTTTGGCCTTCAGATAGTTTAAGAAAGTTAAAAATGACCTTTGCAAGCCTCCCCTTGTCCAGGCCAGGAAGCAACAGTGCAGCATCCACTCCTGTATTCCCACTGGAAGTTCAAGACAGTGGTGTGTACTAGGGCTTCTGGACCTTTCATTTGAATTCTACAGAATGAGCAGATGTTTTGTCTTCCATAGGGAATCTCCCAGGACAGAGTTCCCCCTCTAGAGCAGGTTGGGACTTTCCCAGAGCTACTGAAACCTATGACTCCCCATGGAGCAAGGTACCTTTAGGTCATCCAAAACTCATAGAGACTCTTAGAACCTGAGCTGCTATAAAAGAATAAAGGACACTTTAAGTGGAAAGAAGCAGGAATAAGGTTTTTATCAGGGAAGGAAATGTAAAGAAAACCATTAAGATTCCATATATTGAGATGCAAAGAAACCATCCATAGTGTGCCAGGGAGGAGGGTCTAGATGTACAAATAGAGAGGCAGACACCTCAAAGAGAAACCAAAGTTAATTTTTAGCAAAATGGAAAAAAAAGGCTGTCGCCTATAACTATGTAGCCTATATGATAGTAGTATTGGGTATAGAAATACAAATTTAGCTCTTAATAGTTTTTCCAGAGTTAAATTTTTACAAAGTCTAACTAAGATCTCTTCATTGGTCAAAAGAACTTCCCCAGTGAACTTCCAAGGTAGAATTGGATTTAGTTATAAATAGCCACTGATTTTAGAGTCACTTCAGGAAATTCTCCTTTCTTGTTTCTCATTCATGCCTTAGATTCCTTTACAACAGCTAAAAAGACTTATTCCATAAGTTGAGATAAGGCCAACATTGTAAAAATGACTGGAAGACATAAGCCAGCAGCTGACCATGGAAGGAAGAGCAGCAAGCCCGAGCTGAGGTTCCCTGGCACCCATCCAGCTCATGACCACATGCAGGGTGGGTTATCTCTTCACTCCTCTCATCTGTAAAATGAGGAGCTAGAACTGATGGACTTTAGTTTCCATTTTTCTCAGAATCATATTTGTGTCAAGAGGAATCAATTGCTGCTAAAGTGTGAATGGCCAATAACAAGTACTTTCCAGGAATCCTTTTAATATAATGAAGGCGTTCTGGAAGGGGGAGACTGAGAAGGATGAGAAAGAACCTCTCCTGAATGCCTTCCATACCGGGCCTTAGGGAAAGCTCAGGGATTCACTTTCTGGAACCCTGTGGTTCCTCCTAGAGACATTCTACACATTTTCCTTGATTTCACCCTAAATGCCGTGAGCTTCTGTGAAATAAATGCTATGGCACAAATGGAGAAACTTGATTCCAGCTGTAAAGACAGTTGTGTTTTATGGGCTCTGTATCTGGTCTCCTCTCTTTGAACGTCCATGCCTGCTCCTCCAGATCTGGTGTTTATGGGGTCCCCCAGGGGACCTCCTGTTCAGCACACTGTACTGTCCTGTTACAACTATACTCCATCAGGCGCTCGCCCTCGCCCTGCAGCAGGATGTGCTGGATGGAGCAGATGACTTTTTACAACTCTAATAGTTTTCTCGGATGGCCCAAGATGGAACGAATGGTACTGATTTAAGGCCTCAATTGGTTTCACTACAAAAAAAAGAGGGAGTATGAACTATTAACAAGTTACAGGGATTTCTGCTGAGCAGATGAGAGGCACATGTTAAAAAGTTTGTAGTCAGCTTGCTTTGGCTTTTAAATGATATTCACTGGAAATGAGACTTGGTGGCCTGCTGAGCTTCAGAGTGTGGAAGCCCCCCATGTGAACTAGTGTTTGAAGAGGGAGAGCAAACCTGTCTAAGAGATGGTCACAAGGCTTCCTTCCATTCACTATGAAGAAGTGCTCTAATGCACTTAAAGTATCCAATACAGATCATAGCAAGCTTTCAAAGTCCACAGACAGAGACAACTGTGGCATGCATTTTGCAGAGAAGCAAACCAAGATACTGAGAAGTCTTGACTCTTGTATGATCTAACAACTTGTCAGCTGTTAAACAAGATTGGGATTGCCAGCCAAATGCTAAATAAGCCGAAGGAGGCAGGCTGCCCTCCCTGTGCATTTCAACACTTGGCTGCCTTGAGGCCTCTTGTCAAAGAAAAGCTTGGGCGGAGTGGGGGGCAGGCTGCATGGACAGGCGGATATGGATACGAGGGGTCAGAGCTGCCTCTCGAAGGAAAGCCTGCACCCTCACCCCCTCTCTACCCGCTAGGTCCAAATACTCTAGGGTCTTGATTTAAGCTTTATTGAATGACGAACATGATCTATAGAGTCAAACAAACCCAATTCCAATCTCAGCTGTTATCTTGACCTTAGCAAGTTAACCTCTCCATATAGATAGAATTATGAATATTTACCTGGTAAGGACATTTTTGAAAACAGATAAAATAATACATATTACCAAGTGCATATAGGCATTAAATATTTGCTTCCTTCCTTTTCCCTTGCAAGAGTGAAGGAGTGGAGGGAAAAGGAAGCTTGGTGCATCTGGGTTCTGAGGGAATGGCCCTCAGGTGTTGGCCTCTGTCCGTGGAGCTAAGGATCTCGGTCTCCACCCAGGTGAGCATTGTGTCACAGGCAGATGCCCCCATGTCACAGCCTAGAGGAACCTCCATGACTGTAAATGATAGGCTCTGGGCATGACAGCTATGGACCCACCAGGACTATATTCCCAAAGGGCCATATTTCCAACCCTGTTTTCTCTCTGAACTATCTGCTCCCTACCCATGTCGGCCCCAATGGGCACAGGATGCCCATGTCTCCATTTTTTCTCAGATCAATCAAAGCAGAATTGAACACAAATAGGTAGATTAGTATCTTTCCATAGTGGATTAGGACCACTGACTATACTCAGAGGACTTAATCCACTTCTGAATGGTGATTAAAATGTAATGCTCATGACTTATTTTTTTTATAGCTGAAAGATTGTACTTCTTAATCCCCTTCACCTTCTTCACCCATCCCCCTCCCATCTGGCAACCATCAATTTGTTCTCTGTCTCTGTGAGTATTTCTGTTTTGTTTGTTGGTTGGTTGGCTCTGTCTCTTAGCATAGGCATTACAGTCAATAATATCATAGTATCTTTGTATGGTGACAGATATTTACTAGACTTGTCATGGTAATCACATTGTAAGGTATATAAATGTCAAATCACTGTTATACACCTGAAACTAATATACTATTTAAGAAACATAATGTCCTAAGTCACCAGAAACTCTCTGGCCCCACTTCCCTGAACCAAATTTTATTTGTGGACCAAAGTGAGGAGGTGCTCATGAAAATTCAATTGCACTATTAATTTGCTCCAATATTCAAGGCTAACAGCCAAAAGAACCAACAGGAATACATGTTCAGCAGTGATTCCATGTGAGGACAACAGAATATCCTTGCGTACCATGAAGACAAGTTAAATGTGATTGTGGAAATCCTGAAGAGCAAACCTGCTGACTTTTGCATCTTTAAATTGATCACTTCCAGATTGTAATATGGAGGCTTTAGCATACAGCTTCCTTTTGGGTTTATTTTGTTGTGCTTTTTTCCCTCCTCCCAAAATCCTTGAAAATGATAAAACAAAACCCCATCTGGACTAGTAAAGAATACATTTCCATGTAATTACTTGGTTCCCTGAGCCAGACTCTTCCTATAACTCGATGGCATCTGTCCCTGAGGAGTGCTGACTCACTGTGTGTCTTTGAGTGGCCTTCTTTGAGGCTTTCAAACAGGTAAGAGGTGAAAATGTCAGCACCCTATGGACTGATTCCAGGGAATAAACCCAGTAGCCATAAAGTTTAATGATCATGGCCCTATTCATCCCAACCTAGAAATTATACCCTTAGTTGAAATGAATGCCCTTCTCAAAAAGAATTGTATGGGAATTGTGTGGTTTCAGTCTTCAAAAGACTTCAAGTGCATCCCTTTCTATAAGGCTTAAAGATATGCACAGATGTGAACCTCTTCCCTTTAGAACAGCCTTTAATGTAGTTGCCCAATTCTCATTTTTCACATTGGTCTCTGCTTCTTAGCTGGTTCTACTTTATGCCTACCACATCCCGAGGTGGATAGCTCCCATTTTATTCACTTTCCATGAACTTATTTGTTTCTCTGCTACTTGTTTTACTGCCTCCTTTGCTGCTGTGCATACCTGCTGTTACTGGAATTTAGAACTGATTGGCTTCTCTCCTGGCAATGGTACCTGGTTTCCCACTGAGAAACACCCTGTCTTCCACTCACACTCCTTCACCCCACCTCCAGGCAAAGCATGAGACTCACACTTGGATGATCCAGGCATCGTGGTCCCTGCCCCCCACTGCCCCAGCATTTGGTTCAGGTCTCAGAGTTCGCTAGAAACCTTAGGAGAGAAGCACATGACCTTTTCCATCAGATTTAAATCTAAAAAGATGGAGGTTCAGGGCTGCTGGCACTAAGTTACCACCCTGGGGAGCCTGAGAATGAAGCCGGGTGAGGAAGGACAACAGCTCAGAGTAGGGAGGTGAGAGGGGTGTCTGGATCTAAGACCATAGTAATGGTTGGATATGGTGGGGGTGGAGTGGACCCCCAGGATGGTGAATGGATGGTGGTGTCCTTCCTCCAGGATAAGGTGCCAAAACTGTGAGGTAAATCGTGGACTCAGTTTTGGACACATTGAGTATAAAAGACTTTTGGGACAAAATAGAAAACGTAACCAATCACTGTTTCAGTGATGATTGAAATGTTCTCCAATTCCCATCATGAGCTCCTCATGCGCATTATTTCTTATCTCAGTGATAAACGAGATCACCTCGTGAGCATCACTCCTTATCTCAGTGCTAAGTTGGCTAATTTTGAATCATTACAGTGATTAGACAGTAGTGCAAAGACTGCTATCCATTCAACTGCTCTCCTGTCCCAATATCTTACTAGTATGAATTTGCTCAGTAACTGATTCTTCACACTGACCAACCTCTAATTAATACAAATCCCAAAACCAACAGAGACCCTCATAATTCTAACCTTTACCTGAAAAACATTAAAACACCCAATGGTGTTGAAATTTGTCTAGTGATGTCTGCTACTGTTTGAGGAGAAGGAGGGCTTCTGTAAATGGCAGGTCCCCTAATTTCCACAGAGGGAGACATATCACCAGCTCTAGTGTCACTGGTCCAGGAGGACTCCTTTTAGCACAACAGTTGTCAGATACACTAGGAGACACTGCTCATAAAAGCTCTCTCGATTTTGGCCACACATAGCTCCATTGTGTATGTCATTATAACATAATCATCAGAACATCTGAACATCATCACAACAACAGGATTGAACTTGGCTGCAACTGACCTGGGCTGTTATCTCTTTTCTTCTATCTCTGTGTTGTCTCAGCCAACTTCCCTGAGCACAACTTAGTTAGTTAGTTCATTTTGTTCTTGTCACTAGCAGTGTTCAAGCAGAAGCCATTCGTGAAATATAATTTCTATCTCCAGACTTTCTAAAAGTATTAGCTCCCTTGCTAATTCTAGATGAATATGTCTGAAGATCAGACCTTACACATGACTTTATTACAATGAAATATGGACCTTTTTAGAGTTAATGTACAAGTTGTTGAACAATAAACTGTCAACTGGAAGAGTAAACTAAAAATTTTTATAGAAAATTAAAGCTGAATTAAGTAAGAATAAAAAAAAGATAATGTGGTCTGGTGGAAGCTGTCCTGTCAAGTCAGTGATCCACTTTGGAGTTCTTCACTTAGTTCTGCCACCACTTAGCGTCAGATATGTAACAAGTCTGTTCTATGCCTTGGGGGTTTTTGTGTGTGTGAGAGGCAGAGAATAATGAATCCCATCCATTCTTTCTATAAGAGAAAACAACTCTATAGGACATCCATGCAATATTTTTTAAAAACAGAAGGATTTGGGGTTTTGCAAAACTTGCTAATATACCAAAGGGCTTTCCTTGAAATTTTATCAACAGATGGATCTTAATAAAAGAGAAATGAAAATGCAGCAAGAGAAGGCTGAAAAAGCATCTTTAACCTCATCCAAGCAGAACGGTTGATGCAGCCTCCCACAGCAGGAGCTCAGAACTGTCTCAGGCCATGTTTTTTACATGCCAGATGGTCATGTGCTTGAAGCAATGAGGTAATACGGACACTTTGGTGAGTCAGTTATCATTTGGATGTTAGGTTCAGTGCCACTGCCAAAACTCTCCTCACTAAAAGGTGGCTGCCACACAATCGGTCTGCCACTGAGGTTTCCTCTAGAAGCTCACCACACTCTACTTCTTCTAAGACACAAAAACAGTTCAAGGCAGATGGCCCTGGCAGGTGGACTCAGTGGTAGAGTGTCGGCCCGGCATGGGGAAGTCCCGGGTTCAATTCCTGGTCAGGACACACAGGAGACGCACCCATCTGCTTCTCCACCCTTCCCCCTCTACTTCCTCTCTATGTCTCTCTTCCCCTCCCGCAGCCAAGGTTCCATTGGAGCAAAGTTGGCCCCAGGCACTGAGGACAGCTCCATGGCCTCCACCTCAAGCACTATAAAAACAGCTCCACGCCCTGGCCGGTTGGCTCAGTGGTAGAGCATTGGCCTGGCATGCAGGAGTCCCGGGTTCGATTCCCGGCCAGGGCACATAGGAGAAGTGCCCATCTGCTTCTCCACCCCTCCCCCTCTCCTTCCTCTCTGTCTCTCTCTTCCCCTCCCACAGCCAGGGCTCCATTGGAGCAATGTTGGCCCAGGCACTGAGGATGGCTCTGTGGCTTCTGCCTCAGGCGCTAGAATGGCTCTGGTTGCAACAGACGACGCCCCAGATGGGCAGAGCATCGCCCCCTGGTGGGCATGCCGGGTGGATCCCGGTCGGGCACATGTGGGAGTCTGCCTGACTGCCTCCCTGTTTCCAACTTCAGAAAAATACAAAAACAAAACAAAACAAAAAAACAGCTCCAGGTGCACAAAGCATCGCCCCCTAATGGACATGCTGAGTGGATCCCAGTCAGGCACATGCAGGAGTCTGTCTCTCTGCCTCCCCGCTTCTCACTTAAGAAAAATACCCCCAAAAAAGAAAAAATAAAAAACACAGACAGCTGTGTCTCTTTTCTTTATTTTATGAGTGATACTGTCCAGAGTTACTAAAACTCTCAGTTCTTAAGGGAAGAGGAATGGGTATTATTATTTTTACGTCCTTTGTAAACATCAAGAAACCAAATCACATATTTTTTAATAATGAGAATCTGGATCAAGTTCACTGTACAGTTCAAAAATCTATTTAAATTAAACTATTTAATAGAGTTTTGGCTTTTCCTTTAGTCCATCCCACTGCCATATGTATCCAATAACGTGAGCTCATTCCCCCCTTCCGCCACCAATAAATCAGGGAATCACTGAGTAAGTGTGATGTTTCACTTCACAAGTTCGGCTTCTATTAAAACATTGTTTGCAAAGTATCAGAAATAAGTCTTCGTATTGATAAATTTTCAGTAGAAGCACCATGAAACCTGTGATGTTGTTATATACCTAGGCCATGCGCCCAGGTTCCCTGGCTACACCTGCGCAGCGGCCCCCCACACTGGTGAGATGCAGTTTGTATCACAACCCCTCTCCACATCCCCATCCACATATTTTGGGTGGCTGTGCTCCAAGATGTCATCAGGCAGTGACCCTGCCTACCTGAGCCACAATGTCGCCACCTGACCTCATTCATTATTCACTAGATACTTCCTGGGTGCCATGCCCTAAAATAAATCTTAGGGACACAACAGTGAACACATTGTCACCACCAATGCCTGTTTTCAGGAACTAGCAATACCCCCGTCAATTTTCTCATACCAGCCTCCATGATACAAACTCCTACTTCACTGGAGCTTGGAAAGTCAATGAGTAAGACCAGGGCCTGTAAGCAAGAAGGCACCTCAGAAATAAAGAGGACCAAGTGTCTTTGTGTGATATATTTTTATTTATAAATCATGTTTATATGAAGGGCCCCACAAAAAAAAAAATTGTCCCCGTTTGGTGAGTGGGGAAACTGGAGCCCAGAGAAGTAACTTGCCCAAGATTATGTAGAGTGACTATCAAGCATAAGGGCCCAGATTCCCTGTCTCCCCATAAGACCTCTGCCTCAACAGGGCCATGAGGGCCTAATGTTTATTGACCTGCTTCTATCAAAGCTTTATGGGGAGCAAGCCACTTTTTATAAAGGGTTGCCATTTCTCTTCCTCTAATTAAAATCCAACAGAAATTCTGCATCATTTACCTCACCAGGTCTTGGTAAAAATGAATGGTTTGACCATGTTTTGAATAATCATCAGAAAACCAGTATCTCTTGTTCCTGATTCATCTCCTTCTAAGGTCTCCATACACAGAGACATACAGGGATGAAGATGATGGTGATGGTGCTGACAATGTACCGAGTGCTTCCTGTGGTTTTAGATGCATTATCTCACTTAATCCTCACAAGAATTCTATTATATTCTCCCATTTTGTAGATAAGAAAACCAAGTGTCTGAAGGCATAAGGGACTTGACCAAGTTGGTAAAGCTAGGAAGGAACAGTGAGAAGAGCCCAGCCCACACTGTCTGACTGCAGAGCCTAGGTTTCTAATCTCCAAATTCATCCTAACACCTGAGGAAGTGCAGTGCTTGAGGTTGCAGACCCTCTGCAGTGTGCACACTGCCACAGCCCCCTGGAGAAAGGAACGTGGTGCAATGTCCTACCAGGTCCTCAAAGGGCCTCCTGCATTTCAGAGCCACAAACCCAAAATTTAGGATGCTATGAATGGTGGCCTTTTGATGGAACAGAAGAGGCCCAATCTGTCACTTTGGTCAGTGTCACTTTTGAGCAGGAGGAGACTGGAGAGGGAGACTCATAAAAATCCCGACACGAGGAAAGCTTTTGCCTGGTGCTGTGTGTGGGAAGGCCCCCAATGGGTCTGAGTAAAGGAGTTGTAGTCAGCCTATGAGCTGTCTGTATGTGTGGCCACAGATTTCCCTACCCGAGCTCCAAGGGAAGCAAAGGAGTTAGAAATTGGGTGAAAAAGTACAAAGCTTTGGGGGAGGGGGTCTACCAGGTTTGTCACCTTAAACAGAAAAGGAGAGAGTGCAGATTACAAATTGAAATGGGTTCACAGCAGCCCACTCCTCACGTTCAGACCTGGAGTGATTTATTCCCATTGTCCAAAGCTAAATTCTTCCTCATCCACAAAACTAGAAGAAAACCAACAAGGATGCCATGAGGAATAAGTGAAGTTATCGTGAGAATCTCTTCAAATGCCAAGGGCTGTGTGAATGCTTAGTGATAAAAACGATCATTTCACCACCATCATGATCATGAACATATAACCTTGCTTTTGGGAAGGGATTGAGAATTTGAGGTGCCAAGGCAAAATTTGAGCTGCCCTGGAACCGGCCTGTTTACACAAGCAGCAATGCTTCAGGTATCTAAGGGGCTACCAAGCTCTCTTCATTTCAGGAAAATCAGGCTTGGCTCAGGGCCAGAAGTGCTATATTCAGTTCAGCTCCCACTCCCTGCCCCTCCCCCAATCTAAGCAGAGGCTTTGCCCTGGGTTTTACCTTGCTGCTTTTGCATGGTGGTGAAGTCCTCAAAGGTGAGTGTGCGCACAGGGGGTCTCCAGAATGCATAAGTCTCCATGATGGCTTCCAGTCCAGTTCTGCAGAGAGAAAAGCCAGCAACAGAAGTTGTAAATAATCCCAAGAAACACATTGACTTTGTACAAATCCTAGGTGATTTGTCTGCAAGTGATATAAACATAGGCACTGAGAGACAGCACTACATGTAAGTTAGTCTGGAAGGGCACAAGGCACAGGTGACAACAAGAGGCAAGAGGAGGAAGAAATAAATCCAATTCAGATATCTGCAAGCAAGTCATAACTAGGATGGAATTTCACTCTGACCTTTCTTCAAAGGAGGTTTGGCCTGCATGAAAAAAAAGAACATGTTAAGGTCAGGGTCACACATATCATGAATAGAGTTGAGTGTAGTGGAGCATTGGCTGTTTCTCTAGCACAGGACAACATCATCATCATCATTACCAGAGTGCATTGACACAGCCTGTCCCAGAGTCAGCTCTACCACCAGTATGGAGTCAATGAAAAGGACAAGCAGGATAATAGAAATAAAAGGTGAGGAAGGCAATCAAATACACTTGAGTTTCTGCTGCAACAAGAAATACCTACCTAAAGTCAAAGGAAGGGGTTGATCTCAGAAATTACACCTCAAGCAAAAAGACTGATACATTTCTGAAAATATTTATCTGTATTTTGTAATCTGATAATCAAGCTGGTCTTTGATTTGTAACGTAACAGTCAAGAGTCAGATACCTGAAACTGTTAGACTCCAGAGAACATCCAATAGTTTGCAAATACATTCTTTTAAGTCTTCTTTTTCATTGATATTGGAAATTCCATTAACTCAACTGTGCACACTACTTTATCCTTCAATAAATCTTTGCCACATCATATATATGAGGTGTTGACGGACATCGTTTTAATGTCCTTATCCAGGTTATGTCAGAGAGTCTTGCTGATACTCCATATTGTCAAAGCAGAGTATCAGTGGAGGGTTTCATCTAAAGCTTTGAACACAGCTTCTGATTACTGCCTTTCTTTAAAATTAACTGCTTCTATCTAAGTAGAGGAGAAGGGAGATCAGGGACTATGGAGAAGGTTGGAGAAGAAAGGTAGAGAAGTAGCATAAGTCACTGGAATATAACATGGTGTCCTTCCTGGAAAGACCAAGCTTTCCCTATTGAGATGAAACCCATGCTGCCTGTCTGTCTCTCTAGGCAACACGTTTCCAAAGCTCTCTTCCATCTTGTATACTAAGAAGAAAGTGAGAAGTTTAATTTAAGTGAGAACAAGCACAATTTCCTTACAAATGACTGAAAGATCCCCTGAGGTCCTTCTCAGATGAGCAGCTGATACACTGATTGGCTCTTTGTGTTGGAAAATGTCCTCTCTGAACAGGCCTTACTTACACAGTTAACTTTCTAAAGTCTTCCCTGGAATCTTGGAGGCTTTAAATACACCAATGTTGGCAAATCAAACCCTGTATTTTTAGAAGAGGTGGAGAAGAGAGGGTGTCACATGGTGTTTATTAGCTGTTAATCTGTTAAAAGTAGGAATAGAAGACATCTCCACATAGTCACACCTACATTAATGTTAAACACAGTACTTGAAACTATTTGTGGAGAGAAAGAGTGAGAAATTAAGAAGTTCAGAATAATAAGAACATAGGCGGGTAAAGGCGTACTGAACCTTGAAGAATATAGGAAATAGAACAAGCTGAGCTCTTCCTGCCTTATTTTGAATGTTGGTGGTCCATCAGAACATCTTAGGGTTCCCTTTTTTTTTTTTTTTTTTTTTTTTTTTTTAGCAGGGGGAGGGAGAGAGATGAGAAGCATAAACCTGTAGTTATGTTACTCTTTTTAGTTGTTCATTGTTTCTCATATGTGCCTTGATGGGGAGGCTCCAGCCAAGTCAGTGACCCCTTGCTCAAGCCAGAAACTTTGGGTTCAAGCCAGTGGCCTTGGGCTTCAAGCCAGTGACTTTTGGGCTCAAGTTGGCAACCATACACTAGGGCTGCATTCAAGCTGAATGAGCCCATGCTCAAGCCAGTGACCTTGGGGTTTCAAACCTGGGATCTAAGCACCCCAGGTCGAAGCTCTATGCAATGCACCACTACCATGACTCAGGCCTTACAGTTGGTTCCCTTTCGTGGCATTAAAGGCTCACTGCAAATGGCCAGGTATTTATTAATCCACCTTCTATTCTATTCTTCCCAAGAACGTATACCAATGATGGTGACAAAATATTAGCTCAAGGACAAAAAACAGTCCCTTCTCATTTCATAATAAGATTTTAGAATACTGTGAAATACCAATAACACAATGATATACTGCCAATATTATAATTGTTAAAGAAATAGAAAATAAATTTTGATTTCATTTTCATAACAAAAAGACTGTGGCAAACTTATTAATAATTTTATTTAGGCCCTGGTCAGCTAGCTCAGCAATAGAGCGTCAGCCTGGTGTGTGGAAGTCTCGGGTTCAATTTCTGGCCAGAGCACACAGGAGAAGTACCCATTTGCTTCTCCACCCTTCCCCCTCTACTTTCTCTCTGTCTCTCTCTCTTCCTCTCCTGCAGCCAAGGCTCCATTGGGGCAAAGTTGGCCCAGGCACTGAGAATGGTTCCATGGCCTCTGCCTCAGGTGCTAGAATGGCTCCGGTTGCAGTGGAGCAACACCCCAGATGGGCAGAACATCGCCCCCTGCTGGACATGCTGGGTGGATCCCGGTCAGGCGCATGCAGGAATCTATCTCTCTGCCTCCCCACTTCTCACTTCAGAAAAATACAAATAATAATAATAATTTTATTTAGCCCTGGCTGGATAGCTTGGTTGGTTAGAGTATTGTCCAGAAGCACAGAGGTTGCTGGTTTGATCCCTAATCAGGGCATGTACAGGGACAGGTATTCCTGTCTCTTTCTGTTCTCTTCTTTTCTCTCTCTAAAATTAACAAAATATTTTTAAAGTACATTTAAAAATAATAATAATTTTATTTAAAGCTGTCAATTTGATATAGGACAGTGATCATTTATCTATTTATCCAAATCTAAAATCCAACTGAAAGACTGAGTTATAGAATCATAGATTTAAAAAATGGGAGGGATATTGGATGTCCTCAACTTCCACTTTCTATGATACCATCTTGGGTAGTTATCCAGACTCTGTTGGAGTATTTCCCAAGGAAAATATTCTGTTTTTTGACAGATCTATTAGAAAGTTCTTTCTGATCTTGGGCTGAAATCTCTGATGTAACTTTGATCCCCTGGTTCCACTACTGATGGGTAAATGGTGAGAGTACCAGGCATTTCCACATCCTCATAATGAAGACTTTCCTCAGCTGTGAAAAATGTAATGTATGACATCCCACATATGAATGTACCCATGGTCATCAGTTCACAGTGATAGAAGTGTGGGGGAGGAGCTATGGCTACTAAAAAATATTGGCTAAGACCACACATTCTCAACAACACTTTACTAATCCACTGTGGATCCATCTCTCAGAGGTTTATCCTAGACCCTTTCTGAATCTAATTATGAATTTAGGTGTATTTCTTCTTAGAAAAATTAACCATATTTGTTTACTATATGCCACATCTTATTTGTCCTCAAAGTCCATTAAGCTTCATTGGCTAGATCTAATTGTTAGAAAGTACTGGTTCTATATACCAGAACCTAGTAAAGTGCCATGGCAGGATAAGTATTAGATAATTCATCTCTCTTACCACTAGCATGTCTACTTGGAATCCATTTTTTTTAATGTCCCAGTGCTTAGCACAATACCTGTCACTTGACAAGATCACAATGTATAGGAGTCATTATTTCATGAACTTTAGCCAGCATTCATATTTCAAATACTAAAATTTAGAAAAACAACTGATGTAAAATCAAGACTCTGAAGATAGAATCCTCTAGTATGGGAGACTTGGGAGTCATTTCCACAGCCAATTGTGTCTCTTCTGACTAGGGTCTTAGAGCAGTTTCAGTTTTCCTTTGGTTTCTTTCATTCCAGTCATAGAATTTCTGACCTTCAACAGAGTCTGAATCTACTATCCGAGGTCAGTTCCACCCTAATCTTCTCTTACAAGAGTCCTTGCCAACCACCTATTAACATCTTCAGCCACTTGGATGTCTTTTCAAAGTTTATCCTAAGTAATTCATTGTTTACTTATTCATCATCATTAAATCTTATTTTTGTAAAATTTTATCTCAAGGTTCTTAAATGTGATTTTATTGTCTAACAAGTAAAAAAGTAGTCTTAGGTAACCACATATCATTAACATGTTCCACATGGTGAGCCACTCTGGGTTTGCTGCACACCAGAGACCTGATGTCATCTCTGAGGTTTCCAATCAGAGACGATCAAATTGGCAAGTGTCTCCCTCTTGCTTACTTTTCCCTGTTTGCTCCAGTGACAACAAAGTCCATATTCAAACCCTCTTTGTTCAGTCCTTTGGCTGTAATCACTTCTTTGGTTTCCAGGCCTTTTCTCTTTAGACTTTTTAGTGTGTTCCCTGGCCAAACCAACAGAGTGTGCTGAAGAGGAGGGAGAAAAAGAAAGAGAGGAAGCAAGCCAAAGAGCTGTTTTGCAAATTGTTGATGCCTCAAGATCAACTGATTTGGAAAAATAGCCAGACTGTAAAGAAATAGTCTTCCAACATTCTCATTGGAAAAAAAAAGGAAAAGGAAAAGCTGGCACCATTCAGCTTTGGTAATTATAACAATTTGGTAATTATTTGGTAATTTTAACAATTACAACTATGTTCATGAACCTATTAGGTAGCATACCAGTGCCTGCTTTTTATGTTTCATTTATTTTCTCTGTCGTTCTGTCTTTTGACTCTCCCCCATCTTTTTTGCTGGTAAGAAAGGGAGCATATGCTAGGAGTTGATCAAACCATTGGTCATCTCTCAACAGAAGACGGTCAAGAGCTAAGGCATGTCTACTGATCAGGCTCTTAAAATCATAAATGAGTTTTCCAACCAGGAAAACAATTATGCTAGGTTCAGGAGATATTAAGGTAAAAAAAGACACAAGCTCTCCACCCTCCAGGAGCATCCTCTTCAACAAAAAGAGAATACATGGATGACTAATTTCTGAACTGTGTGGTAAGTGCTACACTGGAGATCTGTGTATGCCATGGAGCACTGAGCAATAAGTACCTAATATACCTGAAGACTCAAGGAAGAGTCCATAAAAGGCCAGTTAAGCTTAATATCAAAAGGTACTCAGCAGTCTTCTACATAGACAAGAGGCACAAAGAGCTTTCCTAGTAGATTTAATAGTATATGCAAAGGCTAGGAGGTATAAAAGAGAAGCCATGTTCTGGAACCCGAAAATAGTTCAGGGTGACTGGAACTCCCGGTACAAAGTTGGAGGGGGACACCATGGATATTTATTAGATGTTAGGTGCTTGGATCTTTATCAAATGGGCAGTACTGTGCCTTTGAGCTCCTTACATTTCTCTTCTTGTTCTAACATTTAAAAAGACACAAAACAAGCCTCATCAGGCAGTGATGCAGTGGATAGAGTGTTGGGACTGAGATGCTGAGAACCCAGGTTCGAGACCCCAAGGTCACCAGCTTGAGCATGGGCTCATCTGGTTTGAGCAGAGCTCTCCAGCTTGAGCCCAATGTCACTGGCTCGAGCAAGGGGTTACTCGTTCTGCTGTAGCCCCCCCCCCCATCAAGGCACATATGAGAAAGCAACCAATGAACTAAGGAGCTGCAACAAAGAACTGATGTTTCTTATTTCTCTCCCTTCCTGTCTGTCTGTCCCTATCTGTCCCCCTCTCTCTGACTCTATCTCTGCCACAAAAAATAAATAAATAAAAGAAAAGACACAAAACAAGAATATACTGGTCTTTCACATCTCATTACTAGATCCTAACTTCCTAATCCTTTTTCTTAGACTGCCTTGATCCACTGAGGTGAGGTCAGACTTTCCACACAGCCTTCTTCTTTGCTGGATCTGGAATCTGCTCCTACATCTACAGATTCCTCAGAGTAGTTGTTCTCTAGGGATATTCTTAAAAGGCCTCCCAGGCCAACATAACCCTCATACCAAAACCTGGCAAGGATGGCACAAAGAAAGAAAACTACAGACCAATATCTCTAATGAATACAGATGCTAAAATACTAAACAAAATACTGGCAAATCAAATACAACAACATATTAAAAAAATAATACATCATGATCAAGTGGGATTCATCCCAGAATCTCAAGGATGGTTCAACATACGTAAAACGGTTAACGTAATACACCATATCAACAAAACAAAGAACAAAAACCACATGATCTTATCAATAGATGCAGAAAAGGCTTTTGATAAAATACAACACAATTTTATGTTTAAGACTCTCAACAAAATGGGTATAGAAGGAAAATATCTCAACATGATAAAGGCCATATATGATAAACCATCAGCCAACATCATATTAAATGACATAAAACTGAGGACTTTCCACCTTAAATTAGGAACAAGACAGGGTTGTCCACTCTCTCCACTCTTATTTAACGTGGTGCTAGAAGTTCTGGCCAGAGCAATCAGACAAGACAAAGAAATAAAAGGCATCCATATCGGAAAAGAAGAAGTAAAGGTATCACTTTTTGCAGATGATATGATCCTATACATCGAAAACCCGAAGGACTCCACAAAAAGATTACTAGAAACAATAAACCAATACAGTAAGGTCGCAGGATACAAAATTAACATACAAAAGTCCATAGCTTTTCTATATGCCAACAATGAAATATTAGAAAACGAACTCAAAAAAATAATCCCCTTCACGATTGCAACAAAAAAATAAAATACCTAGGAATAAACATAACAAAGAATGTAAAGGACCTATATAACAAAAACTACAAGGCATTGTTAAAAGAAATAGAAAAAGACACAATGAGATGGAAAAATATTCCTTGTTCTTGGATAGGAAGAATAAATATAATTAAAATGGCCATATTACCCAAAGCAATATATAAATTTAATGCAATTCCCATCAAAATTCCTATGACATTTTTTAAAGAAATGAAACAAAAAATCATCAGATTTATATGGAACTATAAAAAACCCCGAATAGCCAAAGCAATCCTAAAGAAAAAGAATGAGGCTGGGGGCATTACAATACCTGACTTCAAACTATATTATAGGGCCACGATAATCAAAACAGCATGGTATTGGCAGAAAAATAGACACTCAGACCAATGGAACAGAATAGAAAGCCCAGAAATAAAACCACATATATATGGTCAAATAATCTTTCATAAAGGGGCCAACAACACACAATGGAGAAAAGAAAGCCTCTTCAACAAATGGTGTTGGGAAAACTGGAAAGCCACATGCAAAAGAATGAAACTCAACTACAGCCTGTCCCCGTGTACTAAAATTAACTCAAAATGGATCAAAGACCTAAATATAAGACCTTAAACAAAAAAGTACATAGAAGAAGACATAGGTACTAAACTCATGGGCCTGGGTTTTAAAGAACATTTTATGAACTTGACTCCAATGGCAAGAGAAGTGAAGGCAAAGATTAATGAATGGGACTACATCAGACTAAGAAGTTTTTGCTCAGCAAGAGAAACTGATATCAAAATAAACAGACAGCCAACTAAATGGGAAATGTTATTTTCCAACAACAGCTCAGATAAGGGCCTAATATCCAAAATATACAAAGAACTCATAAAACTCAACAACAAACAAACAAACAATCCAATAAAAAAATGGGAAGAGGACATGAACAGACACTTCTCCCAGGAAGAAATACAAGTGGCCAACAGATATATGAAAAGATGCTCATCTTCTTTAGTTATTAGAGAAATGCAAATCAAAACTACAATGAGATACCACCTCACCCCTGTTAGATTAGCTATTATCAACAAGACGGGTAATAGCAAATGTTGGAGAGGCTGCGGAGAAAAGGGAACCCTCATCCACTGTTGGTGGGACTGTAAAGTAGTACAACCATTATGGAGGAAAGTATGGTGGTTCCTCAAAAAACTGAAAATAGAACTACCTTATGACCCAGCAATCCCTCTACTGGGTATATACCCCAAAACCTCAGAAACATTGATACGTAAAGACACATGCAGCCCCATGTTCATTGCAGCATTGTTCACAGTGGCCAAGACATGGAAACAACCTAAAAGCCCTTCAATAGAAGACTGGATAAAGAAGATGTGGCACATATACACTACTCAGCCATAAGAAATGATGACATCAGATTATTTACAGCAAAATGGTGGGATCTTGATAACATTATACGGAGTGAAATAAGTAAATCAGAAAAAAACAAGAACTACATGATTCCATACATTGGTGGAACATAAAAACGAGACTAAGAGACATGAACAAGAATGTGGTGGTTACCAGGGGTGGGGGGAGGGAGGACGCAGGAGGGAGGGAGGGAGAGAGTTAGGGGGAGGGGGAGGGGCACAGAGAAAACTAGATAGAGGGTGACGGAGGACAATCTGACTCTGGGCAAGGGGTATGCAACATAATTTAATGACAAGATAACCTAGACATATTTTCTTTGAATATATGTACCCTGATTTATTAATATCATCCCATTAACATTAATAAAAATTTATTTAAAAAAAAAAAAAAGGCCTCCCAACAGAGGTCTGCAAATTGGCAAAACAAAACAAGCCATCACTCAAACCTTGGCTTTAGGTGGTATAATAAGTGTACCTACATGATGAATTGGCTGTCACTGATGTGCCTTACAATCATTTAAAAGAGCAGTAAGTACCCAATGGATAAATGCTTGCAGTTGAGTTAAAATTATTTCTTACCCAGTGATTCCAACTTGGGAACCCTGTCCCCTTTGAATCTGAACAGGTAGCCATGGCAGTCCACAAGGAGTTTTCACTGCCTCAAGAAGTAGAATAAAAAGCCATGCAAACACAAAGAAGACTAATTAAAACATTAATTTCCTTTGCATTTGACTGGAATGGTGTAACATTAATTTGGTGATACTGACCCAAGATGGCACCAGTTGTGCCAGTGAAGGAGAAGAAACTCACGGATGTCAAAATAGGGGAGCTACCAAGCTGGATATCGATGCAGGATTTCACCACTAAAGTCATGCTAAAGTGTTTCAAAGAGGTTACTACTGGTACTGCAATTAGTCAATGTGAAGAAAGGAAGCATTGCTGGGGTTTCCACGGGACTGGCAGCTTATGCTGTTCCTCTAAGGAACCTGAACATACATGAGTGGTGAGCAAGTATCGCTGAAGAGGGCCCAGGGTGGATTTCACATTCCTGATCATGACCTTTGCCCAGCACCTCTGAGATTTTTCATATTGTAATTAACACCTAATAAAAGATGAGGGGTAAAAAGAAATGCTAATACTAAATCACACGAGGGGCAGATTAGCATAGTGGTGAAGAGCACCGACTCTGGAGCCAGACCGCCCAGGTTCGGACTGCAGCCCTGCTATTTACTAACGCCAACTTGATCCAGTCGTGTACTCTCCTCATGCCTAAGTCTCCTGTCTGTAACATGGGCATCAGGATGCCACTCCCTCTGCATTGTTACTAATAAATGCAGGTTGATTAGAAACAAAATATATCAAGATGAGAGAAAACAATGAAAGCGTGAAGACCGTTAGTCTAACTTAAGTAAAAGAAATCCCTCTGACTGCTCAGGTTGCAACCTGTAACAGGAGAAAACATGCTGACTTCACCGGAATTCGAAGTGTCTGCCCTCTGGCTCTGGCTTAAACGTGAAGGGGCCTGTGTTACCTAATTCCACTTCTCATTCTCTCCTCAAGACCCAAAAACGTGTCCCTCAAGCCTCTGTAGGCCTCATTATCTTGCAGATATTTCAGACTCCAATATGTTAGCCATTAAAAAGACGTCACTCTGTTAGATGACACCATCCCTGGGCAAGTGCCATAGATAATAAAGCGGGGGCCAACCTTCCTTGGCAAATGCACATGGCCAAGAGGACAATGGTGGAAAAGGTTCATTATGGAGGAGGGAGAACAAATAACAATGCAGAGAAAAATGTTAAATACCATAAGCCAGGGGACAGCTCTGGCCCGGATGGATAGGAGGAGTCTGGCAGGAGGTGGCAGCCGGAGTCCAGGACAGGGCCAGTTATCTTGAACTGTAGCTGCAGCCATGCCGGCAGGAGAGGAAGTCCAGCACTGATTACTCCCATAGCTCCGTTAAATGTCATCCGTGCCAGGGATAACAAAAGAGTATGCAAAATCTATGGAGGCTAGAAAGATTGCCAGGAAAGAACAGGAAAAGATTGGCTGGAAATAATACAGCCAATGGCTCTAAGGAGAACAGATGAAAATACAGAAACTGAAAGTGAGACACTTGGAAAGTGGTGCTAGTTGAAGAAGACAAGTGCTCAGCTCACTGGCTCTGTGCTGGCTATGTGAGCCTTCTGTAGCAATAGGGACCGGACACGGATGAGGGCAAGGTTATCTGTTTACCTGTAACCTGTGCCTAACAAAGGAGGTTGACACTATTCTCTGGATTTACAAATTCTGAAAGCTCCCACTTCACTGTACTCAGTTTTATCATCAATAAAATGGAAACCAACACCAATCAACTTGGAGATAAAAGTGAACAACATGGCCTTGGCCAGTTGGTTGGTGCTTTGTCCCGATGCACCAAGGTTGCAGGTTCAATCCCTGGTCAGGACACATTCAAGAATCACCCAATGAATACATGAATAGGTGGAGAAACCAATTGATGTTTCTCTCTCTCTCTCTCTCTCTCTCTCTCTCTCTCTTCTTCCTCTCTCTCTAATTTCAATCAGTCAATAAAATTTTTTTAAACAAAGCAAACAATTTGGACCACAGATACTATATGAAATAATTATTACTATTATTTGTATATTTACAATTTGAATGACTAGAAATAAATATGTAAGGTTGAACTGTATAAAATTGCTAATATTTTACCATTTCTACCTACAAATATAACTTCATATCTTCAGCTTAGTAGATTATGGGTATAGACAAGATGTGAGATACTTGGTTGTAAGAGAGAACTCTACTAACAGACTGTAACTGAGATTAACCCTGCACCCTTCCTCCTCTGATTCCCAAAGAAAAGTTGTTTCTTGTGGGGTCTAAGCAAAGTTGAACTGGTCCAGGGCTAATTTCTAATTGACTTTTCTTTTTCCTGTCTGTGAACTTCAGCCACTCTAATTCCTCATCCCACAGCCCTCTTTCTGACTACACATTCGTCTTTCACAGGTGTAGTGAGGAGTGGCAGGGCTTTGACAGGGGTTCCTGTGTGTGCCTAAGGAGATGACTCCTCTCTCTCTGCACATGGTCTTGGGATAGCAGCTGCTTAAGAGGGGAGCACAGGAAAATTCTTTACTCCCAGATATTTTCCCCACCTTCAGTAAAGATCCCTTCCTTTGATTTTTTTCCCTTTCTTTTCCAAGTGAGAAGAAGAGGGGAGATAGACAGACTCCCACACGTGCTCTGACCGGAATTCACCAGGCAACCACCATCTGGGGCCAATGCTCTGCCCATCTGGGACCATGCTCACAAATGAGCTATTTTTAGCACCCAGGGCCAAAAGCACTCGAACCAATCAAACCATGGCTGCAGGAGAGGAAGAGAGCAAGAGAAAGAAAACGGGTAGGGGGAGGGGTAGAGAAGCAGATGGTCATTTCTCCTGTGTGCCCTGACCAGGAACCAAACCCAGTCATTCACACACCAGACTGATGCTCTACCACTAAGCCAACCAGCCAGCACCCCTTCCATTGGTTTAAGCATGAGTTTCATTAAGTATCTTCTTCCAGCAAGCAAATACATACATCCCTGTGATGCAGTTAATGGCTCTATTTTTAGATCACTGTCCCCTGAAACATTATGTAAGGGGACCCTAGGCACCAAGAAGGCCTACCACCAGCTATATTCCCAGCAAACAGCAGTGCTGACTGATAATTAGTTCAAACTCAGATTGCTTCCTACACCTCATCCTGCAGACCCCCTATTTTTTCAGTGAGGGGCAATATACAGTGTGTCCATAAAGTCATGTGCACTTTTGACAGTCAAGGGAAAGCAACAAAAGACCATAGAAATGTGAGATCTTCACCAAATAAAAGGAAAACTCTCCCAGTTTCATACCTATTCAGTGCAGTTCGATGTGAGCTCACGCACAGATATTTTAGGGCTCCTTAGGTAGCTATCCCGTATAACCTCTACAGACTCGTCATTGACTGATGGCCTACCAGAATGGGGTTTCTCCACCAAACTGCTGGTTTCCTTCAACTGCTTATCCCACCGAGTAATGTTATTCCTATGTGGTGGCTCTTCGTTATAAACACACCGATATTCACGTTGCACTTTGGTCACGGATTCTAATTTAGCGAGCCACAGAACACACTGAACTTTCCTCTGTACTGTCCACATCTCGACTGGCATGACCGTGGGCTGCTCCACTGTATACATAGTGTTACGTCATCATCTGCGCATGTGCATATGCTGCCACATTATCCTACAGAAACTGGGAGGGTTTTCCTTTTATTTGGTGATTTCACATTTCTATCGTCTTTTGTTGCTTTCTTGTGACCAGTCAAAAGTGCACCATGTGGGACATAAAAGTGAAACTAAGAGACATTGATAAGAGTGTGGTGGTTACGGGGGGAGGGGGGAGAGGGAGAGGGAAAGGGGGAGGGGGAGGGGCACAAAGAAAACTAGATAGAAGGTGACAGAGGACAATCTGACTTTGGGTGATGGGTATGCAACATAATTGAACAACAAGATAACCTGGACTTGTTATCTTTGAATATATGTATCCTGATTTATTGATGTCGCCCCATTAAAAAAATAAAATTATTTAAAAAAAAAAGTGCACCATGACTTTACGGACACACTGTATTAAAACTATTTTGTGGGAGACAGGCTACAAGCTGACAAAGTCCTTATAGCCTAGGGCTTAGTTTAAGACTCAGCTCTTCCCCACACCCTTAGCTATTGCATGGTGGGAGGTAGTGCACTCTTATGAGAATTCCCATTTATACCTTAGATATGTAACTTTGTATCAGAAAGTTCCTTGTTTTAAAAATGAATTTGTTCTCTGCACTGTATAATAAAGCTGGCCCAGGATTTTGTCCCTTTTTTTCCTGTATGGCATCAGCCTACAGGAACCCTCCCAATCCTATCCTTTTTCTTTCTGTATTTATTTCTTAATCTCCCACCATTCTCACTCAGGACCTGGACAATTATAAGTTATGCTGGTTTGTGACAAGTGGTTCCCAAACAAGGACCTGAGTACAAGAAAATGAAACTGAAGGCAGACGAGATGAGGGACTTCCTGAGGCGCACAATAAGCACAGAGAAAGTTTTTTCTGGGAGTGCGTAGTCAGGAGTAATAAATTATGGGACAGTTAGGTCAAAAGTAAGGGACCTTTTTGTACAAATGCTTTTATCTGAGAAAAAGCCATTGCCTGAGGAGCATCAGAGGGAGCTAGAAAAGGAGAAACATAAATATGAGATAAAGAAAGGAAACTAGTTACCTCTGAGTCTGAGGATGACTCGGAAGATGATGAGGGTGTTGCAGTTATGGCCACCTTAACCTTGGCACCTCTGCCGCCCTCTGCTCCTCCTTACCTTTATTGGGGTGCTCCCAGGAGGCACAAGTTTATCCATGTCTTGGAGCAGGATACTTCTATCTCAGACCTTTGGAGATCCCCACTCCAACAAGCCTTAGATCAGGCTTGAGATGTAGAGGAAACAATAACTGGCCTTACCTGTTTTCCTGTTGTAGAAAGACAGGACAATAAGGGGAAACTAGTGCGAGAGATTGAACCTTTTAAAACTCTGAAAGGACTTAAACTTGCTTGTGCTCAATATGGGCCTACTGCCCCTTTTACACTTGGTTTATTAGATACTATTAGTGCAAAGGCTCTTTCCCCAAATGACTGGAAGGCGATTGCTTGACCCTGTCTCTCTGGGGGTGATTATTTGCTGTGGAAGTCAGAATTTTATGAAAGAGCTGTTGAGCAGACTATGAGAAACCAACAACAGCAGGTTGCTGTTATGGCTGATGTGTTAACTGAAGAAGGGCAATATGCTCCTATGGTGGCTCAATTAGAGTATCAACTAATTACTTATCAAATGATTAACCAGATAGTCACACAAGTGTGAAAACACCTGCTTACTACAGGGGCCAAAACGGAGGAATTGAGCAGAATTAGGTTGGGCCCAGATGAGCCATTTCAGTTTGTTTCAGGGCTGATTCAGGCAGTTGAAAAAATAGTGATGGATGGAGAAGCAGGAACAATTTTAGTAAAACAGCTAGCATATGAGAATGCTAATTCTGCTTGTCAGGCTGCACTCTGACCTCACTACAAGAAGGAAGATATGAAGGACTGCTTCAGAATATGTGCTGATATTGGGCCTTCATACATGCAAGGTCTGACCATTGCTGCAGCACTTCAGGGGAGGCCTCCAGGACAGTACTTTGATATAGGGAAGTACTTCGGTCAGTGGATCTTGTTTTCAGTTCAGGGGTTCTGGGCATTTTGCTAGAAATTGCCCTACTCCCTCCAGAAATCAGTCTCAGCCTCCCCCTCAGGGGAAGCCAGCTCCTAAAGCTCCTAGCCTCTGCCCACATTGCAGGAGAGGGAAACATTGGGCGAGTGAATGTAAATCTAAGTATACTGCTGAAGGACAGGTGATTCAGGGAAACAGACAGAGAGGCTATTAAAAATGTTACAAATATCCCTTATAATTCAATAGGACAGGAAAATTCTATCTTAGAAAACAAAAAAGGGGGAGTCAGGAGGAAAGACTCACCCCACAAGAGCAATTGTATAAGGCTTATTTTACTCCTATCTCGTCCCTCTCTCTGTCAAACCTGTTCTACCTATCAAATCCCCTTAGCACACCCTAAACCTCCTCCTCCTACAGATTCCAACCCCCCTTTTTTCAATCCAGATGATCACACTGTCCCTCTGTCTTCTCCCAATCAGCCCCCAATATACAGAAAAAGCTTAAAAAGGTAGAGGAGGACCTTCAAACCCCTCAACAAGATCTCCTGAGCATGGCTTTTAATGTCTATAATGACCAAGGGGAACAGGAAAAGGCAGACAGAGCCCAAAGAGATCAGGCAAAATACCAGCTCTTGGTGACCACCCTTCAAGGCTCCAGCACCCCTAACAGGCCTCATAGGACTCCATCAGGACCCTGCTTCAAGTGTAAAAAGGAAGATCATTGGGCTAAAGCCTGTCTAGCTTCTCACCTCTTGCCCAGGACATGCCCTCGCTGTGGGAAAAAGGGACACTGGAAGGTAAACTGCCCCCTCGCTCCTCCAAGGGAGGGTTCAGTCTCTTCCAGCCCTGCTCTAGCCACCTGTGACCTGACTTTGCCCAACCTGCTGGGATTTGCCATTGAAGGCTGAAGGTGCCCAGGGCTGTTGGCCCCATCTCACATCACCATCAAAGAGCCTAGGGTGACCATCCAAGTAGCAGGTAAGCTGATCTCATTTCTTATAGACACAAGGACCACTTACTCTGCCTTGTCTGAATATTTGGGTTCTGCTCATCCCTTGAAGATCTCTGTTGTGGGTGTTGATGGTCTTATTTCCTCCCTATTGGCCATGGATCCATTGCTTTGTCTAATACATGGTGTCTCCTCTGCACACTCTTTCCTCCTCCTGCCTCAATGCCCTATGCCTATTTTAGACCGAAAGCTACTGTCCAAATTCAGAGCCTCTCTCTCCTTTCACCTCCCGTCCTCAGAATCAGCCTTGTTGCTACTCTTGGCCAGCCAGATTCGCCCACTTCTGTTACAAATTTACCTCTTCCACCCAGCATAGTGAATCCCAAGGTTCTCCTCACCACCCTCACGGCTGCAAAACTCCAGGTAAAGCCCCCCTGGTTTCATCTCTCCAGGTTAAAGAAAACAGAAGCTCCATCTCCACACATGCCTACAGACAGCCCTTCCAGTCTACCTGAATCATTACCAGAAATCCAGAATTGACATTAAGCTTGAGACAAAAGCTTAATGTGCTGGAAGCAGTGGTCATGGAACTTGGAAACCAGCTACAGAGTGAGAATGTGACAACAGTTACAGTGTCATGTAGTTTCCTGGATGTGTGTGACTCCTGCTCCTTGTGACAGTTCTCAATGGGACTGAAGTGGGGTTGGGTTGCATTTGCAGGAAATGTGGAACAGTGATGGTGTCAGCATGGACTTGATGAACATATTAAGAACATTCAAAATAGCAGACTCTAATATAGATCCTGCTATATTGGTTAAGAATTTACTTAATGATCTGAAAAGGCTTTAATCCCTTTAATGTATTAAGACAATCATTTTGGTATCTGTTAACATTAGCTATGTTAATTTTCCATTTATTCTGTATTTTTTCCAGTCTGCCTCCAAATCAGAATCCCAGAAATCAGACAAGTGCAAATCTCAGCACATAAGCTAAAGTTAAAAAATAAAAAAGGGGGAACTGTGGGAAACAGGCTGTAAACTGACAAAGTCCTTATTAGCCCAGGGCTTAGTTTAAGACTAAGCTCTTCCCCATACCCTTTTAAAACTAAGCTTTTCCCCACACCTTTTTAAGACTAAACTCTTCCCTACACTCTTGCCTGTTGCATGGTGGGGGGTAGTGCACTCTTATGAGGATTCCCATTTATACCTTAGATATGTGACTTTGTATCAGAAACTTTCTTGTTTTACAAATGGATTTGTTCTCTGCACTATATAATAAAGCTGGCTGGGGGGTTTGGCTCTTTTTCCCCCATATGCCATCAGCTTACAGGAGGCCTCCCAATCCCATCCTTTTTCTTTCTGTATTTATTTCTTAATCTCCCACTGCTCACTCTCAGTACCTGGATAATTACGAGTCACGCTGATTTGCAGCAGTATTTGACCATGTAAACCAACTCCCCCATCATTCAGGGCCTGTCACCAGCTCCTTTCTGACAGTTCCTAAGTTGTAGAATTTTAAAGTCCTGGTTCAAGTCTCCAAGGATGAACTCCACAAAGAAAAATATACCCTTCTAAAAAGTCACACCGTCTCCCTGAAATACAGAAGGCCACTCTACCTGGGACTTATTGTGGGACCAACAGCAATGGCTCCCAGGGTGCCATGCCAGTTAGGAGCATGTGGAGGACACCATGGGACAGCCCCCCTTCAGTTTTCTTAGATGCAATGAGGCTGGGAGTAAGGGTAGAGCCTAACATCAAAGACAGAATGAAAGTTGCTGATAGAGAACAGCTCAAAGTCATGTACTTCACGGCACTTTTAAAACAAGTTCGTAGAACCTCTAATTCCCCAGACAGATCAAAATTGTAATCCTTTTCTTTTTATGTATGTGTTTGCTTTGGAAGAAGTCCCTGGGAATTACATCAAATTTCCCAAGCTCACTTGGGCTTTCTGTAAAATGTTGGCAGCCACCCCTAACAGGAACAAGGCTCTTGCATGAGATGTGGGCCAAGAGCCCCAGAGAACTCCGTCCTTCTGCTCCTCTGGCTGTGGGTCTCATGGTTGCCATGCTCCCTCTACCTGAGCACAGTGGGCTGTCCTTGCCTGTGGTTGGATGTACCTCCTGCAGCTGCTTCTTGACCACGGGACTCAGTATAAAGACTATTGCTTCTCTTCAGCTTTATGACCTTTGCCTTCTCTTAAGAAGGACTTCCCAGTGGAGTGGCAATCCCCAAAAATGTAATTTTACCTCTTGGTTTGCTACTGAGTGACCTTACTTGACTTGGGCTCAGTTCTGGGATCCCCTCTTTCCTGAGGCTCACAGACTCTGAAACTCACTGGGTGTCCTCCTTCTCCAGAGGGCCAGGCAGCAAAACATGTCCCCACTGTCCAGAGCCAGCTCAGTCGTGCTGAAAGGTGCACGTATCTCATATGCAATTAGGATAAATCAGTTACAGCAGCAGTCCATCTCAGACTGGAATCAAAATTGCGTTTAGTCTATCAAACTAAGCTTCTTTATGAATCTATTCTTTTCCTTCTTGTTTTGTGTCTTATATGAGCCCCACACTGTTGCTGTACCTGACTTGCTCTGTGTTGGGGGAAGGCTTTCACATACCAGGTTCTTGGTTTGCGGTTTCTCTGCTGCTCCCCAACTGTTTACTGTTTTGTAACTAAATGAAAAAGTATTATTTTACTCTGTATACCTGGAACTATAGGAGAAAAAAATATAAAAATAAAAACCTGAAAACGGTACCATCCCATTCCAAGGAGCTCACATTTTAGCAGAGGGCAAAGCCAAGGAACACAACCACAGGACAGAAAATCACCTGAAGCTGAGTGGATCTATTTCCTCAGGAACTGGAAGTTAGTACTGTATCCTCCTGGTAAGAGATATCTCCCAGAGGTAACCCTGGCTATTGTGCCTTGGGGCCAGGCCCAGCCAAAGCCAGATTTGGACCATATAATTTTTTTTAATTTATGTATTAATTTTAGAGAGAGAGGAAAGGGGAAAGAGTGAGAAACATCAATCTATTACTGAATGTGCCCTGGCTGGGGATCAAACCTACAACCTTCGTGTATCTGGACGATGCTTTAACCAACTGAGCAATCTGGCCAGGGCTTGGACCACATAATTTCTGAGAAATCTAGAAGGAGGAACAATTTAGAAATAAACACAATTCCTCTCCCATTGCAAAAACAATGTCTGGAAGTGAAATGGGTCAGGGTTTCCACTCCGAAAGGCCCAATGTCTACTACTCTTCTTCATGACATGAACACACACATATGCACTCACACACACACACTCTTCTGGTGGAGACTTCTAATCAGTGACATAGTTACACAGAAATGAAAAGAAGTTGAAGCTCCATTAGTAAAGTTCAAAGGGCAGTGACCTCACATTGACACGTGTGAATGACACTTCTTAATAAGCAGGGAAAACTACAACAGGCTCTAATGATGGTGACACCGCAGGGCTGACACTGTGGACTCACAGGGACTTCTGGTGGGGTTCTGGAAGGCCTCATGAATATCACCACTTGTCTTTATTTGAACTAGAATAAATTCCCTAAAAGACCTAATAGCCTGATGCAATGGAGATCAAAATACCAGTCTGACTATTGATAGAGGTGTCTGGAGACTATGGCACAGGTATGAGAGTTGAATGATTGGGCTAGAACTCCCTGAAATGAACTGACTCCCCCAAGCTGTAGGCCTCGTCTGCTGGGCTTACCATGCAATAGAAAACGCGCAGAAGGCCAGCTCTGTGCAGGTGAGCAGGTCCTGTAGAGCCCTTCCTCCCAGACTCAGCAAGCAGATGGGTCACCCTGGTTCCCATACAGGGAAAGGAGGAAACGATGGGGCTAAAAGCCAGGAGTACTTCTCCATGATATCTCTTTATATTAAAATACTAAGAACAGGAAGTAAGTACCCTCACCTCAGCTACCGTCAGAGAACACTGCTGTCAACCCAGCCACATGAAGATGGTGCTGCAATGACAGGCTTATGGGCCAAGATACTGACATGAGGCCTCTAAAGAGAGACTGACACGACATCCTTCCTCTCACACTCCTCCATCCTTCCTCTCACACTTCTCCCTTCCTGAGCCTCTGGATCACACTGGGATGGATTGAGATCAACAAACCTGAACATGTTTTGGTTTGAGGTTTGGCAAACTCTGTAACTCCAAAGAATCCCACAAATGTTTTGTGTTCTGCAAAACCAAAAAACACTGACCAAGTGCCTCCCCCCCTAACTTTTAAGCCCATGTGTTTTGAAAGGAAATGTAATCCGTATGTTTGGGGTACAATTTATATGCAAGTCATCAAACCGTGCTGGTCTGCATGAGTCACTTGACATCTGAAAGGCACACGAAGATCATAGATTTATAAGAACTCTGAGCAGGAGAAAGGAAGGTGATGAACAGGAACTGATACTGGCATAGAACCACTGGAAGATTTATAATCATCTAGAACCTCGCCCATCACTCTTGCTCATCTGCAAAATGGTATTAATAATTCTTGACCTCACCAGATTCTGAAGGCAGCTAGTGAGGATTAAATTGTGATAATCAGGTACTTTTGAGCTTTTCAAAGAGTAAATACAAAGTCCACTGTACTTGCCCCAACACATTTATGTTAGTCTAGCTTCCCAGAGTTCCATAGGACAAAAATGGCTTCTACCTTTAATGATTCATCCTTGTCCCATTGTGAGACAGGTGACTTCAGTGTCATTAAGTTCACCTGCTAGGAAAGTTCAGCCTGACTTCCTGTCCTCTACTTGGGAACTCCTTGTTCACAGGGGTGTAGAAATAGATGACAAAGTCACAAGGAAGTGTACAAAGACAGGCAGAGAATGTACATATGGTCTTATTTGGAATCTAGGAGGTTCTGGGTACTTGGGTAACATCTTTTAATAGATCAAGGGTTTTTAGAGAAAACGTTCTGTTCTCCATGTCTATTGAACATAAAATAAGTCCAGTTTAAATTGTTGGTGTGATACAGCAGAAAGCGCACAAGCTTTGAAGTCAGGCAGACTTAGGTTTTATTCCCTGCTCCAGCCTTGCTGTGTGACATTGGCAGACCTGCTTAAGCTCTCCGAGCCTCAGTTTCCCTCTTTATAAAATAAAGGCTGTGTTGAAGATGATTAGGAGGGACATCAGTAAAAGGTCTGAAACACAGTAAGTGTCCAATCACAGATCACTTCTTTAATCAATAGTATTACTTAAAATAGCCTGCAGGTTTTAATGGGACTTTAATTTCCATGCTAGCAGAAAAATATATAAGTAAAGCACTGAAATATTTCAGGGCTAATGAGGATCCATAGTGCTGCTTTCCTGGAGTCCTTACAAAGAAAAGCAGTCCACTGGGCAGGACAAACAGTTACTGAGCAGTAAGATACTCACCAGTCTTAAGGGAATACATAGGCTGTGGCAAAACAATGTGCCCAGGTCCCCTCTAGCCCACTGAGGAAACAAGAGGACCTCAGGACTTAAACTGATGTATCATCACAACTTCCTAACCAAAGGCAAATGCTTCCAGATACACAGATTTAGTCTCACTCTCTCTTTTTTAAGTGAGAGAAGAGGAAATAGACTCCAACCAGATCTATCCGGCCACCTCCATCTGGTGCCAAAGTTCTGATCAACCAAGCTGTCTTCAGCACCAGGGCCCAACGCTTGAACTAGTTGAGCCCCTGGCTATGAGAGGGGGAAGAGAGAGAGGAGGAGAAGAGGGAGGGAAAGAGAAGAAGATGGTTGCTTCTCATGTGTGCCCTGACCGGGGATTGAACCTGGTACATCTACACGTTGGCCTGATGCTCTGTCCACTGAGCCAACCAGCCAGTGCCCACAGCCTTATTCTCAAGCCCATTCAAATGTGGCTCCAATTCCCACAATAGCTCTAAGGCTGGTCAATGCAGCCTATCTCTCTCATTTTCTGTTCCAGGTCATGCTTCTGAAAAACAAAGATTCCAATGGAAAAGTAAAGCAAAGAAAAGAGAAAAGCCCTGGAGTACCAAGAGGCAAATAAACACACAAAGTGCCACTGGAGAGACAGGAGAAAAGGAAAAGAGAGAACTTGAATATCTAAAGACAGTAGGGTTGGTTGACCCTTTTACAAACACAGCTGTGTCTAGAGTAGAAATTCTTAGCTTCTGGTCATAGACCTTTTTGAGAATCTGAAGGAAGCTATAGACCTCTCCTAGGAAAAATGCACATCTGTTCATGCACACACAATTTTACTTAAAATATCCGGAAACTCACAGAACCCCTGAAATCCATCCCTGGACTCCAAGTTAAAAATCTTAAATGCCCTAGCGGCTTCATTGTAATAGACCAGCTTCTGTTTTGAGCTCCTATCACTAATAAGGTCCACAATAAATCCAGAAGGCCAGCTCTGAAAAGGAGGCAACAGGAGACAGCTCACAGGCACATTCTGTGACCTGGATAAAGCATAGACATTCATGGGAAGGAAGAGGCTTGCCCCTCTGAAATGAAAAGAATAGGTATCTTTTCTTCATTGGTGAAAATTTGAAAACAAAGGTTTTTGTCTTATTTGAAACAAAGAATCATTGAACAGAAAAACATTTGGCCTGGGATCCATATGCCTGAGTTTTTATGTAGCTATATCACTAACTAGTTGTTTGACCTAAAACATATTACTCAATTTTGTCATCTGCAAACTACAAGTTTAAGTGGATTTTACTTTATTCAAAAGATGTGACCTTAAAAAATTCTGAGGTAAAAAAAATTTTATAGAAATCTAAATGTATTTTAAATATATGATAAGGGTTTCATAAAAAAGTACTCTCAGAAATCATTTTGTAGACGAAATGATTACTATGACTGATTTTTAGCATACATCTGGAGTCTAATATGACATGCTACATAGTTCATGAAATGATTCTTAATATAAACTAGTTTATCTGAAAACTTGTATAGAAAATAGCAAAGTTACTCCTGACAATCTATGTCATTCTGACATAAAGAAATGACCCTAATTTGGAAAATATCTTAACATTAAAGCAAATAGTTATCACAAAGCCTACATACTTTATAAGACATACATGTCACATTTTCTAATTCAGTCAGGTTTATATAAAATGAAATTTTTCTGATTGAATAACATTAGATCAATCTTGTTTCCCTGGTGATATCATTTCTCTCCTAACTATCAATAGCTAACAGATTTTAATTTAGAGAAGAGGGATTTAGAGAGAATAAAGAATTAACCAGAAAAACATCATAGTCTCCCAGGCCTTTTACAACAGTAACAAATAGTTCTATGAACAACAGTCTTAAGAGTTTCACTATGTAACAACATAACCCTAACAATGATGCAGGTCACCCAGAAAGGTGGTGCTCTATCCTCTCTTTATTAAAGCAAAAAACATCTCATATATTTTGGAAATATTTCCCAGAAATATGTTTAATTTTTTTAACAAAGTTTTAGTTCTTAAAGGTAAATTTATGAAAATTTTTATTTACCTACAATTATTTCCTGATAATGAAAAATAAATGAGATATCACTATAGGTTCCATAGCCACATATAGATACTTATCAGAAAAAGTAACAATCTTTAGATTATAATAACTTACCATAAAATTTGTTATAAGCAGCTGAATTACCAAACATGATGTAGAGGCAGAAATACGATGAGGGCTTTGATCTGGTCATTTAATTTAGAGTGTGCTAACGAAGAATCGGCATAATTCAGCCTTTGGGGGCAGGTTTTTCCCTCTTGGGTCAAGTCTCTATTTCTCTTTGCACAATGGCACAACATCCAAGTGTTTTCAAAAAGCAGGAGCCAAAAGCCACCAATGAGGCATGGTTGGAATAATGTCACATGGAAAAGAAATGTCAAGGAGTCTCTTTCCCAGTTATTCTTACCTGTTTCTTCCCGAATCTCTGAATCCTTTAGCAAAAGGGTTTCGGTCAATTTTTAATCTGGTGATCTGCAAACAAACAAAGTATGAATTATATTTTCATTAATGGACTTCCTTTCTGGTTGATCCTAGAAAATTAACAAAAGTCACTCTGTTAATAACAGCCAGTGTTTTTATTTCATTTCTTTTAAATTGAAGATTTAAATGGAAGTTTATATAGGACTAGGGCCTGGCACGCGGATGTCTGATTCACCTGACCCACTTCTCTTTAAAAAATAAGGTTTTCCCAGTGTGACTCCATAAACTCTTCTCTACTCACCATTTTGGCCTCAAAATGGTGATAAGCAAAAGTATTGAAGTGGAACACTAGGTCCCTGGTACATGACACACAGGAGGCCCTTGAAAAGTGCTTATTGAATGATGAGTAAATGAATGGGTGAGCAAAGGAATGAATAATGAATGAATGGATTCAGCCAATCCAATCAATAGAATCACCAAGACAACCTGCCTAACCTGAAGGATCCAAGTCCCTGACTGCATTACCCATTTTACTTAAGTTGTGCCTTTCTGGCCACTAGGGATTATTCTTTTAATGACCTGAAGTGGTCTCATCAAAGATACAAGAAGTAGTTATTCTTCTGTCAAGGTTGCCCCTATGGAAAATCTAAAAACATGTGACTGAGTGGGGTAGAATGCAGCATAACTCATCTAGGCTTGAAGGCTCATAAAAGAATCAGAAGAAATGGAGGGGCAGCTCAGAAGGCTGAGCAATCTGAGTGCAAACAACTGTGTGACCCAGCTTGAATGAGTCTTTAGGAGCCATCTGGTCAAGCTCTACTTAGTACATAAGGCCCTCTCATTGCATCCTATCTTAGTTTCCTCAGTCCCTGTGGTGGAAGTGGTATATATTATCCTCGTGCCCCTGGCCTAGAACAAGCCTGACCAACAAATTCCACATGAGCTCTAGTGTTTCTACTTTCAGCCTTGGTCATGGATGCATTTCAATACAGTCACGTCTGAACCAGATGTTAATGACTCACTACATTCAACCAATAGAGTCTTGGGGATGGGGGCTAGGGAGCTCAGGAAAGGAAGGAAGGTACTCTCAATGGAAAGGAATTCTAGAAATAAGAGACGCTCATTATTTGAGATCATTCTCTTTTTTTTAATAACTGCAGAACTTATCACAAGGGCAATTCAAGTTCTTTCCAGTGTTGCAAATCTTTCCAAGACCTTCTTCCATCAAAGTGGAACTTCCCAAAGCCATGGTCTTTAAAGGTCTTTAAAATGCAATGTGAGATTCCGATGAAAAAACTTGAAAGTACCAAAGTTATTTTTCCCCTTAATGATCCTTGCCTCTAAAATGGCATACTAATAACGTAGCACTAATAACACAGCAACAGCAATTTTACATCTATTTTATAGACCAGAGCAGGAGCCTGAAGCTTCAGCTTTCCAAAGTGTGCCGTCTGCCCTGTGAACACTGAGCTGAGTTTAAAGACTGTCACTGCATACTGTTTTTGACTTAAAATCAGTCCTTTTTTTCTCCATAATCCACAGCAATAAACCACACACCATATTTTCTTTTTAAGTTTGGTTATAATATTTTATTTTCTCTTTCAAGTTGGCTTATCCCGTCCGACTCATTTATGGTAGGGTTTCTGATATACGATTGTGCTGCCGTGTTTCGGGGGCCTCCACAGACTCCTGTAAATATAACGACATTCTGTTTCATGGGCCTGGGAGAAATAGTTGAAAACTATTTTGTTTCCCACAATTCACTGGATCTCAGGCCAGCGGGTCTGTATGGAGATTTAATAGACAAATGCCACCAAATATTAGGAAAAACAACACCTCTGTACTTGTTTCAAAGCTTTTAATGTGTGATTCAGAGAAGTTTATGAAGAGTATGGTTGTGCTACTCATTATTGATTTATCATCAAGTGCATTTTGTGTGCAAAGCAATGAAACAGGAAGCAAAGGTGGCAAAATGGTGGACAGTCGGTACATGGCTATCTTTGTCTTTCTCCCCAACCCAAGACGCTTCTAATGTAGAAGAGAAAAGCAGATATACACACTAATAATGACAATGTGAGTCAGAATGTGGTTAAGTGTGCCATAAAGGCAGAGTGCTGGGAGGGTCTGGAGAGGCAGGGCTTACACCAAGCTGAAGGGCTCTGAGATTGCACCTGTAGGCAGCACAGGAACTACACTTGAGTAGTTAATTTGCAGCCCTACTCCATAATGATGTTTATAGATTAGACCATAATATGGCTGTCTGTCTCTATCTCCCCACCTTAGACAGGGTCACCAGTATCCATTGACTAAACTACTCTAAATAACCCTCAAACTAATTGCCCTTCTACCACTCTTGTCACAGTCCAATCTCTTCTCTACATAGCAACCAAAATGATCTCTGCCAGCACGTAAATGGGTCGTGTCATTCTCTTCTGTGGCTACCACTGTACTCAGATTCAATCCAAGCTCCAGACCTAGCCTTGCAGGCCAGCCTGCCCTGGCTCCTGCCTCCCTCTCTGTCCCCACCCACATGCCTCTGCCCCTGGTTCATGGGCTCCAGCACAGCTGAGCTGCCCTCAGTGCTGGGATGTGCCAAGCTCTTTCCCTTCTCAGGCCCCTCATACCCACCCACTCCACCTCCAGACAAAAACACTCTTTCTCTGTACTCTTCACATAGCTGACCCCTCCTCCTCCTGAGTCTCACTGTAAATGTTAGCTCCCAGAGAGATCTTCCTTGCTCACCCCTCCAAAAGAGCCTATTTCTACTATTATCTTTAATTGACCCCTATTTAATTCCATCTTTGCCCTTAACCCAGTTTGCAATTATACATTTATTTTGTTGTTCATATGTTACTATTTGTCTCTCCTACAGGTCTATAGGTAGGAACCCTGTCTATTTTATATGCCATTTTATTAAACAGAATCTAATATGTCATGCTCAATAACTATTTGTTCAATGAATGAATAAGTGAGTGAGAGAGTGAACGATGATATGGGAACAGGGCTCCCCAGTCCCAAAGCCATAACAAGCCTCAGAGACCATAGACCAAACAATTCCCTCAGTCCTATTTGCTCTCACTGCAGGTGTTACAGACAAAAGTCTTAAATGTCCTTCCAGTGAGAACAACGTCTATTAGTAGCTTTTTGTGCAGCCAAAGCTACTCTACAGGAGTCATGTTTAAACTCAGTCCAATAATCATGGGGAGACACGGAAAATACAGAGATTATGGGAGCATTTTTCTTCACTAATTTTATTTCCAAAACCATGCACTGATTTGTGAAGCTGAGTTATTGAGGACTGCAACACATGAGGGGGTGATGGCTGACCTGCCACCATTCATTTCAATCATTTTCACTGATTTTTTTTTTGGCCTAGTAACATAGAGGCAGTTAATAAATGAGATGTACCTCACAATGTACATTATAGCCATAAATAGCACAACCTACAAAGAAAATAACATCTTGAATATGATTTTACAGAACCAGTGCTGAAAGGGCCTACTCTTGTTAACACTTAGTTCTTCTTATTTCTTATTTTTTACCATATTGCTTGAAGGGTGTTCCATTGGGATTTAAAAAAAGAAAAAGAGCCACCCTGTATGGTTGGCTCAGCGGTAGAGCGTCGGCCTAGTGTGCGGAGGACCTGGGTTCGATTCCTGGCCAGGGCACACAGGAGAAGTGCCCATTTGCTTCTCCACCCCTCTGCCACGCTTTCCTCTCTGTCTCTCTCTTCCCCTCCCGCAGCCAAGGCTCCATTGGAGCAAAGATGGCCCAGGCGCTGGGGATGGCTCTGTGACCTCTGCCTCAGGCGCTAGAGTGGCTCTGGTCGCAACATGGCGATGCCCAGGATGGGCAGAGCATCGCCCCCTGGTGGGCACAGCGTCGCCCCATGGTGGGCGTGCCGGGTGGATCCCGGTCGTGCCCATGCGGGAGTCTGTCTGACTGTCTCTCCCTGTTTCCAGCTTCAGAAAAAAAAAAAAAATCTTACACTGATTTGATTGGAAAGAGAAGGTAAAACTGGCACAGTAGTCTGAGATGTAGTGAGTGACTCAGAAATCTGACTGCATTTGCTTACCTAGGTCATGAGACCAATTCTCACCAAGAAATAAGACTATGTTACCTGAGGAGAATAGGGCTGTATCTTTTCGAAATCTAGTTTCCTGTTTGGGAAAAAAAATCCAAAACCCTTCAAGATTCAGCAAGCTTTTTTCCCTTAGAGAAAACAAAGATTCTGTAATGGAAATTTCCTACTAATTCCATGAGGACATGTTGGCACCAATCTCTTCCCAAAAAACCCAGAAAGTGTGGAGTCACCTTTATTCCAACCTCTACCATTTTACTCTCCACAATGAGATTCTGGGCACAGTGTACCTTCCTCTCTGCCACAGGCCAGCCAAGTTGGCACTCTAAGAGCAAATAACAGTAATAATAAGTTCAGTGGGAACTTATTATTATATCCCAATGAGGGAAAGCTCATTGGCAGCTGAAAATGTAAGGAAAGTGGTAGGGGATGGTGTTTGTACCGAACTCAAAGAATAGAAGGAATACAGACAGATGAAGATGAAGGGGATGGCATTCCTACAAGGACAACAGCACTTGCAAAAGTAAGGCAGCTACAAATATAACAGTAAAATTCTAACTAGACTGCTGAACTCTTGTGAGTGCCTAATGAGGATTAATGAAAAAGAAGCCTAGAAATGTAGTTTGTAATTTACCACAGAGGACCGTAACGGAAAGAGTTGGGATCCTGATCCTTGTTCCTGAGGCACTAAGGAATCATTGACAGTTTTTGAGGCAGAAATGAGGCAGTCACAGCTGTGCTTTTGGAAGATCCATCCAGCAATGAATATGTGTGATACCTGGTGAGACATTAAGCTTGTGGTCCAGGAGACTCTGCCGGAAGTTACCACAACAGCTCAAGATGGTAGTGGGAGGGGAGATCAGATAGAGGAGGGGAGGGTCCAGAACAAGGGCAAAAGCAATGAAATTAGAAAGAAGAAAATATTCCATCAGTAGAAGCAACAGAGTTCAATGGCAGATTGGATGTGGGAGAGTCAGGTGGCCAGCCTTGGTGATCTCAACAGGAAGCATAGGGTTAATAGCAGAGAGGACTGGGAAGAGCCACTAATGAATAGTATAGGTTGGAGTATTTTGTTTGCCAGAAACAAAACACCATGTTCCCACCTGTCAAATGTTGACTTGCTAAAACTGCATTGGTCTGAATACTATAGAGGTTTAAATAAGTTTATAGACATGAATACTCATAATTTTTAATATTTGAAAACCATGTGTCAATTGCATCTGTTTGATAATGATAAATTGCTCCCAACCTTCATTAAAAAGGACGGACAAACAGAGAGAGAAATTACAATTCAGAGTTAACAGAGACCTTAGTAAGCATAGGCCAACTGCTCATTTTCTTAAAGAAACTGAAGCCCAGAAAGACAAAATGACTTTCTCAGATGACATGGGTAGCTAGTAGAAAATTTAATACTACTGCCCAGCTCTCCAAATATCTAACCCATTGCTGTCTGTGGACAGTACAATGCCTTTCCTTAGGAAACTGGGTGACATTTCATTTCATTTCCAACCTCTCTGTTGTCCTTTCTTCATGGCGTTCCTCCTAACAAGCTCCTGAGAATAATGAACCTACTACCTAGTTTTTCCTCTTTACTCTCATATGCCTCCTAACCAATCCCTTAAAAAGACATATAAGAAGTAAACAACTTTGCCATAAAATATTAATTGTTCTCATTCTGGAAGGTGGAGGGCAATTAAACCCAGTAATAAGTGGGTACAGCTCACAAAAGAGAACAGGTTTTGCTACCTGACATCTTCAAGACAAGTCTGAAAATTATTGTTAGCTCACAACTCTAACTTCCAGGATGCAGTCCTCAAGATTCCTGGGGGAGAGAACTGAGGTTAGTTTGCTTTATTACATGTCACTGAATTATATTAAATCATAGCTATGCAGCCACAGGGAATGTTAAACAATCATGCTTACTGAGTTGTCCAGGGACAGGAGGCTTGTTCAACAAGCAAAAGCTGTTATCTTGACTTCAAAATGGGCAGAACTGAGTATGACTCATCTATTTTGAATGTCAGCACATCATGAATTCACCAATATGACATGAGAATAGAGAGATCAAAGTATTTACCTATTGATTATAATATCTTCAAGAGCCAAAGCAGCCCCTCCAATCCCCAATAATCCTCTTTCTCCTTAATAAGTAATTTATTCTGTAAACTGGCCCCTGCTCCTGCCACCCCTCCTTCATGTCTGTGTGGACCAGTCATTCAGCAATGGCAGCTGACTACCATTAATTAGACCCCAGGTTTTTGTCCATGACTTTATGCATGTTCCCTCTTCTAGTCCTCATAGCTGTGAGACTAGGACATTTTCAGACCAGGAAATGCATGTTGAAAAGGGATTAAAAAAAGTTGTTCAAAGTCATATAACTCATCAGTAAAAAGGTCCAAAGTCAAACAAGGTATGTTTGCTGACAAATCCCATGATCTTAATTGGGGTTTCTTGTCCCTGCTAAACTACCATAGCCACACCCCAGTCCATATATAGCAAAATATTTATACAATGAGAATGTACTCAGACGCAGGAAAATGCCTATGAGAGAAGGTTGAGGAAGAAAAAGGGATTTCAGGTATCATGTTTGGTTTTCTGTCATTGTCACAGTGAGCTGTAGCTGTCTAGTTGTCTAGTTTCAGCTTGAATGACCTCCTTGGCTCCTAGAACTGACCTCAGTGAGTTTATTTATTGGTGTTCTAGTTGTTTCTGCAAACTAAATTCTAAAGTTGTAGTATTTATTGCCACATCTCTGCTTTAAGGGAAACAAACCAGTGACTAAAATGGTGGCTGGGGTAGTCTTGGGAAAAAAATCTAGTCCATTATTCAAAGAACTTTTCTTTCCCTCTTCCCAGCCATGGTTAATCCTAGGTGCTGGACAGGCCATGTCTATATTGCTGCTCCATCAAGTAACAGAGCTTGAAAAATCCTTTTTATTCAAGTTTTCAGTAAGGACCCTTCATAGTCTCTGCAATTTTACCATCTAAGATGTTTGAAAGGATTTTATAGTTTTTAAACAGTGCCCAAAGCAAAGTAAAGCTCAAACTCTACTTCAGATCAAACGTGGCATCTACAAGGGAAATCAGAAGTTGGGAAGGCTTTATAGCTGTTGAGAAATCCCAACAACCATATGGTAGTGAACATTTACCAGACTAAGGGGTTGTTGTATCTCAGATGTCTCTAAAGATAAGGAACACATAAGGACCCTTTATCCAGATGCATCATGAAATACAGAAGTACTCTTCCTATATAAGCCCATTTTATACCTCACCTTCACATAGTAGGCACTCAATAAATATTTAGTAAATAAATACTTTTCCTCTATTGCTTTCTTGGTCAGCACACCAAGCATAGTATCAAATATGAAAAGTAGCAAGTATTATAGTATAATTTCATTTTGATCCAAGCAGGTCCAAAATAAAAGTGTGCAGACTTTCAAGCAAAATAAGCAAAAATGCTTTGCTCCAAGAAAAAGGATTTATTGCAGGATCCTAGTAATTAGACTGTTTGCCAAAAGATGAAATATAATCTAGTTTACAAAAAATGCTATTCACAGAGCATTGAGATCTTGCTCCCTGGCATATGTCATCAGTTTGCCCTAAGAAACTCTTATGAAAATTAAAAAAAAAAAAAAAGATATTCACATGCAACTTTTAGGGAATTGTGTTAAGTGAGATCAATTGTAAATCCGTCTAGTCACTCTCCCCAAAAACAAGACCATTGTTTACAATGCACAATAATTCCAGACTTGGTCTCTCTCTCTCACTCCCCCAGCCATGTACCTCCTGCTCTAGCATCAGCTCTTCCAGGAAAACTTCCCTCATTCTCCCAAAAAACAAAAAAAATATTTGTCAACATCTCTTTTGTTAAATTATTCCACTGTATTATCATTATGTATCTGAGTGTCTTTCAGTCAACTGAAACTCTGCTTAGGGAAAAGTAAGTCTTAATCTGCTAAGTTTCTCTACTAAGCTTGGAATATTGAGTTCTCACTAAATATTGATGGAATGAATAGACATATTACTGACATTGAAACACAAATCTTAGGGTGTGGCTGGTGACCATACACAAGTAAATTTAGTCTGAAAGAGTAAGTGAAGCTGTGAGTCTTCAACAGAATTTTAGATAGGCAAGTGCCAAAATACACAAAAAGTTGCAGATAAGAAGAAAGGAATGAATCAAACCCCAGTACTTGCGACAGATGAGGGAGTACACTTGCCAAGATGGGGTAGAGATTATGAACATGGCTATGTGTACAGAGAGATATGAAGATAACTTAGGAAGTTTGTTCCTCTTAGGCAAAGATTGTGTCTCTGATCTAAATCTAGACCATCCCAGTTGCTACTAGGCATTCCTGCCTTTTCATCACCAGTTCCCGTGTGCCCTGCAAGCATGCTGTCTCATTCCTGCTCCTCAGTGCCATGTAGAAGGACTAAGCTTTTCTTACCAAAAGCCTGACTAAGCTCCTTTAAAAGCAGATAAACCAGGACACTCTCCAAGGCAGCATCTTACCTGCTGGTTCTGATAGGCCGTGACTGTGGTGAACACGGTCTCAGGAAAGTTGAATGTTTTCACTCCATCCCCAATAGGAACAGGTTTGGTGGGTGAAAGGTCACTGCTGAAATCCTTGCGAATCACATGAACTCGAGGCTGGTATTTGTGCATGGAGTGCAGAATGATCTGGAATGAGAAGGGGAAGCATTAAGCCAGGGCTGGCTCTAAGGGCCCTGCATCTTTTCAAGCTGTCATGCAAATAAAATCACAGGAAGCATTAGAGGAGGAGTAGAGATTGGGGCTGGGTGGTATGGGAAACCGGAAGTCAGGGTACTGCCCACAGCGGAAGGACTAAGTGATTGGAGGGCATTACATGGAACCACACAGCAGAGTATCTCAATCATGAGGAGCAGACATGATATGTTGCTTTAACTGGGTAAATACGGAATGACTGTTCTGGCACCAGCAGACATCACTCCACTAAAAGGTCTCAGAACCTCTGCCACGTGACAGTGCTTCCTCCTGCATCAAATTTGCAACATGGGCTCCTGCTGTCTTTCAATTTTACAAGCTATTATTTACACTTTGTTGTTGAATTTATAGACATTCTCTTATATCACATGAGTGTGAGTGCTGTATGTTCTCCCTTCCTCCTAAAATTGTCACTTCTTTCAAGATAGGGGCCATGGTTTCAGCTTCTTCAGTCCTCCCATAGCACCTAGTATGGATCATGGCATTCAGTGAAAATCCAACATATATTTTACTGCAAACATTAAATTAATAGCATCAGGTGCTTCAATTATACCTGGAAAGCTGCAGGGCCTATTCTTCTCTTAAATTCAGCCAGAATTTATAAGCTCTTCTCTGGACAATTAGCCAAAACAGTCACTTCAGTTGTTTCCCTGAGAGTTGTTCTATTGAATGTTGGGATTTCTCTCACCATTTTTAATGTGCCTTGTGTTTCTGTCCCTGAACTCCCCCTGACAGGGCTCTGAGGACTGGAGCACAAGGTTTCTGTCTGAAAGCACAACCTGACGCATAGCAGACATTTGTTAAATGGTAAACTTGTAATGAATAAAATTTCACAGGAAGAAAAAACTTTTACGCATACTTTTTGAAGATAAATTAATGTGGCATGGAGAGTCTTATTTTACCTGTTTGCAAAAGCCTGGGGCTATTCAGCTCTAAAGCAAAAAGGGGAAGAGGGGGAGAGGGAGACAGAGTTTTCTGACTCACATGTCCTTGATCATCCAGTTCATTGTTGGTCAGCTTGAGTTTGTCGAAACTAACCACCTGTCTCATCCAAGTGTCCCCAGAAGCTAGAGAATCAGGGTGTATATAGACTCTTGGGGGCACAGGGGAATCAGCGTTGCCAGCCACCATCCACTTGGAGCTGTGATACACATATCTGAGAGAAGAAGAGAGGAGAATTCAGAGACGTGTGAAGAGAGGGAAAAGAGGTCCCAGGAAACAAGCAGGGACAAGAGAGGAGGACAAAAGATGACAAGAATGGAGAAGTAGAGAGATTAAACAGAATACAAAGGTGAAAAGGGGGAGGGTGGATGGCAGGGAAAATGAGACAGAGATGGAATGGAGAATGAAATGGGTGTGGGAGAGTAGAGAACGTGCTATGGTTAATGATCAAAACTGCAGTTCTCACAAGGAGAACACTCTCACAGCCGTTTTCTTTCTTCCCCCTCTCCTTGCCTTGCACCCCTGTGTGCAAACAGGCATCCTGAACCCACGTGGCTAGCTATGGAAGAGGTATTTTACTGCAACCTTTCACCTTTCAAATGCAAACCATATAATCCGTTGGCCACTTGTTCAGGATTTGGTTCCTTATTAAAAACATCTTCTATTCTATCCTATAAAATGCAGCCATGTGCAGAGACCTCCAAGCAGCTCACTTGTTAACCATTTCCTTGCTAAGGATCTCTATTCTGAGGTATTTCTGTGAAAATGGAGGGCCTTCGCCTTACTGCAACCATCCCAGAAACACCACCAAGGCTTCTCAGTTAGTGTTTTCTTTGATGAACTTCATTTTGAGCGTCATCATCTCTCCCGTTATTGTCCCGCAAAACCACTGGAATTATGATGCTGTTAGTAGCAGGAGATCAGTTTCCCAACTTTGCTAATTGCCCTGTAGTTCTGAAGAGAGCTCTCCACGGAGCTGACACTTTCTGCTTCTCAGTAAAGAAGCACGAGGGCCTGGCCAGGTAGTGGCGCAGTGGATAGAGCGTCGGACTGGGATGCGGAAGGACCCAAGTTCGAGACCCTGAGGTGGCCAGCTTGAGCGCGGGCTCATATGGCTTGAGCAAAGAGCTCACCAGCTTGGACACAAGGTCGCTGGCTCCAGTAGGGGGTTACTCGGTCTGCTGAAGGCCCGCGGTCAAGGCACATGTGAGAAAGCAATCAATGAACAACTAAGAAGTCGCAACGCGCAACGAGAAACTGATGATTGATGCTTCTCATCTCTCTCCATTCCTGTCTGTCTGTCCCTGTCTATCTCTGCCTCTGTAAAAATAAATAAATAAATAAATAATTAAAAAAAAAAAAGAAGCACGAGGGCCCTGGACCCTGGCAAACAAAGGTGCTCAGTCCAAATCTCAACTACTAAGATACTCTAAAAACAGATTAGGTCCTGCAATCAAGAACACTTCTGTCTTGGCCAGCTCTCTCATTCTACCACATTAGTCCTGATCTTTGCCACTCACCTCTCACTTCCAAATTCATGGATTTAGAGTCAAGCTCTCAGATATTTCAAATATAAGCCAAGATTCACTGACTGAATTGAGATCTCAAGAGATCAATTAAGTCACAGCTTTATTCAGACAAGAACTATGTACATGTAAGCCATTCAAAAGACACAGAGGCTATGTTGGCTTTTCATGAGTTTGAAGGACAATTATTTAACAAACTCGCTCACAACCCATATTAATGAATAATAAGCTCCCTAACTAGATGTTCTTCTTTTTTTTTTAAAGACTTTATTTATTCATTTTAGACAGGAGAGAGAGAGAGAGAGAATGAGAGAGAGAGAAGGGAGGAGCAGGAAGCATCAACTCCTATATGTGCCTTGACCAGGCAAGCCCAGGGTTTTGAACCGGTGACCTCATCATTCCAGGTCGACTCTTTATCCACTGCACCACCACAGGTCAGGCTAGATGTTCTTCTTGAAGTCTCACCAAGTTCTATTCTTCTCCTCCATCATCCACAGGGTAACCATCACATATGTGATTGAATGTACTTCACTGGTTTACTTTTCCTTGCCCACATCAAAATAAATCATTTTCACTCACTTGATACGTCATAAACCAAATCATTCAATACATTAATCACTTTCAATATTAACTAACTTAATTTTAGACTTAAGATCCATTTGATTTTTGCTACCCTGGCAGACACTATACAATCCCACTCTCTCCAGAGACATAGTGGAAATTTCTGACCCAATCATTACTGAGTCCTGATTTCCTGCCTCTAGTGACGTCTTTCTGCCTGGTGCTCTGCCATAGACCATTGGCATATCCTCCATCTTATTCCCTGTGCAGTGCATTATACAGTGTACTAGTTCTGAAATTTTAGTGATACCCACAATTCCACACCGCAGAATCGCTCATTACCTGTATCTTTTATTATCCACAGGCACAATGTCCATTGCTATGTAGTACTGCTGGTGAGGATCCAGACCAGTGATTTTCACTCTCATGGCAGGAAACATCCTCCTGTAAAAGGGAATGAAGAAGGAAGCTGAGTATCCCTGGCCAGTGGTTTAGGATAGAGTGTAGGCCCGGTATATGGATGTCCCCAGGTTCGATTCTGGTCAGAGCACACAGGAGAAGTAACTATCTGCTTCTTTCCCTCTTTCTCTCCCCCTTCTCTCCCTCTGCCCTTCCTGCAGCCAGTGGTTCAATTGGTTCAATCTTTGGCCCAGAGTGATGAGGATGGCTCAGTTGGACCTCAGGTGCTAAATATAGCTCAGTACTCAAGCCCCAAACCCAGATGTGGTGGCGGGGTGGATCCCAGTGGGGCACATATGGGAATCTGTCTCACTATCTCCTCTTCTATCACTTATAAATAAAGAAAAGAAAAAAAAAGGAGCTGAGCAATCAGAGAGTGAGAGGGAGCAGGACTAAAGCTCACTAGGCACTTTAAGTACAACTAAATTCAACATCTTCTAATTCTCAAAGTTGGCTGATTTTTTTCACTTTGGAAATTACCACTATAAAGTATGTTGAGGACTTATATTGCTGAAATAGTACCTCTTCTTAACTTACATTGACTTATTTGATGATTCAGACACTCAAAAGGCTCATACCATACCCTGCTTTATAACTGTGATTAGGTAGGTAGGCAGATAGATAGATAGATAGATAGATGATTGATAGATAGATAGAGAGATAGATAGATAATGTGCATGCATCCACACATATATTCCTATTAGACTATAACATTTTTAAAAATTTTTATTTTATTTTATTTATTCATTTTTAGAGAGGAGATAGAGAGACAGAGAGGGAGAGAGAAGAGAGAGAGACAGAGAGAGAGAAGGGGGGAGGAGCTGGAAGCATCAACTCCCATATGTGCCTTGACCAGGCAAGCCCAGGGTTTCGAACTGGCGACCTCAGCATTTCCAGGTTGATGCTTTATCCACTGCGCCACCACAGGTCAGGCTTTTTTGTTGTTGTTGTATTTTTATGAAGCTGGAAACGGGGAGAGACAGTCAGACAGACTCCCACATGCGCCCGACCAGGATCCACCCGGCACGCCTACCACGGGCGATGCTCTGCCCACCAGGGGGCGATGCTCTGTCCCTCCAGGGCGTCACTCTGCCAGGACCAGAGCCACTCTAGCGCCTGGGGCAGAGGCCAAGGAGCCATCCCCAGCGCCCGGGCCATCTTTGCTCCAATGGAGCCTTGGCTGCGGGAGGGGAAGAGAGAGACAGAGAGGAAGGGGGGTGGAGAAGCAAATGGGCGCTTCTCCTATGTGCCCTGGTCGGGAATCGAACCCGGATCCCCCGCACGCCAGGCCAACGCTCTACCACTGAGCCAACCGGCCAGGGCCTATAACATTTTTAATATACTTATATTCTTATACTTAATGTACTTGAATAACTTATAATCACCTTATTCTCCAAGTAGCTAATCACAGTTGCTTGTTCCTAATCATAAAATGTATCTGATTGAGTCTATTTGAAAATGACCACTCTAAAAATAATGTCTCAAGAAAAAAAAGAAGAAAGGTTCTACCAATTCCCAAACAAAGGGCTACCAAAGTTTTTGTGTGTGTGTGTGTTGTTTTTTTTAATGCATAAAACTGTAGAAAAAGTTCTGCAAGTTCTCAGGCTGTCAATATGTGTGTCAGAGGAAGAACACCGTGGAATAGGGAGCAAATACCAAATGAATTCTAGTGGCCTCTGAGCAATACCTTGTTTCTACCACAATGGCTTGTTAAACTTGCCAAAGCAAGTGAAGTCAGGACATGGCACTTTACAACTACTCTCATCATTTAAGAGGGAGCAACCCAAAAGAGGTATTGTGTTTCAAGGAACCTAGAATAAAATTCACCATTCTTCTTTAACCATAAGAGAGAAGAAAAACTTCAAGCTCTTTTGTATGTAATTCATTTAGGAGCCAGGCATAAAAAAAAATGCTCAGTTCAAAAATGTGAATTGCCCTGAATTTTCTGTAGGGCACTTGAACACAAAATGCTACATTAAGCTTAACCATCTGGGGCCATTTAATTGAGCTGGGTAGAGTATGGTGCTAATGAGGTCAAGGTCACAGGCTTGATCTACATTCAGCCTAATTGGCTTTGCTCCATTTCATGGCCATAGACCATACCAGATAGCCATCTTGCAAATGTGCATTGATTGTTTGTTTATATGAGGGTTTTCTGAGCTAGTCACACATTCCACCAAAAGCAACTCAGAAAACAAATGTTCTCCTTGGTAAGTCAGAAGCATCATAATCATTTTGGGGGAAAGCATAAGAGGAACCACAGACCTTATGAGAAGGATGATGGCTAATTCTTAACTATAAAATATATAACTATTGATTCTTTCCCACTTTATAATTTTTCTGTAGTTTCTATTGGCATATCATTTTAGATTTTTTCCTTCAACCCTCACAAGTTTAATTAGAAAGCCTTGTACTTTAGTCTTACAATGGGCTAATGAATTTTGATGGGCTACTCATAATGATTAAATCTAACATTTAGGAATAGGTTAGGCACCTTGATCCACACTAATTCTTTTCAAAAATTTTATAACCTTTGTCTGTAGATTTAAATATAGATTAGTAATTCTCTTCTTAACAACAGTGACTCATAATTGCACTATATGTATAAATTGTTGGAGAACATCTTGGCAGGGATAGAGAAAAAGTCTTATCACTTGGTATCTGAGACAGGAAATGTGGTTCCTTTCCGCCATCTATGGAGATTTGTTAGATTGAAAGAAATTGATTTACAGGAACAAGACAGGGTTGTCCACTCTCTCCACTCTTATTCAACGTGGTGCTAGAAGTTCTGGCCAGAGCAATCAGACAAGACAAAGAAATAAAAGGCATCCATATCGGAAAAGAAGAAGTAAAGGTATCACTTTTTGCTGATGATATGATCCTATACATCGAAAACCCGAAGGACTCCACAAAAAGATTATTAGAAACAATAAACCAATACAGTAAGGTCGCAGGATACAAAATTAACATACAAAAGTCCATAGCCTTTCTATATGCCAACAATGAAATATTAGAAAACGAACTCAAAAAAATAATCCCCTTCACGATTGCAACAAAAAAAATAAAATACCTAGGAATAAACATAACAAAGAACGTAAAGGACCTATATAATGAAAATTACAAAGCATTGTTAAGGGAAATCGAAAAAGATACAATGAGATGGAAAAATATTCCTTGTTCTTGGATAGGAAGAATAAATATAATCAAAATGGCCATATTACCCAAAGCAATATACAAATTTAATGCAATTCCCATCAAAATCCCTATGAGATTTTTTAAAGAAATGGAACAAAAAATCATCAGATTTATATGGAACTATAAAAAACCCCGAATAGCCAAAACAATCCTAAGGAAAAAGAATGAAGCTGGGGGCATTACAATACCTGACTTTAAACTATATTATAGGGCCACGATAATCAAAACAGTATGGTATTGGCAGAAAAATAGACACTCAGACCAATGGAACAGAATAGAAAGCCCAGAAATAAAACCACATATATATGGTCAAATAATCTTTCATAAAGGGGCCAACAACACACAATGGAGAAAAGAAAGCCTCTTCAATAAATGGTGTTGGGAAAACTGGAAAGCCACATGCAAAAGAATGAAACTCGACTACAGCCTGTCCCCGTGTACTAAAATTAATTCAAAATGGATCAAAGATCTAAATATAAGACCTGAAACAATAAAGTACATAGAAGAAGACATAGGTACTAAAATCATGGACCTGGGTTTTAAAGAACATTTTATGAACTTGACTCCAATGGCAAGAGAAGTGAAGGCAAAGATAAATAAATGGGACTACATCAGAATAAAAAGTTTTTGCTCAGCAAGAGAAACTGATATAAAAATAAACAGACAGCCAACTAAATGGGAAATGATATTTTCAAACAACAGCTCTGATAAGGGCCTAATATCCAAAATTTACAAAGAACTCATAAAACTCAACAACAAACAAACAAACAATCCAATTAAAAAATGGGAAGAGGACATGAACAGACACTTCTCCCAGGAAGAGATACAAATGGCCAACAGATATATGAAAAGATGCTCAGCTTCATTAGTTATTAGAGAAATGCAAATCAAAACTACAATGAGATACCACCTCACTCCTGTTAGATTAGCTATTATCAACAAGACGGGTAATAGCAAATGTTGGAGAGGCTGTGGAGAAAAAGGAACCCTCATTCACTGTTGGTGGGACTGTAAAGTAGTACAACCATTATGGAGGAAAGTATGGTGGTTCCTCAAAAAACTGAAAATAGAACTACCTTATGACCCAGCAATCCCTCTACTGGGTATATACCCCAAAACCTCAGAAACATTGATACGTGAAGACACATGTAGCCCCATGTTCATTGCAGCACTGTTCACAGTGGCCAAGACATGGAAACAACCAAAAAGCCCTTCAATAGAAGACTGGATAAAGAAGATGTGGCACATATACACTATGGAATACTACTCAGCCATAAGAAATGATGACATCAGATCATTTACAGCAAAATGGTGGGATCTTGATAACATTATAAGGAGTGAAATAAGTAAATCAGAAAAAAACAAGAACTACATGATTCCATACATTAGTGGAACATAAAAATGAGACTAAGAGACATGGACAAGAGTGTGGTGGTTACCAAGGGTGGGGGGAGGGAGGACATGGGAGGGAGGGAGGGAGAGAGTTAGGGGGAGGGGGAGGGGCACAGAGAACTAGATAGAGGGTGGCGGAGGACAATCTGACTTTGGGCGAGGGGTTTGCAACATAATTTAATGACAAAATAACCTAGACATGTTTTCTTTGAATATATGTACCCTGATTTATTAATGTCATCCCATTACCATTAATAAAAATTTATTATAAAAAAAATAAAAAATAAATAAATAAAAAAAGAAAGAAATTGATTTATTTTCTTGTTGACCTCAAAAAGAGAAATTAGATGTTTTTAAATTAACTACCTATTTAATCTGGAACATTTATATGACCTAGAGTAGAAATGCTACCTGTTCCTTTGCAGTACCTACATTCTAAAATGAATAAGCGTTGTGATTTTGAAAAAGTCATTTTAAACCTATCACTTATAAATAACAGGGATTAGATAACCTCCAAAGTGCCCTCTTGCTTCAAATTTCTATGACTATATTTGAATTCTCTTCTTAAAAATGTATCAAAAGTTGCTTTTTCTTTTTGTTAGTATTTTAGCACAGAATATCAAGTGAAGTCATAACACTTTAGAGAAAAATTAATTTTTCATTTTTACAAAATGAGATGTATTTGGTTTTATTTTTATGACGAACTTTAGGCCGTCTTTTGTCTTCCAATCCCTACATGCGCCTCTGTCCATGGTGCTGATTACACAGACTATGTCAGCACTTTTGATGATTGAGGGTTCTGTAGACAGCAGTGGTTCAAAATCAACAGGATTATAGTTTGGGGTGTGAAACGTTGATGATGACTAAACTTTCTGGAGCAGAAATAAAAGAACAGAGAGTCATACATAACTAACGTTAACTAAGAAAATGAAATTTGGAATTAAAATTGAAAAGAACACTATATAGGAAGGAAAATTAAGTGAAAAGGAAGAAATCAACTAGGGGAATGAGGAGGGGGTCAACAGAGTTCACAGAAGAGAAAGACTTCCACATATATATCTAAGATGTTCCAGAATTACTTGAGCAGAGTTGCATGTAGTAACAGCAATAGCTGAGGCAACCCAATACAGAAACAATGAATGTAATTTTTAAACCTAAGTAAAGGGATATGGCTAAAGGACAAACTGTATGTCTGTGCTGGGGGTATCTGAATATATTCAGGCATCAAAGTAAATCTGTGAAGGTGGAGATATGAAAAAGAAAAAACACTTTAGAAGAAATCACAAAATAAAGCCACAGGAGAGTTGTCAATGAAGTGCTCAGGTGAACTGAATTCACTGAGGTGCAGGAAACAAGTGTATGACACCAAGAACAAGAATGACTGGAATACACAGACCCAATAGTAGTAAGTGAAAACCCAAAATAAAAACTTAAAAATCTTACCAAAAGAAAAAATGACGGGCCCTGGCCGGTTTGCTCAGTGGTAGAGCATTGGCCTAGAGTGCGGAGGACCCGGGTTTGATTCCCAGCCAGGGCACAGAGGAGAAGCGCCCATTTGCTTCTCCACCCCTCTGCCGCGCTTTCCTCTCTGTCTCTCTCTTCCCCTCCCTCAGCCAAGGCTCCATTGGAGCAAAGATGGCCCCTGGCGCTGGGGATGGCTCTGTGGCCTCTGCCTCAGGCGCTAGAGTGGCTCTGGTCACAACATGGCGATGCCCAGGATGGGCAGAGCATCGCCCCCTGGTGGGCAGAGCGTCGCCCCTGGTAGGCGTGCTGGGTGGATCCCGGTTGGGCGCATGCGAGAGTCTGTCTGACTGTCTCTCCCTGTTTCCAGCTTCAGAAAAAAGAAAAAAAAATGATATTCCCCCTCTTCCCAAACCAATCCTCTTGCCAAAAACTAAGAAAAAATAATAAACACTTTTTCCTTGAATTACTCTATTTCCTTCCAGGCCAGAACATCTCAGACTGTAGAACAGGAGTAGACTGAAACCCCAGCTACAAGAAGGTGATGACACTGAAAGTTATTCTCCTCAAAGTTGCTCTTCCTAAAAAGCCTTTTAGTGCTTTTATTCACTGATAAGACATAGAGAAAGAAGGGTTCTAGAAGGAAATGAAAATGAAGGAGATTTTTAGGTTAATTTTAACCTCATGTTTTTTGTGGTGTCTTATGATAGAGGGAAGTTTCTCTATATGCATTCATGTGAACTGGACGCAGTCAAAATATTCTTTTATTTTAGATGTTTATGTTCAAAAAAACAACTTATGACCAATGAGGTGGGTCTTTTTGGTCTCCATGATGTAAGAATATGTAGGTTGGCTTGGAATATATGAAAGCAGAATCACTGTTTTAATTGCAATGAACTATCCCTATATAGTAAAGAAGCATAGCCCCAAGTTATGTTTATTTAAATTATTTTCATTTTGAACCCAAGAGGCAGAAACTACAATCATTTATTAACAGTGCAGAGTTAAAAATGGCTGAGACCTCTGTTTTAGAGCCAGATAGAGTTGTGCAGAATTCTGAACATGCCCTTGACTGCCCACATGGACTTAGTCAAATTAATTAACCTCTTTCGGCCTTCCAATCCTCACCCATATATGGAATTATCATATACTACCTCACAGGGTTCCTGTGAATTTTAAGTAATGTAATATACATTGATTATCCAGCAGAAATAGATACCTAACAAAACAGTATCTTTCAAGAAAATTGAAAGATACCTTAGCTTAATTAAAATTTTATTTCAAGAGAAATTGTTTTGAAACATATTAAACTACATAAATAGTTTTGCAAGAGCTTCCACCCGGTTGCCATTAAAATTTTGTAATAATTTTAAGCCTACAATACAACAAGATAGGTTGACAAGCAGGGCTCAGAAGATTAGCCAAGCCCAAGTCCTACCCAAAACCAAATTCTTCCCAAACCATCTGGCTGCTTTGGAAGCCTTAAAAGATGCAAGCTGTTGTTTGGGGAGCAAATGTCTTCTGTTGAAAACATTGGCTGTTATATACCATGGATCTCTGTTATTAACTGTAATACATTTGTAGGTGGAAAATGTGTGCAATGGTAGAGGTGATCTATGTTTCAGTGGCCCTTGGAGGAAAGTGGCAAAATCACAGAAAATACAAGATCACTTTGCCAAGATGCCCAGATGCAAAAATGTAAGTGCATGTGCCTTAGGCTTCGCTAATGCTACTTACCACACACAAATGAAACAGCTCCTGCTTCATCCTCTGTTCTTTGAATGTGGCCACTCAAAGGAACTTGTCCTTACCTGCCTGCTTTGGTGATGATCATCTCAGTTCCAATGTCATGGAACCTCTTCCAGAGGTCGGCACACTGCAGCTCCACCTGAATCTCCTCCATGGACGACAGGGCAGCAGGCACAGGGCCTGCAGCACCAGGGCCCAGGTCAGTGTGAGTGTCAAAGGAGCAGGAAGTCCGCTCAGTGAGCACCTCCGAGTCTGAACCCGTGCTCTGCTCCGAATCTGCAAAGCAAACCGCCAAGCCTTAGGTGAGAAACTGTGGGGCAGCCCCAACACTCTGACCCTAGAAGACAGAATGTGGGGAGAGAATCATGGTAAGGTGGGAGAGAGGTGAACAAAGGGAGACTTGGAGCTGGGAAGCTCCAGAACACGGCACTCAGGGTATTTTATTATTCTTTTTATGGTTTGTTTTTGTGATTTACAACCTTCTTTCAGGTTTCGTGTTTCCAACATGACATCTGGCATTTTAGTAAGTTTTAGCAACAGCCGAAGAAAACTGGTCCACAACCGGCAATATAAAGAAGACTAATGTGACCATGTTGAAGGGCTTGAAGCCAAACTCGGGCAACAAAATAAACAAAGGCCACAATTTAATAATAACAATAATAATAATAATTTTATAGACTCTAGCTCCAAGTCTACATTAGACTATTTTACCTGGGGTAGGGGAGATTCAATGCTAACAGCAACGTGTTCTTGAATTTTATTCTACTTAGCATCACTGCCCACCAGTCAGTTACTTTTAAAGATAGCAATTTTCCCTCCATTCATATATCTTGGTCATCAAAAGCAATGAAACGTTACTTGGAATCTTTAGAAGCACTTTGTCGTATATTTGAATAAATGGTTTTTCCTAAGAGTTCAATCAGGCCATTTTGGGTGAAAAACAAAATCCGACGTAAGGCAAGATGTCAGCATATGGAAAAGGTTACCCAAGAAGGCAGTTGAAACAAAGGGAATAAATTAGTTCAGGAGACACCCTGATTGGTTTCTGAAGTATGGGCAGAGCGGGGGGGGGGGGGGGGGGGGGAGTAAACCAAACAGGAAGGTAGGATTGAGAGCAACCAAATAAAAAGCTGGTGTGCTGGGCCAGATGGTCCTTCCCTTCTGTGTCTTCTGCACGTGTGTTGGAGGAGGGGAAGGTATGGAGACTGAGGGAGAAGGCTAGCGTCAGATTTATCAGAGGATTTTCGGCTAGCGTCAGATTTATCAGAGGATTTTCAGTACTTTTATTCAACTTTTTTTACCTTCAGGGGCACAGTGCCAAGAATTGCATCTCTTCAGATTTTCTAAACTCAGATTAGCTAGGACAATTTTCTTAAGTTAAAGGATACTTCGAGGCAAGCCTAAGAACCCATTTTTCTAAGCCACCCTCATCATCTTATTGCTTCCGTGGAAATACACACATATATAAGTAAAGTTTGGAAACAGCAGTGTCTTATGCTGACACCTGATTTTTCAGTGCTGCAAAGTCATGACTCTTGGACATCAGTTCTTGACGCCAGCAGGATGGTGAATGATGGCACAGACACCAGACCACCTTACTGCCATGCTCACTTACCTGAAGCAGGTTTCAAGTCCTGGGAATGATCAGCCTGTGAGACCTTTAATTTTCTTTCCTTTTAGCCCTGAGAGGCTCCTCTCTCAAACTCAGGCAGCATTTCTGACAAGAACCTGCCCCAGCTTTGCCAAAGACCACAGGGAACAAAGTGCTGTTCCTTTGCATCCTCCTCTATTTCTCACCCTCCACTTCTGAAGGCACTCAAGGGAATGCAGGGCTGAGCCAAACTCCTAAATAACAGGGCAGGCTCTGCCCATGAGCTTTAGTTTATCTATAATCACTAGCCCAGGCATCATCTTTACCAAAAAGAAAAAGAAAAAAGTTTTATAACTTAGTTTTACATGTCTAAGCATATAATTTTATACACTGGAGTTCATAGGAACTACTCATTTTGGTCTGCTTCAAGCAAAGAAAAGTGGAGCTACTTATCTAAACTGAGAGCCACTGGAGAGTGACAAATTTCCTTCTTAGCTGGATCCTACATGCTTTCCAATAGCAGAGCCATGATGTTCTTGTGCACTCAGCCAAACACAGTAATTTCAACCCTCTGAGACCTGAGTCCCCAAATTCTGTTTTGTTTCTGTGATGCCAAGAGATCCTCACTTATCACAAACTTTGGGAATTTTTCAAAAACTTCTCAGCAAGATTTAAAAAAATGATCTTGCCTTACGTTGTTATGAAATCTCCTTACCAAAGAGTACTATAATTATGAAAAAGTTGGAAATAGATGTCCTAAGTAAGGCCCAGCAGAAATTTTGGACATATGATTTCTCCAATGTGTGTTTAGGAAAGGGGAGGGGAGGGAAAGATGTTAGATTGAGGTTGAGATTGGAACAGGGACTCTGGCTGGAGAGTTACGAAGTAAGAGGCTCATTGTGTCACTTGGAATAAAATGGGTGCTCAAAATGTAACATTAAATAGATGAATTAGACAAGTCACTTACCCACAATGGACCTATTTCCTCATCACACAATTAGAAAAACTGAACTAAAAACTTTTTTAACATCTTCCACCTCCAATGACTTGAAGAATTAAGAGTCTTCTCCCATGAAACTTTCAGTCATAAGCCAGGCAACCTCAGTTAGAAGCATCAAATTTAAAACTGTTTGGGCCAGCTAAGTTAAGTGAGGAAAAATACTGTAGGCCCAAATGGCATCATCATAGGAGTTAAAGAATTGAATGGGTATTCTGTTTATTGTTTCAATCAAATCAATCCATAAGCACCTATCAGCATGTGGCCTTATATGAGGTACCACGTAGATAATTTGAAACAGAATCCCAGACCTTGAGAAGTTTCCCAGTTAGTGTTGATTAATTATGTGTTTATTGAGTGCTTACTATGTGCCCAGTACTGTGGTGGATTCTGGGAAATATCAAAGTACATAATGGAGCTCCTCTTAAAGGTACTTATAGTACAAGTGGGAACTGGGCATAGTCACAAATAATCAGAGACAAAGACAAATACATAACCCACAGTGTTCCTCACAATTATATGCAGTCTAGTATGTCTTACAGGAATCCAGAAAGGAGGGATCCATGAGGGTTGGAACTATCCTGGGGAACTGTTACTAGAAAAGAAATGGACAGGTCTGTGGAGGCAGAGGCAGCATTTTCCCATGAAGAGGATTTCCAGAGACAGTTACTTGTCCCCCTGGAAATATTCTGTGCTCCGAGATTCTCACTCTGTTACAAAATAGAGCCCAAGTGACTATTTTATACAGAATATAGGCACTAGCCCATGTTTGCAATAACATGAATGCACCATGTAATTTTCCATGCTCAGTTGTCTCTTAGATGTCATAATTTGGAAATAAAATTAATATCATATCATGTCATATATATATATATAAGTAAACATTCTTAGAGTAATTAAGGCTATCTGTGACATAAACTACCTACAATATCCTTAAAATAGTAATCTCAGAGTCAAGATCAACAACTTAGGTAAAAATAAAGTTTACTTTTTTGTAAAATGTTTCTAAAAAATAGTTATATAAAATATTCAGGCTAATAAGACCAATTATTTCAGCTATTAATCAGAATGTACAATCAAATTACCAAAGTCATGAATGTAAGAAATGCCTACCAGGTTATTTCAATCAAACCAGGTCATCCATTCAGAAATACAATCAGTCCCTTGAAGATTAGAAAACACCTTTGTGTTTTCAAATTCTTTTATTCTTGGCAATTTGTGACTTCCTGCCTTTAAAAAATAACCATTACAAACTCATTTGAATGAGATGGAATGACTTCTTGGCTATCAGATGTCTCCTCTGAATAGTATTTTAACAAGGGAAGTTTCAGTAAATCAGGAGCTTAAATGATAACATTACACATAACTAAGGAAGTGAAAAAAGAAAACTTAGGAAACTAACATATCTATTACCATTGGAAAAAAATCCCTGAAAAAATAAATTCTAACCATAAGTTCATACTGTCACTTGTTTTCTATCTCTGACCTGTCATGTGTGGATAAAATGGATACCCAGTTCCCACAAAAAGTGGAGTTTAGCTTAGAGCAAGTTCAACTCTCAATTCATGCAACTACTAGCAATTATGAAATAGATTCATAATTCATATTTTATGCATTATCTAATATATCTTTCCATTTGATGAGGTAGACATGGCATATATAAATGTATATTTTTAAATTTTATTTATTGATTTGAGAAGAAGGGAGAGAAAGAGAAAGAAACATTGATCTATTCTTGCATGTGCCCTGACCAGGAATTGAACCAGCAACCTCTGCACACGGGGCAATGCTCTAACCAACCAAGCTATCTGGCCAGGGCAACATGGAACATATTTTGATGTCCATTTTGCAAATGAGAAACCTGAGACTGAAAAATTAAAAGCAACATGACCCAGAAAGTAAGATTGTCTGCTTTCTGATCCAGTAATCAGGTCTTCCCAAATTCACAGCCGTGGCCAAAGCAGCCAGCAACTCTGTAATGCCTCTCAATTATTTTGACCATCCTTACAACCAAAATGGTTTGATGTGTTTGATCTTGGCCAAGTCACATAACTATTCTGGTCCCCATATTCCTTAATTTTTATAGCCCAGCACATGCACATTTAATTAGGGGTGCTATAAACCACCTTTAAGTCTAATGTTTAACGATGGACTAGTAGTGCAACTTAGAGACCACCAAGTTTAACAATAGCAAACAATCCACAAGAAGTTGATTTGATTAACATGTGTAGAAAATACCTGAATTATATATGTGCTTTGATTTAATATCAAAATTAGACATTATTAAAACAAATTTAACAGTCTTCCAGGTGATTTTTATTTCCACTTAATAATTTTTAAAAATCATTCATTACTACAGTGAACACACATTTACTCCTGGGCTCTGATACTCACCAGGAAAGGAAAAAGTCATTTCCTTTCACAGAGTCTGTTTCTTTATGTTTACTATTTTCTTATCTTTAATACTATTTCCTTATCTTTACTGTTAGGAACTAGGGAGGAATATATCAATATCTTCCTGGTCAAAAAATTATATTTATATGTCTATGATAAAATGAAATCTAGTGATTCTGTTGATAGCAATGTTAGTGACTTTGAACAGTGAGATGAATAGGAGTTCACAAGAACCACCTCAACCAAAGAGTTAATGATCAACATCTATTGAGCACTTACTATGCATGTAACACTCTGCTAAGACTCTACATATGTAACATCATTTAAGAAAACAAATCTAAGAGGTATTATCATTTCTGTTTTATATATTATTGACACCCAAATCCAGGTTATATTTGTTCAACCTCCTAAAGATTGCAGGCATATGAGTCTATATTTAATTCCATTTTTATTTCACCTAACACTTCTGCTTTGTACATACTAAGCTATATGTTAATGGACCAAGACAGACAGAACAGGCCCTTGCTCTGAAGGAGCTGACCATCTGCTCAGAAGGACACAAAATGTTAAAGAAAACCAACTGTGATAGGTGCTCTGACAGATAGAGGAGCAATTTATTAATGAACTTTGAAGAGCAAGCAAGTCAAGCATGAGATGATCAAGAAGACTTTACAAAGTGACACTTGAGAATGAACTTGAGGCCTTGGCCTGTTGGCTCAGCAGTAGAACATCAGCCCAGCATGTGGAAGTCCTGGTTTTGATTCCCTGTCAAGGCACACAGGAGAAGCGCCCATCTGCTTCTCCACCCTTCCCTCCCCCCTATCTGCCACCCTCTCTCTTCCCTTCCCACAGTCATGGCTCAAATGGTTCTAGCAAAGTTGGCCTTAGGTGCTGAGGATGGCTCCATGGCCTTGCCTTAGGCACTAAAATAACTTGGTTACTGAGCAACAGAGCAGCAGCCCAAATGGGCACAGCATCGCCTGGTAGGGGGCTTGCCAGGAGTCTGTCTCTGCCTCCCCACCTCTCACTTAATAATAATAATTTTTTAAAAAGAGAAAGAGAAATAATGAATTTGAAATATAAGTTCAATATGAGCAGGCAAGGAAATTATGAGGACAGAATTTAGGATAGTGGAAATAGCATAAGCAAAAATTTGTCATTTTTAGGGAATGAATAACACATTGATACAGCCAGAACTTAAAGTACATAAGAGGAAAGGGGAGGTGAAATAACAGATAAAGGTGGAAAGTCAGTTTTAATTCAACTAAATGACTATTTAACATTTACAATGTGCTAGTTACTCTTCTGGATTTGTAAAACATCATCAGGGATAAAAACAATAATCCCTAGCCACCTGGAGTTCATATTCTATAATGAATCAGGGTGCCATAATCTGGAGTTTAGACATTATTTTCTTTATACCAAAGTTTTCTTTTAAATGAAGGGAATGATACTTCTGTCTTCTCTCCAACTATAAAGTTCATAAGCTGAGTTGAATGCTTTGCCACAGCTCCTGAATGAATGATATATGATAGCCTGGCTTCATTATTGAAGATGGGTGATAAAAGACTACTGTAGAGTCAGGTAAGAGATGTGGAATCATCTGAAACTGGATGCACAGCAGTACTTCCATAAGACTGACACTCAGCTGTCATATTTTACCTTAAAGAAGAAAATAGTTTGAAACAAAAAAGAAAGATCCAACTCATATGATAATCAAACAATCACAGGGTGTTTGTTTGTTTGTTATTTCTGCCAATAACTGAAACAGAGCTATGTAGATGGTAGTTCCTATCTGGCACTGGCAGGACAACCACTCCTTAGTCTACTTAAAGTCCCAAAACCTATAAAACCAACACTCCCTTGCCTGACCAGGCGGTGGCGCAGTGGATAGAGCATCAGACTGGGAAGCAGAGGACCCAGGTTCGAGACCCCAAGGTCGCCAGCTTGAGCACGGGCTCATCTGGTTTGAGCAAAGCTCACCAGCTTGGACCCAAGGTCGCTGGCTCAAGCAAGGGGTCACTCAGTCTGCTGAAGGCCCATGGTCAGGGCATAAATGAGAAAGCAATCAATGAACAACTAAGGTGTCACAATGAAAAACTGATGATTGATGCTTGATGCTTCTCATCTCTCTCCCTTCCTGTCTGTCTGTCCCTATCTATCCCCTCTCTGACTCTCTCTCTCTGTTTCTGTAAATAAATAAATAAATAAATAAATAAATAAATAAATAAAACCAACACTCCCACAGCCGTCGCCGGGCTCCTCTTTACACCAGAGTAGACACAAAAGGTTACACAAAAGGTTATAACCCAGACAGAACTCTCTGTACCAGGATCAAGTAAACTCCTATTTCCAGAGGACCTCTGCAGTCGACATTGGTTCTGGGATGTCAGGTTTTATCAGGGACCTTAGAGAAATCTGGTGATGAAAGTTTTCATAGAGTAATTCTAAATATGGCAGAAGCAGAGTATTTGGCATTGACCTGAGGACGGATTGAGCCCAAATTTGATACCCAGTCCAGAGCTTCAAGGGAATGAACTATATAACCCAAGTTGGATTAAAATAAAATTATGATGATAGCAAACACTCAGACGAGCCCATTAGATGATTAGTAATGGAATGAAGTCTCTGAGCTCTCCATGCCCTCCAAGTTCTATTTAGGAAAAAGGAGGAGGTAACCCGAAGCCTGAAATTCCCATGCCAATAAGCCAATTAAGGAGAGTAAGAGCACATATCTCTCCACCTGACAACAGGCACCTCTGTCAGTGATCCACAGACCCAGAGTTAAGAACCCAAAGTCAGCCCTGAGACCTAAGTTTCTAAAGAGGTTTTGCAAAGAAGTAGCAGCAGTAGTCTGTATATCTATTTCTTGTTGATCAGAGAAAGCCTCAATGTCATTAAAAGTTCAGCCCCCAGGGTTCTAGCATGCTTTGAAGGTGGAAGCAAAAAAAAAAAAAAAAAGGCCCTGGCCGGTTGGCTCAGCAGTAGAGCGTCGGCCTAGCGTGCGGAGGACCCGGGTTCGATTCCCGGCCAGGGCACATAGGAGAAGCGCCCATTTGCTTCTCCACCCCTCCGCCGCGCTTTCCTCTCTGTCTCTCTCTTCCCCTCCCGCAGCCAAGGCTCCATTGGAGCAAAGATGGCCCGGGCGCTGGGCATGGCTCTGTGGCCTCTGCCTCAGGCGCTAGAGTGGCTCTGGTCGCAACATGGCGACGCCCAGGATGGGCAGAGCATCGCCCCCTGGGGGGCAGAGCACCGCCCCTGGTGGGCATGCCGGGTGGATCCCGGTTGGGCGCATGCGGGAGTCTGTCTGACTGTCTCTCCCTGTTTCCAGCTTCATAAAAAAGAAAAAAAAAAAAAAAAAAAAAGAGGTGGTAGAAGTAACAGGCACTCTTCTAGATAGTTTCTATCCCATTATCTCATGCAATTTCCACAGAAAACCCTAGAAAGAGGACACTAAGGCTTGGCAAGGTGAAGAGGATTTTCTCACATTACATAACTAGGTGTCAGAGTGGGACACAAGTTAGTCTGACACCAGAGGTGATACTTCGGCAGCTCACTAGCCACCGGTGCCCATTTCCAGAACCAGACCTGCAGAGCCGCGTGCTTCCCACTCTGAACCTGGCAATGCCAAACTTACCATGTTCAGGCTGCTCAGTCGGGAGACAGCTCTGTGGAAACCAAAACATCGCATGTTCTTTTTGGGAGAGGAGAAAATTCAAGACTTTGTGTTTCTCAGTAGCAAGGTAATTATGTTCATGAATATTTTAGGTCTCTTCACGATCTTAACATTGTTTTATAAGTAAGTACAATGGGAAAGGGCCTCTTTTGTTGTGATTCATTTCCTGTCCCCCTGGGGTAAAACGTCCCCTGGGATGGGTCACTGAAGATCAGAGGCAGTGCCAAATCACTCTTTTGCTTTATCCCGCAAAATAACATTAGAAGATACAAAATAACATCAGAAGGTGTTTGGACTTTGAAAAATGTGTAATTATTAGCATTGAAAGACAAAAAAAGGCAGCTGAAATAGTTTCTACTTATGCAAATTTTGGTTAATTTAAGCTTAACTCAGGTCAGAGTTCAGGGCGCAAAGTTATTGATAGTTTTAAAATGATAGGTATACTTGAGGAGAATTCATCTGATAATAATGTATGTGAAAGCACTTTATAAAAGTAAAGTGTCATATTAACATATAAGGTTATATGCCAATAATCAAGCTAACCAGGAAGATCAAGAAAAAGTGAGGATACTTACAAGTCCTGGATTTTCTAGAATGGTCCTAATTTCAAATATTTTATTTTATTCTCCCCACAAAATTAAAATTCTTGAGACCAACTTTTTGGTCAGAAAATGTTCCTAATGAAAGCACAGGAAATGCATAAATGAAATAATAAAATATTGGCCATAAGCTCCATGGCAATAGTCACTCTAAATACCTCTTGAACCAGAACCCTCCAAAAGTTTATCCTAATTGACTGGGTGGTCTTCAAGATTGACCAGTTAACTTTAGGCAAGCAGCTATCAGCACAAATCTTTCCTGAGGCTCTTGGCATTTTTTTCCGGGTGAAGTGACACATTAGCTCACCCTCAAGCCGCCAGTGTTTGTTTGCTCTTTGCAACCACAACTACTGGCAACCTCACAACGCCACCCCAACACCACCACCATCAGACATCTCCCACAGTGCTCTTTAAATGTCCATGAAGTGGAAAGGAACCCTCCCGCAAAGGCCCTCAGAGAACTTGCCTTATACCTTGTTAGGATGTTCTCACTGTGCACCTATAAATAAATAAACCCATGCTAATAAGCTAAAAGGGAAGAACTAAGCAGCTAATTTCTAAGCAACAAATGTAATTAACTATGACTTCTGGAAACACTCCACTTTGGAGATGAAAATTTCAAAAATATAAGTAGGACATTTGAGCACAGCCAGGAAAATGCAATGCCTTTGACATTATACTTGAGAGACCACCAGCTATGCAAAGTTTAAAGTCCACCCAACCTGTCAAGCCAAACCTGTAGGATCGTCCCATTTAATGATGGTAAGAGCTACATGGTTGGCAATTAGATAACAACCTCTCCAGTAATCTTTTGAATTTGTCCATTCAATCAATCATTTATTCAGCAAATACTTATTGACTATCTAGTCTGAGTCTGACAATGCACTGGATACACTGAGAGGCAAAAAATTAAATAAGATAGGACCTATGTCCTCCGATACTTACAAAAACCTGTTAGGAGACAAGACAGGTCAATAAATAAGTTAATAAGATTAGCGTAGTCAGAATCCAGCATGGCACAGACTGCATGTTGAGGACCAAGTTCTAAAGTTCACCTCCCCCTTTTCCAACTGTCTAATCATGAACAAGTTACTTAACCCTTTTAAGCCTTAGTTTTATCATTTGTAAAATAAATTATTATTTCCACTTTGTGAAATTTCTATGAATCCTTAATGAAATGTGTGCATATGTGTGTTTATGTAAATACTTTATCAATAGTAAAAGGAATATATGCATGCTAATTTTCATGTATTATTATGTAAGAAGAGTATCGACAATATGCTATGGGAGAAACCCCCCTTCCGGCCCAGGGGTCTTTTCTGGACCTAATGAAGAGATGTCTGCAAGGTGAAAAGGCAGCACTGGCAAAATAAGGAGACAGATCTTCCAGGAAGAGGGAGTGTTATGGCAGAGGCATGGCAGGAAAGTCTACCATGTGGGTTTAGAGAACAGTGGGTAGTTCAGACCACATCTGTGTTACTCCTCTTGTATCCTCAGCAGCTGTGACAGAGTCCAACACCTATTGTGCACTCAGTAAACTGTTGTTTTTATTGAATGAATGAATGAATGAATACATTTCTGTATGTTTAACCAAGCAAGAGAAGAGATGTGGCCAGAGAAGAGCTAGGAAAGAGGGTAAGTTGATCCAGATGAAGATTCTGGAATGCTGTTATTCTTCTAATCTTCTTTAGGAGATCAATATGTTCCTAATAACGAGGTATCTTCATTGAATGCCATTTTCCCAATGAAATCCCAGAAAGGTCACCTCCACACACAATCTGAACTTTTGGAATCCCACTAGCTTTTCCTTCCACAACAATGAGTTGTGTTGAAACTGACTGGTGGAGTCAGATCTGCAGTCTTCTATGGGCATCAAATGGGTTCAGTGAATTCAGTCACTTCTATGAGTAGGAGTCAAGGTCAATCATCTAGAAACCTCTCAGATAGTTACTCAGATAGGTGCTTGTGGTCCTGGAGATAAAATAAGGAAAGGAGCAAGCTCTGTCCCCAAGTGCTGGAACTGGTGATGTTGTCAGAGGTGGCAGGGAGGGCAGAGATGTCCTCTCCTCCAGGAACACAATAATTCTGGCACAGACAGCTGCCATACCCTCTGTACCCCTGCTGCTCTACTGTCTGCCATGAGGTGGGGTTTCCAGAGAAGCTGCCAGGAAGAGAAAGAGTACAGTCCTGTAGAACCACACAGACACCACTGTGTGACTTTGGGCAAGCTATTTAACCTATCTGAGCCACTCTCCTCATCTAAACAATAGAGATGCTGATGGCTCACAGTGAAGCCCCTGGCACACAGTAGGAGTATATTAAATGTTAATGCCTTCCATCACTTGGAAAGGGAGGTGAGCACAAAAGTTAGATCTTTCCCAGTCAGTTCCATGTTCATATCTGAGGAGGAAAAAGGTTTGTATCTCTTCAGATGGAGAAAAGCAAATCCTAACAAAGAAAAATGTAAATGTGGAACAGAAAAAGATCACATGGTGAAGAAAATGATTCAGGACCTGGAGCACAAACTATCAAAACTGAATGGCGTGGCCTAACCTGTGGTGGTGCAGTGGGATAAAGCATCGACCTGGAACACTGAGGTTGCCGGTTCGAAACCTTGGGCTTGTCTGGTCAAGGCACATATGGGAGTTGATGCTTCCTGCTCCTCCCCCTTCTCTCTCTCCTCTCTCTCTCTCTCTCTCTCTCTCTCACTCTCTCTCTTTCTCTCTCTCTCTCTCTCTCACTCCTCTCTCTCTGAAAATCAATAAATAAAAAATATTAAAAAAAAAACTGAATGGCATTAGAGGAAAACCTGCGGAAAGGCAGGAGGTAAAGTGAAGAAATAGCGAAAATGCCAGCTAAGAAAGCTTGTTTTCTTGTGGATCCACTTAAGTGAGACTCTCCTGGCCCATGATGGCTGCCACACAATTTGCAAAGGAAAATTACTAGAATCTGAAAGAAGAGAGAACAGGGAAGTCCACTGAAAAAAAAGGTATATGCTGGGACTTTAGTAATGAGAGGGGCCTTGAACAGAGAAGCAGAGAGCTCAAAGTTGGCAGAAGCAGAAGCCCAAGAGCCCTGCTCCAGGAGAGGTGGAAAAGATGGGCAAGGAGCCAGGAGGCTGCAAGTCGACAGCCTCGGGGAGAGCACTCACCCTCTGGCTCAGGAGAGGAAAACACACAGGAGACAGAAAGGCCTAGTGCCTCAGGGAGTCTCCCAGGGAGCATGAGGGCAAGGCCTGACCAAGAGTAAGGCATCACAACCCTCCTTGAAAGTAAGGTCATTGAGACATAGCCCAGGTGATGTGCCCAGCAATGCCCACTCAGAAGCATCAGAGAGAAGAGAAGAACCATGATCTTTCTCCTAAGCTTGAACTCATCCACCAACCCACACCACCTTCAGAAATCCTAAAATCAAAGACTGACAACAGAAAGGAATCCACTTTGGGGGCATGGGGCAAGTATTATGAGTGAAACAAATGCCCTGGGTTAAATATTCATAGTAGTGTGTTTACATTTACAATTTACCAACCCCACTGTGAGACGCTTGCAAAACTTAGAATCCCACTCTCACATCCCATGCCACTAAAGCCCTCCAGGAAAAGCTCACCCCTTGAGTCTTTCCTATCTCCTTGTTTTTCTCTAAAGCCTGCCCCAGAAGGGAATGAGTTGTCAAAGGAAGCTAACCCCAGGGTAGATTTTTGGTGATGACCAGAAAGAAGAGCGTGGAGCAAGGTAAGGAATTGCCTAAAACTGTCTTCCATGTAAAGACTGATTTGGGAATGCAAAAATCAACATGTTATTCCTCCCTCCATTCCTGACTCCCCGGGTCATCTTGATCAGATCCTTTAATTCCACTGGTTCCTTGGCCAACATGCCTCTGTTTTCTCCCAGGCCTACCTACCTTGAAGGGTCAGACTGACCATTGAAGAGATGGTGTCCTCCAAGTGTGTCAGCAATTCAGAAACTGACCACTTCTAAAATAGCCGAGGCGTGGTTGGGTGTCTGGTGCCTTCCGAAGGTGTGGTGGTACTGCCGAAGCAGCAGGATTTCTTTGCCAGGGCTGCTGTCATCCTCCTCCCCGGACAGCTGCGCACTGCTTCTCCCTGTCCCGGCCCAGGAAGACTCCCGGCCCAGGGGCTATGGCAGAGTTCCCACTTCAACCCCTGTGGGGGTGCCAGCTCAGCATCTGTCATGATGACCCAGCCTGAACTGTATTTAGAACCTTTGGACATGGCACCGTGTCCCAGCCCATCTCAGAGTGACAGGAGATTTCCTGAGCACCTGGGCCTGTGATTCAAATGCTCCTCCTCTTCCCAGGGACTGGGGTCACAGTGACTTTCCTAATGGTCTGTTTTCTTCTCAGGAAAGTACCTGTCTGTTGGAGGCCCCTCTCAGAGAGTCAGTCTCCATCAATGCTATTATACGATGCTATGTGAAAACTCCATGCTGTTTGTAAAGCTTGTGAGACGTGGTGGAGGCAAGAGAGAATAATGGCAAAATCAACGAGAAAATGCATTAGTACTCTCTGTTCATGGACTGTTCTTACAAAGGTCAATTGCCCTGGAATTATATCCTGGGAGTTCAGGATATACAGAAAAGAGAGAGTGCCTACCTGTGACTCTTGGATTCCAGTGGGACAGTGCAAAATAGTTCAGTTCATCTTGGCAGCCCTTATGCTAACTAGCCTTGAAAGTAGCCTACTGGAGTTCAAAAAAATTGTGATTCCTGGTTAATGGTAAAAAATAAATAAATAAATAAATAAAATCTTATTCATTTACATTTTAATGTAACCCCCACCCAGGCAGGCAGACTGATAACTGCAAAACACTAATTGAATGGGTTCTCAGTTTTGAGGGTGAGTGCACACAGGGTGGATCTAGGTCCTCCACTCTGCTAGACCCCAGGAGAAAGAAAGGCTCTTTCCCAATTAACCCTCACTCAGCCCGAGTGCTCCCAATCAGAGTTCCATAGAGATACCCTCTCCTATAAAAGGCATCAGTGCTTGGCCTCTCCCCATTTCTGGGCAAGGACCCAACATTCAGAGAATGTGGTTTTAGGATCATGGCCTCTAATCCATTCAAGGATTATTTCCCCCGCTACTGCTCAGATGGGTGTGTTAATTATCACCTCCCTTTGTTCTGTAATAAATTCAGCCCCAATAATTCCAAACCTCTATGCATCACTGAAGTTTAAATATGGCGTTTTGACAGGTCAGATATTTAGAATCAATAGACCACCAACCAGTCAAAAATCTTAAGTAGTTTTAGGCACATTTGGAAGTAATTTTTTCCAAGAATTCACAAGTCTGAAGGATGAGATCTTATTGATGGCATGTGGGCTGTTGTATATATTAAAGTATTACTTTATATACCATATTCTACATGTAATCAAAATAGATTTAACAATGAAGGCAGATTTTCCTCATTACACCAAATATTACTGGTATTATCAGGTACAAATTACCATATAGCATCTTTAAAAGAACCAGTAAAAGACCAAGAAAAATTATAAGTGAATGTACAAGGATTACATACATAAAATGCAAATGTTATAGGCTAGGGAATTTTATTGAAATCAGATTATTTTGTGGGACACTAGCTAAATACCTACAATTTCAATTATAATCATATCACCTGCATGCAATGAATCTTTTTGTAAAGAAAACATTATTTCATAAAATATTAATTTCTAATTTTTTAAATAAAGAGCTTATTAACCTAAAGTAAATGTATGGATTTTGGGAGTTTCTAAGTGACCTAAATTTTAAGTTAAATTTGTAGGAGCTTGCATTTTTCTGGGAAGATGATTATGGGATTAATGGGATTCTCAAAGGAACCTATGACTTGAAAAAGATGAAGACTACTGGTTGGATCAGTTACCTTCAACTGAGACAAGCATCCCTTCCAAGCCCTCTTCCGCTGTAACATAAAGCTTTTCCCTTCAGCTAGACATTTCCAATGGAAGAAATATTCCAAAAAATATTTCTAACACAGAATCTAGTGTTGCATCTTATTAAAAATATATTCTTCATCTCTCTTACAAAGACAAATTGGTTGTGTGTTTCTTTTATTTCTGTGAGAGAGAGACTGACACACAGGAAGAGAGAGAGATGAGAAGCATCAGTTCTTTGTTGTGGCACCTCAGTTGTTCATTGATTGCTTTCTCATATGTGCCTTGACCAGGGGCTCCAGCAGAGTGAGTGACCCCTTGCTCAAGCCAGTGACCCCATTGGACTCAAGCCATTGATTATGAGGTCACATCTCTGATTCCATGCTTAAGACAGCAACTTCAGGGTTTCAAACCTGGGTCCTCTGCATTCCAGGTCAACACTCTATCCACTGTGCCACTGCCTGGTCAAATGACAAAATGGTTGTGTTTCTTGTGAGTGTGGAATGGTCACATGGGAACATCCTAACTTTCTCTGTGTGCTTCCTTATTTCGCTTTTATCTGTATTTTAACCACTTAAACATGTACGTATAAATGGGTATTTCTACTATAATCTATATCAGGGGTCCCCAAACTTTTTACACAGGGGGACAGTTCACAGTCCCTCAGACCATTAGAGGGCCGGACTATAAAAAAAATTATGAACAAATCCCTATGTACACTGCACATATCTTATTTTAAAGTAAAAAAACAAAACGGGAACAAATACAATATTTAAAATAAAGAACAAGTAAATATAAATCAACAAAGTGACCAGTATTTCAATGGGAACTATGGGCCTGCTTTTGGCTAATGAGATGGTCAATGTGCTCCTCTCACTGACCACCAATGAAAGAGGTGCTCCTTACGGAAGTGCGGCGGGGGCCGGATAAATGGCCTCAGGGGGCCGCATGCGGCCCGTGGGCCGTAGATAGGGGACCCCTGATCTATATAAAATAATTCTGTAAAGTAGAAGATTATTGTTCTTAATATTAATGATTATGAATAAATTAATGATTAATATTTATGAATATAAATTATCTTTAAGTGGATGAAAATGAGGCTTTTCCTTTGGTCTTGCCGAGTTTACATTTCCAGACTCTCTCACCCTCATTCCCCCTGCCTCTAAGATAGACCTCAGCGACACAGGCACCCAGGGCTAGCCAGGCTATTTCTCCCTATATGTACCAGAGCCACCGCAAGTTTGCTGTCACAGGACCTGGTCCCCGGACCTCAGAAGAAGTCCCCCTCCCGCCCCCACCCTTGCCCAGGTCCTTTAGGGCAACTTGTCAGGGAAAGCTGGGCACAGTGAGAAGGTGACGCTGCCCACAGCGGGACTGCCAGGCTTTCCTAAAGGCCACGGCTGCCCAGCCTGCCCACAAGAACTTTGGTGAGCTCAGTTTGTTTGCTACTGAGAACCTCCCTGCCCTCACAGTCTATTTTTATCACACTGTGACTCCAAAGACTCTACTGTCATGATAAATAGAGTAAACTCTCCATTAGCTATCATTCCATGGTGAAAGGAACTCTGGATTCAGAATCAGAAGGTAGAAGTTGAAGCCCTGGTGCAGATCTTGATCTGACCTTGAGGATCCTTTTAATCCAGCTGTCGCAGTTAACGCATCTGTGGAAAGTGGTTAAGGAATCCCACTGCTTACTCAACACAGCGAGTCCTCAGCAGGGTGCAGTTGTGGAGAGGAAAGCACTTGGAGAACTGTAAGTTGCCTTAGAAATGGATGCTATAACCCAGAGATTTCTCCCTGTGCTCTAAACATAATGCTCAGCCCACACTTATCTCACAGCGCCCAGTAAAGACAGGAAACAGACTCAGAAGCAAAGTGAGAAGTTGGAAGACCTGCTCACTGGGAACCTGGACCCCCCCTCTCCCTCATTCATGCCTCCCTCTGTTGCTCACTCATCTATGCTTGCTGAGCAACTACGGTCTCCTCGTCCTAAAATGAGGGCTCTAATTCTTAGTTCCCATGAGACAAGATCCCATGAGACAATATGGCCTCTCCAGCATTTTATTCCATGACTTATGAATCTGCTACATGTGACCAAGGTCATGGGTACCTAGTGGTGCAGTGGGGTCTAGCACCCAGGTCTGCTGACCAACTAGACACCATCATATCATTGTTGCTGCCATGGCCTCTGAACCACAGTACCTGCCCAGCCCCCCCAGTGACAAATTTCAATGAGAAATCAGAGGACAGCTATGGTCTCTCCCATGCTAAGTTCATTTTACTGTATTCTGATTCTCTGATCACATTTCAGTCCACGCCAGGAGATCTGTCTTCTCACACACCCCTCAATGTCAGGGTCACTGGGCTGTAGAATACTTATTGTAGCCAAATCACTTTAATCAGTCAGTGACAGGAGGCTTTGTTCGATCCCATGGCAAAATGCTTTGTGCATAGCCCCTGGGATTCCCTGGCCTTCTGCTCCCTGAGTGTGAAAGCAGGCCAGTCCCGGGGAAACATCGGGTTTCCCATCAAGTCACACAGCTGCCCCCCAGACCAACATTCCTGCCTGTCCTCTCTCTGGACCTCCACGTAGCTCTTCTCTCAAAGCCCCCCTCACATCTCAGTCCTGCTGCAGCAGAACTGAATCGTGTTTACAATTTTCTTTAACTCCACTCAAGGACATGCCTAACAAAGGATGCTCTGCAATTCTCGTTTTTTAAAAGGACTTTCTGCTGACCTGTGGTGGCGCAGTGGATAAAGCGTCGACCTGGAAATGCTGAGGTCGCTGGTTCGAAACCCTGGGCTTGCCTGGTCAAGGCACATATGGGAGTTGATGCTTCCAGCTCCTCCCCCCTTCTCTCTCTCTCTGTTTCTCTCTCCCCCTCTCTCTCTCCTCTCTAAAAATGAATAAATAAAATTTTTTTTAAAAGTTTATAAATAAATAAATAAATAAATAAAAGGACCTTCTGAAGAGGGCTGCTTCTTGGCTCAGAGGAAGTGACTTCCTCTGCTTTCCTAAAGACCCTCCCATGGTTTCAGCTGGGTTTAAACATCTGGATTTAGTTCTCACACAACTGTTGTCCCTGGAGATAGATGTTCTGCAAACTCAGCCTTTAGAAGAAAGAATGTGGCATGTTTCTTGTCACGCTCCTAAACCAAACTACCTATGAAGGACTTCCTTTGTGTCCTTATTTACAATTTAATCATGAGCCAATATGGTCCATGATAAAATACATCCTCTTAGACAGAGAGGGTGAGTGAGTTTAAACATATATGTCAACTCTGTTTGTTTGATGGTGGTAGTTGAGGGCACAAAATTCAAGAGTGTGAGTATCACTCCAAGTTTCGAGAGAAGAGTACCAGATTGATTAGTGATGTCTGCCATGGGCATATTAGTAGGAACAATCACCCCACATGTTACATATTCACTATCTTATTCTTTTCAAGACTTCTATTGAAATGCTGTCATGTCTGAATTGCCACACCGTCCCTTGTACCTGTTTTAAGGTGATAAAGGCTATTGTGTCATTGTTTATATTTTGTGTCATTCTGTCCAAGTAGGCCAGGTTTCCCAGGGGCAGCAGCTAGGCCACTAATCTCTCTCCTCTGGCAGTAAGGTCACCACGTTAGCAAACTTCCTCTGCTCTGACACAGTTGTGGTTTTAATGGAGAATTAATGTCTTCATCAGTATCTGTGCTATTTCACACTTCATTTCCTTCCTCAACTCTTGGATGAAAACCATCCGGTCCTGGTGATTTACTTTGTGGGAGTTTCTTTCAAGTTCGTTCCTTTCTCTAGCATGCCACACAAGCATTTTTGGGGCTCGAGCTGGGGAGCACCCAGCCCTGAAACATCAGTGGGTGATCAAGTCATTCAAGAAAGCAGAAGGCCTTGGCAGGGGCCTGGCAGGGAGGTCCTTAGCTGGGGCCTTTAAGTCTGAGGGCAACACAAGCAGGTGCTACCTTTTCTGCCTCTCAGTCAGCACTAGTTCAGTGGCTCAAGGTGGTCCTGGTCTCACCAGAACCCTGAGAACTGGGAGCAAATGGGAAGAAAACATCAAAGCTTTGAAATTGTGATTCACAATTCAGGCTGTCTCCATATCTCTCACTGAGCTTCGCTAACAGTCTTAAGGCAAGGATGGTCTTAAACTTCTTTTGTATGTCCTAGAGTTGTAGCAACCAATGACTCTAAGACAGTCCTAATTTCAAATCTTTTATTCTGTGGTCCTTGCAATATATTGGGATTTAAAATATACAGACAGCAGATGATATTCTAATATATTGCTTGAAAAGCCATCTCTTAGCATAAGTCCACAATAAATACTTTATTTTTGATTTGGTATATTCTGGCCACATGGCAGGACTGGAAAAAATGAATAGGGAATGTGAGGAAAGGAGTGTCACAACTTATAAAAAATTGTGAAGGACTGCTCTTATGAAACAAAGCAGAAAGCCACCTTCCACAGAAACACGAAGCCTGGGGCAGGGCACACGTGGCTTGTGGGAGATTCCTCTGCTGATCTGAGATCTGAGGCTTCAGCTGGGCAGAACCACATCTGACTTGTTTTCCACCACGAGGATCAGGAAGGGACGGAGGAAGAAGGATCCAAAATGAAGCTAGCTAACGCAGATCCAGGACCCACTGGTATGAAAAGAACCTCTTTTCATGAACCCTTGGGACAGAAGCTCCCACGATGTGGTCACATATTTGACCTTAAATCTGTTTTAAATGAAGACCAGAGCCATGTTGGACCATTCAAGCATCTTCCAATAGAGCAAAAGAAAATATATAAGCACCTTCTCTCAGAACAAACTCCAAACATAGGGCCAAGCTGAGGCCTTCCAGAAAAGATAGTTTCGTGGCACTGGCCTGAGCTGCTGACCTCTGATCTGGTTTTGCTGTTACTGTTTTTTGTTTTTTTGTTTTTAATAAACATCTGATATTTATACCTTGATAATAATGGGCCAACAAGTATGCTTTACTCAGAATACCAGAGAGAGATAGAACACCATTACATTATTAAAGGCAGAAAAAGAACAGCTTCAGTATGACAGCTTTCTGGTGTGACAACACCACGTGCCTCCTATTTCACATGGGAGGAGCAGGTGGGTCTGTCTCCACAGCAGCCTGTGACCTTGGTTCTTTGTCAAATGAGGCAGTGAAAACAAGAGAGCCCAGCATGTCACTATGGCACCCCAAACAGGAGCTGACATTTATGCCCCAAAGTGTGGCACACGTGAGCCATTTTCATTCTGCAGCCAAATGTAAACTTCTAAGGACAGAATCATTACCCAGTTCTGATGTCATACACCCTATCACTATGCAGTAAGGATGGAATACTCCAGAAAACAAATAACTAGGGAAATAAAAAAAAAGTCTCATCAGTAAGGTCATAAAGCACCTAGTTTGGAACAAGTTTTCTGACAGTAGAGAGAGGCTTCTCCTTCCCCAAAGTCTAGAAATGTCCAAATTTCAGCTGTCAGAGGGATACAAAATAATGGGAATGGAATTGAATCTCACAACAGTGGGAGGTACCATTCCCAGTTGGTTTGGTATTCTAAGTTCTTAGCAGAGTCCTACATTGAGTTCCGTGGTGTGGTATACACAGGCCATTGACAAGGTGCAAGTTTACAGACTAAAGGGCAGGGACATGTCTCAGCTAAGGAGCAGCGGTGAGCTATGCTGCTCCAGCTTCTCTCTGCTGGAGGAAGGCCCCTGGAGGGGTTTTTAGTAACAATAATAACAGGCACTGGCTCCAAGCCCCCGGGAAGAGATCTGTGAAATCCAGACCCTGGTCCTCCCCTCTGGCTGCCAGGGTCTCCAAATGGCTCTTGAGCTCTCCTTGGCTGTCATCAAAGTTCACCTGCTACAACCACAAGTGCCATTTTTGCTTTGCCTCGTGGCCTTGGTTGCAACACCCCATTGTTCCTGATCCCAGCAGTGAAGCCTGAAGGTCACCAGTGACCTGGCCCAGAGCTGCTTCCTGCTGCCATCCCTGCCAATCTGCACCACTCACTCTGAAGGTCACCAGCCTGAGGTCAGTGCCCCTGTCCCCACACTGGCTTCACTGCTTCTCCAGACTGTGACCCTTACAAGGTTCTCTCTTCCCCATGCCATCCCTCCCGTGAGTGTGAGAGGCTCCTGTTCCCCACCAGTATTAGGAATATGAATGTGACTTGAGCAGTGCCTTCAGCTTACAGGAATGTAGCGCTGGAGTGGAAGCTGATAAGTGCACAGCGAGGAGAGCAATATTCATTTTCTATGCTCACAGCCAACCACGTCCTTCGATTGAAACCAAAACTCTCTCCATTCTCAATCATGTTCAATGTTACTCTCTTCTCACCAGGGTCCTCCCCAACAGGCAACAGTCTTAGGTCCACTTTTTATAAGACTTTTTACAATCCAGGAGCCAACCATCAGTTCAAGGTGTTCAATCCCTCTGTTTTCTGGGCAGTCTGTCCTAACAACCTTAAACATTCACCAAAGCCAACACTGGGCCCCTCACTCACTATGGCGAACATCCCCAGGGGGCTCGCAGTAGGAGGCTCAGCAAAAAAGTCAGGGCTACTCTTTGGCTCTGGAAAACCTGACAAGGACTTTTTCCTGGGTCAAAACCTGCACTAGAGCCCCCAAAAGACAGAAGTCAAGTGCTTCTTTTACTTGAAATTCTGCTGTTTCAGAAAACCAAGCACAGGAAACCACCAAGCCTCTCAGAGCAGTACAGAAATAGAGAAAGCAGCCACAGAGGAGGAAGGAAGAAAGGGAGGGGTCTTTTTGTTTGTTTGTTTCTTTTTTAATGTATAGACCCAAGACTAAGAGTGTTTTCTATATTGCCATGGACTGGTTTCTGGCCTGTGGACAGCTGAAAATATTCTCTTTAAGACTTCATTTTGTTACAAAATTCATTAAGCTCATTGATTCTAATTATAAAACACATTTCCCAAAGCATTTTAATTATTTCACAGTTCACACAATAAGATTTCAGATAGGAATGGAGACACACAGGAAAGGCTGTGTGCCTATAATGCGTATAATGTTACACATATGGGAATTGTACCAGAAACCCATGTCCCTAACCCAGCACTACTATTTTACACACAGACTTATTTCAACTTTCTTTTCTCTTCTTTGTTTCTCTCTCTTTCTTTTTTTTCCCCCCTTTTATTTCTTTCAGGTTTATTGGTCTTCATGCTCAAGAAAGTCGACAATTTTCCTCTTTACTACATGAAAAAATTTTAGTGACCATTTTTTTTAATAAATTTTTATTAATGGTAATGGGATGACATTAATAAATCAGGGTACATATATTCAAAGAAAACATGTCTAGGTTATTTTGTCATTAAATTATGTTGCATACCCCTCGCCCAAAGTCAGATTGTCCTCCACCACCCTCTATCTAGTTCTCTGTGCCCCTCCCCCTCCCCCTAACTCTCTCCCTCCCTCCCTCCCATGTCCTCCCTCCCCCCACCCCTGGTAACCACCACACTCTTGTCCATGTCTCTTAGTCTCGTTTTTATGTTCCACCAATGTATGGAATCATGTAGTTCTTGTTTTTTTCTGATTTACTTATTTCACTCCTTATAATGTTATCAAGATCCCACCATTTTGCTGTAAATGATCTGATGTCATCATTTCTTATGGCTGAGTAGTATTCCATAGTGTATATGTGCCACATCTTCTTTATCCAGTCTTCTATTGAAGGGCTTTTTGGTTGTTTCCATGTCTTGGCCTTAGTGACCATTTTTTTGCCTCCTCCACAGAGGTAGCAGAACTAATTTCATTTTAAATAAATAGTCTAAAATAAACAAGTGACAGAGTTGTCTTCATTTGGAGTGTGAATAGACTTCACCTAAATACTGTAAGTCATCGATAGGGAGACTTGTCCACCTTTCTAAGTTCTTACAACCAGAAAGATCAAATAAAGCTCAATGTCCTATCTCTCAAGAATCGTCACATGACAACTGGTGATGACTGACAGAAATACTGATCTTCACATGAACACTTAGTAAAGTGTCAGTCTTACCAGCTACTTTCCAGTAGTCTGTCAAAGCCTTTTCTCCAAACTGCAATCAAATAAAACTATAATTTGAAGACTATATGTTACAATATGACAAAGTTAGATGAACCTTTGGGGACCAAAAAAACTAAGAAGTTCCCCTACTTGGCTTGCCAAGGCAAGGATCAAAGGACTTAAAGGAAGCTTGTAGTGGGTGCAATATCACAGCCCTGGAACGGAGGTCAGGTATTTGGCCTTTTCCTGGCTTCCAATGATATTGAATACAACAGATAAATTAAGATCAAGGCACACAGCAGTTCTAAAAGCACCAGCCTGTCCCCAGGAGATCCCAGGGGAGAGCCATCATCCACCACAGGGCAAATCTTGTCGTCACTTGGAGGAATGCCTGTTAACATGGGGATGGATTACATACAACAGTGTCTAATCAAAAGCCCTACAACCTGATCACAGAAGGGAGGAAACTCATCAAGAACATTCACTTGGCCAAGAAGAGACCCTAATGCAGCACAGGACCAAGTTAACAAAACTTACTATGCTCCACCTCCTGACGAAGCATATGTGTGTGAAGAGGTGATTATTCAAAATAGAAAGGGAGCTCAAGTGCTTACAGGAAAATATAATCCCTTAACTTAAGGCAAGCATGGCCTACCAGCAAATCTCAAGGACAGGAAATATTTCTGGGCTTAATTACTCTAACCAATATTCATTTCAGTTTGGGGGATTTCCTTAATCTAACTGCTGGTTTCACGGTTGGTGCTCACAGACATCCCCACTGGACACACTGCATTGTGTGATGGGTCCAGTACAGCATTCTAGTTCTACCAGCACCTACCCTTACCATTAAGAGAGCAGAATTTTAACACCTCCTTGGCTGGAAAAATTATGCAAAACCAAGCTTCAGGCATCATCAGGCCCAAGAGGAAGGGCCAAGATGGAATATGATAAATGTAAGCTGTCATTCCAGAAGAGATGTCCATGAGCAGCAGAGAGGCTGCCCGCCGACACGTGTCATTTTAGGGTTTCCAGAAAGACCTTTCTTGCCCTAAATCTGCCTACAGCTTAATATTGGAAATAATCTAGACTATTGTTTTATTTTTATTTAAAAGAGACTTTTCAGCCTTGGCTGGAGAGCTCACTGGTTAGAGTGTCCTCCTAATATGCCAAGGTTATAGGTTTGATCCCCAGTCAGGGCACATACAAGAGTCAACAAATGAATGCATAAAGTGATGTTTCCTTCTCTCCTTTCATCTCTCTCTCTAAAATCAATCAATAATTTTTTTAAAAAAATAAAAGAGACTTTTCAATATATAGGAACCCACCCCCCATTTCTTTAAAAGCCGTCTGCTTTTTAAATAAAGAACAATGTACTGGTATTTTCGTTTTCTTGTTTTTATAAAAAGAAAGATGTTTAGGAACAGTGATGTTTGGAACTGCTATAATGATTTTGTTTCTACAAGGGAAAGTGTAGAGCTACTCTAGGGCCAAAAGGTTAAGCTAACACAGTAAAAGCCTTGTATTTAGGAGTCAACAAATCTCATCACTATATCTGCCATCTCACCCATCCCGAAGCAATCAGGGTTGCCACAGAAAACCAACCAATCAATGAGTAGATACAGTGGTGCCAGAGGGTGCCAATATGTATAATGCAGGGCCCTGCCTCCAAGGCATTTACAACCCAGAGTACAGACAGTGTGGATATATAAACTTATTGGGCCAGAAAAAAATAAATAAATAACCTAACATACTTTTCTGCATGGTGATACTCTTTCAGCAAGGATCTGGAAACACAGCCCACAGAGCTACTTTACAAGGAGTGTAAGGTCCCTGCTCTAGGACCGGCAAGGACTGAAAAAAGACAGAGATTCATGTAAGGTCATGCTCTTCTCTTTCTCCACAATCTTACTCTAGCCTCCAAGGAATGCTGGGTATGGAAATGTAGTGAGATCAAAGGCTTAGTTACAGCAGCCCACTCTTCCCTGAGCGGGTCCCATTAGATTCATAGCTCAGGTGTGAAAGGTGACCTATAAAACAGTTTGTCTTTCCAGGCAACGTAAACTGGTACAGAGTTCGTCCTAGGTCTGCGAAGACCTCCTGTCCTGACAGTTATGAGCTCTGGGGCCTTGGCTGTCTTCTCCATCCCCATCCATGACCTCCTCCTCAGAATTGGTAAACTTACTGTTGTCACCTGCAGAACACAGAGATACTTGATACTTGAATTACATTCTTTTGTGTGGTATTTGCCATGGCTTAGTGTATGCTCTTCTGGCCTTCCTACTAGTATGTAAAATTTCTTGAGAGCAGGGACCATGAACAAAGTCTAAGCACAGAACCAACTGTCACTAGACACAAGCATATTGAGTTAACTGGGGCATTTATTACAGTTCTTAACTAACA